>NC_083431.1:39078194-39808194 GCF_020745735.1 Hemiscyllium ocellatum
GGTCAGATATAATATATTGTGATTTAGCACTTTAATGACATTGAAGGAATTCATGTTTAAAGTGAATCACTACATTAATTTTTAAGGTATTGATTAAGATTCTACCTTTCTCTTGGCTGGTTTAGGGTTTCTAAGCATGGACTAATTCATTCCCAGCACCAAACATAAATCTGCTGCCAGTAATTATTAGCATAGTTCTAAAAATTGTGTCTTTTCCAAAAAAAATGCAAACAAAACTTGAGAGTGTCTATTCTCTGATGCTAGCTTCTAAAGAGATTGTGCATAAAACAGCTCTTTAAACATGTGTTTCTGCTTACATTTGAGTCCAACTAACTGCTAGGTGTTCCTTTGATATCTGAGCCAAAGTGATGTTTGCCTGGAGCTGTCAGCTCTATAATGATAATGTTTTAGCAAGAAACCCTCCATTGTTCACTAATTGAGATGGCCACTGTACAATTGGAACAAGCATGCATTCTCCACAGTATAACCTGTGTGGATGAAGTCTAATATTCTTTCATAACGCATTAAGTTTCAGCATTGAGTGGTAAAACTGCATTTTACTGACTACCACATAGGTAAAATCTTGGCACTAGGGCTTCATGATAAATGGGAAAGTTTTAGCAGAAGCAATCCAGATACTAAACTCTGCTGAGCAGTTCCATCACAAAGTTTCAAACATTTAATGCCTAAACAAGGGCACATGATGAGCACTACAGTTCTGAGCATTAGAGGTTCTTGTGGTCTGTGCCAATGTACTTATCTACCTGTGGGCTAAAAGTTAAACGCTCAAGTTCCACCTGCCCCGCAGGTATGTCATAACACACTTGAAAACTTGCATTAAAAATAATTCTAAATATATAGGCATTTGCATCCTCCTGGGTCAGCCAGGGCTATTATAGTGCTGCCATGCTCACCAGTATTGATATAGATGTGGCATCAGCCCTAGGACTGTCCTGTCCTATAGAGCTCAATTTCCCCATTGGACCACATTTGGTACTGAGCTATAGGAAATCTACAGAATTCACAAGTTGAACATCCTGTGGTTCCAATTAATGATGCATAACTAGTCAGGGGAAAAAGTAGAGAGTGATTGAAGATGTCTTTCAATTTTAGAAAAACCTTCAGCATTCCAGAGGAGTCCAAAACTAGAGGGCATAAGTTTAAGAGAGAAGGAGAGGGAATGATTTCAAAGGAACCAGAGGGGCAGCGTTTCACACAGAGGGTGGTGCCTGTATGGAAGGAGCTGCCAGAGAAGGTGGTAGAGGGGTCAAATGCCAGCAACTAGAACAAGATCATTTAGGATATCTGGTCAGTGTAGATGAGTTGGACTGAAGGGTATGACTCCATGTTGCATAAGTTTCTAACACTGGGGGTAGGTTGGAAGTCAAGAAAAATGCAATGCACTTAGTAACAATTAAGAACAAAAGAACAACCTGACAGTGAAAATTGTGATTTGCCTGAATAAGTTAAAATTCCTACCACATGCTGGAACTAAAGTTTTATTTTTCAGATTTGATGGAGGCATTACATCTTAAATTACGTCACTTAAAGCACAAATTTACAGTAGTGATTTCTTTACTTTGTTGGAACTTATTGTGTAAGGTAATGGTTGTGAAAGAATTAATGTTGATATTACATTGATCTCCACTGTTGATGTCAGGCTGTGAGTGGAAGCAGTGAGATCTGTACCAGCAGTCAAAGGAAGCAGAAATGCTCTAGAAATAGAAGGCTTTAAGGATTCAGAGAGCGAGAAAAAACATCTTACAAGACTGTTGAATATATGAACTTCAGGAAAGCAGGCCTATAATACAAGAGCAAAGATGTGCTGCTGAGGTTGTATAAGGCTCTGGTCAGACTGCATTTGGAATATTATGAGCAGTTTAGTGTCCCGTATCTGAGCAAGGATGTGCTGGCATTGGGAGGGAGTTCCAGAGGAGCTACCCAAGAATGATCTAGGGATGAAGGGCTTGGCACATGAGGAGTGGTTGAGGACTTTTGGTCTGTACTCAGTGGAGTTTAGAAGGATGAGGGGAATCTTACTGAAAACTACAGAATACTCAGAGGCCTGGATAGAGTGGATGTGAAGCGTTTTCCACTGGAAAAAGAGAATAGGACCTGAGGGCACAGCCTCAGAATGAAGGGACAGTCCTTTAGAACTGAGATGAGGAGTTTCTTCAGCTAGAGGGTGGTGAATCTGTAGAACTCATTTCAAGGCAAAGATAGATAAGTTCTTGTTTGATGAGGAGATCATGGGTTATGGGGAGAAGGCAGGAGAATAGGGTTGAGTAACATATCAGCCACGATTGAATGGTAGAGCAGACTTGATGAGCCAAATGGCCTAATTCTACTCCTATACCTTATGTCAAGATTAGAGTGGTGCTGGAAAAGCACAGTAGGTCAGGCAGCATTCGAGGTGCAGGAAAATCGATGTTTCGACCAAAAGCCCAATTATCATTCCGGATGAAGGGCTTTTGCCCAAAACATCGATTTTCCTGCTCCTCGGATGCTGCCTGACCTACTGTGCTTTTCCAGCACCACTCTAATCTTGACTCTGATCTCCAACATCTGCAGTACTTACTCTCACTCCTATACAGCTAGTTTAAGTGGTAAGAGAGCAAGATTAGCTGGTTATTCAAGTGTCTCATGAAGGGATATTAACTAAAGAAGGTAGCATTGAGTGAATGCCAGAATTAAACTAAGTACTGTCATGTCTAAGAACAGGTGTTTTATAATTAAAATTTGGTGACCCTTCATTGAGGTCTGAGTTAGGTTATCATGGAGGGAAAAAATCTTAAATCTTTATTTCTAATAAGATGATTTCAAATAGTTCTTATATAAAACAGTTGATGTGCTTTTCTCTTTTTTCCACACAAGCTTTGATGTTTCAACTCTAAAATCTAGTTTGTCGAGTGTTACTATTAGGAGAAAGTGAGGACTGCAGGTGTTGGCGATCAGAGCTGAAAATATGTTGCTGGAAAAGCGCAGCAGGTCAGGCAGCATCCAAGGAGCAGGAGAATCGATGTTTCAGGCATAAGCCCTTCTTCAGGAATTCAGGATTCCTGAAGAAGGGTTTATGCCCGAAACGTCGAGTGTTATTATTAGCTGGGATCATAAACTAAACATTTAAAAGAACAGCGAAAAGTATTTAAACTGTGATTTTGGCTGGAAGATTTGTAAGGGCTGCGGCATGACAGGGTTATTTTTTTTAAAAAAGAAAGAAGGTGCACAGTGTTTTAGATTGAAAGATGGGGAGAACATTTACTTTGCCTAGAGGTGGTGCAGGAAAACATTTGCTGTGTAGTCAGAAAACCCCAGAAAAGACAGGCAACTACCATTTTGATCATTAAGGATGTTAGAAAGCCCTGAAAAAGACAGGAAAACACAGATATGGAATTACAAAAAAATTAAATTTTAAAAGTCGAAAGCAGGAAGTCACTACAGACTGGCTAGTTAGTAGAATTCAAAGCATTATCGAAGAATTTAGCAACATTTCTACAATGCAGAATTGCATAAGACTGACAAAGAAGATACTGTACAAAGTATAGTAAATTTTGAGGAATTGAGTTCAAAACAGTGCTAGTGGATGGGAGAAAAAATTTAAGGAACAGCAGATAATAAACAAGATAGTGAGATTATAACATTTAAAATGGTTTCATATCAATAAGAATTCAGAAAGTGTTATGATGTTTATTTCAATTTAAGAATTTAATAAAATCTTCAAGAAGGTTTAACAGAAGTGTTCAGCTTCTAGGACATTCTGTGGAACATTTCATTAATGACCTCCACAGATTGGTAGAAAACTGAGTTTGCATCTTTAAAATCAAAATTTGTGAGAGAATCAGTGCTGAGATTTTTGATGAAACTTTGTCAAATATATTTTTAGAAGATTTTAACTTTGGAGAAAGCTATTCAAATCAAAATGATTACAGAAGCTAAAAAGGCTCATACGGAATTGGTCTAGTCATCAGATGGGATCAAAATCCATAGTGCAGGTGTAATTACATAAACTGAGTGAGTGAACTGGAGGGGATGTAGTATAATGGACTAGCACTATATCAATAATGATGGTGACAACACCAGAGAGTCTAGAGAGAATGTAATGGAGCACTCATCTAGATAAAGGGGAAACTAGGGATGCCAGAGTTTAAAGATAATGGCAGCTGAGTAAACAGAGTCGCCTCAAGGAGTGTGCATGTAGACACTCAATGCTGGAGAATGTAGAATCCATGAAAGGACCAACAAGCCAAAGCATGTTAGAAACAGGGTTATCTGCATCTACCAGCAATATTCTCAACACAATTGCTAAGTGAGATTGAGTCTCTGCAGAAAGAAAAGCACTAACTTGCATGAACAGCATTGTTTTAAGGGCTATGACTGTATTGTTGCCATTGGCTTTGTGGTGTATTGCTGGGTTAATCTTGAGCGCTGGACTTTTACTAGAAGGTGGTGAAGGACTTGAGGTAGCATTCTGGCAATAAGCTGGAAAGAGCATTCTCAAACTAAGTACCTGTTCAGGGAAGATCCATTATTGACTTGATCATGAGGCAGAGAGTGTCTGGGCTTTTGGTCCACTATTAAGTGTAACAGAGCCACAACAGATTTATGCAGGGTACATCATATTGGACAATTTTAATTGAATATTTGGATTTTCAAAACCTCTTGATAAGGTTCAATAAACAAAATTATGAGACCACTGATAATTGGAGGAAACCTGGGATTGACCATTAATTGTTGGAACACCGAGAGTACAGGTGAAGCAAGTATATGCTGATTGGTGGGATCAGTAAGTGGTGTTCCATTAGGATCTGTACTGGGGCGTTAGTTTATCACCTGAGAATATAAAGTTTGACATCAAAATCTGCTGTATACAAAGAGGCACAATACATCGTGTTATTAGGTTCACAACCTGACAAAGGAACTTGTACAATCTAATTGAATGGTCAGAACTGTGACAGACAAATTTTATGATGGGGAATCTGAGAATGACAAGCTAGAAACTTTCCAAATGGTGAGAGTTGTGAAGAGAAAACAGAACTGGAGGCCCACTGAAGATGAAGCATCTGGAAATGAACTTTCCAGTTCAGCGAGCAAACCTACATCCAGAACCTCAACCTGAGCTACAAATCTTCTCCAAACTCACTAGAAAACAGAACAGTCCACGTACAGTTCGCAAATCATCAAAAGCAAATACACAGACACAAACATCATTGCCTGAGGAAGTATGGCCTTTAATAGCTGCTGACACTGAGTGTCCGGCTGAAGTCTAAGCTGAGTTCCTGATGGACTGTGCAGCTTCTGCTATGGGTCTGTAAGTCTGAGCCAAATCTACCTGGTACTCTCCACTCAACCTCAATTACTCACTGTTATGTTGCAACTCATCTATGAGCCTTCCCTACCAGAAAAAAATGTTGCGTTGTCCTTCAGATAGCTGATTATAGTTAGATCATCATGAAGAGACTTAGACTTAGGATGGTTTGTGTTTCTGGAATAGCTCACTCTACTTGTTGGTATTTAAATGGATATTGCATGTGACAATGGCTGGTGTTACATCAAACCTGGGGCGATCCCACTCAGCTTTACTATTCGACCTGAAATTGTGTCTTCATAAGTAGCTTGAGGTCTCTCTGAATGGATAACTGAGAGAAGCTGAACAAATTTCCAACAATTCCTCTTCATTGAATAAACATGTCCCGCTTCACTAACAGTCATATTTCTGAGCTAAGTACAGTCTCAGGAGACGATAACCATTTGCATTTTAATAACTTTAATTCACAAATAAAATACTTACTGCATGGGCTTGACATTAGAATTTCCAAGATAAACAAGCCAGTGGAATTTCTGACTTAATTGAAATGTAGCCGTCATTTCCCGTCCCCATTCCAAGTCTTCCAGTTTTTATATTCACTCACAGTGATAGACATCTCTGGGAAGTCCAGCATTCATTGCTCACCTGAATGTCCTTTAAATGCTGTTGGTGAGTTAACGTATTGAGGATAATCAAGTGGCTTGCAAGACCATTTCAAAGAGCAGATAAGAATCAACCACATTACCATTAGGCTAGAAAGTGACTGAGGATGGCAGATGTTTCTCTCTGAAGGATGTGAATGAAACAAATGAGCTCTTATGACAATCTGGTATGTTCATGGTCTTGATTAATGACACCAGGTATTACTTTGGTTCCAGGCGTTATTAAAATTGAACTCCCCAGCTTTAATGACCTGATGGGTTGCAGCTCATTGATCTTGGCCATTGAGTGACTTGGTTAGTAACATGACCACTATGCTGCTTTACCTTCACAATAACCTATCTTTGAAGAGCTGATCTGTGGAGAACACTATTCTGTGGCGATCACTCTGGGGTCCAGTGTAATCCCACATCTGCACTGCAGCCAACATATTGGAAAACCAAACCAAAATTCCACTTTGACAGATTTCAGTGCACTTGTTCCTATGGCCACCTTTGGCAGGTTTCCCAGTCTCCATGGTAACAAAAATATGTTTAAACTGGAAAGATTTTCCTGACTGACATTTCCTAGGTTCTGCTGTAGTATAGTTCTGGGTTTTTGCTTCGAGCTGAAACCCTTTGGACTATGTTCCAGTCGACGTGGTACTGGACACCTGCAGGGTTTTTCACAGCCCTGAATAAATTTGATACCGAACAAAGACTATACCTCGGGGGAATAGGACAAAAACAAACAGAAGCTTCATTTTACTGGCATAACAAGTGTCCTGCTGTTGTGAGCAGTAGTTTGGATTCCGTTCAAAGAGTATCAAAGTGACCTGACCTCATTCCAACTGTCATATAAACCAAGACAAATGGGATGCTATCTTTTTGAAAGGCTTAGGCTTATCCAGGCCCTAGGATTGAAATGTGGCCTTTACCAGTTGTGATTGTAAAGTTACCCGCTGAACAATATGTGCAGCCTTCTTGCATTGTTGAAAATCACACAACACCAGGTTTATTTTGAAGTACCAGCTTTCAGAGCACTGATCCTCCATCAGGTCACTAGTAGTACCTGACAAAGAAGCAGAGCTCCTAAAGCTTATACTTTGAAATAAACCTGCTGGACTATAACCTTGTTGTGTGTGATTTTTAACTTTGTCCACCCTAGTCCAACACCAGCATCTCCACATCATAGACCTCCTACAGTGACACCCGCACAAAAGAGATTCCAAGGTGAAGAACTGACATTGTGACCAGGCCCCAGCAGGTGAGCGCTTCTCTTTATGGCCTTACTTTCAAGGAGCCTGTTCCAACTGCTAATTGGAGCAGGCAGACAGCTTCCCAATAAAACAGGAGGATTCTGTGCGGTTGTAGTTAGCCGATAGCTGAAACACTACCACCTCACATCGATAGGAAACAGCTTTGCCTGTAACTCCCAGGTGGATTAAAGTCTTGTGAAAACTTAGGGATGCTTCTTAAAGTGAGGTAGACTCACCAATCCATTAGTCTCAACATAGGGCTGTGCTTTAAAAAGGGTTTATCTCTGGATTCGCTTGCTGTTAGGATCACAGAATCAGGAAACAAATTCCTCTCTGACCTCTGTGTGCAGACTGTCCAGTTGACAGCTTTTAAACTCCTGAACAATGCTGAGCCTGGAAGCCCGGCCAATCAGTATTACATAGGAACACTGTACACATACACAGAGGCTTCTTTGCTGCTCGGTTCAGTGATAGGCACAGCTGCCATTGTGACTCAGCTGTGTATCACTCCAAGTGCTTGTATCTGCAGAATAATGCCATCCTCAAACTGACAATCTCACAAGAATGACTTTAGCATAAATAACATGAAATTCAATTGGAGTCCTCAGGACATGTTCATCATGGCTCAATGGTGCAGTTGTCCCTAAGTCAGACCTTATAGGATCATCACAGGATTACAGAATTGTGACAGTGCAGAAAGGAGCCATTTGGCTCATCATGCCAGCACTGGCTCTTCAAACAAGCATCATTGCCTGGTGCCAATCTCCTGCCTTTTCCCCAAACCCTTGCACTCTATTTCTATCCAAATAACCAGCCAATGCCCAGGTGAATGTCTCAGCAGAACCTGCTCCCACACATTCTCAGGGAGTGCATTCCAAACCCCAACTACTTGTTGTGTGAAAAAGCTTTTTCTCACACCATGCTTGCCTCATTTGCATTTGTATTTCTACGCCCTCTCATTCTTCTTCCATGTTGGTGCGGGGACAGCCTCTCCCTCCCTACGGTGTCCAGCCTGCTCATGAATTTGAAAACCTCTACCAAATTTCCTCGTAGCCCTCTTCTCTCCATGAAGAACAGTCTTATTCCAAAATTCTATTCTCATAATGGAGGTTTCTCATTCCTGGAGCCATTCTTGTAGGCCAATTTTGCATCCTCTCCAATGCATTCACATCTTTCCTAAAACGTGGCACCCACAACTGTACCCAATACTCCAGCTGAGATTGAATAAGTGTCTTATAGTTCAAGTTACTTCTTTATTCTTCTACTCTATGCTCCTATTGATAAAACCAAGGACATTATATGCTTTATTAATTGCTTTGTTCTTGTGTCATATATTTTCAATGATTTGTGCACACATGCCCCCAGCTCCCTGTGCTCCTGCACCCCCTTTAGAATTACACTCACTATTTAATTTTGTCTTGTGTTATTTCAATCAAAGTACATTACTCACACTTTTTCACATTGAATCTCATCTGCCACCGACCCATCCATTCCACTAATGTGTCAATGCCCTTTTGGAGTTCCACACTGTCTTCCTCATTGTTTTCAATTCTTCCAAGCTCCATGTCATCTGTATGCTTTCACATTGTCCCAAAACACTGAGATCCTGGTCATTCATATATACCATGGAAAGCAAGTGTCTCACATCTGACTCCTGGGAAAACTCCACGATAAACCTTTTCCAATCCAAAAAATATCCATTGGCCAATACACTCTATTTCCTGTCACTCCGCCAATATTGTATCAATGTTACTATTGTCCCTTTTATCTGGTGGTCTGTAACTTTGTCACAATCTATTGTGTGGCTCTATCTCAAACACCTTCTGGAAATCCATGTACACCACATCAACAGTGTTACCCTCATCAAGTGTTTCTGAGAGCTCTTCAAATTATTCCAGCAGGTTAGTGAAATATGACTTCCCTTTAGAAATCCTTGTTAGATCTTTTTGATCAAGCTACCATTATCTGTGCTTCACCATGGAAGAGTAATTGGCAGGTCTGTAGTTGCCGACATTGCCCTTACAAGCTTTCTTGAACAAGGTTGTAATGATTGCAATTCTCCAATCTTCGGGCACCTCGCTGGAGTCCAGGGAAGATTGGAAATATTGTGGCCCAGTGTCTCCACAATTTCATCCCTCACTTCCCTCAAAATCCTTGAATGCATGTTATCCAGTCCAGGTGCTTTGTCAAGGTTGAAGTGCCAACAATCTATCCATGATTTCTTCCTTATTCATTTCGCACCTTCCGAGTGCCAGAGTTCCCTCCTCTGTCACCATGACCTGGGCAGCATTCTTCTCTTTGTAAAGCCAGGTGTAAAGTATTCATTTAGCACCTCAGCCATACTCCTGGCTCCATGTGTAAATCCCCTTTATGGTCTCTAATGAGTCCAACTCCTCCTTTAACTACTCTTTTACCAGTGTGATGCCTATCTATGCCATCCCCTTTTAGGTTGACCGTTTGTCTTTTCCCATTTGGTTAGCTCAGTTGGCAGTATGTCTGGGTTAAAATACAGTGTGATGCCAACAGTACAGGTTCAATTCCAATATTAACTGAGGTCAGCAAGGCGATCCCATCTTCTCAGTCTCTCCTCCCCCATGTGACCCTGAGGTTAAACTCACCACCAGTTGTCTCTCTCTAAGAAGACAGCAGCCCTGTGATCCTCTACGACTATGGTGACTTCACTTACCAGTCTTTTCCCATAACTCCTCTCTGCTTCTTTTATTTGCTTTGTCACCTCCCCTATAAACCTTTGGTTATCCTCTTGGATCTGAACTGTATTAAATACTTTACACCTGTCATAAGCACATCTTTTCTTTCTAATGTTAATTTCTACCTCCTGTATCATCCAAGGGTACTCTGAATCTGTTTGTTCCAGTGAACTGTGAACAAGGTTACCTCAGAGTACGAGATCTTCATTAGCTGGGCCCATGGCCTGAGAAGAGGCAGATGGAGTTTAATTTAGATAAATGTGAGGTGTTGCATTTTGGTAAAGCAAACTAGGGCAGGACTTACAGTCAATGGCACGACCCTAGGGACTGTTGTTGAACAGAAGGACCTATGGGTGCAGGTTCATAGTTCTTCAAGAATGGTGTCACATGTAGACAGGTGAAGTAGGTGTTTGGTATGCCTACCTTCATTGGTTGGAACACTGAGTACAGGAGGTGGGACATCATGTTACAGAACTACAAGACATTGATGAGGCCAATTTTACAATATTGCATTCAGTTCTGGTCTCCTTGCTATAGGAAGGATGTTGCTAACTAGAAAGGGTACAGAAAAATGTACAAAGACATTGCCAGGAATGGAGGGTTTGAGTTATAAGCAGAGATTGGATAGGCTGGGCCTTTTTCCCTTGGAACATTTGAGGCTGAGGGGTCACTTTATAGAAGTTTATACAATCATGAGGGACATGGATAGGGTGAATGGTCAAGGTCTCTTCTGCAGGATGAATGGAGTCTAAAACTATAGGACATAGGTTTAAGGTGAGAGGGGAAAGATTTAAAAAGGACCTGAACGGCAACATTTGTATGCAGAGGGTGGTGCATGTATGGAATGAGGTGCCAGAGAAAGCGGTAGAAGTGGATACAATTCTAACATTTAAAAGACATGGGGATGGATACATGAATAGGAAAGGTTTACAGGGATATGGGCTGTATGACTATCACTCGATCAGAGAATATACCTTGCCTGTATCTGAACCATCTAGTAGCCCATTATAAACTGTCTGTTCTTCCTGCCAACCTCTTGATTAAGTTAATCTTGTCCAACTCTGTTCTTGTCCCACTGAAGACATCTCTCTGCCACTTGATATTTATTCTTCTGGATGGCTGCATGTTACTCTCTACTACTAACCTCCACTTTATGATGCAACGATCACTGTCCTCTAAATGTTGCCCACACTGATCCATTGGTTCACCTTATCTCCGGGATCCAAGTGCAACAATGGAGCATGCAATCTAGACAGACAACCCAGTGCTATGCTGAGGGAGTGTGGCACTGTTAGAGGATCGATTTTTTGGATAAGTTGTTAAATTGACCTCCTACCTGCCCAGGAGAAAGTGAGGACTGCAGATGCTGGAGACCAGAGTTGAAAAGTGTGGTGCTAGAAAAGTGCAGCAGGCTCATTTCCCCTCCCCCCACCCTTTCTCAGTCTCAACCCCTTGATTCAGCACCGCCCTCTTGACCTGCAATCTTCTTCCCGACCTCTCCGCCCCCACCCCCTCTCCGGCCTATCACCCTCACCCTCACCTCCTTCCACTTATCGGATTCCCAGTGCCCCTCCCCCAAATCCACCGCCCCCCCCCCCCACCACCTTTTATCTCAGCCCGCTTGGCACACCAGCCTCATTCCTGAGGAAGGGCTTGTGCCCGAAACATCGATTCTCCTGCTCCTTGGATGCTGCCTGGCCTGCTGCACTTTTCCAGCACCACACTTTCCAACTCCTACCTGCCTATCAAGTAATTGTAAAATATTACACAGAATGTATTTAAAGAAGACCAAGGCATGAGTTTTCCCCAATCTACTGCTCCAAATTCATCCTCAGTCAACATCAACACTACAGATTATCTGGTCATGATCACACTACTGGGTATGGGATTGTGTTTTGCAGATTAGCTGCTGTCTTTCCTACATCACAACAGTGTTTACAATTCTAAAGGATTGCTTTGTCTGTAAAGTGGTTTGGGATGTCCAGAAACCATGAGAACCACTACAAAAGCATTACTTCATATGCAGGGTGTTATATTGGAAAATAGAGAAATTAGAACAAAAATGTCCTTGATGTTAATTAGATCCCACCATGCATTGTTCAGATTACCACATTATAGATTGGAAATGAAAGGTATGGAAATGATGGAACATAGATTCATTATAGAAACCATCAGCTTCAAAAATCTGGAGCTGTCCCCATTGGAATAAAGAAAGGCTAAGAGGATCAACTACAATATTTGAAGATTTTCAAGGGTTTCAGAGTGTAATTAGTGAAATATTCCTTACAAATTGATAAACCAATAATAAAGGGCTGCAAATTTGAGATTAACACTGGAATCTGTAAAAGGAGCTTGGGAGAAATTGGTTTACAAATGGTTTACAAGCTAAAAGATAAATTACGGTGAGTAACGATTGAAGTCGGTCATGACATTTAAAAGGGAATTAGGTAAACACTTGAAAGAAAAAATATATGAAATGATACAGGGAAATGGGATTAGCATGACAAGCTTTGATGATCAGCTCTCTAAATGGCCTCCTAGTGTGTTGAAATTTCAGTGATTCTGTGCCAGTTTCCATCTGAAGTAGTCCAGCATTATGTGAACTTTCTGTAAACTGATTGTGCTTTCCGGCATTTTACCAGTTTGAATGCAGGTTTGTGCATTCTGAGCAATGCCCTTCAGTTGTTGGCAGCAGTTGACTACCATTTTAGAGAGTCTGTTACCAGGATAGTGACTGCACCAGCCATTGTATTCCCACAGCTGGACTCTTCCTGGTTCTCGATGAGAGGGTGGTCTGCAAGGGTTTTGTACTGCTGCTTAAAAACAGGGCCATCCTGAAATAATAGTTCAATTCTGTTTGATACCTCCTGGGCCACCTGCCAAACAGCTGTAAAGTTTTTGTCAAGCACCTTACACTGGTAATTCATTTTCATGATAGCTGTTTAAAATTCTAAGCCCTGTTTTTCAGATCCCTCCAGCCTCAGCCTTTCCTTTCTCTGTAACCTCCTCCAGCCTCACAACTCTTTGCCAGCCTGGGCCTTCCCTATTTTGCGCACATTCCCTATTTCCTTTGGCCTGTCATTGGCAGATGTCTTCACCTCTCCTCAGTGCTGTCCTGAAACCTCCCTGCGTCGCTGTGTTTCTCTCCCACTTCACGCCATTCTTGAAACCGATCTCTGCAGTCAACCTTTTCCTTACCTGCTCGAATGTCTCCGAATGCAGCTGAGTGTCAACCTCTGTCTGGGCGTCACTACTGCATTAACTCCCCACTTGCCTCGTTAGGTGCAGCTCCAACAATTCTAGTTAGCAGGCTAAAGCAGCTCAATTGATTGGCACCCCACTCATTGCGTTCTGAGGAAAGGGTCATTCAACCCCAAAACACCAATTCTGATTTCTCTCCTCAGAGGCTGCCAGACCTGCTGAGCTTTTCCAGAAATTTCTGTTTTTTTGTTTTTGATTCACAGCATCCACAGTTCCTTGGGTTTTACACCACTCAGCATTCTCAGCTCTCATTTCCTTCACCACCTCCAGTGCGCGCCGGTATCAGCAACAACTCACCAAGGCTCTGTAGAAAGCACCTTCCAAACCTACAACCTGTACCATCTAGAAGAACGAGGGCAGCAGAACATCACGCTCTGCAGGTTCCCCTCCCAGCCACACGCCATCCTGATTTGGAAATATTTCGCCATTGAGAATCAACCCCATTGCTGCAAGCCTGGAGTTACAAAAGGATGGCAGATTGCTTCCCCTCTTGGACATTGGTGATCCAGACGAGGCTTTTAAACAGATATCATGGCACCATGACAAGACTTGCTTATAATTCGAGACTTGCAAACCTTCACCTACAATTCCATGAATGTGCTCGTTTTGAACAATAACCTATTGATTGTACAGCTTTACAGAAGTTGGACATGTTGGCCTTCTCTCTGAGTCTGTCTCTCATGTGACCTCTCACATCCTCACAGAAGTGTTACACAATGTCACAGGTTGTAGATTTGGAAGATGCTTTCTATGGAGCCTTGGTGTTGTTGTTGTTGTACATCTTGTAAATGACACCCACTGGTACCAGTGCGCACGGGGTGGTGAAGGAAATGAGAGCTGACAATGCCGAGTGGTGTGACGGAGCTACCCTGCATACTCATTGCTCAAATGGAACAAGTAAGGTCCGTGAGGCGATTGCAACTCTTCAAGTTGCAAGTTGGCCTCTGGTAGCTTAGTTTGGAGGTCCCTCAACTGTTCCAAGCCACAGTAATGTCTGTGTGGTTTCAGTGTGGAGGGGGTGAATGATGTAGCCAGTTAACTGCTGGGACCTGATTTCAAATCCAATCTCCATTCCTGAATGAAATGCATTTGAACAATCTCAATGATTTCCCTCACTCAAAAAAAGCCTTTAGGACGCTGTTCTGGCACAGAGTTGCTAGGCTCAGCTGGAGAGAATATAGGAAGTAGAAAGGTACCTCCACTCAAGGGCTTTTATCAAAGTCTAGGGCAGGAGACCAGCGATTTGACTCAGAAATCAGCGCTGGAAGGGGGGCGATTTTGTCTCCTGTCACTCTGATTCACACTTAATTTACATTTAAAAAGCAATAGATGCATTTACACAGCTGTGTTGTGTAACTCAGCTATTGCATACTGTAATCAGACCGAGAATGACACAACTAATTTTGTTTGCTTTCATAAAACTGTCATTTTCAGCTGCTGTGTTTATATGTTAACTTTGTCAAATTTCATAATCCCAAACTACTTAATAGTCACTGAACAACTTCTGAAGCCTGTTCACTGTTGCTTTGGATGTGATGCAGCAGTCAACTCACGCACGGCAAGCCCCTACTTCAGCTTGTTCTTCTGCAAAGTAGTGTGCTCTTTTACAGTCACTTGAAGGATCCGACAGGGTCTTCACTTAACGTCCCACCTGAAAGAACACAGGTCTGACAGTTTAATACACTCTCACTACTGCAATGGCACTCACACTACTGCAATGGTGGGGGGGTTGGTGGTGGCGGTAAGCTGAGATTTCTATGATTAGGTCAATGGAGTGAAAACAGAACCAACCCAAAATGTTCCGGATTCTGTTTTTCTTACTGGGTCAGGAAGTCAGTCAAAATTGAAAAGTAGGGATTTCACCAGCCTCCAGCCCCGCAGATTAATATTTTTTCCATCCCACTGAAAATTTACAGTATTGAGTCCAATTATCAAAAAGAGTTTAATAATTATATCATAAACAAAAATCAAAATTGCTGGTGAGACTCTGTTTTGTTTTCTCAGTAATTATATCCCTTTGCACTTTAACCCTCACACCCGGGCCTGTCCGTGCATTTCTTTGAAGCCTGTTAAAGTTCTAACTTTATCCAGATATGATGAAAGGTTTCTTTCTAGTTTTGCAAATACAGCTTCACCTGTGAGCCTTTGCTTTTGCTTTTTTTTTGGTTTACATTTCAGATTTCCAAATCTGCAATATTTTACTTTGGTATTTAATAATTCCAATTTGGACCTTCACGTTGGGGAATGCTGTAGTCAGGATGTTTAGGTCCTAAGTTTGAGTGAAAGATTGTTACCTGGTTACTAGTCAGGATGTACTACAGCAGATTAAAGGCTGTTACCTCAGTTAATTTTCGTTATATACTATGATAGAATGAAAAACTGTTAGCTGCGTTACAAGTCAGAAACTATTAGGATGGGATGAGATACTGTTAACGCTGTTAGTGGTCTTAATAAGTTGTTATGTGTGAAGACTGCATTTTTAATTTTTCTGTTATTTTTGATTGTGGACTAAATGAGAAAACAACAGTTTTAAGAAGCAAAGATTGCTGAAGCATTGCATACTTGCAAAAGCAAGTAACCCAACAGTGATTGTAGCGGTTTAGACAGATTATTGTTTACACTGATTGCAGGGAATATTTACGCTGATTGTAGGTAGTGTTTAACCCAATTATAGGAACAATTTACACCGATTATAGGTACTGTTCACACTGATTGTAAGTACTGTTTACACTGATTGTAGATACTGTTTACTGATTGTAGGTTCTGTTTAATCTGATTGTAGGTAGTGTTTACACGGATTGTAGATATTGTTTACACTGATTGTAGGTACTGTTTATACTGATTGTAGATACTGCTTACACTGATTGTAGGTACTGTTTACTGATTGTAGGTACTGTTTACACTGATTGTACATACTGTGTATAGTGGTTGTAGGTCCTGTGTACTGATTGTAGATACTTTTCAGACTGAGTGTAGGTACGTTTTACACTGATTGTAGATACTGTTTACACAGATAGTAGGTACTGTTTACACTTATTGTAGATACCATTTTCTGATTGTAGGTACTGTTTAATCTGATCGTAGGTGCTTTTAAAACTGATTGTAGATACTGTTTACACTGATTGTAGGTGCTAGTTACACTATTGTAGGGACTGTTTATACTGATTGTAGGTGCTTTTTAAACTGATTGTTGATACTGTTTACACTGATTGTCGGTTCTGTTGAAACTGATTTAGGTACTGTTTACTGATAGTAGATACTGTTTACTGATTGTAGGTACTGTTTACACTGGTTGCATGTACTGAGTATAGTGATTGTAGGTACTGTTTACTGATCTAGATACTGTTTAAACTGAGTGTAGGTTCTGTTAACACTGATTGTAGATGCTGTTTACACTGATTGTAGTTACTGTTTACACTGATTGTAGATACTGTTTACTGATTGTAGGTACTGTTTATACTGATTGTAGGTGCTGTTTATACTGATTGTTGATACTGTTTACACTGATTGTAGGTACTGTTTACTGATTGTAGATACAGTTTACTGATTGTAGGTACTGTTTACACTGATTTTGATTCTGTGTACACTGATTGTAGGTACTGTTTACTGATTGTAGGTACTGTTTACATGACTTGTAGATACTGTTTACTGATTTTAGGTACTGTTTATACTGATATGGGTACTGTTTATACCGATTGTAGGTACTGTTTACACTGATTGTCGGTGCTGTTTATACTGATTGTAGGTACTGTTTACACTGATTATAGATATTCGTTACACTGATTGTTTATACTGATTGTAGATACTGTTTACACTGATTGTAGCTACTAGTTACACTGATTGTAGGTACGGTTTGAACTGATTATAGCTACTGTTTGTACTGATTGGAGATACTGTTCACTAATTGACGGTACTGTTAACACTGATTATAGGTGCTGTTTGTGCTGATTGTAAATACTGTTTACACTGATTGTAGTTACTAGTTACACTGATTGTAGGTACTGTTTATATTGATTGTGGGTACTGTTTACACTGATTGTCGGTACCGTTTACACTGATTGTAGGTATTGTTTACTGATTATAGGTACTGTTTATACTGACAGGAGGTAGTGTTTATACTGATTGTAGGTACGGTATACACTGATTGTAGGTCTTGTTTATACTGATTGTAGGTACTCTGTACACTTATTGTAGGCACTATTTATACTGGTTGTAGATACAGTTTACACTGATTGTAGGTACGGTTTGAACAGATTATAGGTACTGTTTGTAGATACTGTTTACTGATTGTTGGTACTGTTAACACTGATTATCGGTACTGTTTGTACTGATTGTAGATACTGTTTACTGATCATCGGTACTGTCAACTCTGATTATAGGTACTGTATGTACTGATTGTACATAATGTATACTGATTGTTGGTACTGTTAACACAGATTATAGGTACTGTTGTACTGATTGTAGATACTGTTTACACAGATTGTAGTTACTAGTTACACTGATTGTAGGTACTGTTTATATTGATTGTAGGTCCTGTTTACACTGATTGTCGGTACCGTTTACACTGATTGTAGGTATTGTTTACTGATTATAGGTACTGTTTATAATGACGGGAGGTACTGTTTAAAGTGATTGTAGGTACGGTTTACACTTATTGTCGGCACAGTTTATAATGGTTGTAGATACTGTTTACACTGATTGTAGGTACTAGTTACACTGATTGTAGGTACGGTTTAAACTGATTATAGGTACTGTTTGTACTGATTGTAGATACTGTTTACTGATTGTTGGTACTGTTAACACTGATTATCGGTACTGTCTGTACTGATTATAGATACTGTTTACTGATTGTCAGTACTGTCAACACTGATTATAGGTACTGTTTGTACTGATTGTAGATACTGTTTACTGATTGTAGATTCTGTTTAATCTGATTGTAGGTGCGGTTTACACTGATTGTAGGTACTGTTTACATGGATTGTAGGAACTAGGTATACTGATTGTGGGTACTGTTTATACTGATTTTAGGTACTGTTTACTGATTGTAGGTACTGTTTACACTGATTGTGCATACTGTGTATAGTGGTTGTAAGTACTGTGTACTGATTGTAGATACTTTTCAGATTGAGTGTAGGTACATTTTACACTGATTGTAGGTACTGTTTACACTGATTGTAGGTACTGTTTACACTGATTGTAGGTACTGTTTTCTGATTGTAGGTACTGTTTAATTTGATTGTAGGTGCTTTTTCTACTGATTGTAGATACTGTTTACACTGATTGTAGGTACCAGTTACACTGATTGTAGGTACTGTTTACTGATGGTAGGTACTGTTTACTGATTGTATGTACTGTTTACACTGATTGTCGATACTGTTTACCCTGATAGTACGTAGTGTTTACTGATTGTAGGTACTGTTTACTGATTGTTGATACTGTTTACACTGATTGTAGGTACTGTTTATACTAATTGTAGGTAGTGTTTATACTGATTGTATTTACTGTTTACGCTGATTGTAGGTACTGTTTACTGATTGTAGATACTGTTTACACTGATTGCAGATACTTTTTACACTAATTGTAGGTCCTGTTTACACTGATTGTAGATACTGTTTACTGATTGTTGGTACTGTTAACACTGATTATAGGTACTGTTTGTACTGATTGTAGATACTGTTTACTGAATGTAGGTACTGTTTAATCTAATTGTGGGTACTGTTTGTAGATACTGTTTACTGATTGTAGGTAATGTTTATGCAGATTGTAGATACTGTTTACTGAATGTACGTACAGGTTATACTGATTGCAGATACCTTTTACACTAATTGTAGGTCCTGTTTACACTGATTGTAGATACTGTTTACTGATTGTAGGTACTGTTTATACTGATGTGGGTACAGTTTATACTGATTGTAGATACTGTTTACACTGATTATAGATGCTGTTTATACTGATTGTAGGTACTGTTTACACTGATTCGAGGTATTTGTTACGCTGATTGTAGGCACTGTTTATACTGATTATAGATACTGTTTACACTGTTTGTAACTACTAGTTACACTGATTGTATGTACGGTTTAAACTGACTATAGGTACTGTTTGTACTGATTGTAGATACTGTTTACTGATTGCAGGTACTGTTTAATCTGATTGTGGGTACTGTTTGTAGATACTGTTTACTGATTGTAGGTAATGTTTATATAGATTGTAGATACTGTTTACTGAATGTACGTACAGGTTATACTGATTGTAGGTACTGTTTACAGTGATTGTAAGTACTTGTTACACTGATTGTAGGCACTGTTTATACTGATTGTAGATGCTATTTACACTGATTGTAGGCACGGTTTAAACTGATTATAGGTTGTGTTTGTACTGATTGTAGATACAGTTTACTGATTGTAGCTGCTGTTTATACCGATTGTAGATACTGTTTACTGAATGTACGTACAGTTTATACTGATTGTAGGTACTGTTTACAGTGATTGTAGGTACTCGTTACACTGTTTGTAGGCACTGTTTATACTGATTGTAGATACTGTTTACACTGATTGTAGGTACGGTTTAAACTGATTATCGGTACTGTTTGTACTGATTGTAGATACTGTTTACTGATTCTCGGTACTGTCAACACTGATTATAGGTACTGTTTGTACTGATTGTAGATACTGTTTACTGATTTTAGGTACAATTTAATCTGTTTGTAGATGCTGTTTGTACTGATTGTAGATACTGTTTACTGATTGTTGGTACTGTTAACACTGATTATAGTTACTGTTTGTACTGATTGTAGATACTGTTTACACTGATTGTAGGTACTGTTTAATCTGATTGTAGGTGCTTTTCATACTGATTGTAGATACTGTTTACACTGCTTGTAGGTACTAGTTACACTGATTGTCGGTTCTGTTTATACTGATTTTAGGTACTGTTTACTGATAGTAGGTCCTTTTTACTGTTTGTAGGTACTGTTTACACTGGTTGTACATACTGTGTATAGTGATTGTAGGTACTGTTTACTGATCTAGATACTGTTTAAACTGAGTGTAGGTACTGTTTTACACAGATTGTAGATGCTGTTTACACTGATTGTAGGTACTGTTTACTGATTGTAGATACTGTTTACACTGATTATAGGTATTCGTTACACTGATTGTAGGCACTGTTTATACTGATTGTAGATACTGTTTACACAGATTGTAGCTACTAGTTACACTGATTGTAGGTACGGTTTAAACTGATTGTAGGTACTGTTTGTACTGATTGTACATCCTGTTTACTGATTATAGGTACTGCTTTTTTCTGATTGTAGATACTGTTTACACTGATTGTATGTACTAGTTACACTGATTGTAGGTACTGTTTATACTGATTTTTAGGTACTGTTTACTGATTGTCGGAACTGTTTACACTGGTTGTACATACTGTGTATAGTGATTGTAGGTACTGTTTACTGATTGTGGATACTTTTCATACTGAGTGTAGGTACTGTTTACACTGATTGTAGGTACTGTTTACTAATTGTAGATACAGTTTACTGAGTGTAGGTGCTGTTTATACTGATTGTAGATACTGTTTATACTGATTGTAGGTACTAGTTACACTGATTGTGTGTACTGTTTATACTGATTTTAGGTACTGTTTACTGATAGTAGGTTCTGTTTACACAGATTGCACATAATGAGTATACTGATTGTCGGTACTGTTTAGTGATTGTAGGTACTAGTTACACAGATTGTAGTTACTGTTTACACTGATTGCAGGTACTGTTTACACGACTTGTAGATACTGTTTACACTGATTGTTGGTACTAGTTACACTGATTGTAGGTACGGTTTAAACTGATTATAGGTACTGTTTGTACTGTTTGTAGATACTGTTTACTGATTGTAGGTGCTGTTTATACAGATTGAAGATGCTGTTCACAGAATGTACTTACAGTTTATACTGATTGTAGGTACTGTTTATACTGATTGTAGATACTGTTTACACTGATTGTAAGTCCAGTTTAAACTGATTATAGGTACTGATTGTACTGATTGTAGATACTGTTTACTGATTGTTGGTACTAGTTACACTGATTGTAGGTACTGTTTATACTGTTTGTAGATACTGTTTACTGATTGTAGGTACTGTTTATACAGAATGTAGATACTGTTTACTGAATGTATGTACAGTTTATACTGATTGCAGGTACTGTTTACCGTGATTGTATATACTCATTACACTGATTGTAGGCACTGTTTATACTGATTGTAGATACTGTTTACACTGATTGTAGGTACTAGTTACATTGATTGTAGGTACGGTTTAAACTGATTGTAGATACTGTTTAATCTGGTTGTAAATGCTGTTTATACTGATTGTAGATAGTGTTTACACTGATTGTAGGTACTAGTTACACTGATTGTAGGGACTGCTTATACTGATTTTAGGTACTGTTTACTGCTAGTTGGTACTGTTTACTGATTGTAGGTACTGTTTACACTGGTTGTACATACTGTGTATAGTGGTTGTAGGTACTGTTTACTAATTGTAGATACTGTTTATAATGAGTGTAGGTACTGTTTACACTGATTGTAGGTACTGTTTACTGATTGTGGATCCTGTTTAACCTGATTGTAGATACTGTTTACTCATTGTAGGTAATGTTTACACTGATTGTAGGTACTGTTTATACTAACTGTAGGTACTGTTTATTCTGATTGTTGATACTGTTTACACTGATTGTAGGTACTGTTTACACTGATTGTAGATACTTTTTACACTGATTGTAGGTACTATTTAAACTGATTGTAGGTACTGTTTACTGATAGTAGGTACTGTTTACTGATTGTAGGTACTGTTTAAACAGATTGTACATAATGAGTATACTGATTGTCAGTACTGTTTAGTGATTGTAGGTGCTAGTTACACTGATTGTAGTTACTGTTTACACTGATTGCAGGTACTGTTTACACGACCTGTAGATACTGTTTACACTGATTGTAGGTACTCGTTACACTGATTGTAGGCACTGTTTATACTGATTGTATGTACTGTTTATTCTGATTGTAGGTACTGTTTAATCTGATTGTAGGTGCTGTTTATACTGATTGTAGATCCTGTTTACACTGATTGTAGGTACTAGTTACACTGATTGTAGGTATGGTTTAAACCGATTATAGGAACTGTTTGTACTGTTTGTAGATACTGTTTACTGATTGTAGGTACTGTTTATACAGATTGAAGATGCTGTTCACTGAATGTACTTACAGTTTATACTGATTGTAGGTACTCTTTATACTGATTGTAGGTTCTAGTTACACTGATTGTAGGTTCCGTTTTAACTGATTATAGGTACTGTTTGTTCTGATTGTAGATACTGTTTACTGATTGTAGGGACTATTTAATCTGATTGTAGGTGCTGTTTATACTAATCGTAGATCGTGTTTTTACTGATTGTAGGTACTTGTTACACTGATTGTAGGTACTGTTTATACTGTTTGTAGTTACTGTTTACTGATTGCAGGTACTGTTTATACAGAATGTAGATACTGTTTACTGACTGTACGTACAGTTTATACTGATTGCAGGTACTGTTTATACTGTTTGTAGTTACTGTTTACTGATTGCAGGTACTGTTTATACAGAATGTAGATACTGTTTACTGACTGTACGTACAGTTTATACTGATTGCAGGTACTGTTTACAGTGATTGTACATACTCGTTACACTGATTGTGGATACTTTTCATACTGAGTGTAGGTACTGTTTACACTGATTGTAGGTACTGTTTCCTGATTGTAGATACAGTTTACTGAGTGTAGGTGCTGTTATACTGATTGTAGATACTGTTTACACTGATTGTAGGTACTAGTTACACTGATTGTGGGTACTGTTTATACTGATTTTAGGTACTGTTTACTGATAGTAGGTACTGTTTACTGATTGTAGGTACTGTTTACACTGGTTGTACATACTGTGTATAGTGGTTGTTGGTCCTGTGTCCTGATTGTAGATACTTTTCTGACTGAGTGTAGGTACATTTTACACTGATTGTAGATACTGTTTACACAGATCGTAGGTACTGTTTTCACTGATTGTAGTTACTGTTTTCTGATTGTAGGTACTGTTTAATCTGATTGTAGGTGCTTTTTATACTGATTGTAGATACTGTTTACAGTGATTTTAGGTACCAGTTACACTGATTGTAGGTACTGTTTATACTGATTGTAGGTACTGTTTACTGATAGTAGGTACTGTTTACAGATTGTAGGTATTGTTTGCACTGACTGTACATACTGTTTATACTGATTGTAGATACTCTTTACTGAATGTACGTACAGTTTATATTGGTCATAGGTACTGTTTACAGTGATTGTAGGTACGATTTAAACTGATTAAAGGTACTGTTTGTACTGATTGTAGATACTCGTTACTCTGATTGTAGGCACTGTTTATACTGATTGTAGATACTGTTTACACTGATTGTAGGTATGGTTTAAACTGATTATAGGTACTGTTTGTACTGATTGTAGATAATGTTTACTGATTGTAGATAGTGTTTACACTGATTGTAGGCACTGTTTATACTGATTGTAGATACTGTTTACACTGATTGTAGGTACTAGTTGCACTGATTGTAGGTTCCGTTTAAACAGATTATAGGTACTGTTTGTACTGATTGTAGATACTGTTTACACTGATTGTAGGTACTGTTTATAATGATTGCAGGTACTGTTTACTGATTGTAAGTTCTGTTTACACAGATTGCACATAATGAGTATACTGATTGTCGGTACTGTTTAGTGATTGTAGGTACTAGTTACACTGATTGTAGTTACTGTTTACACTGATTGCAGGTACTGTTTACACGACTTGTAGATACTGTTTACACTGATTGTAGGTACTGTTTACACTGATTGTAGATACCTTTTACACTGATTATAGGTACTATTTACACTGATTGTAGGTACTGTTTACTGATAGTAGGTACTGTTTACTGATTGTAGGTACTGTTTAAACAGATTGTACATAATGAGTATACTGATTGTCAGTACTGTTTAGTGATTGTAGGTACTAGTTACACTGATTGTAGTTACTGTTTACACTGATTGCAGGTACTGTTTACACGACTTGTAGATACTGTTTACACTGATTGTAGGTACTCGTTACACTGATTGTAGGCACTGTTTATACTGATTGTATGTACTGTTTATACTGATTGTAGGTACTGTTTATACTGATTGTAGGTACTGTTTAATCTGATTGTAGGTGCTGTTTATACTGATTGTAGATCCTGTTTACACTGATTGTAGGTACTAGTTACACTGATTGTAGGTACGGTTTAAACTGATTATAGAAACTGTTTGTACTGTTTGTAGATACTGTTTACTGATTGTTACGTACTGTTTATACAGATTGAAGATGCTGTTCACAGAATGTACTTACAGTTTATACTGATTGTAGGTACTGTTTATACTGATTGTAGATACTGTTTACAGTGATTGTAGGTACTGTTTATACTGACAGTAGGTACTGTTTATTCTGATTGTAGGTACTGTTTACACGGATTGTAGATACTGTTTACACTGATTGTAGGTACTATTTATACTGATTGTAGGTACTGTTTAAACAGATTGTACATAATGAGTATACTGATTGTCAGTACTGTTTCGTGATTGTAGGTACTAGTTACACTGATTGTAGTTACTGTTTACACTGCTTGCAGGTACTGTTTACACGACCTGTAGATACTGTTTACACTGATTGTAGGTACTCGTTACACTGATTGTAGGCACTGTTTATACTGATTGTATGTACTGTTTATACTGATTATAGGTACTGTTTATACTGATTGTAGGCACTGTTTATAATGATTGTAGATACTGTTTACACTCATTGTCGGTACCGTTTACACTGATTGTAGGTATTGTTTACTGATTGTCGGTACTGTTTATACTGATTGTAGGTGCTGTTTATGCTGATTGTAGGTACTGTTTATACTGATTGTAGGTCTTGTTTATACTGATTGTTGGTACTGTTTATACTGATTGTAGGTACTGTTTATACTGATTGTAGGCACTGGTTACACTGCTTGTAGGTGCTGTTTACTGATTGTAGGTCTTGTTTATACTGATTGTAGGTACTGTTTACTGATTGTAGATACTGTTTATAATGATTGAAGATGCTGTTCACTGAATGTACTTACAGTTTATACTGATTGTTTCCACTGATTTTAGGCACTGTTTATACTGATTGTAGATACTTTTTACACTGATTGTAGGTACTAGTTACATTGATTGAAGGTACGGTTTAAACTGATTGTAGATACTGTTTAATCTGGTTGTAAATGCTGTTTATAATGATTGTAGATAGTGTTTACACTGATTGTAGGTACTAATTACACTGATTGTAGGGACTGCTTATACTGATTTTAGGTACTGTTTACTGCTAGTTGGTACTGTTTACTGATTGTAGGTACTGTTTACACTGGTTGTACATACTGTGTATAGTGGTTGTAGGTACTGTTTACTGATTGTAGATGCTGTTTATAATGAGTGTAGGTACTGTTTACACTGATTGTAGGTACTGTTTACTGATTGTGGATCCTGTTTAACCTGATTGTAGATACTGTTTACTCATTGTAGGTAATGTTTACACTGATTGTAGGTACTGTTTATACTAACTGTAGGTACTGTTTATTCTGATTGTTGATACTGTTTACACTGATTGTAGGTACTGTTTATACTAACTGTATGTACTGTTTATTCTGATTGTAGGTACTGTTTACACTGATTGTAGATACTATTTAAACTGATTGTAGGTACTGTTTAAACAGATTGTACATAATGAGTATACTGATTGTCAGTACTGTTTCGTGATTGTAGGTACTAGTTACACTGATTGTAGTTACTGTTTACACTGCTTGCAGGTACTGTTTACATGACCTGTAGATACTGTTTACACTGATTGTAGGTACTCGTTACACTGATTGTAGGCACTGTTTATACTGATTGTATGTACTGTTTATACTGATTGTAGGTACTGTTAATACTGATTGTAGGCACTGTTTATAATGATTGTAGATACTGTTTACACTCATTGTCGGTACCGTTTACACTGATTGTAGGTATTGTTTACTGATTGTCGGTACTGTTTATACTGATTGTAGGTGCTGATTATGCTGATTGTAGGTACTGTTTATACTGATTGTAGGTCTTGTTTATACTGATTGCAGGTACTGTTTATACTGATTGTAGGCACTGGTTACACTGCTTGTAGGTGCTGTTTACTGATTGTTTCCACTGATTTTAGGCACTGTTTATACTGATTCTAGATACAGTTTACACTGATTGTAGGTACTAGTTACACTGATTGTTGGTACGGTTTAAACTGATTATCGGTACTGTTTGTACTGATCGTAGATACTGTTTACTGATTGTTGGTACTCTTTACTGATTGTAGGTACTGTTTACCCTAATTGTAGGTACTGTTTACACTGATTGTAGGTCCTGTTTACTGATTGTAGGTAGTGTTTAAACTGATTGTAGGTACTGTGTTCACTGATTGTAGGTACTGTTTATACTGATTGTAGGTACTGGTTACACTGCTTGTAGGTGCTGTTTACTGATTGTAGGTAGTGTTTAAACTGATTGTAGGTACTGGTTACACTGCTTGTAGGTGCTGTTTATACTGATTGTAGGTACTGGTTACACTGCTTGTAGGTGCTGTTTACTGATTGTAGGTATTGTTTACACTGATTGTAGGTACCATTTACACTGATTGAAGGTACTGTTTACTGATTGTAGGTAGTGTTTAAACTGATTGTAGGTACTGTGTTCACTGATTGCAGGTACTGTTTATACTGATTGTAGGTACTGGTTACTCTGATTGCAGATACTGTTTCCACTGATTTTAGGCACTGTTTATACTGATTCTAGATACAGTTTACACTGATTGTAGGTACTAGTTACACTGATTGTAGGTACGGTTTGAACTGATTATAGGTACTGTTTGTAGATACTGTTTACACTGATTGTAGGTACTCATTACACTGATTGTAGGCACTGATTATACTGATCGCAGGTACAGTTTACTGATTGTAGGTATTGTTTGCATTGATTGTAGGTCCTGTTTACACTGATTGTAGGTACAGTTTGTACTGATTGTAGATACTGTTTACTGCTTGTAGGTACTGTTTACACTGATTGTATATAGTGTTTACTGATACAGTTTACACTTATTGTAGGTGCTGTTTACTGTTTGTAGGTACTGTTTACTGATTGTAGGTACTGTTTACACTAATTGTAGGTGTTGTTTACACTGATTGTAGGTACTGTTTACACTGATTGTAGGTACTGTTTGTACTGATTGTAGATACTGTTTACTGCTTGTAGGTACTGTTTATATTGATTGTCGGTACCGTTTACTCTGATTGTAGGTATTGTTTACTGATTGTAGGTGCTGTTTATACTGATTGTAGGTACTGTTTACACTGATTGTAGATACTGTTTATACTGATTGTAGGTACTGTTTACACTGCTTGTAGGTGCTGTTTACTGATAGTAGGCATTGTTTACACTGTTTAGGTACTGTTTACTGATTGTAGATACTGTTTACTGATTGTAGGTACTGTTTAGATTGATTGTAGGTACCATTTACACTGATTGTAGGTACTGTTTACTGTATGTACGTACAATTTATACTGATTGTAGGTACTGTTTACAGTGATTGTAGGTACTCGTTACACTGATTGTAGGCACTGTTTACTGTATGTACGTACAATTTATATTGATTGTAGGTACTGTTTACAGTGATTGTAGGTACTCGTTACACTGATTGTAGGTACTGTTTACTGATTGTAGGTAGTGTTTATACTGATTGTAGGTACTGTGTTCACTGATTGTAGATACTGTTTACTGATTGTAGGTACTGTTTAGATTGATTGTAGGTACCATTTACACTGATTGTATGTACTGTTTACTGATTGTAGGTAGTGTTTATACTGATTGTAGGTTCTGTGTTGACTGATTGTAGATACTGTTTACTGATTGTAGGGATTATTTAATCTGATTGTAGGTGCTGTTTATACTAATTGTAGATCGTGTTTTTACTGATTGTAGGTACTAGTTACACTGATTGTAGGTACTGTTTATACAGAATGTAGATACTGTTTACTGACTGTACGTACAGTTTAAACTGATCGCAGGTACTGTTTACTGATTGTAGGTATTGTTTGCATTGATTGTAGGTCCTGTTTACACTGATAGTAGGTACAATTTGTACTGATCGAAGATACTGTTTACTGATTGTCGGTATACATTTATACTGATTGTAGGTCCTGTTTATACTGATTATTGGTACTGTTCACAATTATTGTAGGTGCTGTTTACTGTTTGTAGGCACTGTTTATATTGATTGTCTGTACCGTTTACTCTGATTGTAGGTACTGTTTACTGATTGTAGGTACTGTTTATACCGATTGTATGTAGTGTTTACTGAGACAGTTTACACTTATTGTAGGTGCTGTTTACTGATTGTAGATACTGTTTACACTGTTTGTAGGTACTGTTTACTGATTGTAGGTACTGTTTACACTAATTGTAGGTGTTGTTTACACTGATTGTAGGTACTGTTTACACTGATTGTAGGTACTGTTTGTACTGATTGTAGATACTGTTTACTGCTTGTAGGTACTGTTTATATTGATTGTCGGTACCGTTTACTCTGATTGTAGGTATTGTTTACTGATTGTAGGTGCTGTTTATACTGATTGTAGGTACTGTTTACACTGATTGTAGATACTGTTTATACTGATTGTAGGTACTGTTTACACTGCTTGTAGGTGCTGTTTACTGATAGTAGGCATTGTTTACACTGATTGTAGGTACTGTTTACTGATTGTAGGTACTGTTTAGATTGATTGTAGGTACCATTTACACTGATTGTAGGTACTGTTTACTGTATTACGTACAAATTATACTGATTGTAGGTCCTGTTTACAATGATTGTAGGTACTCGTTACAATGATTGTAGGCACTGTTTACACTGATTGTAGGTACTGTTTACTGATTGTAGATAGTGTTTATACTGATTGTAGGTACTGTGTTCACTGATTGTAGATACTGTTTACTGATTGTAGATACTGTTTACTGATTGTAGGTACTGTTTAGATTGATTGTAGGTACCATTTACACTGATTGTATGTACTGTTTACTGATTGTAGGTAGTGTTTATACTGATTGTAGGTTCTGTGTTGACTGATTGTAGATACTGTTTATGATTATAGATACTGTTTACACTGAATGTAGGTACTGTTTATAATGATTGTAGGTATTGTTTACACTGATTGTAGGTATTGTTTACTGATTGTCGGTACTGTTTATACTGATTGTAGGTGCTGTTTATACTGATTGTAGGTACTGTTTACAGTGATTGTAGGTACTCGTTACACTGATTGTAGGCACTGTTTACACTGATTGTAGGTACTGTTTACACAACTTGTAGAAACAGTTTACTGATTTCAGGTACTGTTTATACTGATATGGGTACTGTTTATTCTGATTATAGGTACTGTTTACACTGATTGTAGATACTGTTTAAACTGATTATAGGTGCTGTTTATACTGATTGTAGATACTGTTTACATTGATTGTAGGTACTCGTTACACTGATTGTAGGCACTGTTTATACTGATTGTAGGCACTGTTCATACTGAGTATAGGTTCTGTTTGTACTGATTGTAGATACTGTTTACTGATTGTAGGTACTGTTTATACTGATTGTAGATACTGTTTACACAGATTGTAGGTACTAGTTACACTGATTGTTGGTATGGTTTAAACCGATTATAGGCACTGTTTGTACTGATTGTAGGTATTGTTTACTGATTGTCGGTGCTGTTTACTGATTGTAGGTACTGTTTATACTGATTGTAGGTACTGTTTATAATGATTGAAGATGCTGTTCACTGAATGTACTTACAGTGTTTACTGATTGTTGGTACGGTTTAAACTGATTATAGGTACTGTTTGTACTGTTTGTAGATACTGTTTACTGATTGTAGGTACTGTTTATACAGATTGAAGATGCTGTTCACTGAATGTACTTACAGTTTATACTGATTGTAGGTACTCTTTATACTGATTGTATGTACTAGTTACACTGATTGTAGGTTCCGTTTAAACTGATTGTAGGTACTGTTTGTTCTGATTGTAGATACTGTTTACTGATTGTAGGGATTATTTAATCTGATTGTAGGTGCTGTTTATACTAATTGTAGATCTTGTCTTTACTGATTGTAGGTACTAGTTACACTGATTGTAGGGACTGTTTATACAGAATGTAGATAATGTTTACTGACTATACGTACAGTTTATACTGATTGCAGGTACTGTTTACAGTGATTGTATATACTCGTTACACTGATTGTAGGCACTGTTTATACTGATTGTAGATACTGTTTACACTGATTGTAGGTGCTAGTTACATTGATTGTAGGTACGGTTTAATCTGATTGTAGATACTGTTTAATCTGGTTGTAAATGCTGTTTATACTGACTGTAGATAGTGTTTACACTGATTGTAGGTACTCATTACACTGATTGTAGGCACTGTTTATACTGATCGCAGGTACTGTTTACTGATTGTAGGTATTGTTTGCATTGATTGTAGGTCCTGTTTACACTGATAGTAGGTACAATTTGTACTGATCGTAGATACTGTTTACTGATTGTCGGTACACATTTATACTGATTGTAGGTCCTGTTTATACTGATTATTGGTACTGTTCACACTTATTGTAGGTGCTGTTTACTGTTTGTAGGCACTGTTTATATTGATTGTCTGTACCGTTTACTCTGATTGTAGGTACTGTTTTTTCTGATTGTAGATACTGTTTACTGATTGTAGGGATTATTTAATCTGATTGTAGATGCTGTTTATACTAATTGCAGATCGTGTTTTTACTGATTGTAGGTACTAGTTACACTGATTGTAGGTACTGTTTATACAGAATGTAGATACTGTTTACTGACTGTACGTACAGTTTATACTGATTGCAGGTACTGTTTACAGTGATTGTATATACTCGTTACACTGATTGTAGGCACTGTTTATACTGATTGTAGATACTGTTTACACTGATTGTAGGTGCTAGTTACATTGATTGTAGGTACGGTTTAAACTGATTGTAGATACTGTTTAATCTGTTTGTAAATGCTGTTTATACTGACTGTAGATAGTGTTTACACTGATTGTAGGTACTCATTACACTGATTGTAGGCACTGTTTATACTGATCGCAGGTACTGTTTACTGATTGTAGGTATTGTTTGCATTGATTGTAGGTCCTGTTTACACTGATAGTAGGTACAATTTGTACTGATAGTAGATACTGTTTACTGATTGTCGGTACACATTTATACTGATTGTAGGTCCTGTTTATACTGATTATTGGTACTGTTCACACTTATTGTAGGTGCTGTTTACTGTTTGTAGGTACTGTTTACACTAATTGTAGGTGTTGTTTACACTGATTGTAGGTACTGTTTACACTGATTGTAGGTACTGTTTGTACTGATTGTAGATACTGTTTACTGCTTGTAGGTACTGTTTATATTGATTGTCGGTACCGTTTACTCTGATTGTAGGTATTGTTTACTGATTGTAGGTGCTGTTTATACTGATTGTAGGTACTGTTTACACTGATTGTAGATACTGTTTATACTGATTGTAGGTACTGTTTACACTGCTTGTAGGTGCTGTTTACTGATAGTAGGCATTGTTTACACTGATTGTAGGTACTGTTTACTGATTGTAGGTACTGTTTAGATTGATTGTAGGTACCATTTACACTGATTGTAGGTACTGTTTAGTGTATGTACGTACAATTTATACTGATTGTAGGTCCTGTTTACAGTGATTGTAGGTACTCGTTACAATGATTGTAGGCACTGTTTACACTGATTGTAGGTACTGTTTACTGATTGTAGATAGTGTTTATACTGATTGTAGGTACTGTGTTCACTGATTGTAGATACTGTTTACTGATTGTAGATACTGTTTACTGATTGTAGGTACTGTTTAGATTGATTGTAGGTACCATTTACACTGATTGTAGGTACTGTTTACTGATTGTAGGTAGTGTTTATACTGATTGTAGGTACTGTGTTCACTGATTGTAGATACTGTTTACTGATTGTAGGTACTGTTTTGATTGATTGTAGGTACCATTTACACTGATTGTATGTACTGTTTACTGATTGTAGGTAGTGTTTATACTGATTGTAGGTTCTGTGTTGACTGATTGTAGATACTGTTTACTGATTATAGATACTGTTTACACTGAATGTAGGTACTGTTTATAATGATTGTAGGTATTGTTTACACTGATTGTAGGTATTGTTTACTGATTGTCGGTACTGTTTATACTGATTGTAGGTACTGTTTATACTGATTGTAGGTACTGTTTACTGTATGTACGTACAATTTATACTGATTGTAGGTACTGTTTGCAGTGATTGTAGGTACTCGTTACACTGATTGTAGGCACTGTTTACACTGATTGTAGGTACTGTTTACACGACTTGTAGAAACAGTTTACTGATTTCAGGTACTGTTTATACTGATATGGGTACTGTTTATTCTGATTATAGGTACTGTTTACACTGATTGTAGATACTGTTTAAACTGATTATAGGTGCTGTTTATACTGATTGTAGATACTGTTTACATTGATTGTAGGTACTCGTTACACTGATTGTAGGCACTGTTTATACTGATTGTAGGCACTGTTCATACTGAGTATAGGTTCTGTTTGTACTGATTGTAGATACTGTTTACTGATTGTAGGTACTGTTTATACTGATTGTAGATACTGTTTACACAGATTGTAGGTACTAGTTACACTGATTGTTGGTATGGTTTAAACCGATTATAGGTATGTTTGTACTGATTGTAGATACTGTTTACACTGATTGTAGGTACTGTTTATAATGATTGTAGGTACTGTTTACACTGATTGTCGGTACCGTTTACACTGATTGTAGGTATTGCTTACTGATTGTAGGTGCTGTTTATACTGATTGTAGGTGCTGTTTATGCTGATTGTAGGTACTGTTTATACTGATAGTAGGCACTGGTTACACTGCTTGTAGGTGCTGTTTACTGATTGTAGGTATTGTTTACACTGACTGTAGATACTGTTTACTGATTGTAGATACTGTTTACTGATTGTAGGTACTGTTTAGATTGATTGTAGGTACCATTTACACTGATTGTAGGTACTGTTTACTGATTGTAGGTACTGTGTTCACTGATTGTAGATACTGTTTACTGATTGTAGGTACTGTTTTGATTGAACGTAGGTACCATTTACACTGATTGTATGTACTGTTTACTGATTGTAGGTAGTGTTTATACTGATTGTAGGTTCTGTGTTGACTGATTGTAGATACTGTTTGCACTGATTGTAGGTACTGTTTTTACTGATTGTAGATACTGTTTACATTGATTGTAGGTACTCGTTACACTGATTGTAGGCACTGTTTATACTGATTGTAGGCACTGTTTATACTGATTATAGGTTCTGTTTGTACTGATTGTAGATACTGTTTACTGATTGTAGGTACTATTTAGATTGATTGTAGGTACCATTTACACTGATTGTAGGTACTGTTTACTGATTGTAGGTAGTGTTTATACTGATTGTAGGTACTGTGTTCACTGATTGTAGATACTGTTTACCGATTGTTGGTACTGTTTTGATTGATTGTAGGTACCATTTACACTGATTGTATGTACTGTTTACTGATTGTAGGTACTGTTTATACTGATTGTAGGTACTGTTTATAATGATTGAAGATGCTGTTCACTGAATGTACTTACAGTGTTTACTGATTGTAGGTACGGTTTAAACTGATTATAGGTACTGTTTGTACTGTTTGTAGATACTGTTTACTGATTGTAGGTACTGTTTATACAGATTGAAGATGCTGTTCACTGAATGTACTTACAGTTTATACTGATTGTAGGTACTCTTTATACTGATTGTAGGTACTAGTTACACTGATTGTAGGTACTGTTTACACTGCTTGTAGGTGCTGTTTACTGATAGTAGGCATTGTTTACACTGATTGTAGGTACTGTTTATTGATTGTAGGTACTGTTTAGATTGATTGTAGGTACCATTTACACTGATTGTAGGTACTGTTTACTGTATGTACGTACAATTTATACTGATTGTAGGTCCTGTTTACAGTGATTGTAGGTACTCGTTACAATGATTGTAGGCACTGTTTACACTGATTGTAGGTACTGTTTACTGATTGTAGATAGTGTTTATACTGATTGTAGGTACTGTGTTCACTGATTGTAGATACTGTTTACTGATTGTAGATACTGTTTACTGATTGTAGGTACTGTTTAGATTGATTGTAGGTACCATTTACACTGATTGTAGGTACTGTTTACTGATTGTAGGTAGTGTTTATACTGATTGTAGGTACTGTGTTCACTGATTGTAGATACTGTTTACTGATTGTAGGTACTGTTTTGATTGATTGTAGGTACCATTTACACTGATTGTATGTACTGTTTACTGATTGTAGGTAGTGTTTATACTGATTGTAGGTTCTGTGTTGACTGATTGTAGATACTGTTTACTGATTATAGATACTGTTTACACTGAATGTAGGTACTGTTTATAATGATTGTAGGTGCTGTTTATGCTGATTGTAGGTACTGTTTATACTGATAGTAGGCACTGGTTACACTGCTTGTAGGTGCTGTTTACTGATTGTAGGTATTGTTTACACTGACTGTAGATACTGTTTACTGATTGTAGATACTGTTTACTGATTGTAGGTACTGTTTAGATTGATTGTAGGTACCATTTACACTGATTGTAGGTACTGTTTACTGATTGTAGGTACTGTGTTCACTGATTGTAGATACTGTTTACTGATTGTAGGTACTGTTTTGATTGAACGTAGGTACCATTTACACTGATTGTATGTACTGTTTACTGATTGTTGGTAGTGTTTATACTGATTGTAGGTTCTGTGTTGACTGATTGTAGATACTGTTTGCACTGATTGTAGGTACTGTTTTTACTGATTGTGGATACTGTTTACATTGATTGTAGGTACTCGTTACACTGATTGTAGGCACTGTTTATACTGATTGTAGGCACTGTTTATACTGATTATAGGTTCTGTTTGTACTGATTGTAGATACTGTTTACTGATTGTAGGTACTATTTAGATTGATTGTAGGTACCATTTACACTGATTGTAGGTACTGTTTACTGATTGTAGGTAGTGTTTATACTGATTGTAGGTACTGTGTTCACTGATTGTAGATACTGTTTCCTGTTTGTTGGTACTGTTTTGATGATTGTAGGTACCATTTACACTGATTGTATGTACTGTTTACTGATTGTAGGTACTGTTTATACTGATTGTAGGTACTGTTTATAATGATTGAAGATGCTGTTCACTGAATGTACTTACAGTGTTTACTGATTGTAGGTACGGTTTAAACTGATTATAGGTACTGTTTGTACTGTTTGTAGATACTGTTTACTGATTGTAGGTACTGTTTATACAGATTGAAGATGCTGTTCACTGAATGTACTTACAGTTTATACTGATTGTAGGTACTCTTTATACTGATTGTAGGTACTAGTTACACTGATTGTAGGTACTGTTTACACTGCTTGTAGGTGCTGTTTACTGATAGTAGGCATTGTTTACACTGATTGTAGGTACTGTTTATTGATTGTAGGTACTGTTTAGATTGATTGTAGGTACCATTTACACTGATTGTAGGTACTGTTTACTGATTGTAGGTAGTGTTTATACTGATTGTTGGTACTGTGTTCACTGATTGTAGATACTGTTTACTGATTGTAGGTACTGTTTTGATTGATTGTAGGTACCATTTACACTGATTGTATGTACTGTTTACTGATTGTAGGTAGTGTTTATACTGATTGTAGGTTCTGTGTTGACTGATTGTAGATACTGTTTGCACTGATTGTAGGTACTGTTTTTACTGATTGTAGATACTGTTTACATTGATTGTAGGTACTCGTTACACTGATTGTAGGCACTGTTTATACTGATTGTAGGCACTGTTTATACTGATTATAGGTTCTGTTTGTACTGATTGTAGATACTGTTTACTGATTGTAGGTACTATTTAGATTGATTGTAGGTACCATTTACACTGATTGTAGGTACTGTTTACTGATTGTAGGTAGTGTTTATACTGATTGTAGGTACTGTGTTCACTGATTGTAGATACTGTTTACCGATTGTTGGTACTGTTTTGATTGATTGTAGGTACCATTTACACTGATTGTATGTACTGTTTACTGATTGTAGGTACTGTTTATACTGATTGTAGGTACTGTTTATAATGATTGAAGATGCTGTTCACTGAATGTACTTACAGTGTTTACTGATTGTAGGTACGGTTTAAACTGATTATAGGTACTGTTTGTACTGTTTGTAGATACTGTTTACTGATTGTAGGTACTGTTTATACAGATTGAAGATGCTGTTCACTGAATGTACTTACAGTTTATACTGATTGTAGGTACTCTTTATACTGATTGTAGGTACTAGTTACACTGATTGTAGGTACTGTTTACACTGCTTGTAGGTGCTGTTTACTGATAGTAGGCATTGTTTACACTGATTGTAGGTACTGTTTATTGATTGTAGGTACTGTTTAGATTGATTGTAGGTACCATTTACACTGATTGTAGGTACTGTTTACTGTATGTACGTACAATTTATACTGATTGTAGGTCCTGTTTACAGTGATTGTAGGTACTCGTTACAATGATTGTAGGCACTGTTTACACTGATTGTAGGTACTGTTTACTGATTGTAGATAGTGTTTATACTGATTGTAGGTACTGTGTTCACTGATTGTAGATACTGTTTACTGATTGTAGATACTGTTTACTGATTGTAGGTACTGTTTAGATTGATTGTAGGTACCATTTACACTGATTGTAGGTACTGTTTACTGATTGTAGGTAGTGTTTATACTGATTGTAGGTACTGTGTTCACTGATTGTAGATACTGTTTACTGATTGTAGGTACTGTTTTGATTGATTGTAGGTACCATTTACACTGATTGTATGTACTGTTTACTGATTGTAGGTAGTGTTTATACTGATTGTAGGTTCTGTGTTGACTGATTGTAGATACTGTTTACTGATTATAGATACTGTTTACACTGAATGTAGGTACTGTTTATAATGATTGTAGGTGCTGTTTATGCTGATTGTAGGTACTGTTTATACTGATAGTAGGCACTGGTTACACTGCTTGTAGGTGCTGTTTACTGATTGTAGGTATTGTTTACACTGACTGTAGATACTGTTTACTGATTGTAGATACTGTTTACTGATTGTAGGTACTGTTTAGATTGATTGTAGGTACCATTTACACTGATTGTAGGTACTGTTTACTGATTGTAGGTACTGTGTTCACTGATTGTAGATACTGTTTACTGATTGTAGGTACTGTTTTGATTGAACGTAGGTACCATTTACACTGATTGTATGTACTGTTTACTGATTGTTGGTAGTGTTTATACTGATTGTAGGTTCTGTGTTGACTGATTGTAGATACTGTTTGCACTGATTGTAGGTACTGTTTTTACTGATTGTGGATACTGTTTACATTGATTGTAGGTACTCGTTACACTGATTGTAGGCACTGTTTATACTGATTGTAGGCACTGTTTATACTGATTATAGGTTCTGTTTGTACTGATTGTAGATACTGTTTACTGATTGTAGGTACTATTTAGATTGATTGTAGGTACCATTTACACTGATTGTAGGTACTGTTTACTGATTGTAGGTAGTGTTTATACTGATTGTAGGTACTGTGTTCACTGATTGTAGATACTGTTTCCTGATTGTTGGTACTGTTTTGATGATTGTAGGTACCATTTACACTGATTGTATGTACTGTTTACTGATTGTAGGTACTGTTTATACTGATTGTAGGTACTGTTTATAATGATTGAAGATGCTGTTCACTGAATGTACTTACAGTGTTTACTGATTGTAGGTACGGTTTAAACTGATTATAGGTACTGTTTGTACTGTTTGTAGATACTGTTTACTGATTGTAGGTACTGTTTATACAGATTGAAGATGCTGTTCACTGAATGTACTTACAGTTTATACTGATTGTAGGTACTCTTTATACTGATTGTATGTACTAGTTACACTGATTGTAGGTTCCGTTTAAACTGATTGTAGGTACTGTTTGTTCTGATTGTAGATACTGTTTACTGATTGTAGGGATTATTTAATCTGATTGTAGGTGCTGTTTATACTAATTGTAGATCTTGTCTTTACTGATTGTAGGTACTAGTTACACTGATTGTAGGTACTGTTTATACAGAATGTAGATAATGTTTACTGACTGTACGTACAGTTTATACTGATTGCAGGTACTGTTTACAGTGATTGTATATACTCGTTACACTGATTGTAGGCACTGTTTATACTGATTGTAGATACTGTTTACACTGATTGTAGGTGCTAGTTACATTGATTGTAGGTACGGTTTAAACTGATTGTAGATACTGTTTAATCTGTTTGTAAATGCTGTTTATACTGACTGTAGATAGTGTTTACACTGATTGTAGGTACTCATTACACTGATTGTAGGCACTGTTTATACTGATCGCAGGTACTGTTTACTGATTGTAGGTATTGTTTGCATTGATTGTAGGTCCTGTTTACACTGATAGTAGGTACAATTTGTACTGATCGTAGACTCTGTTTACTGATTGTCGGTTGACATTTATACTGATTGTAGGTCCTGTTTATACTGATTATTGGTACTGTTCACACTTATTGTAGGTGCTGTTTACTGTTTGTAGGCACTGTTTATATTGATTGTCTGTACCGTTTACTCTGATTGTAGGTACTGTTTTTTCTGATTGTAGATACTGTTTACTGATTGTAGGGATTATTTAATCTGATTGTAGGTGCTGTTTATACTAATTGCAGATCGTGTTTTTACTGATTGTAGGTACTAGTTACACTGATTATAGGTACTGTTTATACAGAATGTAGATACTGTTTACTGACTGTACGTACAGTTTATACTGATTGCAGGTACTGTTTACAGTGATTGTATATACTCGTTACACTGATTGTAGGCACTGTTTATACGGATTGTAGATACTGTTTACACTGATTGTAGGTGCTAGTTACATTGATTGTAGGTACGGTTTAAACTGATTGTAGATACTGTTTAATCTGGTTGTAAATGCTGTTTATACTGACTGTAGATAGTGTTTACACTGATTGTAGGTACTCATTACACTGATTGTAGGCACTGTTTATACTGATCGCAGGTACTGTTTACTGATTGTAGGTATTGTTTGCATTGATTGTAGGTCCTGTTTACACTGATAGTAGGTACAATTTGTACTGATCGTAGATACTGTTTACTGTTTGTCGGTACACATTTATACTGATTGTAGGTCCTGTTTATACTGATTATTGGTACTGTTCACACTTATTGTAGGTGCTGTTTACTGTTTGTAGGCACTGTTTATATTGATTGTACCGTTTACTCTGATTGTAGGTACTGTTTTTTCTGATTGTAGATACTGTTTACTGATTGTAGGGATTATTTAATCTGATTGTAGGTGCTGTTTATACTAATTGCAGATCGTGATTTTACTGATTGTAGGTACTAGTTACACTGATTGTAGGTACTGTTTATACAGAATGTAGATACTGTTTACTGACTGTACGTACAGTTTATACTGATCGCAGGTACTGTTTACTGATTGTAGGTATTGTTTGCATTGATTGTAGGTCCTGTTTACACTGATAGTAGGTACAATTTGTACTGATCGTAGATACTGTTTACTGATTGTCGGTATACATTTATACTGATTGTAGGTCCTGTTTATACTGATTATTGGTACTGTTCACAATTATTGTAGGTGCTGTTTACTGTTTGTAGGCACTGTTTATATTGATTGTCTGTACCGTTTACTCTGATTGTAGGTACTGTTTACTGATTGTAGGTACTGTTTATACTGATTGTATGTAGTGTTTACTGATACAGTTTACACTTATTGTAGTTGCTGTTTACTGATTGTAGATACTGTTTACACTGTTTGTAGGTACTGTTTACTGATTGTAGGTACTGTTTACACTAATTGTAGGTGTTGTTTACACTGATTGTAGGTACTGTTTACACTGATTGTAGGTACTGTTTGTACTGATTGTAGATACTGTTTACTGCTTGTAGGTACTGTTTATATTGATTGTCGGTACCGTTTACTCTGATTGTAGGTATTGTTTACTGATTGTAGGTGCTGTTTATACTGATTGTAGGTACTGTTTACACTGATTGTAGATACTGTTTATACTGATTGTAGGTACTGTTTACACTGCTTGTAGGTGCTGTTTACTGATAGTAGGCATTGTTTACACTGATTGTAGGTACTGTTTACTGATTGTAGGTACTGTTTAGATTGATTGTAGGTACCATTTACACTGATTGTAGGTACTGTTTACTGTATGTACGTACAATTTATACTGATTGTAGGTCCTGTTTACAGTGATTGTAGGTACTCGTTACAATGATTGTAGGCACTGTTTACACTGATTGTAGGTACTGTTTACTGATTGTAGATAGTGTTTATACTGATTGTAGGTACTGTGTTCACTGATTGTAGATACTGTTTACTGATTGTAGGTACTGTTTAGATTGATTGTAGGTACCATTTACACTGATTGTAGGTACTGTTTACACTAATTGTAGGTGTTGTTTACACTGATTGTAGGTACTGTTTACACTGATTGTAGGTACTGTTTATACTGATTGTAGGTACTGTTTACTGCTTGTAGGTACTGTTTATATTGATTGTCGGTACCGTTTACTCTGATTGTAGGTATTGTTTACTGATTGTAGGTGCTGTTTATACTGATTGTAGGTACTGTTTACACTGATTGTAGATACTGTTTATACTGATTGTAGGTACTGTTTACACTGCTTGTAGGTGCTGTTTACTGATAGTAGGCATTGTTTACACTGATTGTAGGTACTGTTTACTGATTGTAGGTACTGTTTAGATTGATTGTAGGTACCATTTACACTGATTGTAGGTACTGTTTACTGTATGTACGTACAATTTATACTGATTGTAGGTCCTGTTTACAGTGATTGTAGGTACTCGTTACAATGATTGTAGGCACTGTTTACACTGATTGTAGGTACTGTTTACTGATTGTAGATAGTGTTTATACTGATTGTAGGTACTGTGTTCACTGATTGTAGATACTGTTTACTGATTGTAGATACTGTTTACTGATTGTAGGTACTGTTTAGATTGATTGTAGGTACCATTTACACTGATTGTAGGTACTGTTTACACTAATTGTAGGTGTTGTTTACACTGATTGTAGGTACTGTTTACACTGATTGTAGGTACTGTTTGTACTGATTGTAGATACTGTTTACTGCTTGTAGGTACTGTTTATATTGATTGTCGGTACCGTTTACTCTGATTGTAGGTATTGTTTACTGATTGTAGGTGCTGTTTATACTGATTGTAGGTACTGTTTACACTGATTGTAGATACTGTTTATACTGATTGTAGGTACTGTTTACACTGCTTGTAGGTGCTGTTTACTGATAGTAGGCATTGTTTACACTGATTGTAGGTACTGTTTACTGATTGTAGGTACTGTTTAGATTGATTGTAGGTACCATTTACACTGATTGTAGGTACTGTTTACTGTATGTACGTACAATTTATACTGATTGTAGGTCCTGTTTACAGTGATTGTAGGTACTCGTTACAATGATTGTAGGCACTGTTTACACTGATTGTAGGTACTGTTTACTGATTGTAGATAGTGTTTATACTGATTGTAGGTACTGTGTTCACTGATTGTAGATACTGTTTACTGATTGTAGATACTGTTTACTGATTGTAGGTACTGTTTAGATTGATTGTAGGTACCATTTACACTGATTGTAGGTACTGTTTACTGATTGTAGGTAGTGTTTATACTGATTGTAGGTACTGTGTTCACTGATTGTAGATACTGTTTACTGATTGTAGGTACTGTTTTGATTGATTGTAGGTACCATTTACACTGATTGTATGTACTGTTTACTGATTGTAGGTAGTGTTTATACTGATTGTAGGTTCTGTGTTGACTGATTGTAGATACTGTTTACTGATTATAGATACTGTTTACACTGAATGTAGGTACTGTTTATAATGATTGTAGGTATTGTTTACACTGATTGTAGGTATTGTTTACTGATTGTCGGTACTGTTTATACTGATTGTAGGTACTGTTTATACTGATTGTAGGTACTGTTTACTGTATGTACGTACAATTTATACTGATTGTAGGTACTGTTTGCAGTGATTGTAGGTACTCGTTACACTGATTGTAGGCACTGTTTACACTGATTGTAGGTACTGTTTACACGACTTGTAGAAACAGTTTACTGATTTCAGGTAATGTTTATACTGATATGGGTACTGTTTATTCTGATTATAGGTACTGTTTACACTGATTGTAGATACTGTTTAAACTGATTATAGGTGCTGTTTATACTGATTGTAGATACTGTTTACATTGATTGTAGGTACTCGTTACACTGATTGTAGGCACTGTTTATACTGATTGTAGGCACTGTTCATACTGAGTATAGGTTCTGTTTGTACTGATTGTAGATACTGTTTACTGATTGTAGGTACTGTTTATACTGATTGTAGATACTGTTTACACAGATTGTAGGTACTAGTTACACTGATTGTTGGTATGGTTTAAACCGATTATAGGTACTGTTTGTACTGATTGTAGATACTGTTTACACTGATTGTAGGTACTGTTTATAATGATTGTAGGTACTGTTTACACTGATTGCCGGTACCGTTTACAATGATTGTAGGTATTGCTTACTGATTGTAGGTGCTGTTTATACTGATTGTAGGTGCTGTTTATGCTGATTGTAGGTACTGTTTATACTGATAGTAGGCACTGGTTACACTGCTTGTAGGTGCTGTTTACTGATTGTAGGTATTGTTTACACTGACTGTAGATACTGTTTACTGATTGTAGATACTGTTTACTGATTGTAGGTACTGTTTAGATTGATTGTAGGTACCATTTACACTGATTGTAGGTACTGTTTACTGATTGTAGGTACTGTGTTCACTGATTGTAGATACTGTTTACTGATTGTAGGTACTGTTTTGATTGAACGTAGGTACCATTTACACTGATTGTATGTACTGTTTACTGATTGTAGGTACTGTTTATACTGATTGTAGATACTGTTTACACAGATTGTAGGTACTAGTTACACTGATTGTTGGTATGGTTTAAACCGATTATAGGCACTGTTTGTACTGATTGTTGGTATTGTTTACTGATTGTCGGTGCTGTTTACTGATTGTAGGTACTGTTTATACTGATTGTAGGTACTGTTTATAATGATTGAAGATGCTGTTCACTGAATGTACCTACAGTGTTTACTGATTGTAGGTACGGTTTAAACTGATTATAGGTACTGTTTGTACTGTTTGTAGATACTGTTTACTGATTGTAGGTACTGTTTATACAGATTGAAGATGCTGTTCACTGAATGTACTTACAGTTTATACTGATTGTAGGTACTCTTTATACTGATTGTATGTACTAGTTACACTGATTGTAGGTTCCGTTTAAACTGATTGTAGGTACTGTTTGTTCTGATTGTAGATACTGTTTACTGATTGTAGGGATTATTTAATCTGATTGTAGGTGCTGTTTATACTAATTGTAGATCTTGTTTTTACTGATTGTAGGTACTAGTTACACTGATTGTAGGTACTGTTTATACAGAATGTAGATACTGTTTACTGACTGTACGTACAGTTTATACTGATTGCAGGTACTGTTTACAGTGATTGTATATACTCGTTACACTGATTGTAGGCACTGTTTATACTGATTGTAGATACTGTTTACACTGATTGTAGGTGCTAGTTACATTGATTGTAGGTACGGTTTAAACTGATTGTAGATACTGTTTAATCTGGTTGTAAATGCTGTTTATACTGACTGTAGATAGTGTTTACACTGATTGTAGGTACTCATTACACTGATTGTAGGCACTGTTTATACTGATCGCAGGTACTGTTTACTGATTGTAGGTATTGTTTGCATTGATTGTAGGTCCTGTTTACACTGATAGTAGGTACAATTTGTACTGATCGTAGATACTGTTTACTGATTGTCGGTATACATTTATACTGATTGTAGGTCCTGTTTATACTGATTATTGGTACTGTTCACAATTATTGTAGGTGCTGTTTACTGTTTGTAGGCACTGTTTATATTGATTGTCTGTACCGTTTACTCTGATTGTAGGTACTGTTTACTGATTGTAGGTACTGTTTATACTGATTGTATGTAGTGTTTACTGATACAGTTTACACTTATTGTAGTTGCTGTTTACTGATTGTAGATACTGTTTACACTGTTTGTAGGTACTGTTTACTGATTGTAGGTACTGTTTACACTAATTGTAGGTGTTGTTTACACTGATTGTAGGTACTGTTTACACTGATTGTAGGTACTGTTTGTACTGATTGTAGATACTGTTTACTGCTTGTAGGTACTGTTTATATTGATTGTCGGTACCGTTTACTCTGATTGTAGGTATTGTTTACTGATTGTAGGTGCTGTTTATACTGATTGTAGGTACTGTTTACACTGATTGTAGTTACTGTTTATACTGATTGTAGGTACTGTTTACACTGCTTGTAGGTGCTGTTTACTGATAGTAGGCATTGTTTACACTGATTGTAGGTACAGTTTACTGATTGTAGGTACTGTTTAGATTGATTGTAGGTACCATTTACACTGATTGTAGGTACTGTTTACTGTATGTACGTACAATTTATACTGATTGTAGGTCCTGTTTACAGTGATTGTAGGTACTCGTTACAATGATTGTAGGCACTGTTTACACTGATTGTAGGTACTGTTTACTGATTGTAGATAGTGTTTATACTGATTGTAGGTACTGTGTTTACTGATTGTAGATACTGTTTACTGATTGTAGGTACTGTTTAGATTGATTGTAGGTACCATTTACACTGATTGTAGGTACTGTTTACTGATTGTAGATAGTGTTTATACTGATTGTAGGTACTGTGTTCACTGATTGTAGATACTGTTTACTGATTGTAGGTACTGTTTTGATTGATTGTAGGTACCATTTACACTGATTGTATGTACTGTTTACTGATTGTAGGTAGTGTTTATACTGATTGTAGGTTCTGTGTTGACTGATTGTAGATACTGTTTACTGATTATAGATACTGTTTACACTGAATGTAGGTACTGTTTATAATGATTGTAGGTATTGTTTACACTGATTGTAGGTATTGTTTACTGATTGTCGGTACTGTTTATACTGATTGTAGGTACTGTTTATACTGATTGTAGGTACTGTTTACTGTATGTACGTACAATTTATACTGATTGTAGGTACTGTTTGCAGTGATTGTAGGTACTCGTTACACTGATTGTAGGCACTGTTTACACTGATTGTAGGTACTGTTTACACGACTTGTAGAAACAGTTTACTGATTTCAGGTACTGTTTATACTGATATGGGTACTGTTTATTCTGATTATAGGTACTGTTTACACTGATTGTAGATACTGTTTAAACTGATTATAGGTGCTGTTTATACTGATTGTAGATACTGTTTACATTGATTGTAGGTACTCGTTACACTGATTGTAGGCACTGTTTATACTGATTGTAGGCACTGTTCATACTGAGTATAGGTTCTGTTTGTACTGATTGTAGATACTGTTTACTGATTGTAGGTACTGTTTATACTGATTGTAGATACTGTTTACACAGATTGTAGGTACTAGTTACACTGATTGTTGGTATGGTTTAAACCGATTATAGGTACTGTTTGTACTGATTGTAGATACTGTTTACACTGATTGTAGGTACTGTTTATAATGATTGTAGGTACTGTTTACACTGATTGTCGGTACCGTTTACACTGATTGTAGGTATTGCTTACTGATTGTAGGTGCTGTTTATACTGATTGTAGGTGCTGTTTATGCTGATTGTAGGTACTGTTTATACTGATAGTAGGCACTGGTTACACTGCTTGTAGGTGCTGTTTACTGATTGTAGGTATTGTTTACACTGACTGTAGATACTGTTTACTGATTGTAGATACTGTTTACTGATTGTAGGTACTGTTTAGATTGATTGTAGGTACCATTTACACTGATTGTAGGTACTGTTTACTGATTGTAGGTACTGTGTTCACTGATTGTAGATACTGTTTACTGATTGTAGGTACTGTTTTGATTGAACGTAGGTACCATTTACACTGATTGTATGTACTGTTTACTGATTGTAGGTAGTGTTTATACTGATTGTAGGTTCTGTGTTGACTGATTGTAGATACTGTTTGCACTGATTGTAGGTACTGTTTTTACTGATTGTAGATACTGTTTACATTGATTGTAGGTACTCGTTACACTGATTGTAGGCACTGTTTATACTGATTGTAGGCACTGTTTATACTGATTATAGGTTCTGTTTGTACTGATTGTAGATACTGTTTACTGATTGTAGGTACTATTTAGATTGATTGTAGGTACCATTTACACTGATTGTAGGTACTGTTTACTGATTGTAGGTAGTGTTTATACTGATTGTAGGTACTGTGTTCACTGATTGTAGATACTGTTTACTGATTGTAGGTACTGTTTTGATTGATTGTAGGTACCATTTACACTGATTGTATGTACTGTTTACTGATTGTAGGTACTGTTTATACTGATTGTAGGTACTGTTTATAATGATTGAAGATGCTGTTCACTGAATGTACTTACAGTGTTTACTGATTGTAGGTACGGTTTAAACTGATTATAGGTACTGTTTGTACTGTTTGTAGATACTGTTTACTGATTGTAGGTACTGTTTATACAGATTGAAGATGCTGTTCACTGAATGTACTTACAGTTTATACTGATTGTAGGTACTCTTTATACTGATTGTAGGTACTAGTTACACTGATTGTAGGTACTGTTTACACTGCTTGTAGGTGCTGTTTACTGATAGTAGGCATTGTTTACACTGATTGTAGGTACTGTTTACTGATTGTAGGTACTGTTTAGATTGATTGTAGGTACCATTTACACTGATTGTAGGTACTGTTTAGTGTATGTACGTACAATTTATACTGATTGTAGGTCCTGTTTACAGTGATTGTAGGTACTCGTTACAATGATTGTAGGCACTGTTTACACTGATTGTAGGTACTGTTTACTGATTGTAGATAGTGTTTATACTGATTGTAGGTACTGTGTTCACTGATTGTAGATACTGTTTACTGATTGTAGATACTGTTTACTGATTGTAGGTACTGTTTAGATTGATTGTAGGTACCATTTACACTGATTGTAGGTACTGTTTACTGATTGTAGGTAGTGTTTATACTGATTGTAGGTACTGTGTTCACTGATTGTAGATACTGTTTACTGATTGTAGGTACTGTTTTGATTGATTGTAGGTACCATTTACACTGATTGTATGTACTGTTTACTGATTGTAGGTAGTGTTTATACTGATTGTAGGTTCTGTGTTGACTGATTGTAGATACTGTTTACACTGAATGTAGGTACTGTTTATAATGATTGTAGGTATTGCTTACACTGATTGTAGGTATTGTTTACTGATTGTCGGTACTGTTTATACTGATTGTAGGTACTGTTTATACTGATTGTAGGTACTGTTTACTGTATGTACGTACAATTTATACTGATTGTAGGTACTGTTTGCAGTGATTGTAGGTACTCGTTACACTGATTGTAGGCACTGTTTACACTGATTGTAGGTACTGTTTACACGACTTGTAGAAACAGTTTACTGATTTCAGGTACTGTTTATACTGATATGGGTACTGTTTATTCTGATTATAGGTACTGTTTACACTGATTGTAGATACTGTTTAAACTGATTATAGGTGCTGTTTATACTGATTGTAGATACTGTTTACATTGATTGTAGGTACTCGTTACACTGATTGTAGGCACTGTTTATACTGATTGTAGGCACTGTTCATACTGAGTATGGGTTCTGTTTGTACTGATTGTAGATACTGTTTACTGATTGTAGGTACTGTTTATACTGATTGTAGATACTGTTTACACAGATTGTAGGTACTAGTTACACTGATTGTTGGTATGGTTTAAACCGATTATAGGTACTGTTTGTACTGATTGTAGATACTGTTTACACTGATTGTAGGTACTGTTTATAATGATTGTAGGTACTGTTTACACTGATTGTCGGTACCGTTTACACTGATTGTAGGTATTGCTTACTGATTGTAGGTGCTGTTTATACTGATTGTAGGTGCTGTTTATGCTGATTGTAGGTACTGTTTATACTGATAGTAGGCACTGGTTACACTGCTTGTAGGTGCTGTTTACTGATTGTAGGTATTGTTTACACTGACTGTAGATACTGTTTACTGATTGTAGATACTGTTTACTGATTGTAGGTACTGTTTAGATTGATTGTAGGTACCATTTACACTGATTGTAGGTACTGTTTACTGATTGTAGGTACTGTGTTCACTGATTGTAGATACTGTTTACTGATTGTAGGTACTGTTTTGATTGAACGTAGGTACCATTTACACTGATTGTATGTACTGTTTACTGATTGTAGGTAGTGTTTATACTGATTGTAGGTTCTGTGTTGACTGATTGTAGATACTGTTTGCACTGATTGTAGGTACTGTTTTTACTGATTGTAGATACTGTTTACATTGATTGTAGGTACTCGTTACACTGATTGTAGGCACTGTTTATACTGATTGTAGGCACTGTTTATACTGATTATAGGTTCTGTTTGTACTGATTGTAGATACTGTTTACTGATTGTAGGTACTATTTAGATTGATTGTAGGTACCATTTACACTGATTGTAGGTACTGTTTACTGATTGTAGGTAGTGTTTATACTGATTGTAGGTACTGTGTTCACTGATTGTAGATACTGTTTACCGATTGTTGGTACTGTTTTGATTGATTGTAGGTACCATTTACACTGATTGTATGTACTGTTTACTGATTGTAGGTACGGTTTAAACTGATTATAGGTACTGTTTGTACTGTTTGTAGATACTGTTTACTGATTGTAGGTACTGTTTATACAGATTGAAGATGCTGTTCACTGAATGTACTTACAGTTTATACTGATTGTAGGTACTCTTTATACTGATTGTAGGTACTAGTTACACTGATTGTAGGTACTGTTTACACTGCTTGTAGGTGCTGTTTACTGATAGTAGGCATTGTTTACACTGATTGTAGGTACTGTTTACTGATTGTAGGTACTGTTTAGATTGATTGTAGGTACCATTTACACTGATTGTAGGTACTGTTTACAGTGATTGTAGGTACTCGTTACAATGATTGTAGGCACTGTTTACACTGATTGTAGGTCCTGTTTACTGATTGTAGATAGTGTTTATACTGATTGTAGGTAGTGTTTAGATTGATTGTAGGTACTGTGTTCACTGATTGTAGATACTGTTTACTGATTGTAGATACTGTTTACTGATTGTAGGTACTGTTTCGATTGATTGTAGGTACCATTTACACTGATTGTAGGTACTGTTTACTGATTGTAGGTAGTGTTTATACTGATTGTAGGTACTGTGTTCACTGATTGTAGATACTGTTTACTGATTGTAGGTACTGTTTTGATTGATTGTAGGTACCATTTACACTGATTGTATGTACTGTTTACTGATTGTAGGTAGTGTTTATACTGATTGTAGGTTCTGTGTTGACTGATTGTAGATACTGTTTACACTGAATGTAGGTACTGTTTATAATGATTGTAGGTATTGCTTACACTGATTGTAGGTATTGTTTACTGATTGTCGGTACTGTTTATACTGATTGTAGGTACTGTTTATACTGATTGTAGGTACTGTTTACTGTATGTACGTACAATTTATACTGATTGTAGGTACTGTTTGCAGTGATTGTAGGTACTCGTTACACTGATTGTAGGCACTGTTTACACTGATTGTAGGTACTGTTTACACGACTTGTAGAAACAGTTTACTGATTTCAGGTACTGTTTATACTGATATGGGTACTGTTTATTCTGATTATAGGTACTGTTTACACTGATTGTAGATACTGTTTAAACTGATTATAGGTGCTGTTTATACTGATTGTAGATACTGTTTACATTGATTGTAGGTACTGTTTATACTGATTGTAGGCACTGTTCATACTGAGTATAGGTTCTGTTTGTACTGATTGTAGATACTGTTTACTGATTGTAGGTACTGTTTATACTGATTGTAGGTACTGTTTATAATGATTGTAGGTATTGTTTACACTGATTGTAGGTATTGTTTACTGATTGTCGGTACTGTTTATACTGATTGTAGGTGCTGTTTATACTGATTGTAGGTACTGTTTACTGTATATACGTACAATTTATACTGATTGTAGGTACTGTTTACAGTGATTGTAGGTACACGTTACACTGATTGTAGGCACTGTTTCCACTGATTGTAGGTACTGTTTACACGACTTGTAGAAACAGTTTACTGATTTCAGGTACTGTTTATACTGATATGGGTACTGTTTATTCTGATTATAGGTAATGTTTACACTGATTGTAGATACTGTTTAAACTGATTATAGGTGCTGTTTATACTGATTGTAGATACTGTTTACATTGATTGTAGGTACTCGTTACAATGATTGTAGGCACTGTTTACACTGATTGTAGGTACTGTTTACTGATTGTAGATAGTGTTTATACTGATTGTAGGTACTGTGTTCACTGATTGTAGATACTGTTTACTGATTGTAGATACTGTTTACTGATTGTAGGTACTGTTTAGATTGATTGTAGGTACCATTTACACTGATTGTAGGTACTGTTTACTGATTGTAGGTAGTGTTTATACTGATTGTAGGTTCTGTGTTGACTGATTGTAGATACTGTTTACACTGAATGTAGGTACTGTTTATAATGATTGTAGGTATTGCTTACACTGATTGTAGGTATTGTTTACTGATTGTCGGTACTGTTTATACTGATTGTAGGTACTGTTTATACTGATTGTAGGTACTGTTTACTGTATGTACGTACAATTTATACTGATTGTAGGTACTGTTTGCAGTGATTGTAGGTACTCGTTACACTGATTGTAGGCACTGTTTACACTGATTGTAGGTACTGTTTACACGACTTGTAGAAACAGTTTACTGATTTCAGGTACTGTTTATACTGATATGGGTACTGTTTATTCTGATTATAGGTACTGTTTACACTGATTGTAGATACTGTTTAAACTGATTATAGGTGCTGTTTATACTGATTGTAGATACTGTTTACATTGATTGTAGGTACTCGTTACACTGATTGTAGGCACTGTTTATACTGATTGTAGGCACTGTTCATACTGAGTATAGGTTCTGTTTGTACTGATTGTAGATACTGTTTACTGATTGTAGGTACTGTTTATACTGATTGTAGATACTGTTTACACAGATTGTAGGTACTAGTTACACTGATTGTTGGTATGGTTTAAACCGATTATAGGTACTGTTTGTACTGATTGTAGATACTGTTTACACTGATTGTAGGTACTGTTTATAATGATTGTAGGTACTGTTTACACTGATTGTCGGTACCGTTTACACTGATTGTAGGTATTGCTTACTGATTGTAGGTGCTGTTTATACTGATTGTAGGTGCTGTTTATGCTGATTGTAGGTACTGTTTATACTGATAGTAGGCACTGGTTACACTGCTTGTAGGTGCTGTTTACTGATTGTAGGTATTGTTTACACTGACTGTAGATACTGTTTACTGATTGTAGATACTGTTTACTGATTGTAGGTACTGTTTAGATTGATTGTAGGTACCATTTACACTGATTGTAGGTACTGTTTACTGATTGTAGGTACTGTGTTCACTGATTGTAGATACTGTTTACTGATTGTAGGTACTGTTTTGATTGAACGTAGGTACCATTTACACTGATTGTATGTACTGTTTACTGATTGTAGGTAGTGTTTATACTGATTGTAGGTTCTGTGTTGACTGATTGTAGATACTGTTTGCACTGATTGTAGGTACTGTTTTTACTGATTGTAGATACTGTTTACATTGATTGTAGGTACTCGTTACACTGATTGTAGGCACTGTTTATACTGATTGTAGGCACTGTTTATACTGATTATAGGTTCTGTTTGTACTGATTGTAGATACTGTTTACTGATTGTAGGTACTATTTAGATTGATTGTAGGTACCATTTACACTGATTGTAGGTACTGTTTACTGATTGTAGGTAGTGTTTATACTGATTGTAGGTACTGTGTTCACTGATTGTAGATACTGTTTACCGATTGTTGGTACTGTTTTGATTGATTGTAGGTACCATTTACACTGATTGTATGTACTGTTTACTGATTGTAGGTACTGTTTATACTGATTGTAGGTACTGTTTATAATGATTGAAGATGCTGTTCACTGAATGTACTTACAGTGTTTACTGATTGTAGGTACGGTTTAAACTGATTATAGGTACTGTTTGTACTGTTTGTAGATACTGTTTACTGATTGTAGGTACTGTTTATACAGATTGAAGATGCTGTTCACTGAATGTACTTACAGTTTATACTGATTGTAGGTACTCTTTATACTGATTGTAGGTACTAGTTACACTGATTGTAGGTACTGTTTACACTGCTTGTAGGTGCTGTTTACTGATAGTAGGCATTGTTTACACTGATTGTAGGTACTGTTTACTGATTGTAGGTACTGTTTAGATTGATTGTAGGTACCATTTACACTGATTGTAGGTACTGTTTAGTGTATGTACGTACAATTTATACTGATTGTAGGTCCTGTTTACAGTGATTGTAGGTACTCGTTACAATGATTGTAGGCACTGTTTACACTGATTGTAGGTCCTGTTTACTGATTGTAGATAGTGTTTATACTGATTGTAGGTAGTGTTTATACTGATTGTAGGTACTGTGTTCACTGATTGTAGATACTGTTTACTGATTGTAGATACTGTTTACTGATTGTAGGTACTGTTTCGATTGATTGTAGGTACCATTTACACTGATTGTAGGTACTGTTTACTGATTGTAGGTAGTGTTTATACTGATTGTTGGTACTGTGTTCACTGATTGTAGATACTGTTTACTGATTGTAGGTACTGTTTTGATTGATTGTAGGTACCATTTACACTGATTGTATGTACTGTTTACTGATTGTAGGTAGTGTTTATACTGATTGTAGGTTCTGTGTTGACTGATTGTAGATACTGTTTACTGATTGTAGATACTGTTTACACTGATTGTAGGTACTGTTTATAATGATTGTAGGTATTGTTTACACTGATTGTAGGTATTGTTTACTGATTGTCGGTACTGTTTATACTGATTGTAGGTGCTGTTTATACTGATTGTAGGTACTGTTTACTGTATATACGTACAATTTATACTGATTGTAGGTACTGTTTACAGTGATTGTAGGTACACGTTACACTGATTGTAGGCACTGTTTCCACTGATTGTAGGTACTGTTTACACGACTTGTAGAAACAGTTTACTGATTTCAGGTACTGTTTATACTGATATGGGTACTGTTTATTCTGATTATAGGTAATGTTTACACTGATTGTAGATACTGTTTAAACTGATTATAGGTGCTGTTTATACTGATTGTAGATACTGTTTACATTGATTGTAGGTACTCGTTACACTGATTGTAGGCACTGTTTATACTGATTGTAGGCACTGTTCATACTGAGTATAGGTTCTGTTTGTACTGATTGTAGATACTGTTTACTGATTGTAGGTACTGTTTATACTGATTGTAGATACTGTTTACACAGATTGTAGGTACTAGTTACACTGATTGTTGGTATGGTTTAAACCGATTATAGGTACTGTTTGTACTGATTGTAGATACTGTTTACACTGATTGTAGGTACTGTTTATAATGATTGTAGGTACTGTTTACACTGATTGTCGGTACCGTTTACACTGATTGTAGGTATTGCTTACTGATTGTAGGTGCTGTTTATACTGATTGTAGATACTGTTTACATTGATTGTAGGTACTCGTTACACTGATTGTAGGCACTGTTTATACTGATTGTAGGCACTGTTCATACTGAGTATAGGTTCTGTTTGTACTGATTGTAGATACTGTTTACTGATTGTAGGTACTGTTTATACTGATTGTAGATACTGTTTACACAGATTGTCGCTACTGTTTATACTGATTGTAGGTGCTGTTTATGCTGATTGTAGGTACTGTTTATACTGATAGTAGGCACTGGTTACACTGCTTGTAGGTGCTGTTTACTGATTGTAGGTATTGTTTAAACTAACTGTAGATACTGTTTACTGAGTGTAGATACTGTTTACTGATTGTAGATACTGTTTACTGATTGTAGGTACTGTTTAGATTGACTGTAGGTACCGTTTACACTGATTGTAGGTACTGTTTAAACTGATTATAGGTGCTGTTTATACTGATTGTAGATACTGTTTACATTGATTGTAGGTACTCGTTACACTGATTGTAGGCACTGTTTATACTGATTGTAGGCACTGTTCATACTGATTATAGGTTCTGTTTGTACTGATTGTAGATACTGTTTACTGATTGTAGGTACTGTTTATACTGATTGTAGATACTGTTTACACAGATTGTAGGTACTAGTTACACTGATTGTAGGTATGGTTTAAACCGATTATAGGTACTGTTTGTACTGATTGTAGATACTGTTTACACTGATTGTAGGTACTGTTTATAATGATTGTAGGTACTGTTTACACTGATTGTCGGTACCGTTTACACTGATTGTTGGTATTGCTTACTGATTGTCGCTACTGTTTATACTGATTGTAGGTACTGTTTATACTGATTATAGGCACTGGTTACACTGCTTGTAGGTGCTGTTTACTGATTGTAGGTATTGTTTACACTGACTGTAGATACTGTTTACTGATTGTAGATACTGTTTACTGATTGTAGGTACTGTTTAGATTGATTGTAGGTACCATTTACACTGATTGTAGGTACTGTTTACTGATTGTAGGTAGCGTTTATACTGATTGTCGGTACTGTGTTCACTGATTGTAGATACTGTTTACTGATTGTAGGTGCAGTTTATACTGATTGTGGATACTGTTTACTGATTGTAGGTACTGTTTACCCAGTTTGTAGGTAGTGTTTATACGATTGTAGATACTGTGTTCACTGATTGTAGGTACTGTTTATACTGATTGTAGGTACCATTTACACTGATTGTATGTACTGATTACTGATTGTAGGTAGTGTTTAAACTGATTGTAGGTACTGTGTTCACTGATTGTAGGTACTGTTTACTGATTGTAGATACTGTTTACACTGATTGTAGGTACTGTTTATAATGATTGTAGGTATTGTTTACACTGATTTTCGGTACCGTTTACGCTGATTGTAGGTATTGTTTACTGATTGTCGGTACTGTTTATACTGATTGTTGGTGCTGTTTATACTGATTGTAGGTACTGTTTACACTGTTTGTAGGTGCTGTTTACTGATTGTAGGTATTGTTTACACTGATTGTGGATTCTGTTTACTGATTGTAGGTTCTGTTTACTGATTGTAGGTACTCGTTACACTGATTGTAGGCACTGTTTATACTGATTGTAGGTACTGTTTTGCACTGATATTTGATACTGTTTACACTGATTGTAGGTACTGTTTACACGACTTGTAGAAACAGTTTACTGATTTCAGGTACTGTTTATACTGATATGGGTACTGTTTATTCTGATTATAGGTACTGTTTACACTGATTGTAGATACTGTTTACACTGATTATAGGTGCTGTTTATACTGATTGTAGATACTGTTTACATTGATTGTAAGTACTCATTACACTGATTGTAGGCACTGTTTATACTGATTGCAGGTCCTGTTTACAGTGATTGTAGGTACTGTTTATACTGCTTGTAGATACTGTTTGCACTGATCGTAGGTATGCTTTAAACTGATTATAGGTTCTGTTTGTACTGATTATAGATACTGTTTACTCATTGTAGATACTGTTTATACAGATTGTAGATACTGTTTACTGAATGTACGTACATTTTATACTGATTGTAGGTACTGTTTACAGTGATTGTAGGTACTCGTTCCATTGATTGTCGGCACTGTTTATACTGATTGTAGTACTGTTTACACAGATTATAGGTACTAGTTACACTGATTGTAGGTATGGTTTAAACTGATTATAGGTACTGTTTGTACTGATTGTAGATACTGTTTCCACTGATTGTAGGTACTGTTTATAATGATTGTAGGTACTGTTTACACTGATTGTCGGTACCGTTTACACTGATTGTAGGTATTGTTTAGCGATTGTCGGTACTGTTTATACTGATTGTAGGTACTGCTTATGCTGATTGTAGGTACTGTTTATACTGATTGGAGGCACTGGTTACACTGTTGTAGGTGCTGTTTACTGATTGTAGGTATTGTTTACACTGATTGTAGATACTGTTTACTGATTGTAGATTCTGTTTACTGATTGTGGGTACTGTTTACCCTAATTGTAGGTACTGTTTACACTGATTGTAGGTACCATTTACACTGATTTTAGGTACTGTTCACTGATTGTATGTAGTGTTTAAACTGATTGTAGGTACTGTGTTCACTGATTGTAGGTACTGTTTATACTGATTGTAGGTACTGGTTACACTGCTTGTAGGTGCTGTTTATACTGATTGTAGGTACTGGTTTCTGATTGTAGATACTGTTTACACTGATTGTAGGTACTGGTTACTGATTGTAGGTACTGTTTATACTGTTTGTAGATACTGTTTACACTGATTGTAGGTATAGTTTATACTGATTGTAGGTACTGTTGCAGTGATTGTAGGTTTTCATTACACTGATTGTAGGCACTGTTTATACTGATTGTAGGTACTGTTGCAGTGATTGTAGGTTTTCATTACACTGATTGTAAGTACTGTTTACACTGATTTTTAATACTGTTTACACTGATTATAGGTACTGTTTAAATGACGTGTAGAAACTGTTTACTCATTTTAGGTACTGTTTATACTGATATGGGTACTGTTTATTCTGATTATAGGTACTGTTTACACTGATTGTCGGTACTGTTTATACTGATTGTTGGTGCTGTTTACACTGTTTGTAGGTGCTGTTTACTGATTGTAGGTATTGTTTACACTGATTGTAGATTCTGTTTACTGATTGTAGGTTCTGTTTACTGATTGTAGGTACTCGTTACACTGATTGTAGGCACTGTTTATACTGATTGTAGGTACTGTTTTGCACTGATATTTGATACTGTTTACACTGATTGTAGGTACTGTTTACACGACTTGTAGAAACAGTTTACTGATTTCAGGTACTGTTTATACTGATATGGGTACTGTTTATTCTGATTATAGGTACTGTTTACACTGATTGTAGATACTGTTTACACTGATTATAGGTGCTGTTTATACTGATTGTAGATACTGTTTACATTGATTGTAGGTACTGTTTATAATGATTGTAGCTACTAGTTACACTGATTGTAGATATGGTTTAAACTTATTATAGGTACTGTTTGTACTGATTGTAGATACTGTTTACACTGATTGTAGGTACTGTTTATAATGATTGTAGGTACTGCTTACACTGATTGTCGGTACCGTTTACACTGATTGTAGGTATTGTTTACTGATTGTAGGTGCTGTTTATGCTGATTGTAGGTCTTGTTTGTACTGATTGTAGGTACTGTTTATACTGATTTTAGGTACTGGTTACACTGCTTGTAGGTGCTGTTTACTGATTGTAGGTACTGTTTATAATGATTGTAGGTACTGTTTACACTGATTGTCGGTACCGTTTACACTGATTGTAGGTATTGTTTACTGATTGTAGGTTCTGTTTACTGATTGTAGGTACTGTTTATACTGATTGTAGGCACTGGTTACACTGCTTGTAGGTGCTGTTTACTGATTGTAGGTATTGTTTACACTGATTGTAGGTACTGTTTACTGATTGTAGGTTCTGTTGACTGATTGTAGGTACTGTTTTCCCTAATTGTAGGTACTGTTTATACTGATTTGAGGTACTGTTTATATTGGTTGTAGATACTGTTTGTACTGATTGTAGATACTGTTAGTACTGATTGTAGATACTGTTTACTGATTGTAGGTACTGTTTATACTGATTGAAGGTACAGTTTATACTGATTGTGGATACTGTTTACTGATTGTAGGTACTGTTTACACTTTTTGTAGGTAGTGTTTATACTGATTGTAGATACTCTGTTCACTGATTGTAGGTACTGTTTATACTGATTGTACGTACCATTTACACTGATTGTATGTACTGTTTACAGATTGTAGGTAGTGTTTAAACTGATTGTAGGTACTGTGTTCACTGATTGTAGGTACTGTTTACTGATTGTAGATACTGTTTACACTGATTGTAGGTACTGTTTATAATGATTGTAGGTATTGTTTACACTGATTTTCAGTACCGTTTACTTTGATTGTAGGTATTGTTTACTGATTGTAAGTGCTGTTTATACTGATTGTAGGTGCTGTTTACTGATTGTAGGTTCTGTTTACTGATTGTAGGTACTCGTTACACTGATTGTAGGCACTGTTTATACTGATTGTAGGTACTGTTTACACTGATTTTTGATGCTGTTTATACTGATTGTAGGTACTGTTTACTGATTGTAGGTACTGTTTACACGACTTGGAGAATCAGTTTACTGATTTCCGGTACTGTATATACTGATATGGGTACTGTTTATTCTGATTATAGGTGCTGTTTATACTGATTGTAGATACTGTTTACATTGATTGTAAGTACTCATTACACTGATTGTAGGTACAGTTTAAACTGATTATAGGTACTGTTTGTACTGATTGTAGATACTGTTTACTGATTGTAGATACTGTTTATACAGATTGTAGATACTGTTTACTGAATGTACGTTCATTTTATACTGATTGTAGGTACTGTCTACAGTGATTGTAGGTACTCGTTCCATTGATTGTCGGCACTGTTTATACTGATTGTAGTACTGTTTACACACAGTGTAGGTACTAGTTACACTGATTGTAGGTATGGTTTAAACTGATTATAGGTACTGTTTACTGATAGTAGGTACTGTTTACTGATTGTAGGTACTGTTTACACTGATTGTCGGTACCGTTTACACTGATAGCAGGTATTGTTTACTGATTGTTTGTACTGTTTATACTGATTGTAGGTGCTGTTTATACTGATTGTAGGTACTGTTTACTGTATGTACGTACAATTTATTCTGATTGTAGGTACTGTTTACAGTGATTGTAGGTACTCGTTACACTGATTGTAGGCACTGTTTACACTGATTGTAGGTACTGTTTACTGATTGTAGGTACTGTTTATACTGATATGGGTACTGTTTATTCTGATTATAGGTACTGTTTGCACTGATTGTAGATACTGTTTACACTGATTATAGGTGTTGTTTATACTGATTGTAGGCACTGTTTACATTGATCGTAGGTACTCGTTACACTGATTGTAGGCACTGTTTATAATGATTGTAGATACTGTTTACACTGATTGTAGGTACTGTTTATAATGATTGTAGGTACTGTTTACACTGATTGTCGGTACCATTTACACTGATTGTAGGTATTGTTTACTGATTGTCGGTACTGTTTATACTGATTGTAGGTGCTGTTTATACTGATTGTAGGTACTGTTTATACTGATTGTAGGTCTTGTTTTTACTGATTGTAGGTACTGTTTATACTGATTGTAGGCACTGGTTACAGTGCTTGTAGGTGCTGTTTACTGATTGTAGGTATTGTTTACACTGATTGTGGATACTGTTTACTGATTGTAGGTTCTGTTTACTGATTGTAGGTGCTGTTTACCCTAATTGTAGGTACTGTTTACACTGATTGTTGATAATGTTTACACTGATTGTAGGTACTGTTTACTGATTGTAGGTAGTGTTTAAACTGATTGTAGGTACTGTGTTCACTGATTGTAGGTACTGTTTATACTGTTTGTAGATACTGTTTACACTGATTGTAGGTATAGTTTATACTGATTGTAGGTACTGTTTGCAGTGATTGTAGGTTTTCGTTACACTGATTGTAGGCACTGTTTATAACGATTGTAGGTACTGTTTACACTGATTTTTAATACTGTTTACACTGATTGTAAGTACTGTTTACATGACTTGTAGAAACTGTTTACTGATTTTAGGTACTGTTTATACTGATATGGGTACTGTTTATTCTGATTATAGGTACTGTTTATACTGATTGTAGGTACTCATTGCACTTATTGTAGGCACTGTTTATACTGATTGCAGGTACTGTTTACAGTGATTGGAGGTATTTCGTTACACTCATTGTAGGCACTGTTTATACTGATTGTAGATACTGTTTACACTGATTGTAGGTACGGTTTAAACTGATTATAGGTACTCTTTGTACTGATTATAGATACTGTTTACTGATTGTTGATACTGTTAACACTGATTATAGGTATTGTTTATACAGATTGTTTTAGATACTGTTTACTGAATGTACGTACATTTTATACTGATTGTAGGTACTGTTTACACTGATTGTAGGTTTGGTTTAAACTGATTATAGGTACGGTTTGTACTGATAGTAGATACTGTTTACTGATTGTAGGTTCTGTTTACACTGGTTGTACATACTGTGTATAGTGTTTGTAGGTACTGTTTACTGATTGTAGATACTGTTTATAATGAGTGTAGGTACTGTTTACACTGATTGTAGGTACTGTTTAGTGGTTGTAGATACTGTTTACACTGATTGTAGATACTGTTTACACTGATTGTAGGTACTAGTTACACTGATTGTAGGTTCTATTTATACTGATTGTAGGTACTGTTTACTGATAGTAGGTATTGTTTACAGATTGTAGGTACTGTTGACACTGACTGTACATCCTGTTTATACTGATTGTAGGTACTGTTTACTGATTGTAGGTACTGTTTATACTGATTGTAGGTACTGTTTACACTGATTGTTGATAATGTTTACACTGATTGTAGGTACTGTTTACTGATTGTTGATACTTTTACACTGATTGTAGATACTGTTTATACTAATTGTAGGTAGTGTTTATACTGATTGTAGGTACTGTTTACACTGATTGCAGGTACTGTTTACTGATTGTAGATACTGTTTACACTGATTGTAGGTACTGTTTATACTGATTGAAGGTACAGTTTATACTGATTGTGGATACTGTTTATTGATTGTAGGTATTGTTTACACTGATTGTAGGTACTGTTTATACTGATTGTAGGTACTGTTTACTGATTGTAGGTAGTGTTTACACTGATTGTAGGTACCATTTACACTGATTGTATGTACTGTTTACTGATTGTAGGTAGTGTTTAAACTGATTGTAGGTTCTGTGTTCACTGATTGTAGGTACTGTTTACTGATTGTAGACACTGTTTACACTGATTGTAGGTACTGTTTATAATGATTGTAGGTATTGTTTACACTGATTTCCGGTACCGTTTACACTGATTGTAGGTATAGTTTACTGATTGTAAGTGCTGTTTATACTGATTGTAGTTGCTGTTTACTGATTGTAGGTATTGTTTACACTGATTGTAGATACTGTTTACTGATTGTAGGTTCTGTTTACTGATTGTAGGTACTCGTTACACTGATTGTAGGCACTGTTTATACTGATTGTAGGTACTGTTTACACTGATTTTTGGTGCTGTTTACAGTGATTGTAGGTACTGTATACTGATTGTAGGTACTGTTTATACTGCTTGTAGATACTGTTTGCACTGATTGTAGGTACAGTTTACACTGACTGTACATCCTGTTTATACTGATTATAGGTACTGTTTACTGATTGTAGGTACTGTTTATACTGATTGTAGGTACTGTTTACACTGATTGTTGATAATGTTTACACTGATTGTAGGTACTGTTTACTGATTGTTGATACTTTTACACTGATTGTAGATACTGTTTATACTAATTGCAGGTAGTGTTTATACTGATTGTAGGTACTGTTTACACTGATTGCAGGTACTGTTTACTGATTGTAGATACTGTTTACACTGATTGTAGGTACTGTTTATACTGATTGAAGGTACAGTTTATACTGATTGTGGATACTGTTTACTGATTGTAGGTATTGTTTACACTGATTGTAGGTACTGTTTATACTGATTGTAGGTACTGTTTACTGATTGTAGGTAGTGTTTACACTGATTGTAGGTACCATTTACACTGATTGTATGTACTGTTTACTGATTGTAGGTAGTGTTTAAACTGATTGTAGGTTCTGTGTTCACTGATTGTAGGTACTGTTTACTGATTGTAGACACTGTTTACACTGATTGTAGGTACTGTTTATAATGATTGTAGGTATTGTTTACACTGATTTCCGGTACCGTTTACACTGATTGTAGGTATAGTTTACTGATTGTAAGTGCTGTTTATACTGATTGTAGTTGCTGTTTACTGATTGTAGGTATTGTTTACACTGATTGTAGATACTGTTTACTGATTGTAGGTTCTGTTCACTGATTGTAGGTACTCGTTACACTGATTGTAGGCACTGTTTATACTGATTGTAGGTACTGTTTACACTGATTTTTGGTGCTGTTTACAGTGATTGTAGGTACTGTATACTGATTGTAGGTACTGTTTACACGACTTGGAGAATCAGTTTACTGATTTCAGGTACTGTATATACTGATATGGGTACTGTTTATTCTGATTATAGGTGCTGTTTATACTGATTGTAGATACTGTTTACATTGATTGTAAGTACTCATTACACTGATTGTAGGTACAGTTTAAACTGATTATAGGTACTGTTTGTACTGATTGTAGATACTGTTTACTGATTGTAGATACTGTTTGTACAGATTGTAGATACTGTTTACTGAATGTACGTTCATTTTATACTGATTGTAGGTACTGTCTACAGTGATTGTAGGTACTCGTTCCATTGATTGTCGGCACTGTTTATACTGATTGTAGTACTGTTTACACACAGTGTAGGTACTAGTTACACTGATTGTAGGTATGGTTTAAACTGATTATAGGTACTGTTTACTGATAGTAGGTACTGTTTACTGATTGTAGGTACTGTTTACACTGATTGTCGGTACCGTTTACACTGATAGCAGGTATTGTTTACTGATTGTTTGTACTGTTTATACTGATTGTAGGTGCTGTTTATACTGATTGTAGGTACTGTTTACTGTATGTACGTACAATTTATTCTGATTGTAGGTACTGTTTACAGTGATTGTAGGTACACGTTACACTGATTGTAGGCACTGTTTATACTGATATGGGTACTGTTTATTCTGATTATAGGTACTGTTTGCACTGATTGTAGATACTGTTTACACTGATTATAGGTGTTGTTTATACTGATTGTAGGCACTGTTTACATTGATCGTAGGTACTCGTTACACTGATTGTAGGCACTGTTTATAATGATTGTAGATACTGTTTACACTGATTGTAGGTACTGTTTATAATGATTGTAGGTACTGTTTACACTGATTGTCGGTACCATTTACACTGATTGTAGGTATTGTTTACTGATTGTCGGTACTGTTTATACTGATTGTAGGTGCTGTTTATACTGATTGTAGGTACTGTTTATACTGATTGTAGGTCTTGTTTTTACTGATTGTAGGTACTGTTTATACTGATTGTAGGCACTGGTTACAGTGCTTGTAGGTGCTGTTTACTGATTGTAGGTATTGTTTACACTGATTGTGGATACTGTTTACTGATTGTAGGTTCTGTTTACTGATTGTAGGTGCTGTTTACCCTAATTGTAGGTACTGTTTACACTGATTGTTGATAATGTTTACACTGATTGTAGGTACTGTTTACTGATTGTAGGTAGTGTTTAAACTGATTGTAGGTACTGTGTTCACTGATTGTAGGTACTGTTTATACTGTTTGTAGATACTGTTTACACTGATTGTAGGTATAGTTTATACTGATTGTAGGTACTGTTTGCAGTGATTGTAGGTTTTCGTTACACTGATTGTAGGCACTGTTTATAACGATTGTAGGTACTGTTTACACTGATTTTTAATACTGTTTACACTGATTGTAAGTACTGTTTACATGACTTGTAGAAACTGTTTACTGATTTTAGGTACTGTTTATACTGATATGGGTACTGTTTATTCTGATTATAGGTACTGTTTATACTGATTGTAGGTACTCATTGCACTTATTGTAGGCACTGTTTATACTGATTGCAGGTACTGTTTACAGTGATTGGAGGTATTTCGTTACACTCATTGTAGGCACTGTTTATACTGATTGTAGATACTGTTTACACTGATTGTAGGTACGGTTTAAACTGATTATAGGTACTCTTTGTACTGATTATAGATACTGTTTACTGATTGTTGATACTGTTAACACTGATTATAGGTATTGTTTATACAGATTGTTTTAGATACTGTTTACTGAATGTACGTACATTTTATACTGATTGTAGGTACTGTTTACACTGATTGTAGGTTTGGTTTAAACTGATTATAGGTACGGTTTGTACTGATAGTAGATACTGTTTACTGATTGTAGGTTCTGTTTACACTGGTTGTACATACTGTGTATAGTGTTTGTAGGTACTGTTTACTGATTGTAGATACTGTTTATAATGAGTGTAGGTACTGTTTACACTGATTGTAGGTACTGTTTAGTGGTTGTAGATACTGTTTACACTGATTGTAGATACTGTTTACACTGATTGTAGGTACTAGTTACACTGATTGTAGGTTCTATTTATACTGATTGTAGGTACTGTTTACTGATAGTAGGTATTGTTTACAGATTGTAGGTACTGTTGACACTGACTGTACATCCTGTTTATACTGATTGTAGGTACTGTTTACTGATTGTAGGTACTGTTTATACTGATTGTAGGTACTGTTTACACTGATTGTTGATAATGTTTACACTGATTGTAGGTACTGTTTACTGATTGTTGATACTTTTACACTGATTGTAGATACTGTTTATACTAATTGTAGGTAGTGTTTATACTGATTGTAGGTACTGTTTACACTGATTGCAGGTACTGTTTACTGATTGTAGATACTGTTTACACTGATTGTAGGTACTGTTTATACTGATTGAAGGTACAGTTTATACTGATTGTGGATACTGTTTACTGATTGTAGGTATTGTTTACACTGATTGTAGGTACTGTTTATACTGATTGTAGGTACTGTTTACTGATTGTAGGTAGTGTTTACACTGATTGTAGGTACCATTTACACTGATTGTATGTACTGTTTACTGATTGTAGGTAGTGTTTAAACTGATTGTAGGTTCTGTGTTCACTGATTGTAGGTACTGTTTACTGATTGTAGACACTGTTTACACTGATTGTAGGTACTGTTTATAATGATTGTAGGTATTGTTTACACTGATTTCCGGTACCGTTTACACTGATTGTAGGTATAGTTTACTGATTGTAAGTGCTGTTTATACTGATTGTAGTTGCTGTTTACTGATTGTAGGTATTGTTTACACTGATTGTAGATACTGTTTACTGATTGTAGGTTCTGTTTACTGATTGTAGGTACTCGTTACACTGATTGTAGGCACTGTTTATACTGATTGTAGGTACTGTTTACACTGATTTTTGGTGCTGTTTACAGTGATTGTAGGTACTGTATACTGATTGTAGGTACTGTTTATACTGCTTGTAGATACTGTTTGCACTGATTGTAGGTACAGTTTACACTGACTGTACATCCTGTTTATACTGATTATAGGTACTGTTTACTGATTGTAGGTACTGTTTATACTGATTGTAGGTTCTGTTTACACTGATTGTTGATAATGTTTACACTGATTGTAGGTACTGTTTACTGATTGTTGATACTTTTACACTGATTGTAGATACTGTTTATACTAATTGCAGGTAGTGTTTATACTGATTGTAGGTACTGTTTACACTGATTGCAGGTACTGTTTACTGATTGTAGATACTGTTTACACTGATTGTAGGTACTGTTTATACTGATTGAAGGTACAGTTTATACTGATTGTGGATACTGTTTACTGATTGTAGGTATTGTTTACACTGATTGTAGGTACTGTTTATACTGATTGTAGGTACTGTTTACTGATTGTAGGTAGTGTTTACACTGATTGTAGGTACCATTTACACTGATTGTATGTACTGTTTACTGATTGTAGGTAGTGTTTACTGATTGTAGACACTGTTTACACTGATTGTAGGTACTGTTTATAATGATTGTAGGTATAGTTTACTGATTGTAAGTGCTGTTTATACTGATTGTAGTTGCTGTTTACTGATTGTAGGTATTGTTTACACTGATTGTAGATACTGTTTACTGATTGTAGGTTCTGTTCACTGATTGTAGGTACTCGTTACACTGATTGTAGGCACTGTTTATACTGATTGTAGGTACTGTTTACACTGATTTTTGGTGCTGTTTACAGTGATTGTAGGTACTGTATACTGATTGTAGGTACTGTTTACACGACTTGGAGAATCAGTTTACTGATTTCAGGTACTGTATATACTGATATGGGTACTGTTTATTCTGATTATAAGTGCTGTTTATACTGATTGTAGATACTGTTTACATTGATTGTAAGTACTCATTACACTGATTGTAGGTACTGTTTATACTGATTGCAGGTACTGTTTACAGTGATTGTAGGTACTGTTTATACTGCTTGTAGGTACTGTTTGCACTGATTGTAGGTACAGTTTAATCTGATTATAGGTTCTGATTGTACTGATTATAGATACTGTTTACTGATTGTTGATACCGTTAACACTGATTATAGGTACTGTTTGTACTGATTGTAGATACTGTTTACTGATTGTAGATACTGTTTATACAGATTGTAGATACTGTTTACTGAATGTACGTACATTTTATACTGATTGTAGGTACTGTTTACAGTGATTGTAGGTACTCGTTCCATTGATTGTCGGCACTGTTTATACTGATTGTAGTACTGTTTACACAGATTGTAGGTACTAGTTACACTGATTGTAGGTATGGTTTAAACTGATTATAGGTACTGTTTACTGATAGTAGGTACTGTTTACTGATTGTAGGTACTGTTTACACTGATTGTCGGTACCGTTTACACTGATTGCAGGTATTGTTTACTGATTGTCGGTACTGTTTATACTGATTGTAGGTACTGTTTACACTGATTTTTGATGCTGTTTACAGTGATTGTAGGTACTGTTTACTGATTGTAGGTACTGTTTACACGACTTGTAGAAACAGTTTACTGATTTCAGGTACTGTTTGTACTGATATGGGTACTGTTTATTCTGATTATAGGTGCTGTTTATACTGATTGTAGATACTGTTTACTGAATGTACGTACATTTTATACTGATTGTAGGTACTGTTTACAGTGATTGTAGGTACTCGTTCCATTGATTGTCGGCACTGTTTATACTGATTGTAGTACTGTTTACACAGATTGTAGGTACTAGTTACACTGATTGTAGGTATGGTTTAAACTGATTATAGGTACTGTTTACTGATTGTGGGTACTGTTTTCTCTGATTGTAGACACTGTTTACACTGATTTTAGGTACTGTTTACACTGATTGCAGATGCTGTTTACACTGATTGTAGGTACTGTTTGTAATGATTGTAGCTAACATTTACACTGATTGTAGGTACTGTTTACTGCTTGTAGGTAGTGTTTATGCTGATTGTAGGTACTGTTTATACTGATTGGAGGTGCTGTTTATACTGTTTGTAGGTACTGGTTACACTGCTTGTAGGTGCTGTTTACTGATTGTAGGTATTGTTTACACTGATTGTAGGTACTGTTTTCTGATTGTAGGTACTGTTTACCATAATTGTAGGTACTGTTTACACTGATTGTAGGTACCATTTACACTGATTGTAGGTACTGTTTACTGATTGTAGGTAGTGTTTAAACTGATTGTAGGTACTGTGTACACTGATTGTAGGTACTGTTTATACTGATTGTAGGTACTGGTTACACTGATTGTAGGTGCTGTTTACTGATTGTGGGTACTGTTTTCTCTGATTGTAGACACTATTTACACTGATTTTAGGTACTGTTTACACTGATTGCAGATGCTGTTTACTGATTGTAGGTACTGTTTAGATTGATTGTAGGTACCATTTACACTGATTGTAGGTACTGTTTATACTGATTATAGGTACTTTTTGTACTGATTGTAGATACTGTTTACTGATTGTAGATACTGTTTATACAGATTGTAGATACTGTTTACTGAATGTACGTACATTTTATACTGATTGTAGGTACTGTTTACAGTGATTGTAGATACTCGTTCCATTGATTGTTGGCACTGTTTATACTGATTGTAGTACTGTTTACACAGATTGTAGGTACTAGTTACACTGATTGTAGGTATGGTTTAAACTGATTATAGGTACTGTTGACTGATTGTAGATACTGTTTACTGATTATAGATACTGTTTACACTGAATGTAGGTACTGTTTATAATGATTGTAGGTATTGTTTACACTGATTGTAGGTATTGTTTACTGATTGTCGGTACTGTTTATACTGATTGTAGGTACTGTTTATACTGATTGTAGGTACTGTTTACTGTATGTACGTACAATTTATACTGATTGTAGGTACTGTTTGCAGTGATTGTAGGTACTCGTTACACTGATTGTAGGCACTGTTTACACTGATTGTAGGTACTGTTTACTGATTGTAGGTACTGTTTATACTGATATTGGTATTGTTTATTCTGATTATAGGTACTGTTTGCACTGATTGTAGATACTGTTTACACTGATTATAGTTGCTGTTTATACTGATTGTAGATACTGTTTACATTGATTGTAGGTACTCGTTACACTGATTGTAGGCACTGTTTATACTGATTGTAGATACTGTTTACACTGATTGTAGGTACTGTTTATAATGATTGTAGGTACTGTTTACACTGATTGTCGGTACCGTTTACACTGATTGTAGGTATTGTTTACTGATTGTCGGTACTGTTAATACTGATTGTAGGTGCTATTTATGCTGATTGTAGGTACTGTTTATACTGATTGTAGATCTTGTTTATACTGATTGTAGGTACTGTTTATACTGATTGTAGGCACTGGTTACAGTGCTTGTAGGTGCTGTTTACTGATTGTAGGTATTGTTTACACTGATTGTGGATACTGTTTACTGATTGTAGGTTCTGTTTACTGATTGTAGGTGCTGTTTACCCAAATTGTAGGTACTGTTTACACTGATTGTAGGTACCATTTACACTGATTTTAGGTACTGTTTACTGATTGTAGGTAGTGTTTAAACTGATTGTAGGTACTGTGTTCACTGATTGTAGGTACTGGTTACTGATTGTAGGTACTGTTTACTGATTGTAGGTACTGTTTACACTGATTGTAGGTACTGTTTACTGATTGTAGGTACTGTTTATACTGTTTGTAGATACTGTTTTCACTGATTGTAGGTATAGTTTATACTGATTGTAGGTACTGTTTGCAGTGATTGTAGGTTATCGTTACACTGATTGTAGGCACTGTTTATACTGATTGTAGGTACTGTTTACACTGATTTTTAATACTGTTTACACTGATTGTAGGTACTGTTTACATGACTTGTAGAAACTGTTTACTGATTTTAGGTACTGTTTATACTGATATGGGTACTGTTTATTCTGATTATAGGTACTGTTTATACTGATTGTAGGTACTCATTACACTTATTGTAGGCACTGTTTATACTGATTGCAGGTACTGTTTACAGTGATTGGAGGTACTCGTTACACTGATTGTAGGCACTGTTTATACTGATTGTAGATACTGTTTACACTGATTGTAGGTACGGTTTAAACTGATTATAGGTACTCTTTGTACTGATTATAGATACTGTTTACTGATTGTTGATACTGTTAACACTGATTATAGGTATTGTTTATACAGATTGTAGATACTGTTTACTGAATGTACGTACATTTTATACTGATTGTAGGTACTGTTTACACTGATTGTAGGTACTAGTTACACTGATTGTAGGTATGGTTTAAACTGATTATAGGAACTGTTTGTACTGATAGTAGATACTGTTTACTGATTGTAGGTTCTGTTTACACTGGTTGTACACACTGTGTATAGTGTTTGTAGGTACTGTTTACTGATTGTAGATTCTGTTTATAATTAGTGTAGGTACTGTTTACACTGATTGTAGGTACTGTTTAGTGGTTGTAGATACTGTTTACACTGATTGTAGATACTGTTTTCACTGAGTGTAGGTACTAGTTACACTGATTGTAGGTTCTGTTTATACTGATTGTAGGTACTGTTTACTGATAGTAGGTATTGTTTACAGATTGTAGGTACTGTTGACACTGACTGTACATCCTGTTTATACTGATTGTAGGTACTGTTTACTGATTGTAGGTACTGTTTATACTGATTGTAGGTACTGTTTACTGATTGTTGATACTTTTACACTGATTGTAGGTACTGTTTATACTAATTGTAGGTAGTGTTTATACTGATTGTAGGTACTGTTTACACTGATTGTAGGTACTGTTTACTGATTGTAGATACTGTTTACACTGATTGTAGATACTTTTTACACTAATTGTAGGTACTGTTTACACTGATTGTAGATCCTGTTCACTGATTGTAAGTACTGTTTACACTGATTGTCGATACTGTTTACACTGATAGTACGTATTGTTTACTGATTGCAAGTACTGTTTACTGATTGTTGCTACTGTTTATACAGATTGTAGGTACTGTTTACTGAATGTACGTACATTTTATACTAATTGTATGTACTTTTTACAGATTATAGGTACTGTTTGCACTGTTTGTAAGTACTGTTTACAGTAATTTTAGGTACTGCTTACACTGATTGTAGGTACTATTTACACTGATTGTAAGTACTGCTTGGACTTTTTGTAGATACTGTTTATACTAAATGAAGGTATTGTTTATACAGATTGTAGATACTGTTTATGCTGATTGTAGGTGCTGTTTACAATGATTGTAGATACTTTTTACACTGATTGTAGGAACTGTTTACTGGTTGTAGGTATTGTTTCCACTGATCGTAGGTACTGTTTGTACTGATTGCAGATACTGTTTACACTGATTGTAGGTACTGTTTTCTGATTGTCGGTACTGTTTACCCTAATTGTAGGTACTGTTTACACTGATTGTAGGTACCATTTACACTGATTGCAGGTACTGTTTATTGATTGTAGGTAGTGTTTAAACTGATTGTAGGTACTGTGTTCACTGATTGTAGGTACTGTTTATACTGATTGTAGGTACTGGTTACACTGCTTGTAGGTGCTGTTTATTGATTGTGGGTACTGTTTTCTCTGATTGTAGACACTGTTTACACAGATTTTAGGTACTGTTTACACTGATTGCAGATTCTGTTTACACTGATTGTAGGTACTGTTTAGATTGATTGTATGTACCATATACACTGATTATAGGTACTGATTGTAGGTAGTGTTTATACTGATTGTAGGTCCTGTGTTCACTGATTGTAGGTACTGTTTACACTGATTGTAGGTATTGTTTACTGATTGTAGGTACTGTTTACTGATTGTAGGTAGAGTTTAAACTGATTGTAGGTACTGTGTTCACTGATCGTAGGTACTGTTTATACTGATTGTAGGTGGTGTTTACTGGTTGTGGGTACTGTTTTCTCTGATTGTAGACACTGTTTACAATAATTGTAGCTACTGCTTACACTGTTTGTAGGTACTGCTTGGACTGTTTGTAGATACAGTTTATACTAAATGAACGTATTGTTTATACAGATTGTAGATACTGTTTATGCTGATTGTAGGTGCTGTTTACAATGATTGTAGATACTTTTTACACTGATTGCAGGTACTGTTTACTGGTTGTAGGTACTGTTTCCACTGATCGCAGGTGCTGTTTATACTGATTGCAGATACTGTTTCCACTGATTGTAGGCACTGTTTATACTGATTGTAGATACTGTTTCCACTGATTGTAGGCACTGTTTATACTGGTTCTAGATACAGTTTACACTGATTGTAGGTACTAGTTACACTGATTGTAGGTATGGTTTAAACTGATTATAGGTACTGTTTGTACTGATTGTAGGTACTGTTTACTGATTGTTGGTACTGTTAACACTGATTATCGGTACTGTTTGTACTGATTGTAGATACTGTTTACACTGATTGTAGGTACTAGTTACACTGATTGTAGGTACAGTTTATACTGATTTGAGGTACTGTTTATATTGATTGTAGATACTGTTTGTACTGATTGTAGATACTGTTTATACTGATCGTGGATACTGTTTAGTAATTGTAGGTACTGTTTATACTGATTGTAGGTACTGTTTACTGATTGTAGGTACTGTTTACACTGTTTGTAGGTACTGTTTATACTGATTGTAGGTACTGTTTACACTGATTGCAGATACTGTTTTAACTGATTGTAGGTACTGTTTGTACTGATTGTAGGTACTGTTGACACTTATTGTAGGTCTTGTTTATAGTGATTATAGGTACTGGTTACTGATTGTAGGTACTGTTTTCTGATTGTAGGTACTATTTACCCTAATTGTAGGTACTGTTTACACTGATTGTAGGTACTGGTTACACTGATTGTAAGTGCTGTTTACTGATTGTAGGTAGTGTTTAAACTGATTGTAGGTACTGTGTTCACTGATTGTAGGTACTGTTTATACTGATTGTAGGTACTGGTTACACTGCTTGTAGGTTCGGTTTATACTGATTGTAGGTACTGGTTACACTGATTGTAGGTACCATTTACACTGATTGAAGGTACTGTTTACTGATTGCAGGTACTGTTTACACTGATTGTAGGTACTGTTTATACTGATTGTAGGTACTGGTTACACTGCTTGTAGGTTCGGTTTATACTGATTGTAGGTACTGGTTACACTGATTGTAGGTACCATTTACACTGATTGAAGGTACTGTTTACACTGATTGTAGGTACTGTTTATACTGATTGTAGGTACTGGTTACTCTGATTGCAGATACTGTTTCCACTGATTTTAGGCACTGTTTATACTGATTCTAGATACAGTTTACACTGATTGTAGGTACTAGTTACACTGATTGTAGGTACGGTTTAAACTGATTATCGGTACTGTTTGCACTGATTGTAGGTACTGTTTACTGATTGTTGGTACTGTTTACTGATTGTAGGTACTGTTTTCTGATTGTAGGTACTGTTTACCCTAATTGTAGGTACTGTTTACACTGATTGTAGGTACCATTTACACTGATTGTAGGTACTGTGTACATTGATTGTAGGTACTGTTTACTGATTTTAGATACTGTTTACATTGATTGTAGGTACTGTTTGCACTGATTGCAGGTACTGGTTATACTGATTGTAGATGCTGTTTATACTAATTTTAGGTACTGTTTACTGAGTGTAGGTATTGTTTACACTGATTGAAGGTACAGTTTATACTGATTGTAGATACTGTTTACATTGATTATAGATACTAGTTACACTGATTGTAGGTACTGTTTATACTGATTTGAGGTACTGTTTATTCTGATTGTGGATGCTGTTTACTGATTGTAGGTCGTGTTTACTGATTGTATGTACTGTTTACACTGTTTGTAGGTAGTGTTTATACTGATTGTAGATACTGTTTCCTGATTGTAGGTACTGTTTATACTGATTGTAGGTACTGGTTACACTGATTGTAGGTACTGTTTACTGCTTGTAGGTACTGTTTACACTGATTGTAGGTACTGTTTACACTGATTGTCGGTACTGTTTACTCTGATTGTAGGTATTGTTTACTGATTGTAGGTCTTGTTTATACTGATTGTAGGTACTGTGTATACTGATTGTAGGTACTGGTTACACTGCTTGTAGGTGCTGTTTACTGATTGTAAGTATTGTTTACACTGATTGTAGGTACTGGTTACACTGCTTGTAGGTGCTGTTTACTGATTGTGGGTATTGTTTACACTGATTGTAGATACTGTTTACTGATTGTAGGTACTGTTTTCTGATTGTAGGTACTGTTTACCCTAATTGTAGTTACTGTTTACACTGATTGTAGGTACCATTTACACTGATTGTAGGTACTGTTTACTGATTGTAGGTAGTGTTTAAACTGATTGTATGTACTGGTTACACTGCTTGTAGGTGCTGTTTATACTGATTGTAGTTACTGGTTACACTGCTTGTAGGTGCTGTTTACTGATTGTAGGTATTGTTTACACTGATTGTAGATACTTTTTACTGATTGTAGGTACTGTTTTCTGATTGTAGGTACTGTTTACCCTAATTGTAGGTACCATTTACACTGATTGTAGGTACTGTTTACTGATTGAAGGTAGTGTTTAAACTGATTGTAGGTACTGTGTTCACTGATTGTAGGTACTGTTTATACTGATTGTAGGTACTGGTTACACTGATTGTAGATACTGTTTCCACTGATTTTAGGCACTGTTTATACTGATTCTAGATACAGTTTACACTGATTGTAGGTACTAGTTACACTGATTGTAGGTACGGTTTAAACTGATTATCGGTACTGTTTGTACTGATTGTAGATTCTGTTTACTGATTGTTGGTTCTGTTTACTGATTGTAGGTACTGTTTTCTGATTGTAGTTACTGTTTACCCAAATTGTAGATCCTGTTTACACTGATTGTAGGTACTATTTACACTGATTGTAGGTACTGTGTACATTGATTGTAGGTACTGTTTACCCTAATTGTAGGTACTGGTTACACTGATTGTAGATACTGTTTCCACTGATTTTAGGCACTGTTTATACTGATTCTAGATACTGTTTACACTGATTGTAGGTACTAGTTACACTGATTGTAGGTACGGTTTAAACTGATTATAGATACTGTTTGTACTGATTGTAGATACTGTTTACTGATTGTAGGTACTGTTTACTGATTTTAGATACGGTTTACATTGATTGTAGGTACTGTTTGTACTGATTGTAGATACTGTTTTCTGAGTGTAGGTACTATTTACCCTAATTGTAGGTACTGTTTACACTGATTGTAGGTATTGTTTACACTGATTGTAGATACTGTTTACTGATTGTAGGTACTGTTTTCTGAGTGTAGGTACTATTTACCCTAATTGTAGGTACTGTTTACACTGATTGTAGGTACCATTTACACTGATTGTAGGTACTGTTTACTGATTGTAGGTAGTGTTTACTGATTTTAGATACTGTTTACATTGATTGTAGGTACTGTTTGTACTGATTGCAGATACTGTTTACTGATTGTTGGTACTATTAACACTGGTTATAGGTACTGTTTGTACTGATTGTAGGTCCTGTTTACTGATTGTTGGTCTGGCTTACACTGATTGTAGACACTGTTTACACTGATTGTAGGTACCATTTACACTGATTGTAGGTACTGGGTACATTGATTGTAGGTACTGGTTACACTGATTGTAGATACTGTTTACACTGATTGTAGGTACTGTTTCCACTGATTGCAGGTACTGTTTATACTGGTTGTAGATGCTGTTTATACTAATTGTAGGTGCTGTTTACGCTGATTGTAGATACTGTTTACACTGTTTGTAAGTAGTGTTTTATACTGATTGTAGGTACTGTTTACACTGATTGTAGGTGCTGTTTACACTGATTGTAGATCCTGTTCACTGATTGTAAGTACTGTTTGCACTGATTGTCGATACTGTTTACACTGATAGTACGTATTGTTTACTGATTGTAGGTACTGTTTACTGAATGTACGTACATTTTATACTAATTGTAGGTACTTTTTACAGATTATAGGTACTGTTTGCACTGTTTGTAAGTACTGTTTACAGTAATTTTAGGTACTGCTTACACTGATTGTAGGTACTATTTACACTGATTGTAGGCACTGCTTGGACTGTTTGTAGATACTGTTTATACTAAATGAAGGTATTGTTTATACAGATTGTAGATACTGTTTATGCTGATTGTAGGTGCTGTTTACAATGATTGTAGGTACTTTTTAGACTGATTGTAGGAACTGTTTACTGGTTGTAGGTACTGTTCCACTGATCGTAGGTGCTTTTTACAGATTGTAGGTAGTGTTTAAACTGCTTGTAGGTACTGTGTTCACTGATTGTAGGTACTGTTATACTGATTGTAGGTACTGGTTACACTGATTGTTGCTGCTGTTTACTGATTGTGGGTACTGTTTTCTCTGATTATAGACACTGTTTACACTGATTTTAGGTACTGTTTACACTGATTGCAGATGCTGTTTACACTGATTGTAGGTACTGTTTGTAATGATTGTAGATACTGTTTACTGATTGTAGGTACTGTTTAGATTGATTGTAGGTACCATTTACACTGATTGTAGGTACTGTTTACTGCTTGTAGGTAGTGTTTATACTGATTGTAGATGCTGTTTATACTGTTTGTAAGTACTGTTTATACTGATTGTAGGTACTGTTTACACTTATTGTAGGTCTTGTTTATAGTGATTGTAGGTACTGGTTACTGATTGTAGGTACTGTTTTCTGATTTTAGGTACTATTTACCCTAATTGTAGGTACTGTTTACACTGATTGTAGGTACCATTTACACTGATTGTAGGTACTGTTTACTGATTGTAGGTAGTGTTTAAACTGATTGTAGGTACTGTGTTCACTGATTGTAGGTACTGTTTATACTGATTGTAGGTACTGGTTACACTGCTTGTAGGTTCGGTTTATACTGATTGTAGGTACTGGTTACACTGATTGTAGGTACCATTTACGCTGATTGAAGGTACTGTTTACTGATTGCAGGTACTGTTTACACTGATTGTAGGTACTGTTTATACTGATTGTAGGTACTGGTTACTCTGATTGCAGATACTGTTTCCACTGATTTTAGGCGCTGTTTATACTGATTCTAGATACAGTTTACACTGATTGTAGGTACTAGTTACACTGATTGTAGGTACCATTTACACTGATTGTCGGTACTGTTTACTGATTGTAGGTAATGTTTTCTGATTGTAGGTACTATTTACCCTAATTGTAGGTACTGTTTACACTGATTGTAGGTACCATTTACACTGATTGTAGGTACTGTTTACTGATTGTAGGTAGTGTTTAAACTGATTGTAGGTACTGTGTTCACTGATTGTAGGTACTGTTTATACTGATTGTAGGTACTGGTTACACTGTTTGTAGGTGCTGTTTATACTGATTGTAGGTACTGGTTACACTGCTTGTAGGTGCTGTTTACTGATTGGAGGTATTGTTTACACTGATTGTAGATACTGTTTACTGATTGTAGGTACTGTTTTCTGATTGTAGGTACTGTTTACCCTAATTGTAGTTACTGTTTACACTGATTGTAAGTACCATTTACACTGATTGTAGGTACTGTTTACTGATTGTAGGTACTGTGTTCACTGATTGTAGATACTGTTTACTGATTGTAGGTACTGTTTTCTGATTGTAGGTACTGTTTACCCTAATTGTAGGTACCATTTACACTGATTGTAGGTACTAGTTACACTGATTGTAGGTACGGTTTAAACTGATTATCGGTACTGTTTGTACTGATTGTAGATTCTGTTTACTGATTGTTGGTTCTGTTTACTGATTGTAGGTACTGTTTTCTGATTGTAGTTACTGTTTACCCAAATTGTAGATCCTGTTTACACTGATTGTAGGTACCATTTACACTGATTGTAGGTACTGTGTACATTGATTGTAGGTACTGTTTACCCTAATTGTAGGTACTGGTTACACTGATTGTAGATACTGTTTCCACTGATTTTAGGCACTGTTTATACTGATTCTAGATACTGTTTACACTGATTGTAGGTACTAGTTACACTGATTGTAGGTACGGTTTAAACTGATTATAGATACTGTTTGTACTGATTGTAGATACTGTTTACTGATTGTAGGTACTGTTTACTGATTTTAGATACTGTTTACATTGATTGTAGGTACTGTTTGTACTGATAGTAGATACTGTTTTCTGAGTGTAGGTACTATTTACCCTAATTGTAGGTACTGTTTACACTGATTGTAGGTATTGTTTACACTGATTGTAGATACTGTTTACTGATTGTAGGTACTGTTTTCTGAGTGTAGGTACTATTTACCCTAATTGTAGGTACTGTTTACACTGATTGTAGGTACCATTTACACTGATTGTAGGTACTGTTTACTGATTGTCGGTAGTGTTTACTGATTTTAGATACTGTTTACATTGATTGTAGGTACTGTTTGTACTGATTGCAGATACTGTTTACTGATTGTTGGTACTATTAACACTGGTTATAGGTACTGTTTGTACTGATTGTAGGTCCTGTTTACTGATTGTTGGTCTGGCTTACACTGATTGTAGACACTGTTTACACTGATTGTAGGTACCATTTACACTGATTGTAGGTACTGGGTACATTGATTGTAGGTACTGGTTACACTGATTGTAGATACTGTTTACACTGATTGTAGGTACTGTTTCCACTGATTGCAGGTACTGTTTATACTGGTTGTAGATGCTGTTTATACTAATTGTAGGTGCTGTTTACGCTGATTGTAGATACTGTTTACACTGTTTGTAAGTAGTGTTTTATACTAATTGTAGGTACTGTTTACACTGATTGTAGGTGCTGTTTACACTGATTGTAGATCCTGTTCACTGATTGTAAGTACTGTTTGCACTGATTGTCGATACTGTTTACACTGATAGTACGTATTGTTTACTGATTGTAGGTACTGTTTACTGAATGTACGTACATTTTATACTAATTGTAGGTACTTTTTACAGATTATAGGTACTGTTTGCACTGTTTGTAAGTACTGTTTACAGTAATTTTAGGTACTGCTTACACTGATTGTAGGTACTATTTACACTGATTGTAGGCACTGCTTGGACTGTTTGTAGATACTGTTTATACTAAATGAAGGTATTGTTTATACAGATTGTAGATACTGTTTATGCTGATTGTAGGTGCTGTTTACAATGATTGTAGGTACTTTTTAGACTGATTGTAGGAACTGTTTACTGGTTGTAGGTACTGTTCCACTGATCGTAGGTGCTTTTTACAGATTGTAGGTAGTGTTTAAACTGCTTGTAGGTACTGTGTTCACTGATTGTAGGTACTGTTATACTGATTGTAGGTACTGGTTACACTGATTGTTGCTGCTGTTTACTGATTGTGGGTACTGTTTTCTCTGATTATAGACACTGTTTACACTGATTTTAGGTACTGTTTACACTGATTGCAGATGCTGTTTACACTGATTGCAGGTACTGTTTGTAATGATTGTAGATACTGTTTACTGATTGTAGGTACTGTTTAGATTGATTGTAGGTACCATTTACACTGATTGTAGGTACTGTTTACTGCTTGTAGGTAGTGTTTATACTGATTGTAGGTACTGTTTATACTGATTGTAAGTACTGTTTATACTGTTTTTAGGTACTGGTTACACTGCTTGTAGGTGCTGTTTACTGATTGTAGGTATTGTTTACACTGATTGTAGATACTGTTTACTGATTGTAGGTACTGTTTTCTGATTGTAGGTACTGTTTACACTGATTGTAGGTACTGTTTGTACTGATTGTAGATACTGTTTACTGATTGTAGGTACTGTTTAGATTGACTGTAGGTACCATTTACACTGATTGTAGGTACTGTTTACTGATTGTAGGTAGTGTTTATACTGATTGTAGGTACTGTTTACTGTTTGTAGGAAGTGTTTATACTGATTGTAGGTCCTGTGTTCACTGATTGTAGGTACTGTTTACACTGATTGTAGGTATTGTTTACTGATTGTAGGTACTGTTTGCAGTGTTTGTTAGTACTGTTTACAGTAATTGTAGGTACTGCTTACACTGATTGTAGGTACTATTTACACTGATTGTAAGTACTGCTTGGACTGTTTGTAGATACTGTTTATACTAAATGATGGTGTTGTTTATACAGATTGTAGGTACTGTTTATGCTGATTGTAGGTGCTGTTTACTGGTTGTAGGTACTGTTTCCACTGATCGTAGGTACTGTTTGTACTGATTGCAGATACTGTTTACACTGATTGTAGGTACTGTTTTCTGATTGTCGGTACTGTTTACCCTAATTGTAGGTACTGTTTACACTGATTGTAGGTACCATTTACACTGATTGCAGGTACTGTTTACACTGATTGCAGATGCTGTTTACACTGATTGTAGGTACTGTTTGTAATGATTGTAGATACTGTTTACTGATTGTAGGTACTGTTTAGATTGATTGTAGGTACCATTTACACTGATTGTAGGTACTGTTTACTGCTTGTAGGTAGTGTTTATACTGATTGTAGGTACTGTTTATACTGATTGTAAGTACTGTTTATACTGTTTGTAGGTACTGGTTACACTGCTTGTAGGTGCTGTTTACTGATTGTAGGTATTGTTTACACTGATTGTAGATACTGTTTACTGATTGTAGGTACTGTTTTCTGATTGTAGGTACTGTTTACACTGATTGTAGGTACTGTTTGTACTGATTGTAGATACTGTTTACTGATTGTAGGTACTGTTTAGATTGACTGTAGGTACCATTTACACTGATTGTAGTTACTGTTTACTGATTGTAGGTAGTGTTTATACTGATTGTAGGTACTGTTTACTGTTTGTAGGAAGTGTTTATACTGATTGTAGGTCCTGTGTTCACTGATTGTAGGTACTGTTTACACTGATTGTAGGTATTGTTTACTGATTGTAGGTACTGTTTGCAGTGTTTGTTAGTACTGTTTACAGTAATTGTAGGTACTGCTTACACTGATTGTAGGTACTATTTACACTGATTGTAAGTACTGCTTGGACTGTTTGTAGATACTGTTTATACTAAATGATGGTGTTGTTTATACAGATTGTAGGTACTGTTTATGCTGATTGTAGGTGCTGTTTACAATGATTGTAGATACTTTTTACACTGATTGCAGGTACTGTTTACTGGTTGTAGGTACTGTTTCCACTGATCGTAGGTACTGTTTGTACTGATTGCAGATACTGTTTACACTGATTGTAGGTACTGTTTTCTGATTGTCGGTACTGTTTACCCTAATTGTAGGTACTGTTTACACTGATTGTAGGTACCATTTACACTGATTGCAGGTACTGTTTACTGATTGTAGGTAGTGTTTAAACTGATTGTAGGTACTGTGTTCACTGATTGTAGGTACTGTTTATACTGATTGTAGGTACTGGTTACACTGCTTGTAGGTGCTGTTTATTGATTGTGGGTACTGTTTTCTCTGATTGTAGACACTGTTTACACAGATTTTAGGTACTGTTTACACTGATTGCAGATTCTGTTTACACTGATTGTAGGTACTGTTTAGATTGATTGTATGTACCATATACACTGATTATAGGTACTGATTGTAGGTAGTGTTTATACTGATTGTAGGTCCTGTGTTCACTGATTGTAGGTACTGTTTACACTGATTGTAGGTATTGTTTACTGATTGTAGGTACTGTTTACTGATTGTAGGTAGAGTTTAAACTGATTGTAGGTACTGTGTTCACTGATCGTAGGTACTGTTTATACTGATTGTAGGTGGTGTTTACTGGTTGTGGGTACTGTTTCCTCTGATTGTAGACACTGTTTACAATAATTGTAGCTACTGCTTACACTGTTTGTAGGTACTGCTTGGACTGTTTGTAGATACAGTTTATACTAAATGAACGTATTGTTTATACAGATTGTAGATACTGTTTATGCTGATTGTAGGTGCTGTTTACAATGATTGTAGATACTTTTTACACTGATTGCAGGTACTGTTTACTGGTTGTAGGTACTGTTTCCACTGATCGCAGGTGCTGTTTATACTGATTGCAGATACTGTTTCCACTGATTGTAGGCACTGTTTATACTGATTGTAGATACTGTTTCCACTGATTGTAGGCACTGTTTATACTGGTTCTAGATACAGTTTACACTGATTGTAGGTACTAGTTACACTGATTGTAGGTATGGTTTAAACTGATTATAGGTACTGTTTGTACTGATTGTAGGTACTGTTTACTGATTGTTGGTACTGTTAACACTGATTATCGGTACTGTTTGTACTGATTGTAGATACTGTTTACACTGATTGTAGGTACTAGTTACACTGATTGTAGGTACAGTTTATACTGATTTGAGGTACTGTTTATATTGATTGTAGATACTGTTTGTACTGATTGTAGATACTGTTTATACTGATCGTGGATACTGTTTAGTAATTGTAGGTACTGTTTATACTGATTGTAGGTACTGTTTACTGATTGTAGGTACTGTTTACACTGTTTGTAGGTACTGTTTATACTGATTGTAGGTACTGTTTACACTGATTGCAGATACTGTTTTAACTGATTGTAGGTACTGTTTGTACTGATTGTAGATAGTATTTTCTGATTGTAGGTACTGTTTACACTGATTGTAGGTATTGTTTACTGATTGTAGGTAATGTTTATACTGATTGTAGATGCTGTTTATACTGTTTGAAGGTTCTGTTTACTGATTTGAGGTACTGCATCCACTGAATGTAGATACTCTTTACACTGATTGTACGTAGTGTTTTATACTGATTGTAGGTACTGTTTACACTGATTGTAGGTGGTGTTTACTGATTGTAGGTATTGTTTACACTGTTTGTAGGTAGTGTTTATACTGATTGTAGATACTGTTTCCTGATTGTAGGTACTGATTATACTGATTGTAGGTACTGGTTACACTGATTGTAAGTGCTGTTTACTGATTGTGGGTACTGTTTTCTCTGATTACAGATAGTATTTTCTGATTGTAGGTACTGTTTACTGCTTGTAGGTACTGTTTACTGCTTGTAGGTACTGTTTACACTGATTGTAGGTACTGTTTATACTGATTCTAGGTACTGTTTACACTGATTGTAGGTATTGTTTACTGATTGTAGGTAATGTTTATACTGATTGTAGATGCTGTTTATACTGTTTGTAGGTACTGTTTATACTGATTGTAGGTACTGTTTACACTTATTGTAGGTCTTGGTTATACTGATTGTAGGTACTGGTTACTGATTGTAGGTACTATTTACCCTAATTGTAGGTACTGTTTACACTGATTGTAGGTACCATTTACACTGATTGTAGGTACTGTTTACTGATTGTAGGTAGTGTTTAAACTGATTGTTGGTACTGTGTTCACTGATTGTAGGTACTGTTTATACTGATTGTAGGTACTGGGTTACACTGATTGTAGGTACCATTTACACTGATTGAAGGTACTGTTTACTGATTGTAGGTACTGTTTACACTGATTGTAGGTACTGTTTATACTGATTGTAGGTATTGGTTACTCTGATTGCAGATACCGTTTCCACTGATTTTAGGCACTGTTTATACTGATTCTAGATACAGTTTACACTGATTGTAGGTACTAGTTACACTGATTGTAGGTACGGTTTAAATTGATTATCGGTACTGTTTGTACTGATTGTAGTTCCTGTTTACTGATTGTTGGTACTGTTTACTGATTGTAGGTACTGTTTTCTGATTGTAGGTACTGTTTACCCTAATTGTAGGTACTGTTTACACTGATTGTAGGTACCATTTACACTGATTGTAGGTACTGTTTGTACTGATTGTAGGTACTGTTTACCCTAATTGTAGGTACTGGTTACACTGATTGTAGATTAGATTCCCTATAGTGTGGAAACAGGCCCTTCGGCCCAACCAGTCCACACTGACCCACCGAAGAGTAACCCACCCAGACCCATTTCCCTCTGACTGATGCACCTAACACTATGGGCAATTTAGCATGGCCAATTCACCTGACCCGCACGTCTTTGGACTGTGGGAGGAAACCGGAGCACCCGGAGGAAACCCACGCAGACACGGGGAGAACGTGCAAACTCCACACAGACAGTCACCCAAGGCTGGAATCGAACCTGGGACCCTGGTGCTGTGAGGCAGCAGTGCTAAGCACTGAGCCACCATGCCACCCCAAGAGTATTGGTAGATACTCTTTCCACTGATTTTAGGCACTGTTTATACTGATTCTAGATACAGTTTACACTGATTGTAGGTACTAGTTACACTGATTGTAGGTACGGTTTAAACTGATTATAGGTACTGTTTGTACTGATTGTAGATACTGTTTACTGATTGTTGGTACTGTTTACTGATTGTAGGTACTGTTTACTGATTTTAGATACTGTTTACATTGATTGTAGGTACTGTTTGTACTGATTGTAGATACTGTTTACTGATTGTTGTTACTGTTTACTAATTGTAGGTACTGTTTACTGATTTTAGATACTGTTTACATTGATTGTAGGTACTGTTTCCACTGATTACAGGTACTGTGTATACTGATTGTAGATGGTGTTTATACTAATTGTAGGTACTGTTTACGCTGATTGTAGATACTGTTTACACTGTTTGAAGGTTCTGTTTACTGATTTGAGGTACTGTTTCCACTGATTGCAGATACTCTTTACATGATTGTAAGTAGTGTTTATACTGATTGTAGGCACTGTTTACACTGATTGTAGGTGCTGTTTACTGATTGTAGGTATTGTTTACACTGATTGAAGGTTCAGTTTATACTGATTGTAGATACTGTTTGCACTGCTTATAGGTACTAGTTACATTGATTGTAGGTACTGTTTATACTGATTTGAGGTACTGTTTATATTGGTTGTAGATACTGTTTGTACTGATTGTAGATACTGTTAGTACTGATTGTAGATACTGTTTACTGATTGTAGGTATTGTTTATACTGATTGTAGGTACTGATTGTATGTACTGTTTGTACTGATTGTAGGTACTGTTTACACTGCTTAGAGGTACTGTTTACTGATTGTAATTAGTGTTTATACTGATTGTTGGTACTGTGTTCACTGATTGTAGATACTGTTTACTGATTGTATGTACTGTTTACTGATTGTAGGTACTGTTTACCCTGATTGTCGGTACCGTTTACATTGATTGTAGGTACTGTTTCCTGATTGTAGGTGCTGTTTACTGATTGTCGGTAGTGCTTATACTGATTGTAGGTACTGTGTACACTGATTGTAGATACTGTTTACACTGATTCTAGGTAGTGTTTACTCTTATTGTAGAAACTGTTTACTGTTTGTAGGTACTGTTTAGATTGATTATTGGTACTGTTTACTCTTATTGTAGGTGCTGTTTATTGCTTGTCGGTACTGTTTGCACTGATTGTTGACACTGTTTACACAGATTGTAGGTACTGTTTTCACTGTTTGTCGGTACTGTTTACTGATTGTAGGTACTGTTTACACTGATTGTAGGTGTTGTTTTCACTGATTTTATGTAGTGTTTACTGATTGTAGATACTGTTTACACTGATTGTAGGTACTGTTTATACTGATTGTAGGTACTGTTTACTGATTGTAGGTAGTGTTTACACTGATTGTAGGTACCGTTTACACTGATTGTAGGTATTGTTTACTGATTGTAGGTACTGTTTATACTGATTGTATTTGCTGTTTATACTGATTGTAGTTACTTTTTATACTGATTGTAGGTACTGTTTGCCCTGATTGTGGTACTGTTTATACTGATTGTAGGTACTGTTTTCACTGATTGTAGGTACTGTTTATACTGATTGTAGGTACTGTTTACTGATTGTATGTACTGTTTACTGATTGTAGGTTCTGTTAACCCTGATTGTCGGTACCGTTTACACTGATTGTAGGTACTGTTTCCTGATTGTAGGTGCTGTTTACTGATTGTAGGTGCTGTTTACTGATTGTCGGTAGTGTTTATACTGATTGTAGGTACTGTGTACACTGATTGTAGATAATGTTTACACTGATTGTATGTACTAGTTACACTGATTGTAGGTGTTGTTTACACTGATTGTATGTATTGTTTACTGATTGTAGATACTGTTTACACTGATTGTAGGTACTGTTTATACTGATTGCATTTGCTGTTTATACTGATTGTAGTTACTTTTTATACTGATTGTAGGTACTGTTTTCACTGATTGTAGGTACTGTTTATACTGATTGTAAGTACTGTTTACACTGCTTGTAGGTACTGTTCACTGATTGTAGGTAGTGTTTATACTGATTGTTGGTACTGGGTTCACTGATTGTAGATTCTGTTTCTTGATTGTAGGTAATGTTTACTGATTGTAGGTACTGTTTATACTGATTGTAGGTACTGTTTACACTGATTGTCGGTACCGTTTACTCTGATTGTAGGTATTGTTTACTGATTGTAGGTACTGTTTATACTGATTACATTTGCTGTTTATACTAATCGTAGGTACTTTTTATACTGATTGTAGGTACTGTTTATACTGATTGTAGGTACTGTTTACACTGATTGTAGGTGATGTTTACACTGATTGAATGTAGTGTTTACTGATTGTAGATACTGTTTACACTGATTGTAGGTACTGTTTACACTGATTGTATTTGCTGTTTATACTGATTGTAGGTACTTTTTATACTGATTGTAGGTACTGTTTATACTGATTGTATTTGCTGTTTATACTGATTGTAGGTACTTTTTATACTGATTGTAGGTACTGTTTACACTGCTTGTAGGTACTGTTTACTGATTGTAGGTAGTGTTTATACTGATTGTTGGTACTGTGTTCACTGATTGTAGATACTGTTTACTGATTGTAGGTAATGTTTACTGATTGTAGGTACTGTTTAGATTGATTATTGGTACTGTTTACTCTTATTGTAGGTGCTGTTTATTGCTTGTATGTACTGTTTGCACTGATTGTTGACACTGTTTACACAGATTGTAGGTACTGTTTTCACTGTTTGTCGGTACTGTTTACTGATTGTAGGTACTGTTTACACTGATTGTAGGTGTTGTTTACACTGATTTTATGTAGTGTTTACTGATTGTAGATACTGTTTACACTGATTGTATGTACTGTTTACACTGCTTGTAGGTACTGTTTACTGATTGTAATTAGTGTTTATACTGATTGTTGGTACTGTGTTCACTGATTGTAGATACTGTTTACTGATTGCATGTACTGTTTACTGATTGTAGGTACTGTTTACCCTGATTGTCGGTACCGTTTACATTGATTGTAGGTACTGTTTCCTGATTGTAGGTGCTGTTTACTGATTGTCGGTGGTGCTTATACTGATTGTAGGTACTGTGTACACTGATTGTAGGTACTGTGTACACTGATTGTAGGTGTTGTTTACACTGATTTTATGTAGTGTTTACTGATTGTAGATACTGTTTACACTGATTGTAGGTACTGTTTATACTGATTGTAGGTACTGTTTACTGATTGTAGGTAGTGTTTACACTGATTGTTGGTACCGTTTACACTGATTGTAGGTATTGTTTACTGATTGTAGGTACTGTTTATACTGATTGTAGGTACTTTTTATACTGATTGTAGGTACTGTTTTCACTGATTGTAGGTACTGTTTGCCCTGATTGTGGTACTGTTTATACTGATTGTAGGTACTGTTTTCACTGATTGTAGGTACTGTTTATACTGATTGTAGGTACTGTTTACTGATTGTATGTACTGTTTACTGATTGTAGGTTCTGTTAAGCCTGATTGTCGGTACCGTTTACACTGATTGCAGGTACTGTTTCCTGATTGTAGGTGCTGTTTACTGATTGTAGGTGCTGTTTACTGATTGTCGGTAGTGTTTATACTGATTGTAGGTACTGTGTACACTGATTGTAGATAATGTTTACACTGATTGTATGTACTAGTTACACTGATTGTAGGTGTTGTTTACACTGATTGTATGTATTGTTTACTGATTGTAGATACTGTTTACACTGATTGTAGGTACTGTTTATACTGATTGCATTTGCTGTTTATACTGATTGTAGTTACTGTTTACACTGATTGTCGGTACCGTTTACTCTGATTGTAGGTATTGTTTACTGATTGTAGGTACTGTTTATACTGATTACATTTGCTGTTTATACTAATCGTAGGTACTTTTTATACTGATTGTAGGTACTGTTTATACTGATTGTAGGTACTGTTTACACTGATTGTAGGTGATGTTTACACTGATTGAATGTAGTGTTTACTGATTGTAGATACTGTTTACACTGATTGTAGGTACTGTTTACACTGATTGTATTTGCTGTTTATACTGATTGTAGGTACTTTTTATACTGATTGTAGGTACTGTTTATACTGATTGTATTTGCTGTTTATACTGATTGTAGGTACTTTTTATACTGATTGTAGGTACTGTTTACACTGCTTGTAGGTACTGTTTACTGATTGTAGGTAGTGTTTATACTGATTGTTGGTACTGTGTTCACTGATTGTAGATACTGTTTACTGATTGTAGGTAATGTTTACTGATTGTAGGTACTGTTTAGATTGATTATTGGTACTGTTTACTCTTATTGTAGGTGCTGTTTATTGCTTGTATGTACTGTTTGCACTGATTGTTGACACTGTTTACACAGATTGTAGGTACTGTTTTCACTGTTTGTCGGTACTGTTTACTGATTGTAGGTACTGTTTACACTGATTGTAGGTGTTGTTTACACTGATTTTATGTAGTGTTTACTGATTGTAGATACTGTTTACACTGATTGTATGTACTGTTTACACTGCTTGTAGGTACTGTTTACTGATTGTAATTAGTGTTTATACTGATTGTTGGTACTGTGTTCACTGATTGTAGATACTGTTTACTGATTGCATGTACTGTTTACTGATTGTAGGTACTGTTTACCCTGATTGTCGGTACCGTTTACATTGATTGTAGGTACTGTTTCCTGATTGTAGGTGCTGTTTACTGATTGTCGGTGGTGCTTATACTGATTGTAGGTACTGTGTACACTGATTGTAGGTACTGTGTACACTGATTGTAGGTGTTGTTTACACTGATTTTATGTAGTGTTTACTGATTGTAGATACTGTTTACACTGATTGTAGGTACTGTTTATACTGATTGTAGGTACTGTTTACTGATTGTAGGTAGTGTTTACACTGATTGTTGGTACCGTTTACACTGATTGTAGGTATTGTTTACTGATTGTAGGTACTGTTTATACTGATTGTAGGTACTTTTTATACTGATTGTAGGTACTGTTTTCACTGATTGTAGGTACTGTTTGCCCTGATTGTGGTACTGTTTATACTGATTGTAGGTACTGTTTTCACTGATTGTAGGTACTGTTTATACTGATTGTAGGTACTGTTTACTGATTGTATGTACTGTTTACTGATTGTAGGTTCTGTTAAGCCTGATTGTCGGTACCGTTTACACTGATTGCAGGTACTGTTTCCTGATTGTAGGTGCTGTTTACTGATTGTAGGTGCTGTTTACTGATTGTCGGTAGTGTTTATACTGATTGTAGGTACTGTGTACACTGATTGTAGATAATGTTTACACTGATTGTATGTACTAGTTACACTGATTGTAGGTGTTGTTTACACTGATTGTATGTATTGTTTACTGATTGTAGATACTGTTTACACTGATTGTAGGTACTGTTTATACTGATTGCATTTGCTGTTTATACTGATTGTAGTTACTGTTTACACTGATTGTCGGTACCGTTTACTCTGATTGTAGGTATTGTTTACTGATTGTAGGTACTGTTTATACTGATTACATTTGCTGTTTATACTAATCGTAGGTACTTTTTATACTGATTGTAGGTACTGTTTATACTGATTGTAGGTACTGTTTACACTGATTGTAGGTGATGTTTACACTGATTGAATGTAGTGTTTACTGATTGTAGATACTGTTTACACTGATTGTAGGTACTGTTTACACTGATTGTATTTGCTGTTTATACTGATTGTAGGTACTTTTTATACTGATTGTAGGTACTGTTTATACTGATTGTATTTGCTGTTTATACTGATTGTAGGTACTTTTTATACTGATTGTAGGTACTGTTTACACTGCTTGTAGGTACTGTTTACTGATTGTAGGTAGTGTTTATACTGATTGTTGGTACTGTGTTCACTGATTGTAGATACTGTTTACTGATTGTAGGTAATGTTTACTGATTGTAGGTACTGTTTAGATTGATTATTGGTACTGTTTACTCTTATTGTAGGTGCTGTTTATTGCTTGTATGTACTGTTTGCACTGATTGTTGACACTGTTTACACAGATTGTAGGTACTGTTTTCACTGTTTGTCGGTACTGTTTACTGATTGTAGGTACTGTTTACACTGATTGTAGGTGTTGTTTACACTGATTTTATGTAGTGTTTACTGATTGTAGATACTGTTTACACTGATTGTATGTACTGTTTACACTGCTTGTAGGTACTGTTTACTGATTGTAATTAGTGTTTATACTGATTGTTGGTACTGTGTTCACTGATTGTAGATACTGTTTACTGATTGCATGTACTGTTTACTGATTGTAGGTACTGTTTACCCTGATTGTCGGTACCGTTTACATTGATTGTAGGTACTGTTTCCTGATTGTAGGTGCTGTTTACTGATTGTCGGTGGTGCTTATACTGATTGTAGGTACTGTGTACACTGATTGTAGGTACTGTGTACACTGATTGTAGGTGTTGTTTACACTGATTTTATGTAGTGTTTACTGATTGTAGATACTGTTTACACTGATTGTAGGTACTGTTTATACTGATTGTAGGTACTGTTTACTGATTGTAGGTAGTGTTTACACTGATTGTTGGTACCGTTTACACTGATTGTAGGTATTGTTTACTGATTGTAGGTACTGTTTATACTGATTGTAGGTACTTTTTATACTGATTGTAGGTACTGTTTTCACTGATTGTAGGTACTGTTTGCCCTGATTGTGGTACTGTTTATACTGATTGTAGGTACTGTTTTCACTGATTGTAGGTACTGTTTATACTGATTGTAGGTACTGTTTACTGATTGTATGTACTGTTTACTGATTGTAGGTTCTGTTAAGCCTGATTGTCGGTACCGTTTACACTGATTGCAGGTACTGTTTCCTGATTGTAGGTGCTGTTTACTGATTGTAGGTGCTGTTTACTGATTGTCGGTAGTGTTTATACTGATTGTAGGTACTGTGTACACTGATTGTAGATAATGTTTACACTGATTGTATGTACTAGTTACACTGATTGTAGGTGTTGTTTACACTGATTGTATGTATTGTTTACTGATTGTAGATACTGTTTACACTGATTGTAGGTACTGTTTATACTGATTGCATTTGCTGTTTATACTGATTGTAGTTACTGTTTACACTGATTGTCGGTACCGTTTACTCTGATTGTAGGTATTGTTTACTGATTGTAGGTACTGTTTATACTGATTACATTTGCTGTTTATACTAATCGTAGGTACTTTTTATACTGATTGTAGGTACTGTTTATACTGATTGTAGGTACTGTTTACACTGATTGTAGGTGATGTTTACACTGATTGAATGTAGTGTTTACTGATTGTAGATACTGTTTACACTGATTGTAGGTACTGTTTACACTGATTGTATTTGCTGTTTATACTGATTGTAGGTACTTTTTATACTGATTGTAGGTACTGTTTATACTGATTGTATTTGCTGTTTATACTGATTGTAGGTACTTTTTATACTGATTGTAGGTACTGTTTACACTGCTTGTAGGTACTGTTTACTGATTGTAGGTAGTGTTTATACTGATTGTTGGTACTGTGTTCACTGATTGTAGATACTGTTTACTGATTGTAGGTAATGTTTACTGATTGTAGGTACTGTTTAGATTGATTATTGGTACTGTTTACTCTTATTGTAGGTGCTGTTTATTGCTTGTAGGTACTGTTTGCACTGATTGTTGACACTGTTTACACAGATTGTAGGTACTGTTTTCACTGTTTGTCGGTACTGTTTACTGATTGTAGGTACTGTTTACACTGATTGTAGGTGTTGTTTACACTGATTTTATGTAGTGTTTACTGATTGTAGATACTGTTTACACTGATTGTAGATACTGTTTACACTGATTGTATGTACTGTTTATACTGATTGTAGGTACTGTTTACTGATTGTAGGTACCGTTTACACTGATTGTAGGTATTGTTTACTGATTGTAGGTACTGTTTATACTGATTGTAGGTACTTTTTATACTGATTGTAGGTACTTTTTATACTGATTGTAGGTACTGATTGTAGGTACTGTTTGTACTGATTGTATGTACTGTTTACACTGCTTGTAGGTACTGTTTACTGATTGTAATTAGTGTTTATACTGATTCTTGGTACTGTGTTCACTGATTGTAGATACTGTTTACTGATTGCATGTACTGTTTACTGATTGTAGGTACTGTTTACCCTGATTGTCGGTACCATTTACATTGATTGTAGGTACTGTTTCCTGATTGTAGGTGCTGTTTACTGATTGTCAGTAGTGCTTATACTGATTGTAGGTACTGTGTACACTGATTGTAGATACTGTTTACACTGATTCTAGGTAGTGTTTACTCTTATTGTAGAAACTGTTTTCACTGTTTGTAGGTACTGTTTAGATTGATTATTGGTACTGTTTACTCTTATTGTAGGTGCTGTTTATTGCTTGTCGGTACTGTTTGCACTGATTGTTGACACTGTTTACACAGATTGTAGGTACTGTTTTCACTGTTTGTCGGTACTGTTTACTGATTGTAGGTACTGTTTACACTGATTGTAGGTGTTGTTTACACTGATTTTATGTAGTGTTTACTGATTGTAGATACTGTTTACACTGATTGTAGGTACTGTTTATACTGATTGTAGGTACTGTTTACTGATTGTAGGTACTGTTTAGATTAATTATTGGTACTGTTTACTCTTATTGTAGGTGCTGTTTATTGCTTGCCGGTACTGTTTGCACTGATTGTTGACACTGTTTACACTGATTGTAGGTACTGTTTTCACTGATTGTAGGTACTGTTTACACTGATTGTAGGTGTTGTTTACACTGATTTTATGTAGTGTTTCACTGATTGTAGATACTGTTAGCACTGATTCTATGTACTGTTTACTGCTTGTACGTACTGTTTACACTGATTGTAGGTACTGTTTACACTGATTGTCGGTACCGTTTACACTGATTGTAGATATTGTTTACTGATTGTAGGTACTCTTTATACTGATTGTATTTGCTGTTTATACTGATTGTAGGTACTTTTTATACTGATTGTAGGTACTGTTTACACTGATTGTTGGTACTGTTTACACTGATTGTAGGTACTGTTTCCTGATTGTAGGTGCTGTTTCCTAATTGTCGGTAGTGTTTATACTGATTGTAGGTACTGTTTTCACTGATTGTAGGTACTAGTTACACTGATTGTCAGTTCTGTTTAATCTGATTGTAGCGAATGTTTACTGTTTGTAGGTACTGTTTATACTGATTGTAGATACTGTTTACACTGATTGTAGGTACTGTTTACACTGATTGTAGGTACTGTTTTCTCTGATTGTAGAAACTGTTTACTGATTGTAGGTAATGTTTACTGATTATAGGTACTGTTTATACTGTTTGTAGATACTTTTTACTGATTGTAGGTCCTGTGTACATTGATTGTAGATACTGTTTACACTGATTGTAGGTACTGTTTACGCTGTTTTTAGGTACTGTTTATTCTGATTGTACGTACTGTTTACGCTGTTTTTAGGTACTGTTTACACTGATTGTAGGTACTGTTTACTGATTGTCAGTAGTGTTTGTACTGATTGTAGGTACTGTGTACACTGATTCTTGGCACTGTTTTACCATTTGAAGGTCCTGTGTACACAGCAATGGTTCAAGCAATAGTTGGAGATGGTGCAATAAAGCAAGAACCAAGTGTGTGTCCTAATGAAAATTCCGGTGCTAAATTGGTCTGTGGTTTAGTTATGAATGGGAAAAGCCTCCTACTTTCCTTTAGCGATGTGATTGGCTCTCAAGAAGCTGAACAGCGTGTGGCTTTAAGTAGGATCGCGGGAAGCCACTAGATCCCCACAGGCTCCGGAGATCTCTCTGTTCTCTGCAGTAAAAGCTGTGTTAAGTCTGACAAAAAGCAGTGCTTTTCTCTTATTTTAATTGACAAGTCACTGGGACCCAGACACCCTGTGAATCCTTAAAACCAGTGGAAGCATCCAGAGAAGGAGGAACTAAAGCACTGCCTATCTCGCCATCTTGTGAACAAGAGATCCGTGAAATACTTTCCCAGTTTCCCCCCCATCCATAACAACCAATGTCTTTTCTTTTTCTACATGTATGTGTGCCTGTGTGTATGTGTATCTATGTATGTGCGTGTATGTTTGTCTGTGTATGTGTGTGTGTGTGTGTGTGCATATATGTGTGCGTGTAAGGGAGAATTTACAAGAAATTGAGAATTTCATGCTGGTAGTTTATGATTGTTTACCTGTAGCTAGAATCTATTTATATGTGACAAAAGGCAGTTTTTGTTAAGTACAGAAACTGTCAACCAGGGTCTGAAAATCAAATAAGTTGGGGAATTTTAAAAAGTCTTTAACTTTCATGATGACTCCAGGAACAGTGAATCCTGATTTCCAGGGTGCTACCCCAATGAGAAATAACATGTGTCAGGGTGAAGAACTTCCATCTCTGTTACTCCTCAGAAAGCACCATGTCAGGCCAAAGAATTGGTATCTCTGTGACTGATCTGGATGTATATGTTGAGGTGAAGGACTCCTAGCTCTGTTACTAGTCTGGATGTACTGAGATGGGGTGAAGGATGTTTCAACAAAGTTAGTAGGATGCTGACCTTTATATCTAGAGGACTGGAGGACAAGAAAGCAGATGTTATGCTGTAATTTGAGAAAATGCTGGTTAGGCCCCACTTGGAGTACCATGAGCAGATCTGGGCAGCACACCTCAGGAAGACTATATTGGCCTTGGATGGTACATCATAGATTTACAAGAATGATAACAGGACTCCAGGAGTTAGGTTATGAGGAAACATTATGCAAATCAGGCCTCTTTTCTCTAGAATTTAGAAGGGTTAGAGATTATCTTATTGAGGTCTTCAAGATATTAACAAGAAAAGACAGAGTTGATAACAATTCCACGGTTTGGGAATTCTAGAACTAGGGGCTATAGTCTGAGAATTAGGGCCAGGCTGTTCAGGGGAGATGTTAGGAAGCACAGAGGGTGGTAGAATGTTTGGAAATCTCTTCCACAAACAGCAGTGGCCGCTGGATCAGTTGTTAATTTTAAATCTGGAATGAATAATGTTTTGTTAAGAAAGGTATTATGGGGTTTGGGCCCAGGGCAGATATGTGGCATTAGGCCACAGATCAGGCATGATCTGATTGAATGGTGGAACTGACTTGAGGAGCTGACTGGCCTACTCCAGTTCCTATGTTACTAATCAGAATGTACTGAGTCAAGGTAATGGTCTGTTAAGTCTGTTACTAGCAGATACTAGCAGATATATAAATAATGCATTCTGTTAAATTCCTTGCCTGGTTTAGTCATATGGGCAGAGAGAAGTACAGCAAAGTCCAGTCATATGTGAATGGGAGAGATGAGATTGGTTCAGATTTTTTTAGCATTTATTTGGAAAATCTTATCATTTACATGATGCAGTGCCAGGTGAAGTCCTGGGGCAGTGCCTTTAGATCCTGCTTGGGGGCAGGCATAGCGATGGACTGCCTATCAGTGTTCTGATCTCCCACTGTCAGCACGTAACATCACATAACAAAGTGACAGTGTGCACACTGAATTCACTACTATGTTCAATGAAACTCGATGCCAACTCACCAAATGGCCAGGCTGCTGTGGGTGGACATGGTGCATTCTGAATCAGGGACAAATCAGTCAGAGAGAGAGTCCAAACATCCGCATCCCCTCCCTGTCAGTCCTCACCCTGAGCTTCAAAGATTTCAAGCCTTCCCAAGTCCACACCCAACCTGGCTCCATGAGCCTGCTCTTGTCTGGTCTTTCCTGTCCAGTTAGTGTTCCTGACTAAGACTGAACACCCCCTTCTGCATGAACAGCAAATGCTTTAGCATATCCCCCGCACAATTTAATTTGCCCCTTCACAGTTGTCCTCTCCCTTTGCCCCTCCCATTCTGCAGCCTCCAAATCCAAAAGCTAAGTTCCTGAGTCTCTTTCCTGTAATTGCTGATCCTCTGGGTCCCATACATCTCGCTTTCCTCTTCATCTCCACGGACTAATCCTGATGGACAGACAATGGCCCATCCTCTGGTCTGACATTATTGCCCGATTGCCATCATGAGATGTCTCATGATGTCTCAGGTATGCAATGAGCAGTGCAGTAAGGCAGGAATATCACAGATCAGGCCTTCACACACTGGAGCTACTTTGAAGCCTCCAATATTTCTTTACTGGTGTGCAGCTGCTTAGGGCTAGATTGAGGTGGTTTCATTTTTCTGCATCCAACTATAGTCCTAGGATCACGTACAATTGATTCCCTTCCTGCTCCAACAACCTCACCTCTGCATCCCCTAAGAATCTCCCCTTGGCCCCTTTCATACTTTTCATTCTTTTGGTTACATTAGCCAAGAACAGCATGCCAGCTTACACGATAGTCACCTCTCTCACCCCCTCCACTGCTCCTGAATCTGTTGAAAGGCCTGTCTGAGGGCCAGAATTGGAGGAAAAGCCATTTTGAATATTGGAAAGACCAAACTCAGTTTAATTTCATTTCCCTGTTAGTTAGTTCATTGTTCTGAGCCGTGAACATTCACAGTTTAGAATCGTAGAATCCCCACAGTGTGGAAACAGGCCCTTTGGCCCAACAAGTCCACACCAACCCTTCAAAGAATAACCCATCCAGACCCATTCCCATAACCTATTATTCTACTTTCCCCTGACTAATGCACCTAACCTACACATCCCTGAGCACTCTGGGCAATTTATCATGGCCAATTCACCTAACCTGCACATCTTTGGATTGTGGGAGGAAACTGGAGCATCCGGAGGAAATTCATGCAGGCACGGGGACAATGTGCAAACTCCACACAGACTGTCGCCCGAGGCTGAGATTGAACCCAGGTCCCTGGCATTGTGAAGCAACAGTGCTAACCAATGAGCCAACCTGCCAATCGAATATTGTCCCAAAGGGATGCTGGCTAAATATCTGAGAGTTTTCTAAGGGTTTGACCAGCCTGCAGGAGCTGCACACTGGAACACGGGGGATAAAGGTACGGGAAACTGGAGACCCACAATCATTTACTGAAATAAATCACACAGCACCAGGTTATAGTCCAACAGGATTAATTGGAAGCACTAGCTTTCAGAGCACCACAACTTCATCAGGTAGTATAAGATCGTAAGACACAGATTTTACAGCAAAAGTTTACAGTGTGATGTAGCTGAAATTATATATTGAAAAAGACCTGGATTGTTTGTTAAGTCTCTCATCTGTTAGAATGACCAACATGGGCGAGGGATTGGTGACATTGCAAAGTCAAGAACGTATTCAATCATAAATTTATAGATATCTGGTAAGACCTTACACCCTAAATAATGACCATTCTAGTTTTTGAACTGAGTCTATAACTCTGAGCTGTTCACCAGCAGCTTATAGCAATCGTGTAGATAACATTTAAGGGTCAATTGACCCTCCTCCAGGGTCACAGAGGATCCTGGATTTGCCTCTAACCCTCAGCTACAGTCCCCTGTTGGCCAGGCACCTGAGGGGGGTTGGGGGGTGGGGAGGGTGAGATTATCACTCTGCTCCTTCATCCAGGTCACAAGGTCACAGCTGTAGCCCCTTGGCCAGCATTATAACAATATCCCTCAACCCAGGACACAAAGTTAATGCTGCACCCATCAGCAAGGCTCATAAGGGATATAAGGATGTAGATGTATCCCCCAGGCTGGGGTCATGAGGACTATACATTAACAATCCAGATAAAGGAACTGAGGGCATTGATGCTGAGTTTGAAGCTGACACAAGGATAGGTGAAGGGTGGGTACTATAGAGGAAGTGGGGAGGCTGCAGAAGGACTTGGACTGGCTATGCCAGGGGAAAAGAAGTAACAGATGAAATATGATGTGGGAAAGTGTGAGCTTATACATTTTGGTAGGAAGAATTGAGGCATAGACTATTTTCTCCAGAGAGAAAGGATTTGGAAATCTGGAATACAAAGGGACTTTGTAGTCCAGTTCAAGACTCTCTTAAGATTAACATGCTGGTTCAGTTGACAGTTAGGAAGGTTGTGGTCATGAGGGTATACATTAATGATTAGCATTCATTTCTAGAAGGCTAGAATACAGGGCAGAGATGCATTACTGATGCTGTATGAGGCTCTGGTCAGACCGCGCTTGGAATACAGTGAGTAGTTTTAGATGGTCTATTTAAAGGAGGAGGTGCTGGTGTTTGAGGGCTCCAGAGGAGGTTTGCAAGAATGATCCATTGGATGAACAGCTTATCATATGGGGAGTGTTGAGAACTCTTGCTCTGTGCTTGACACAGTCCAGAAGGATGGGTGTCAGGGAGGGGGGTGGGGGTCTCATTGAAACTTCCAGAATCCTGAGAGTCCTGGGTAGAGTGGACATGGAGAAGATTTTTCCACTAGTAGGAGAGACTAGCACCCAAGACCACAGCCTCAGAGTGAAGAGATAACTCTTCAGAACTGAGATGAAAAGGAACGTTTTTAGTCAGAGATTGATGAATCTGTGGAACTCATTGCTGCAGAGGCCTGTGGAGGCCAGGTTATTGAGACTATTTAAGACGGAGATAGATAGGTTGTGGATTAGTAAAGGGTTCAAAGTTTATGATGAGAAGTCAGGAAAATGATATTGAAAAACATACCAGCCATGCATGTTAGAATGGCTTAACTCTGCTTCTATTTTGTGGTCTTGTGTGAGTACAGTTAGATCCCTTGTTTGGTATAATAGGGGTATGAGGATACAACTGTGTCCCTTAGTTGTGGTCATGAGAGGTATGAGGGTACAACTGTTCCTCTTAACTGGGCACAGGAATAGTCATTGAATGGTCCAGTTCCACATTACTGCCCCCTAGTGTATATCCAATGTGTAGATAGGATTCGTTTAGCTCCAGATAAAGAGCCAATATTGAGTGCAGTCTGAAGATGTGACAATTACAGGATTGCTTGAAGGGTTATTGGAATCAAACACTCACAAAGTGTCAGGCAAGCTGGGATTAACACTGGGGAAAGAAAAGAAATGATAGTAAGGAAAAGTTTGCTCACCCAATCTGATTTTACGGTCAATCTTCAGAAGTTATTGCCTTATGGACATTATACCAGTTGCTCAATGTTTTAGACTTGGTGGGCACCAACACTCCACCCATAATGAAAGCCATAAGAGACAGAATGTGATAAGCATTACAATGGCAACTGCAAATCCAGAACATTCCCACCAGACCTGCCTTATAAATCCAGTTAATAAATCATAGCTCAGGTTTCTTCACCCCAATCCCTCCAAGCGCTTCGAAGTTAATGGTTATGCAGGCGCAGTCTGTGTGATTTATTGCCTCATGTCACTGCCCTCTGTTTAGCTCCTGTAATCATTTCAATGCTCCACGGATTTTTTTAAAAAGTCAAAACAAAATGTTTTTTTTCCCCCTCCAGAACAGGTGGCAATGGCCTGTAAATCTTAGTTTCAGTATGCGTGGATATTGTAACCTGACAACTAATGGCCATTTTGAAACACTGAAGGTCAAGGGTTAAAAGGACAGTTCTTTTCTTTAATACACCAAGCGAGACCAGCCTCATTATGCACCAACATTCAGCACACAGATTAACAAGCATCCACAGCTGGCCTTACCCATTAATTATTGGGATCGGGATTGGATGTTTACAATTAAAAATACTTGTGGTTTCTGGACTACTCTCTTAATGAAAATACTGCCTATGTCTAACCATGTGGAGGCCAGGCTTAACAGAATGGATGCTGACACTGACAGCAATCTGGAGCATGCTCCGCAATATAAATATAGGCAACTCCCAGCCAATGTTCCCTTTGAGATGTCTGAGGGTACAGTCTTAAAGGGCCTGCACAGTCTAACCTACAGGCGTGTGTACCAGTAGGGATCCAGGCATTAATGAGGCTAGTGGTTAATGTGTCCTCTTGGATCCAGCCTCCCACTCTCTTCCTGCCCCCTCGGTAGCTCACACTCCTCCTGATGTGGGCAAAATGACTCTTTCATGGGTCTATTTTTGTCCAACTCTCGTCGAACTCAGTCTCTTTGCCATAAAGAGTCAGTTGCAAGCAAGACATGTCAGGTGAATTGATTTGAGAACTCTTCTTCAGCAGTTCCCTGGGATTTAGGATGACTTGGTTCGTCTCTGGTTGAGTTGGTTCTGAAAAGGCTGATAAGTCTGATGTGTGATCTGGAGGCTTTGCTGTGTATGGGATTGGTGGTGCTTGGAGGGTGTAGTCAGAGTTATTTGTTCACTTGCTCTGAACCCTCACCCTCACCCTGACCTCTGTGTGTTTCTGATGAGGTCCCCTGACGTGTTCAATGCCTTTCCAGATGAACCTTCCCCAGTTTGCTCAATGACAAATCAGGAACTCCCACTGTCCGTGAATAGGTTTGACCTTTTCCCCAATGTTTTGAGGACACAGGAAGTGTTTCCTGTGAGTGTCGGGTGTATGGATGATGTGATCCTAAATGAGTTGGTTTTAAGTAATTTGTGCTTTAAAGGCTGGGCACATTGTCATGAGAGAGGATGCAGCTGCTGGGACTGTTTATTGTGAAGACACTGCAAGTGGATCTTCTACAGGTAACTGCTGTAGATACCCCAAGTCTCGGAAGCACAAAGGAGCCCGGGCATCACTGCTACCCAGTCACACATGATGTTGCTGTCAGGTTTCAGACACTGATCTTCAAATCCTTTTTACCTCAATTGGAGGCTGAAATGGAGGTGATGAGAAATGATTCCATCTCTGTCTGTCTTGGGGTAGGGGAAATAGCCAAGCTTTGGAAGATGTTCCCCATTCTCCAGAATCTCACCATTGGTTGTAATCTGTGTGGAGAGGTGTTGTGCTGAGGAAGAGGAGCTTAGCAGTTTGGGGGTTTTCTAATGCAAGGCTCATTTTTTCATACACTTTGGGGTAGGAGCTCATAATGAGTCAGTGCTCAGTTTCTGAGTGAACAGACACACAGACATCACCCACATATTCAAGGACAGTAACTGGGTGACTTTGTTTCGGATTGAAGGTGGTGTCAGTTGAACAGTTTTCTGTCTATAGATTATCCCCCCGTCTGTGGGTAATTTGTTGGAGGTGAGATGCTGTACTAAAGTGAGGAGGTTGGAGAAGAGAGTTGATCTTACTGATTTTGAAGGTCCTTCTTACTTTAAAAAAATAATAAATGGGACAGATAAAAATTGAAGTTAAATCAATCAGTTGGGGAATGTGGAGATTTGGAATGGTGGTGGATTCACAGAAACTGCACTTCAGGTTGGGTCTGTGGTGACTGGTGCCTCCCATTCCGAATCTAGTTGAGCTCCTGTTTCATATCAGCATTAGGATTTACAGCGGCAAGCTGTAGGACTTGGGTTCAATCCTCTACTGTGTAATGTGATTTCAGCTGGGCTGGGGTTGGAGGTGTGTAAAATGGCCCCGTACCCCAGAGGAAAATTCAGCCAGGAGTCTCTGGACCTTATTCTGATGCAATAATGCCTATTTAAAGATCCAGATGTCTGGCATGCACACATTTGGATTCAGCTCGTCTATAGCAAGGATCTTGCTTCCCCTTACTGTCCTGACTGATATATGAAGACAGCCACTTAATATGAGTTACAGGAGGGCTCATGGGATAGTACCCTAGCAATAGGAGGTCTCAATAAATAGATACATTTTCCTCTTCATGCTCAAATCATTCCTGCGCAAAAAAAAGACAGTTGCATCCCTGATATTAAATTTAATTAAATTCCGAATTTCTTGCTGAAATTGAGTGCTGCATCCTGGATGTCAGAAGGCTTCATTTACACACCCATCCAGTCCCTGGTGATCTGTTGGCTGGGTGGCCTCATGTGCTGTATGGATCTCTGCTCATGTGTATAAATAACATCAAGAGTTCTCCAGAGCCTGTCTCTTGCTGTCTCCCCAAACCCCTCGCAGCTGCACACTGAGAGGATTTGATAGCGCTGGGGTGGTGCTACTCTGACCTAGCTCTCAGATGTATTCTGAGTTTGACACCCACTTCCTGGCAGGCTGACATCTTGTAAAATGCTCCTTAGTACATTGTCCAGGTACTTCCTCTGCACATCGTCCTTCACTGGAACACATCTGGCTTTGAGCATCTCTAAGGCATTGTAAAGACCACAGACAGTGAGCCTCCTGATCACACTACAACCTCGGAGAAGTAGAGAGACCATCAAGTTTCTTCATGGTCACTTTCTCTATGAAATGCTTCAGCCTCCCGCCCTATCCCCAAGTTACCGGATATGGATCAAACAAGGTCCTCAATTATCTTAACTTGAGAGGAATAATGTCTTCACCAAATCTCTGAGGCAACCCCATAATCTCCTAGACTTTGAGTACTAATGTTGTAGCACCACATGCTGTTAACAAATTCTTATCATTATAACCTGACCTGTTTTGAAATATGAGTTTTTGATGGTAAGCTGATCTGTCAATAGTCACCATGATGAAATTATATCATCATATTGATGGAACATTTATAGCACAAGCCAGGCTATGTTCTGCTTTGTATAGATAGAAAGTTATGCACTTCCAGCCAACTGACAATAGGACAAGCCAGCCTGAGACTTTGTTAATGCATTGTATAGGTTATTGGTTCTGAAAGGGTTAATGTTAGAGACTGCATTAAGCCCTGCCTTATCTGATGATGTCATATAGTCTTGGTGGGGAGATAACCAGAATAGCTCTAGCTCTTGACAAAGATTGTTGGGTGATCCATGTCTCTCAACAGTCTCAGTAGCAATGTCTAATGAGCCAATGGAAGCTGCACATGATTATTATCATGCAGTAACCTTCTCCTCATGACAGAACTTTTTTGTGTTAACTCTCAGTAGCAGTTGTTCTCTGTAACACTGTATTCTGTTACCCTGATGCGTTTGTCCAGTATGACCTGCCTGAAATGCACATAAGACAACACTTTTCACTACATCCCGTGCACATGACATAATCAATCAAATCAAATCTACTATTCTAAACCAACAGGCTCTTTGATTCAGTCAGTGAAAGAGGACTAGGAACAGCATCCTTCCACCCACTAATTCCACACGAGTCATTTTATTCCATTGTCTCTGTGGGGCTGGCTCGGGCCTGAAGCCATGTTTCTGCGAGAAATGTATCAAGTGTCTGAAGCCAATGGGGATAGAAAAAGCCATTGAGATTGTTTGTTGGAGGAACCATTGCTCTTGTTTCATTGAAAAGCATTGACGGATCACAGGAGAAAGCAGATATCAAGAAACTGGTTACAGGTTCTGCAGACTGTCTCTATCATAGAGAGGGATTGCTGAAACTTTGTCCTCCCAGCCCCACTGCCCTCCCGCAGGGTTGCCTTATGATACCCGAGAGGGGAAGCATTGAATATTCCGACATGTTAATAAATACTTACAGTCCATTAGGAGAGGAAATCAGCCCTATGCCCTTGTGCAGTCTGTGAAATTTCAGAATATCCTTGTGAATTTTGACATATGACACTTCAAAACTTACCTGTCATTACTTCTGCTTCCCAGAGATGATTGTGATTAATTTGTCATGGCCCTGGTTGTTTGTGGCAGAGTGAGTGCTGTATTTGACGGAGTGGGTTACTGTAAACAGTTCACATGTAGCATTCTGCCATTATAGATTTCATTTAACTGTTCAGTGTAAAAGCATGATTAGCATAGCTGGCCCATGAAGAGCTGCACGTTGCTCCACACGCAGATCCCGCTCTCTCAGACAGAAAGCACAAAGCTTCGACTTCCTGCCCACTCAGTGAGTGGTGGCAGCCATGTTTAATTTTCATTATGCATGTCTGAGACTGGAAGGCAGCACGGTTCAAGCTTCACAGAGTGAGTTGTAGGCTCAGCCTGTCATTCTGGGTACACACTCACCCAAAACTTTTTGTTGGTTTCTGTCTTGCAAACTTTGTCAACCCCCTCATGTTTTAGCTCCTCCTCCCTTGATTCTCACTCAACTCTTTCACTTAAGTCTTTATCTCCCCATTTCACCCCTGAGCCACAGGTCTACAGCACAGTTATGTCAAAAACTGCTATGTACTGTAACCCGCCCCATCCCCCCATTGAAGGCAGAGTGGTGGTGAATTCTCTATTCCTGAGATGCTGCCTGGCCTGCTGTGCTTTGACCAGCAACACATTTGCAGCTGTGACCAAAGATGACCTGCCAGCCAAGAGTAGTCCATGGTCTCCAATGTACTCTTGTATGTTGAGTCATCCCCAGCCCCCTTACTAGTTGTCTATCTCTTAGCATCACAGCATGCTGCCTCCAATCTCCAGAATTGACTTCCTGTTATACCGGAACTTCATAAAAGCTGTAGCATAGAAAGAAACCATTGAATGGGGAGGCTATCACGAGACTATTAATCTGAGAGCCAGATAATGTTCTGGGACCTGGGTTTGAATCCCACCAGAGCAGATGGTGGAATTTGAATTCAATAAAAATCTGGAATTAAACATCTAATGATGACAATTGACGATTGTCAGAAAGATCCGATCTGGTTCAATAATGTCCTTCAGGGAAGGAAACTGCTGTCTTTACCTGGTCTGGCCTATGTGTGACTCCAGACCCACAGCAGTGTGTTTGATTCCTAACTGCCCTTTGGGCAATTAGGGATGGGCAATAAGTGTTGGTCTAGCCAGCGATGCCCTCATCCTGTGAATGAATTTTTTAAAAATCACAGCAGGCACTAACACTAACCATGGCTTGGTGCTCAATCCCTATTTGTCAGCAATTTAGCACATTATGAAAGTTTGGTGATGCCAGCCATGTTTTTGCATGTGACCAGCTCAAATTAGTATGATGCATTTATGAAGGGCCTGGAAGGGCAGGAGGTGAGAGAGGGGGTAGAGAAACTGTGGAGAGGTCAGGTCCAGCATTCCCTAACTGGCTGTAGACATAATGAGGACAGTGACCTCAACAGTGAGTCCAGCATCATTTCTGTCAGTACACAGGATAGTGTGGATAAACAGATTAATCCACTTCCTCCTTACAAAGAAATTGGGATGGAAGTTTACAGTGCCAGAGTAAACAGTTCCAATCCTGTGGGATTAACAGGGATATACGCATTGAACTTGTTTGTGGTTGCAGTCAAGTATCTTACAGTGAGCATGCTCCTCTGGCTGTCAGAAACATTTGCTAAACACCAATTATCACAGAGGCAATGGCATTTACCCAGCCACAGAGTTACTCCACTCGTGAATGTTCCTGTTGCTGTTTCAAGTCATTTCTTTTCTTGCCTACTAATGGGGAGTGTGTGTGTGCGTGTGTGTGTGTGTGTGTGTGTGTGTGTGTGTGTGTGTGTGTGTGTGTGTGTGTGTGTGTGAGAGAGAAAGGCCTCAGGTTAGTCATGTAGACTACATTGTGTACTCAGTGCAGAGTTGAGTGTATTTATCCTATGAATGCTGCGCTCTCAGATCTGCATAGCAAAAAGAACAAGGTGAATTTCTATTGCGTCTTCAATGAATAAAATTGCTTTTTGCTTGTTTTCAGAGGAGAGAGAAAGAGCAGAGAGTAATCTTTTGTGAACATGTACAAGAGGGGACTGAAAGCTAGATCAGAGAGATGGCTCTTGTTCCGAGCAGATCCTGAGAGAGGTTCCCCATCTTGTTCCAGCTCCAGACAATGCCACGAATGGTTAAGTTCCCAGGTTAATAGAGATGAACTGACTCCCCTCTTTTGCTCAGCCATCCCCCTCGGTTGACCAAACAAGGTTAATTTTAAAATAGATCCTTTCCCTTGTGGATACCTGTCTTTCAGTCCTAATTAATTCATAAACAAAAACAAGAACAGAAATGGCTTGAATTTGGCAGCATCTGTGGAGAGAAAACAGAGTTAATATTTCGAGTCCAGTGACCTTTCTTCAGAGCTACATTATTTCATGGTTTAAGGAGGAGCCAATTTAACCAAGCTTTCTTGGGCTAACTAAAAGAGTGAACGTGTTCATTACATTCAAAGCATTGCAACACAAAACATACAGGGTAGAAGTGTAAGAGGAGGTAGAAGAGGTGAGTTCAGTCTATAATTTCAAGATTCCTGATTTTGTAATTTAGCAGAAATTGGGTTGTTCTGATTCCTTTTGGCAGGGACTCATTTTCAACATTCAGATTGAGAGAGAACTTTTTTTTGTTTTATCTGCAGTGCAGGGGTGTTTAAAAAAGCTAGGAGAAAGTGAGGACTGCAGATGCTGGAGTACCAGAGTTGAAAAATGTGGTGCTGGAAAAACACAGCAGGCCAGGCAGCATTTGAGGAGCAGGAGGATCGACGTTTCGGGCATAAGCCCTTCTTCAGGAATGAGGCTAGTGTGCCAAGCAGGCTGAGATAAAAGGTAGGGGGGAGGGAATTTGGGGGAGGGGCACTGGGAATACGATAGGTGGAAGGAGGTGAGGGTGAGGGTGATAGGCGGAGAGGGGGTGGGGGGGAGCGGAGAGGTTGGGAAGAAGATTGCAGGTCAAGAGAGTGGTGCTGAATCCGAGAGTTGGGACTGAGATAAGGTAGGGATAGGGGAAATGAGGAAGCTGGAGAAATCTACATTCATCCCTTGTGGTTGGAGGGTTCCCAGGCGGAAGATGAGGCTCTCTTCCTCCAGGTGTTGTGTGGCCAGGGTCTGGCGATAGAGGAGTCCAAGGACCTGTATGTCATTGGCGGAGTGGGAGGGGGAGTTAAAGTGTTCAACCACGGGAGGGTTGGGTTGGTTGGTCCCGGTGTCCCAAAGGTGTTCCCTGAAAGGCTCCGTAAGTAGGCGGCCTGTCTCCCCAATGTAGAGGAGACCACATCGAGTGCAGCGGATGCAGTAAATGTGTGTGGAGGTGCAGATAAATTTGCGACAGTCATAGAAGGATCCATTAGGATTGGAGGGAGGTGATGGGGGAGGTGTGGGCACATGTTTTGCACTTCTTGCGGTTGCAGGGGAAGGTGCCGGGAGTGGAGGTTGGGTTGGTGGGGGATGTGGACCTGATCAGGTAGTCGCGGAGGAAGTGGTCTTTTTGGAACGCTGATAGGGGAGGGGAGGGAAATATATCCCTGGTGGTGGGGTCTGTCTGGAAGTGGCAGAAATGACGGAGGATGATACGATGTATCCGGGGGTTGGTGGGATGGAAGGTGAGGACCAGTGGGGTTCTGTCCTGGTGGCAATTGGAGGGGCGGTGTTCAAGGGCAGAGGTGCGGGAAGTGGAGGAGATGCGGTGGAGAGCGTCGTCGACCATGTCGGAGGGGAAATTGTGGTCTTTGAAGCTGCTAACAAAGCTCTGACCCTTACAACAATGATTAGCAGGCGGGAAACAGAGTCAGAATTAAATGGATCGTTTTGGAGTGGGAAGATGAAATGGGGAACCATTGGGTTCAGATCTTGGGCTCCAATACTCACACTACATCTCAATAATGTGAATGAGGAAACTGAGTATAATATGTCCAAGGCTACCAGGCACTCAAAGCTCGGTGGGAGTAGTGACGAAGATATAAAGATGCTTCAGGGCAACTTAAACAAGGTGAGTAAGTGGGCAAATGCATTGCGGGTGTAGTGTAATGTGGAGAAAAAGTGAAGTTGTCCACTTTGATGCAAAATGTTAAACGACAGTATTATTCAAATGGTGATAGAATGGTAAATGTTAATGTACAAAGGAACCTGAGAAAGCAAGGTTCAAGTGCAGCGAGCAGTCAGGAAGGAACTGGGAAACAAAAACAGAAATTGCTGGAAAAGCTCAGCAGGTCTGGCAGCATCTGTGGAGAGAAATCAGAGTCAACATTAATTCTGTTCTCAGGAAGGACCACCTGACCTGAAATGTCTCTGATTTACAGCATCCGCAGTTCTTTCAGATTTTATTTAGGAAGGAAATGATACATTCGCCTTCATTGCAAGAGGGTTTGAGTGCAGGAGAAAGGATGTAGTTGTATCTGGCCTGGGTGAGATCAGACTTCTGTACAAGTTTTGTTTCCTCCTAACCTTCCCACTGACGGAGGACAGTAAAAGTTCACCAGGCTAGGATAGTCGGTTTGTTGAATTAGAGAGTCTCGGTTGCCTGGGACTGTATTCACTGGGGTTTAGAAGAATTACAGGTGGCCTCATTGGAACATTCTCTACTGTAACATTCTACAATTTTACAACTTGTAAAATTTCCTTAGTCACAGTGATTTATTTGGATCTGGGAGACTGTGATGAGTTGCAGGGCTGCTTAATGTACAGACCTCTTTAAACACCTGGTTTTCCTGTCCTCAGCTCTCGTTCTTTCCAGTTTTTGAGTCAAATGTATCGAAGAGCAAAGTTCTGGGTGAAAACTATCTGAAGTTGGGTGGCTGCTGACTGTGAACAGATATTGGGAATTTGCAGGAATGCTAACACAGCAGCCAATCGGTATGTCTGGTTCTCATTTGAGGCTTCCAGAAGTGGCTGCAGCAGGTTTACCATCAACGTTTTGTGTGCTAACTATGATCAGGCCACTACTGAGCCCAATAAATCCAGCTTATTAACTCTTACTCTGCAGTTGCTGCCAGATCTATTGGACCCTTTGCGGCATTTTCTGCTTCCTATCAAAACAGTCCGGTAATATATCAAGACAGACTGCAAACATCTAAGAACAACTACATACACAGCTCTGGAGCCTGGTTTGTATTGAACTACACTCCTATGTGCACCATCATAGTCATTAACAATGCTTTGATCTGATGCTGCTAGTGAGGAGAAATCATTAACAGAGCTGAAAGCCCCTGCTGTGAAGTATAACAGACCCCAGGCTTTTGTCTTTGTGTAGGGCCAGGGAGTTATAGTCATCCCTGGTTGTCTCTGACACCTTTCTTTCAATCTTCAATCAGTCTATTAAAGGGACAGCATGTTCAAGGTAAAACATTTGACAAATGTTTTTGTAGAAAGAGCTGTTTGCCATGATAGCAAAAAGTGTGATGCATCATTGGTAATTTTGCACTGTGTGCTTGAGTTCATATTAAAATCATTTAGGCTGGCATAGTAGCTCAGTGGTTAGCACAGTGCTAGGGGCTTAGGTTTGATTCCAGCCTCTGGGCGACTGTCGGTGTGGAGTTTGCACATTCTCCCCATGTCTGCGTGGGTTTCCTCCGGGTGCTCTGGTTTCCTCCCATAATCCAAAGCAGTGCAGTGTAGGTGGATTGGCCATGGGGAAGTGTGAGGGTAGTGGGGTGGGTCTGGGTGGGATGCTCCTTGGAGAGTCAGTGGGCACTCATTGGCCTGCTTCCACCCTGGAGGGATCCTATGAAAATATTTGCAAATTCTTCATGATGCTGTAACTTTTAATAATCAAAACATTGAATTCAAAGGAGGGTGAAAGGATTGATGAAGAGAGGGAGAGAGAGTCCAAGTGGAATCTTGCAGGGAACATATCATATGATCATAAAATTATTGAGAAAACGATTGGTGAATATAAATGTAGGTCCCTTAAAATCAGAAACCGGAGAATTTGTAATGGAAAATAAGAGATGGCAAACCAATTGATTACATATTTTTGTTCTGCCTTCCCAAAGGACAAATAATGTCTCCAGAATAGGAAGGTCACATTGTCTATAGAGTACAGGAGCCAAATGAAATTAGAATTAGTAGGGAAATAGTATTGGGAAAATTGAAGGGATTAGTAAATCTCCAGGAGCTGATAAACTACATCCCAGAGGAATTAAGGAAGTGCCTTAGAAATAGTCATGATTTGGAGATGCTGGTGTTGGGCTGGGGTGTACAATGTTAAAAATCACACCACAACAGGTTATAATCCAACAGGTTTATTTGGAAGCACTAGCTTTTGGAACACTGCTCCTTCATCAACCATCTGATGAAGGAGCAGCGCTCTGAAAGCTAGTGCTTCCAAATAAACCTGATTGACTATAACCTGGTGTTGAATGATTTTTAACCTAGAAATAGTGAACTCATGGTGGTCATCTTTCAAGATTCTACAGATCCTGGGCCAATTCATATGGATTGGAAGGTTGTTGATGTATCCTCACTATTTAATAATAATGTAGAGAGAAAACAGGGAATTATAGACCAGTTAGCCTGATATCAACAGTGGGGAAAATACTAGAATCCATTATCAAAGAGTTAATAGCACAGCACTTGGAAATATTGACCGGATCAGACAGAGTCTGTATGGGAATGGGAAGGCCAGAACAGCTTGTCAGTTATTGTCACTCCGAGAATCTTGACACTTCCAACTCTCTCAGCCTCTGTAATAGGTCCTGGGTGTCTTTGTACACCGGTACTTACTGAGAGTAAGCATGCAGTTGCTGAAGGCAACAAATGGGATGTTAGTCTTCATAGTGAGAGAATTTGAGTACAGGAGCAGGGATGTCTTCCTGCAATTGTAGAAGGCCTTGGTGAGATGATACTTGGAGTATTATGTGCAGATTTGATCTCCTTATCTGAGGATGGATGTTCTGGCTATGGAAGGAAGATGACAACAGTCACCAGACTGATTCCAGGGATGGTTGGACTGACATATGATGAGAGACTTAATTGGTTAGCACTATACGCAATGGAATTTCAAGAAATGAAAGAGGATCACAGAAAAACGTATAAAATTCAAACTGTACTTGACAGGGTAAAATGTGGAACCAAGGTCACAGGAAAGGATATGAAGGAAGGCTATTTATGACTAAGATAAATCTCTCCACCCAGAGAGTGGTGAGCCTAGGGAATTCTCTGCCACAGAAAACAGTTAAGGCCAAAACATTGAATGTTTTCAAAAGGAGCTAGATACAATTCCTAGGATTAAAGGGATCAAAAAGTGTGGGGAGAAAGTGGGAACAGGACATTGAGTTAGATGGTTCACCATGATCATATGAAATGATAGAGCAGGCTCAAAGGGCTGAATGGCCCACTCCTGCTCCTTTTACCTATGTTTCTATATTTTTCTAAACCAAGATCTACCTGGATCAGTAACTGGCAGGGAAAAAAGCACTTCACGAAGCTGAGACATCTCATATATCACCATACCCACTTCACCCCATCTGAAAACAAGTTAGTGCCTGACAGAGAAAGGAAGTTGATGAAAATCCAAGCCAATTAGGGGGAAGAAAATTATGGAAATTACTCTCAAACCCCTTCCAGCAATCAAACCTTGTCAAGATGACCACCTTGACTTTATGTAAAGCCAAACTAGTATGTTTTCAGCGAATCACTGTACTAGGAAAGCAGGCCATTTGGTCCATCAAATCCACATTAACCCTCTGAAGAGCATCCCACCCAGACCCACAACCCCCACTCTATCCCTGGAACCTTGCATTCCAATGGCTAACCCACCCACCCTGCTCATTCCTGGACACTGTGGGTAATTTAGAATGGCCAATCCACTTAACCAGCACATCATTAGACTGTGGGAGGAAACCCGAGCACCTGGAGGAAACCTATGCAGTGATGGGGAGAAAATACAAACCCCTCCACAGACAGTTGTCTGAGGGTGGAATCGAACCCTGCTCCCTGGCACTGTGAGGCGACAGTGCTAACCACTGAGCCACCATGTCCCCCTCATGTTCATATATTACAGTTGCAATAATTATGTTCAGCGTCTTCCCTATTACTGACAACAAACCAAAAAGTCTTTGGTTACCCAGAACCAGCTTAACCCATTTTCAGTTGGGGACTGCACTGATGTCCTGTTGTTCTAAGGGAACTAGCTCAGACCCCCCTGAGCTTTTAAAGTAATAGGCAAAGGGCGTGCACTGCATATGTTCCATTTTTCTGAGTGCACCCTCAAATGGATCATTCAGAAAAATATACATTTCTTGGATTCATAATAAATCCAGACTTTCCATATGGAATCTTCATACTACTCTAACAGTAACTCCATTCTAACTTTCCAGGCTCTCTGAGTTTGTGAGGGGGGTATGATGTGAGGGAGTTGGTGGTGGGGTCGCTTCGGAATCTTCTCGGACCCATTCCAATCTCCGGCCTGCTACTGCAACATACATTTCCATGGATGTTGTATATGGATAGGATTGAGTTCTCTGGTGATGCTCCTCATTGTTGAATCCAGTTGACCCACTTTCTTTTCGAATGTGCTGGCAGACTGAGGAATCTTTCTCCAGTAAAGAGGAAAGAAGGAAACTCCTGAAGTGGAGTCAGGGAAGGGCTTTGAAGCCAGAGTTAATGGATTCAGGGCCACAGACAGGATCCCTTCAATATTTGCACTCAAAGGAAATCACATTGTGGACTATTACAGTAAACCTTCAGTGTTTTGACAGGTCTGATCTTAGGCCTGACATGATACATTAACGTATTTTTTTAGAAACTGGGAATAATGTTTAACTCTGACAGCTGCCTCTGCTTCACCTGCACTCAGTTTGTTGCCTGTCCAGCGGTCGCTCGGAAAATGGCGCTTACATTCAAATGCATTTTGGGCTTTTCCAACTAAAATGTAACTCTTGAACTTTAAATTACAAATAGACGAGACATATCTTCACAACCAGGGCAGCTAGCAACCCAGGGAGAAAGGGTCCACCACAAAGTTTTCATGGCCTCTCTGTGCCAGTGATTGGGAAGATGAGGAGGCCAATTTCCATCAGCTGATAGATAGTGAAGTGGCTGTGGCAGGGCAAGGGTGGAATGGAAAGGTTTTTTGAGACATAGCTGCCCTATTTTCTCATGGAAGAGGGCTGAACCTCTTTTTCCCACTGAGCACTGAAATATCTCAATGCCTCCCAATGTTTTGGGCTGTGAACCTTCCAGAAATCCAACTCACCAGCTGTCCAAGACTAGGCATTGTTTTGGTTGGGAACAATGGGAAGGGAGAGAACTGAACAAGAGTGTGGAAACATGGCACTGAGGCAGCAGGAGGAATGCTGGTGAGACACCTGGACCTAAACATCTATTCCTATCTTTTGAGGGAATCCAGTGAGTGAGGATGCTCCACTTTACCAGGAAGCCATATTAACTCAGTTACCTGCAGCAGATACAACTACAGCCCAGCATTTTGCCACATTAAGCCAGCACTGTGATTTGTAAAGAAGCAGTGGTCTTGAATACTATTGTTTACATCATTACATACTGTAAGATGCAACTTTGGCAACATTCATGTACACGCCCACATCAATCACCTGACATATTGGATATTCATGAGAGGCAAAAGCTTCATCTTCTCCCTCAGTGGTAACTATAAAGCAGAGGCATCATTGAACACAGTAGCTTGGAAGGCAATGGTGTGCTGAATCTGAGACAAATAATATTGAAGAAGTCAATCAGGTAACAACAAAATCTCAATTCCTTGAGCTGGAAGGTGTAGGGCTCATGGTAAAACCATTAGATGATGTACCACTCCTCAATGAAGCTAAATAGTGTACCATGTGAACCATGCTTGTGATTACCAAACTAGCCAGGGATTGTCAGTAAAGATGGCCATGCGGAAGTTTGAATGCACAGTATCTCAACTATACACCTGCATTATAAATCGTCTAACTCAGGGAACCAGTTCTCCTGTTGGAGTGGTGCATGTGGAGCCTACAACAAGTAAATTTGGTACACAGCCTTCCCTAGCCACCCAGCTGCATATGCTTAACTTAACCTGTCCTAGTACCCAAACTGTGAAGAACATGGTGACGCCAAGAACACAATGGAATATTGGAAGGGGAAATCATCAAATTAAAACTCAATTGACTTCCTAATGCTTCACATTGCTCCTTATCAAACAGTGTCAGTGTAGATAAGGATGTCTTCAGGAACAGACAGGTGGAGGTATACATAGGTAGCAATTCCCTATTCTGTTGAGCTAAACAAATCCAAGAAGTAGCAGCAAAGTAGAGGCTGCCTTGTCAAAACAATTTCTATAGAATCCCTTGGCCCCACATCTGGAAAAGGTTTAGTTCAAAGATCTGTATGTGCTCATTGTAAACGAGCACTTGAGTTTAATTTTGAAATAAACCACTAAGAGGATGTACTACATTAAGAGCACAGATAAAAACAGGAAGGAGCACTCAACATTAATTGCAGAATAGACCTTTGGGCCTTTTTAGGGCTGTGTTGAAGAAAATCAGCCATTCTGTGGACAGGAAAATAGCAATAAAACCCAATCTATCAATCCTGTGACTAAAGCATGCCCACTACAATAGGTTAGCAATGAGGAAACTTCCTGTCTCTGGTTTAAGATTTGGCAATTAAATCCTTGCTTAAATTTAAATGCATTATAATTTTGCATCCAGTGAAGTGAACTACTCCTTAGCCTACATGACGTCTTAAATGTGGTTCATGTTTTAATTTGCAAAGAAACATCAAGGCAATCTCAATGAATTGGATGGAGCACCATAGCAATCTGTAGTGAGAGATGTCGCCTCTGGTTCCTGTCTACAGAGTCAGCTGATTGCTGGCCATGTGACGATACACTGTCACACTGCCTTAATTCCTGCTGGTTAAGGAATGGGCATGAACCAGTCAGGAATCTCAGGCCTGGTTGCTAATCATGAGTCCGTATTAGAAACTGTTAGTAAGCTTCAGCACATAGCATTGCCTAAAAAAAAGGAGGCTGACTTTTCCCATTTACAATTAAAGTGTGGTGGGGGTGAGGTTCATGATGCCCGGTCCACTATGGGCTGGGGTGAATTTTCTTACACAACTTTCTGCTTTTTACCAAATTAACTGTGCACCTGAGATGTCAGGTGCAAAGAGGTCATTGCAATGTCATAATAGGGAATTCCAAGATATTTGACCGTACCCAGTTTTCATGCCACACTGAGAGTAGATTTCCAGCAATAAGCCACTATAATAATGCCCTGCCACAAAATAAGTCACAGTGATAGCTCCTCATGCTCCCTTCCACATCATAGATCCTGTCCTTGCATAATTACATTTCACCGTAAGAATCCAGCAGCTATGAAGCATTGTGTTCCGGTGCTTTCTATGGAAGATGATAATGAAATGCCAACTTCAGGTTCTGCTTTTAAGTTCCTTCCTCTCATTACAGTTGCTTAGCTGACATGGCAAGGAGGCAATTGGTGTACACAATGTTAAAAATCACACAACACCAGGTTATGGTCCAACAGGTTTAATTGGAAGCACACTAGCTTTCGGAGCGACGCTCCTTCATCAGGTGATTGTGGAGGGCTCAATCGTAACACAGAATTTATAGCAAAAATTTGCAGTCTGATATAACTGAAATTATACATTGAAAAATTCATTGTCTGTTAAGCCTTCTGTTAGAATACAGTGATAGTTTCACTTCTTTCATGTGTAAATCACAAAACCTTTTTTAAAAGTTGCATTCTCGGGTTAGCTGTTAACAATGGTGATAGCTAGACAATATGTTGAAGGTGTTTGCCCCCTGTGTTCTCTGTCTATGACCTGATGTTTAGATTGATTCTAACCTAAAAAGTGAGATAACAGAGTTTTACATAAATTCATGCAGTTTTTGAGTTCAGAGTTCTACATGAATGTATGCAGCTTTTGAGCAAAGTGCAATGTAACTCTGCAAGTATAAATTCACCCCACAAAATATATGTGTGCATGTGGGTCTTTGTCTGTGTGTGTGTCTATCTGGGGTGGGGGTTGTGAATGTGAGAAAGTGTGTGTGTTTGTGTGAGTGTGTGTGTGTGAATACAGAGTGTCTTAAGTCTGTGAGGGGGTGCATGTGTGAGTGTGGGAGTGTGTGTGTCTATAAGGGTGTGTGTGGGTGTCTGCATGCGTGTCAGTGTGTGCTTCTGTCTGTGTGTATGTGAGAGTGTGTGTGTGTGTGTAGGAATATCTGTGTGCATGTGTAGTGAAATGGTGATCACCTGTAATGTGACATGAACTCAAGGTCCCGGTTGAGGCCCTCCCTATGGGTACCGAACTTAGCTATCAGCCTCTGCTCGGCCACTTTCCTCTGCTGCCTGTCCCTAAGTTAACCTTGGAGGATGGTCACCCGAAGGTCCGAGGCTGAATGTCCTGGACCACTGAAGTGTTCCCCAACTGGGAGGGAACCCTCCTGTCTGTTGATTGTTGTGCGGTGCCCATTCATCCGTTGTCGTAGCCTTTGCACGGTTTCCCCAAAGTACCATGCCTCCGGGCATCCTTGCCTGCAATGTATAAGATAGACAACGTTGGCTGAGTCACATGAGTACCTGCCATGTACAAGGTGGGAGGTGTTCCCACGCTTAATAGTGGCATCTATGTCCACAATCTGACACATCTTGCAGCGTCCACAGTGACAGGGTTGTATGGAGTTGTCCTGAAAGCCAGGCAGTTTGCTACAAACAATGATCTGTTTGAGGTCTGGTGGTTGTTTAAAGGCAAGTAGTGGAGGTGTGGGGAAGGTCTTGGTGAGATGCTCATCCTCATTGATAATGTGTTGCAGGTCATGAAGAACATGGCGTAATTTTTCAGCCCCTGGGAAGTACTGAACCCGAGAATGCAACTTTAAAAAAAGGGTTTTGTGATTCACACATGGAAGAAGTGAAACTATCACTGTATTCTCACAGATGAAAGGCTTAACAGACAATGAATTTTCAATGTATAATTTCAGTTACATCACACTGCGAATTTTTGCTATAAATTCTGTGTTACGATCGAGCCCTCCACAATCACCTGATGAAGGAGCGTCGCTCCAAAAGCTAGTGTGCTTCCAATTAAACCTGTTGGACTACAACCTAGTGTTGAGTGATTCAGTACTTCCCAGGGGCTGAAAAATTACGCCATGTTCTTCATGTATGTGTCTGTATGTGTATGTGTGAATGTGTATATGTGTATGTGTGTAAGTGTGTGTATATGTATGTGTGTGTGTGTATGTGAGTGTGTCTGTGAGTGTGTGTGTATGTCTGTGGGTGTATGTGTGTGAATGCGTGTGTGTGTGTGTATGTGTGTGTTTGTGTGTGTATGTGTGTGCATGTGTGTATGTATGTGTGTGCATGTGTATGTGTGTGTTTGTGTGTATATGTATGTATTTGTGTGTATGTATGTGCGTGTATGTGTGTGGGCGTACTTCTGTGAGTGTGTATGTGTGTATGTATGTGTGTGTATCTATGTGTGTGAGTGTGTGTATGTGTGTGTATATGTGTGTGTGTACGTGTGTCTGTATGTGTGCGTGTATATGTGTGTGTACGTGTGTCTGTATGTGTGCATGTATATGTGTGTATGTATGTGTATGTATGTATGTGTGTGTGAGTGTGTGTATGTGTGTGTATGTGGGAGTGTGTGTATCTGTACATGTGTGTATGTATGTCTGTATGTATGTATGTGTATGTGTGTGTGCCTGTGTGTGTGTGCATGTGTGTGCATGTGTGTGTGTATGTATGTGTGTGTACCTGTGTGTGTGAGCATGCGTGTTGTGTGTATCTATGTATGTGTATGTGTGTTCATGTGTGTATGTGTGTGTCTGTGTGTATGTATGTGTGCAACTGTACGTGTAGGTGTTTGTGTGTGAATGTGTGTGTGTGTGTGTGTGAGTATTTGTATGTGTGTTTGTGTGTATATGTATGTGAGTGTGTGTATGTGTCTGTGTGGATGTATGGGTGTGTGCATGTGTGTTTGTGTGTGTGTATGTGTGTGTTTGTGTGTGTGTATGTGTATGTGTGTGTGTTTGGATGTGAGTGTATATGTGTGTGAGTGCATGTGTTTATGTGTGTGTGTATGTGATTGTGTGTGTATGTGTGTGTATATGTGTCTGTGTGTGTATGTGTGTATGAGTGTGTATATGTGTATGTGTGTGTACATGTCTATATGTGCATGTATGGATGTGTGTGTATGTGTGTGTATCTGTGTGTGTATGTGTGTGTATGTGATGTGTGTCTGTGTGCATGTGTGTGTGTATATTTGTGTGTTTATGTGTGTCTGTATGTGTGTGTTTGTGTGCGTGTGTATGTGTGCGTTTGTGTGTGCATATGTGTATGTGTGTCTGTTTAGATGTGTATGAGGGTGTGTGTGAGTGAGTGTGTATGTATGTCTGTGTGTGTATGTGATGTGTATCTGTGTGCATGTGTTTATGTATGTGTGTGTATGCCTGTGAGTGTATGTGTGTGTGTATGTGTGAGTGTGTGTGTATGTGTGTGTGTGTTTGGGTGTGTGTATGTGTGTGTGCAAGTGAGTGCATGTGTGAGTGTGTGTATGTGTGTGACTGTGTGTGTATGTGTGTGTATATGTGTGTATGTGGGTGTGTGTACGTGCGTGTATGTGTGTGTATATGTGTGTGTATGTGCGTGAATGTGTGTGTGAGTGTGTGTGTATGTGTGTGTGTGCGCGTGTATATGTGTGTGTGTCTGTGTGTTTATGTGTGTGTGCATGTGTCTACATGTGCATGTATGGGTGTGTTTATGTGTGTGTGTGTATCTGTGTGTCTATGTGTGTGTGTATTTGTTTGTCTATGTGTGTGTATCTGTGCGTTTATGTGTGTGTATGTGTGTGTGTTTGTGTGTGTGTATGTGTATGTGTGTGTTTGGATGTTTGCGTGTATGTGTGTGCATGCATCTGTGTGTGAGTGTGTGTGTTTATGTGTGTGTGAGAGAGTGCGTGTGAGTGTGTATGTGATTGTGTGTGTATGTGTGTGTGTGTGTGTTTGTGTGTGTATGTGTGAGTTTGTGTGTATGTGTGCGTTTGTGTATGTGTATGTGTATGTATGTTTGTTTAGATGTGTGTGAGTGTGTGTGTATGTGATGTGTATCTGTGTGCATGTGTTTATGTATGTGTGTGTATGTGTGAGTGTGTATGTGTGTGTGTATGTGTGTGTGCAAGTGAGTGCATGTGTAAGTGTGTGTATTTGTGTGTTTTTATGTGTCTGTGTGTGTATGTGTGTGTACGTGCGTGTATGTGTGTGTGCGTGAATGTGCATGTATGTGTGCGTGTATGTGTGTGTGTGTGTATGTGAGTGTGTGTTTGTGTGTATGTGTGTATGTATATATATGTGTGCATGTTTGTATATGTGTCTGTGTGTGCATGTATGGGTGCGTGTATGTGTGTGTGTGTGTGTGTGTATCTGTGTGTGTGTATGTGTGTGTGTATCTGTGTGTTCATGTGTGTGTATGTGTGTGTGTGCACGTGTGTGTATGTGTGTATGTTTGTGTGTGAGTGTATGCATGTGTTTGTGTGTGTGTGTATGTGTGTGTTTGTGTGTGTGTATGTGTGTGTGTTTGGATATGTGTGTGTGTGAGTGTGCGTATGTGAGTGTGTGTGTATCTGTGTGTGCATGTGTATGTATGTGTGTGTGTTTGTCTGTGAGTGTATGTGTGAGTGTGTGTGTGTTTGGATGTATGTGAGTGTGTGTATGTGTGTGTATATGTGAGTGTGTGTGTGAGTGTGTATGTGGGTGCACGTGTGTGTTTGTGTGTGTCTGTGTGTGTATGTGTGTGTATATATGTGTGTGTGTAAGTGAGTGTGTGAGTATGTGTGTGTTTGTGTGTGTGTATGTATGTGTGTTTGTGTGTATATATGTGTGTATGTATGTGTGTGTGTGCATGTGTGTATGTGTGTGTGTATGTATGTATGGGTGTTTGTGTGGGAATGTGTGTGCATGTATGTGTGCATGTGTGTGTGTCTGTGTGTGTATGTGTGTGTGTTTATGTACAAACAATATACAACCTTCCCTGTTTCTGTAATCCCCTCCAATATACAACTTTCTCTCTCACTATAATCCCCTCCAATATACAACCTTCCCTCTCACTGTAATCCCCTCCAATATACAGCCTTCACTGTCACTGTAACCTTCTGCAATATAAAACTTTCCCGATCTCTTTAACCTCCTCCAAATACTACTTTCCCTGTCTCTTTAATCTCCTCCAATATACAAGCTTCCCTGTCACTAGAATCCCCTTCAATATACAAACTTCCCTAACTCTAACCTGCTCCAATGTATAATCTTCCCTGTCTCTGTAACCTTCTCCAAATACAACTTTCCCTGTCACTATAATTCCCTTCAATATACAACCTTCCTTGTCACTATAATTCCCTCCAAATACAACTTTCCCTGTCACTGTAATCCCCTCCAAATACAACTTTCCCTGTCACTGTAATCCCCTCCAGGATACAATCTTCCCTGTCACTACAATCCCCTTCAATATACAAACTTCTATAACTCTTTAACCTGATACAATGTATAACTTTCCTTGTCTCTGTAACCTCCTCCAATATACGACCTTCCCTGTCACTGTAATCCCCTCCAATATACAAACTTCCCTGTCACTAGAATCCCCTTCAACATACAAACTTCCCTAATTCTTTAACCTCCTCCAATGTATAATCTTCCCTGTCTCTGTAATCCCCTCCAATATACAACATTCCCAGTCACTGTAATCCCCTCCAATATATAACTTTCCCTGTCTCTGTAATCCCCTCCAATATACAACCTTCCCTCTCACTGTAATCCCCTCCAATATACAACCTTCCCTCTCACTGTAACCTTCTCTAATATACAACGTTCCCTGTCTCTTTAACGTCCTCCAATATACAAGCTTTCCTGTCACTAGAATCCCCTTCAATATACAAACTTCCCTAACTCTAACCTGCTCCAATGTATAATCTTCCCTGTCTCTGTAATCCCCTCCAAATACAACTTTCCCTGTCTCTGTAATCCCCTCCAAATACAACTTTCCCTGTCTCTGTAATCCCCTCCAAATACAACTTTCCCTGTCACTGTAATCCCCTCCAAATACAACTTTCCCTGTCACTGTAATCCCCTCCAAATACAACTTTCCCTGTCACTGTAATCCCCTCCAATATACAACTTTCCCTGTCTCTGTAATCTCCTCCAATATACAATCTTCCCTGTCTCTGTGACCTACTCCAATGTACAATCTTCCCTCTCACTGTAGTCCCCTCCAATACACAAACTTCCCTAACTCTTTGACCTCCTCCAATATTCAACCTTCCCTGTCACTGTAATCCCCTCCAAAACACAATCTGTAACCGTCTCCATTACACGACCTTCTCTATCTCTGTAACTTCCCCTACAGTTCTGGACCTTCCAAAGCTCTGTTACTTCATCTAGCCCTGCAAACATTGTAACCCTGTAACCCAATCCAGTCCTCAAACCTTTTCTCTCTTTGGAACATACTCCAGCTCTGCAACCTCATGAGATATCTGTGTTTCTCTATGACCGTTGGCACATTTAATTTTGGTTACTTTACTATTGGTAATTGTGCCTTCAGTTTGCTATTGCCTAAGCTCTGGAATTCTTTTCTTGAATCTCTCTGCCTTCTTACTCTCTTTCCTTCTTTCGCATTCTCCCTTAAGCCTACCTCAGTGACCAATCTCTTGACCATCTGCCTAAATTAATTTGATGAACACTGCTCAAATATCCATTGGTTCTTTATGCTCATTAGTGAGAGATCAGTTTTACCCATCATTTAGAGCTGGATTTGAGTTCAGAGGTGATAAAGCATTCTACTCTTGCTTTCCAGATGATGGAGTTGGACAATGAGTGCCATGTCCTTGTTCTATTTTTGAGGGAGAATGTGATTCGCCAGATACATGTATGAATATTTCTCCTGTAGGATGTGGTTTTGACTGATGTAAAGTTCAGTCTTTGCACTCCCATTAATACGCTGAAATTTCACTGAAGGATTATGCAAATCTCCAAACAAGTAAACAGATAATTGGAAAAATCCCATCATTCAAAGTAAGTGCAGTTCTTGTTTTTTGTGTTTCTCCAAGCAAGTTCCCCATTGGCCAAGTGCAGAAGAGTCCAAACAACACGTTTGAGATTTGGGACACTAGCTTTTGAAACTGAGGCAATTCCTTGGTTTTGGTCTGGCATTCTGAGTCTAATCCCCATTGCGTGATTCTCAGTTTGAATATTCTTTCTGTTACACGTTATCCTCCTTATGCTTTTCGCCATTATAATTCACCTCATCATTCTCATTAAAGAGCTCTTGTTTACACTGCTTTTGGTTCTATCCCAGCTTCAGGTTAAGATTCTCAGTTGTAACATCCTCTTAATACACAATTCACCATTTGTTATTCATCATTTGGTGATAACTCACTCTTTATTCTGCCATACCACCATACCAGAAGTTGAGAGAAAGTTTGGAAGGATGGTTTTATCAGGAATCTGATAGTCAGTTATCTGATTCAGTGGAGGATCAGCTTCGCTTCCCTGCCCTATTTTAATAACTTCATCCAGGGTTGTGAGCCTGAACAGATGGGACAAAGACCCATCCTTCCTCTTGTAAATGCTCCCATTCCTTTTTTATTAGGGGGCTGTTTTTGCCATTTGTCTGTTAAACTCAAAGACAATGCCTCCATGTCTCTGTGCAATAAAAGCTCATTTCCTCTACTGATTTGTCATTACATGGTTCGACTTTCACAACCGCAGTTACTGGCAACTTATAAACAGTTCCGGGTCATAAAGATAGTCCAATTAACCTCTGGTTAGAGGGAGAATTTTTTTTCATTATTCTTTAGCGACATGATCTTTGATTTAATATTCAGTTCTCATGCCTCATCTTCTGAAAATTTCCAATCAATTCTGGAAGCTTTCTGCTGAGGTGCACAATTTCCAAATGTGACTGAACTTGAACAATGCAATGTACAAGCTCACTGTACTCCCTTGTTTCCCAACAGCAATTAATGGCTAGAACAATCTTGCACAACCTTAATCTCCATGCCCACTAACGACTCGTTTAAGAACAATGTATTGAGATTTTTATAATGATCCAACCATTAAATGCATCTGTTGTCACCTTTTATGAGTGTTCCCTGGTGAACGATTGTGGAGACGTACCTAGCCATGTACGAAGGAAGGATTCTGGACAATGAGTTTCAGGCTGAAACTTACATAAAAGATATTACGTTGGAACTGTGCATCAGAGTAACTAGGCAACAACTGAAGTGGGAATTTTGAATGATACGTTCCCTCCATAGCCCGGATCACTGGGGGAAAAAAGTCACTTCAATGCTTTGCTGCTTGATGTATTGATTCTAAAATGATGCCGCAGTTAGGAGCAACAGGTCAGTGATGGGTGACAGGTCAGTGAGGGCGATAAGTCAGTGGTGGGTGATAGGTCAATGATGGGTGATAGGTCAGTGATGGGTGACAGGACAGTAATGGGTGACAGGTCAATGATGGGTGACAGGTCAGTGATGGGCGATAGGTCAGTGATGGGTGATAGGTCAGTGATGGGTGACAGGACAGTGATGGGCAACAGGTCAGTAATGGGTGATAAGTCAATGATGGGTGATAAGTCAGTGATGGGTGATAGGTCAGTGATGGGTAACAGGGCAGGGATGAGTGGCAGGTCAGTGATGGGCGAAGGTCAGTGATGGGCGACAGGTCAGTGATGGGCAACAGGGCAGTGATGGGCGACAGGTCAGTGATGGGTGATAGGTTAATGATGAGCGACAGGTCAGTGATGAGCGACAAGTCAGTGATAGGCGACAGGGCAGTGATGGATGACAGGGCAGTGATGGGTGACAGGTCAGTGATGGGTAACAGGTCAGTGATGGGTGATAGGTCAGTGATGAATGATAGGTCAGTGATGGGCGATAGGTCAGTGACGGGTGATAGGTCAGTGATGGGTAACAGGTCAGTGATGGGTGATAAGTAAGTGATGGGTGACGGTCAGTGATGGGCAACACATCAGTGATGGGTGACAGGTCAGCGATGTGTAACAGGGCAGGGATGCGTGATTAATAGGTCAGCGATGGGTGACAGGTCAGTGGTGGGTGACAGGTCAGTGATGAGCGACAGGTCAGTGATGGGTGACAGGTCAGCGATGGGTAACAGGTCAATGATGAGCGACAGGTCAGTGGTGGGTGATAGGTCAGAGATGGGCAACAGGGCAGTGCTGGGCAACAAGTCAATGATGTGTGATAGGTCAGTGATGGGTGATAGGTCAGTGATGAGCGACAGATCAGTGGTGGGTGACAGGTCAGTGATGGGTGATAGGTCAGTGATGGGTGATAGGTCAGTGATGGGTAACAGGTCAGTGATGGATGATAGGTCAGTGAGGGGTGATAATGATAGCAGAGGAGGCTGATGCATTTCTGAATTGTGTTCAGTCCCTAAAATACCCAGCTCGTGCCTGCCCTTGTTTTCTGTTGTAGAATCCTACAAACCTCTTTCTTTAAAAAAAATTGCAGATCTTATCTGTTTTCCTTTTACTTAAATACTAACTATGTAGTTTACTTCTTAGTTTTTTCATTTCATTAAATTACTTTTCTGAGTTGAAAGTCTTCAGACCTTTAAGAAATTCCTATTGATTCCCCTCTGTTTATCCAGGGTGGGTTAGTTTTGGCTAGCATGGACCATAGAGTCATAGATTCACAGAGTCATACAGCACTGAACCAGAGCTTGGTTGCACTGGTTAAAAATTCTGTCATCACTTGATCTGAGCTCAAATATAATAATGGTCACATTAGGTGAAGGTATTGAAAGTATGAACCTGATACTGATCCCTTTAGGAGAGAACTTACCACAGCGAAACCCCTGTGGTGTCCAAGGAAACCCCCTGCGGAAGGAATTCAGCACAGAGCTGTTAGCATATCCCTTTATTGCTGCTCTGGATTCTCACAGAATGGGTTGAGAGTGTAAATTGCCTGGCATGACTAATCTCCAGCAGACTGGCCTGAATGTCACGAATCGTTTGCAATTATTGCCATTTGGCATTGTCATGGATTAGCTGGGTGGGTGTGGCTGCAAGAACCATTAATACCCCTTCTCGCACCTTTGATTGTCACATGGAGCTGGCTGGGAGGGAATTTAGATTCTAATAGGCCCAAATGTGCAAGCATTTGGAATGAAGCAAAGGCAGAACCGTCATTAATGGCAATGGCGTGTTCATGAAGCAATCAGATAGCCTTGAATGGAAGGTTGTTGTGTCTCTTTGAAGTCAGGGCCTCAGGCTAATTTTGCTGCTGGGTTCCTCTAGCCTAAGGGAATGAGTTATCAGGATACAGACCTAGACCAGTTTGAATACTTTTTTTTCTGGAGATTTAGGGTTTCCCTTCTATTCCAAACACTTCATCTATTTTCTATGAAGCAAAATATAAAATAAAACCAATTAAGCTGCTTTTGAATCTTTTAAAGCAAATTTGAAGAAGGGTTCATATCATTTCTCCAACCCCGATCTGTACTGTACAGAGTTTCAGCTGAATAATTATTTAAATGTCTCTGGATAATCTAGTGATGATGTCCTGTAATGAGACAAAGGAAGAAAGAAACGCTATATGGGCTTGAAGAATTGGTTAATATCTAGATTGCATTATTGGCTGTCATACTGCAGAGGATTATCAATGACAGATTGGGTGCTGGTTGTTCTGTGTTTCCCAGTGAGCAATAATAAGTTTCAAGGATGATAAAGGCCATGTTGGCTTTTGTAGCCAGAATGACCTCAGTCTCCCATTTTAGCATCCTATTCATAAACGATTGCAAACAATTTTGCTTCTATATAGGAACCTATTTCAACTGTTGGTCTCTCTGTGAGGTGAACTTAATGATACCAGTCACTAATATTTCTTCTACTGGGCTAGATGGCAGCCTTGGCTCAGTGACCTCTGAATGATTTCAAAGTATTCTCTAGATATTGGAGCACACAGCACAAACTGAAATGATGTAGTGTTGCCACTGCCAGAAGTTCAGGTCAAGTACTAAACTCTTCCAACCCAAAGATCCAATGGCACTCTTAATGATGAGTTAGTGAGTTCGCCCAACTCACTAACTTATTTTCTCAACTGCTATCACTGAGTTATTTTGTTATTTATCTCCTCAGAGATTATCTATTTGTAAAGAAATTCAGTAAATCATTTGCAACCATTTCTTCACTGGAGTACAATCGCCATTTATAATATTGACAATTCTATGTTCATTTTTTTTACAGCATTTACCTCATTAGTTTGACAGGACTGCATTATTCATTAAACAGAATTGTCTCCAGTGATATTAGGTATTATCACTCTTGATATTCCAGCGCTGACATCATTTCTATTACTGAACTGTTGGTGTACAGAGGAACCTTGATTATCCGGCATTTGATTATCCGAATGCACAGATTAAAACATACATTCGATTCAGCACTTTTATTAGCAATATTCCAGTAATCTTAAAGGCAACAATGTCTTGTAAACAATATTTTGTGAATCTGCTTTTAAGTCACATTTTATTTAGCATATTCAATAATGTTTCCATGTCAGTGACACTGTAACACAGTCTATGGGCTGTGAATGTATTTTGTTGAATAAAATGCCATTGTCATGATTATAGCTGAAAATGTGTTGCTGGAAAAGCACAGAAGGTCAGGCAGCATCCAAGGAGCAGGAGAATCGACGTTTCGGGTATGAGCCCTTCTTCAGGCTTCATTGTCATGATTGTGCCTATTTGTGTAGTGGACAAACAGAAAACTGCTGTGGACCTCTTTTTCTAGATGAAGACATTCCAGGATGAGTCCTGAGTTTATGCTGAATCCGCTGATCCCACTCTGTTCCTGATCCCTGTCCAGCTAATCCTGACTGATCGCGTCTCTGAGAGTTTATGTGGGTTGCATGTGGGCTTGATGTTCGTTTGTATGAGTGTGGGGCTCAGTGAGGGGCAACCTTTTCCATGTAGAAGGTGGTGACAGAGGAACTGGTGGAGGCTGGTACAATTGCAACATTTAAAAGGCATCTGGATGGGTATATGAATAGGAAGGGTTTAGAGGGATATGGGCCAAATGCTGACAAAAAGGACTAGATCAGTTTAGGATATCTGGTTGGCATGGATGAGTTGGACCAAGCAGTTCATGCTGTGTGACTCTATGACTCCTCCATGTTTAGATGCAGTTTCAGTCCCTTACAGCATCCACCTCTTGTGTGTCTGTCAAGGCCACAGCATTGCCCACTCTCAGAATGGACCAGCAGCCCAATTGGGAGAGAGGAGAACTGGGGATTAAACTTGCTGTGAGTGTACACAATGACAGTGTGTCCAACACAAGGTCTTTCATGAAGTGCATCTAAAATGAATACCTGTGGTGTGTGTGTACCTCATGATAGAGGTCACATAACTATAGCATGCAAGGAAAGACATTTGTAGAAGATAGCATTTCAATCCAAACATCCCCCTTTCCGTAAGAAACAAAGACTAAATTGCCTGCACTATTTGTAAATGTTACGTTCCTTAAGTTACGTGTTATACAAATAATGATTCTCATGTATTAACGACGATTTGCTATTCCAGCAACTCCCACTTTTATCTATTTATTAATGAGCAATGGAATGTTTAGGTCTTGCCATGATATACATGCATGCCATTGGTCTTTTATTCGCTAGTGTCTGCTGGTTGGTACCCTCTGGTTCCATTTCCAAAACTTCTCAGCTGACTCTGCTGATTTCCACTGTTGCCTCAGGGACCTCTTTCCTTTAGCTGTGTCCAGCAAGGTAAGCTTTTCATTCTGTGAGTTCAACATCAAGTTTCTGTTCGTGGCAACTCACAGCTCTCTGTCTGTAGCTGTGCTTTCACAGCTTCCTTTCTAACACATGATATAAAAGTACAACATAGCAGTGTGCTCAACACAAGGTCTTTATTGAAGTAAATCTAACATGTCTCCCCACAGCGTGCTCATGGTAGAGAATTCATAACTATTGCAGACCGGGATGTTCATTGGTACATAATATCAATTCAATCCAAACAAACTTCCACAAGTGGGAGATGAAATGTTTGAGCACTGAAAGGATCCTTGATCAATTGATTAATTGGAATAAATAACTTATTTGCAGACAGAGTGAGGGATGACTAGAAATGGGAACAACTGTAACATTGAAAGAAGAAAGAATACTGAGAGTGTTAATATATTGTTCAGTTATTCATAAAGATCTAGAAACTAATATATATATATAATATATATATGTATATCTGGCGGGTTGGTGGGGCAGAGCAGGGTGGGGGAGGGTGGTATTGCGAGTGCGGGGTACAATCAGTGTGGTACTGCAGCCATGTCCTGACTAAGTTGCTTGGTACACCAGCCAAACAAACTGAGGAAAGAAATATAGTTGATGAATCACAAGCATTTTCAATCTGTTGTATGAATATTTTTAATTTCTGCGAGTCAGCCAGCATAATGAAAGTGATAATATTATTCATTTCTGTTATTCTGTTCAAGCCTAAGTTAAAGAAGCAAAAATGAGTCAAGGAGAAGCACCAAGCTTTGCTCTTTTTAGCTGGACAGATTTCCTTTGATGTTTGATTCCTCCCTCAATGTACTGCACCATCCAGCAAGTTGCAATAGAGATTTCTGTAAATAGAAGCAACAATTTGCAGAAAGGGATCTATAAAACCCTAACAGACTATTTATTAAGACACATCTGCTGAAAATGTCTTGGCTCATGCAAACAAAGATTGTCTGAGTGGCCGTTCTGAGTGGCACTGTTCCAGTGTCTCAACCCCACATGCAAAGAGGAACTGTTAGGTTCTGACATTGTTGGGATGACTGGAAAAAGTTTGAAGTCTATACTGAGCTTTCTAGTGCTGAGACAGTTGTCTTCAGGACTGCTGGTTTGATTGTATATCAATAAACTTAAGGTGCCTCATGTCCACTCTATAGTAAAGGCATCTATTGTCATGGAAGTACACATGCTCACTGTTTGTGTTTATTGCTGCCTAATTGGGGCAATTTCTGCTACAATTGATCTTAACCAATGAGCTGATAAGAAGATATTTGAAAGATGTTTGCCATTTTCATTACCATCTAGATTAGATTTATGCTTGATATTGTAAGTGTATGAGGTACAAGGAGTGAGAATGATGTTAGCTATCACGCCTGCCCACGCTGTCAACTTACTGCTTCGACTTAGACGTGAAGGTCGGGTATTCGGACAAAGCTGACAGTGCCTGCAGAACCGGAACTTCTGCAAGTCACAGTGTCTTCAGGTAGAGGGAGAGAAACCTGGGAAGAAAAATTCAGAAACCTATGTGAAATCCTGCATCTTTCATTGTTCCTTGTGTTAAATTTGTCCAAGGAAATGGCATTGCTTTGTGACTTCAGATTTGTGAACATGATCATTCTGAAGACATGATCCAGACAGTACATTGAGTCTAGGTGGATATACATGCAGTATTTAATCACAATCTAAACCATTGAGTATGATCAGTTCATTAATGTATGAGAGATGCATGTTTTCTTACCCTTGGTCTGTGGGACCCTATTAAATAGATTCAACAGCAGACATTTGTGAGGTTATTCAGCCCCTGAAATAAATGTGATGTCTCACACAAGTATTAGGTACAGGTCAAGGTAAAGTACTGTTACAGATCGTAATTTTCGTAGTCTTTGAATCGCAATTGCTGGTCTCCCTCATGGTGGGCCTGTAGTTTCTTTGATGGTTTTAATGTTTTAAGGTTGCAATGAGGATCTTATAAAACAAATGACTCTTAGCTCTCATTGTTGAATTTCCAAGAAGTGATCCTCAGGGGAACTTGAAAACAGGAAAGGCTGGCGAGTCCTTCTATCTGCAATCTCTCACTCTCGCGATATCACTGTTTATCCACCTTGATTATTCGCTGACTTGTAGTTGTTAGTTCATACTCTGACTTCCTGGCCAACTGTATTGTTGGTTTAATATCTTTCTGGTGGAGCTATGTGCAAATTGCTTCAAACTGATTTTAAAATCAGACAACAGCATGTCTCTTTCATCATGTGACTTTTCACAAGCTCAATGTATATTCCAAATAAGGGGTAGTGTTCATGGTGACTCTAATGTCCTGTGTTGTGGTTTCTAACATACCAAGGCATGACACTTGTTGGTAGGTGCAAGCCTTATTCCGTATCAAGTTTTCTAACTGATCCCAGTTTGATTAGTGACTGTCTTTCCATAGAGCTTGTAATCTGCACAGAAATTGAATTTCCAGACATTTCTGTCCAAGAGCTTAATGCATCCTGGAGAATCTGTATGTGAGGAGAATCCGAGGTGACAATGAGAGAAACAAATGTGATTCAAATATGCTTGAAGTAAATAACTAACTGGAAGGAGTAAATTCTTTGAGAGTGAGGGAAATGTTGGTAAGCAAACGATTGATTGAAGAGGGATTTGCTGTCTCAGCCTTGGTTGGTTGAGAGATAAATAATAGTTCTGTCCAGACAGAGAGTAACTGCCTCAAGAAAGAACAGAGACCCAGTCAGAACTGTTGTTCCACACCAGTAGTTTGTGTTTTGAATTGATTTGTTGCCAAGGCTGACTTTTTATTATTGCAAAGAGTTGAAATGAAGAGAATGTTCACACAGCCAAATGAGTAGAGACAATGGAACCTGGGAAAAATTCCAGAAAATTCTGCACAAGCCACTTTAACTGGTCTCTGAATTTCGATTCATGCATAACAATGTGCATTTATATAGCATATTTAAGGTGGAAAACATTTAAAATTTCACCACGTGAGTGTAATGTACCAAAAACATGGAGCCAAAAAAACGAGTTATTATTTTGACCAAAGTAGGTCTTAAAGGATATAAGTGACATAGAGAAGTGGATAGATTTGAGGTGGTAATTTCAGAGCTGAGAGCCCCAGCCAGTGAAGTTAAAGCCAACTATGAAGGGGTGTAGGGAGTTGAGGGGAAGTTGGAGGCAATTGTTGGAAAATCATAGAGACTTCTATCATAGAGCTCGATCAGGATTTTAGAGATAGGGTGGAGCAAGGCCATGGAGGGCTGAAACAAGTTAACTTCAAATTTCAGTTGTTGGTGGATGGCAATCCATTTGGAGTTATGTGAGCACAGCAATGACTGATGATACTTGGTACAACTTATGATATGGGTGGTAATGTTCTGGATGACCTGAATTTGTGGAAGCTGAAAGCTGGGAGGACAGCCCAGATAAGTGAGGCACCAAAAGCACGCAAACATTTTGCAGCAGTAGCTGATGTTGTATATCATCATGGTTCTGAAATGGTTAATGTGAAGGTGCATTAAGCTCCACCCATTAAGTGAGGTTACACAATCATTGGATGGAAAAGAAGCAGCCGAAAATGTGTTGCTGGAAAAGCGCAGCAGGTCAGGCAGCATCCAAGGAACAGGAAATTCGACGTTTCGGGCATAAGCCCTTCATCATTCCTGATGACGGGCTTATGCCCGAAACGTCGAATCTCCTGTTCCTTGGATGCTGCCGGACCTGCTGCGCTTTTCCAGCAGCACATTTTCAGCTCTGATCTCCAGCATCTGCAGTCCTCATTTTCTCCTGGAAGAGAAGCAGCTCAGCATGAGGCTCTGATGGGGGCAGATGTGTTATCTTTGGTGTCTGCTGAAAATGTGTTGCTGGTTAAAGCACAGCAGGTTAGGCAGCATCTCAGGAATAGGGAATTCGACGTTTCGAGCATAAGCCCTTCATCAGGAATGAGAGAGAGTAGCCAAGCAGGCTAAGATAAAAGGTAGGGAGGAGGGACTTGGGGGAGGGGCGATGGAGGTGGGATAGGTGGAAGGAGGTCAAGGTGAGGGTGATAGGCCGGAGTGGGGTGGGGGCGGAGAGGTCAGGAAGAGGATTGCAGGTTAGGAGGGCGGTTCCCTCAACTCAGCACCGCCCTCCTAACCTGCAATCTCCTTACTGACCTCTCCGCCCCCACCCCACTCCGGCCTATCACCCTCACCTTGACCTCCTTCCACCTATCCCACCTCCATCGCCCCTCCCCCAAGTCCCTCCTCCCTACCTTTTATCTTAGCCTGCTTGGCTACTCTCTCTCATTCCTGATGAAGGGCTTATGCTCGAAACGTCGAATTCCCTATTCCTGAGATGCTGCCTAACCTGCTGTGCTTTAACCAGCAACACATTTTCAGCTGTGATCCCCAGCATCTGCAGACCTCATTTTTTACTCGATATCTTTGGTGTCTCTCAGTCAGAATGATAATAGCTAACCAGTTAGTGTAACTTGTACCTCTTACAACCAAGCAATAAATAATACCTTGCTGCCCAAAACATTGAATGTTTTGAAAGAGTTAGATACAGTTCTTAGGGCTAAAGGGATCCAAGGGTATGGAGCAAAAGCAGGAGCAGAGACTGATTGGATGATCTGCCATGATCATAGTGAAGGTGGAGCAGGGTTGAAGGTTGAATGGTACAACAACACCACCACCTTCTCAAGGGCACCTGGGGATGGGCACTAAACTCTGGCACAGCCAGCAATGCCCACATCCCACAAGTGAATGCATTTGAATTTTAATTGCAATTGCTTGGGGAAAACAAGAAAGAGGAAGCTGCAGCCACTTCCTGTCCTGATATTGGAAACAACGTCTCATGATGAGATGTCCACCCAATGGCTTTGGCCTTCCCAACATTTAACTGGAGGGAATTTCACCTCGGCCATGATTGGAAGGCATAAAAGTGCTCTGACAACTCAAAACTCTGCAAACTGTGTAAATATCGTAAATGTGATGATTCTCAAATCAATAAGATTGGGAAATACTGTGTTTCTAACAGGGGCTATTTCTGTCTCAGTGATAGCACTTTTGCCTCAGATTTAGTGGGTGGAACTGAGCAATGGAAAATGCAGCCATTATCCATTGGCTGGAGAGCCAGTGATGGTCCTGTGTCATTGCCATTGACCATTGCCTGTCAAAATTAAGTGCCCACTATCTCTTCATGAACCAACAGGGGACCATCCCAACAACGCAGGAGCCCAGGTTGAAAACTCATCCCTCCACTTCTGGCTGCTTGCCAATCAGAGGCTGGCAACTCTCCATTGTTCACCAGCACCACTGAGTGCAGTGGTGGTGTCCAGTAATGCACTCATCACAAGTACAGGATCACTAAGCAAATCACACCATGTATATGTGCATGTGGGAGAAGGTCATCAGCTGATTGAGGGGCTGGGAGGAAGTGGGCTTTAGAAGAAAGGATAAGGTTTCTTTTTCAGACGTCCAGCATTATAACATCCCTGCTTTCAGCTGATGATGGTTGGATATTGCTCTGTGAGTGGGTATTAATTGCCTACTTAAGGATCACAATGAACATCTGTGTAAGATGGCTGCCCAGTCATCTTAATCAGGCAGAGGCAAGAACTCAGAGGCAAGACCAGACCAGACCTCCTCAAAACATTTCAGGAAGGTTGGCCAGACCGTAACCTGTCCAGTTGTTTTAAGCAGATGTAACGTGGATATTCCAGGAGGGATGCAGCTGGCCCAACCACTCATTTATAGCTTTAGCAAATAGAAATAAGGAGAATGCAAAGAGTTTTTATAAATACATTAAGGACAACTGGGTAACTAGGGAGAGAATAGGGCCCCTCAAAGATCAGCAAGGTGACCTTTGTATGGAGCCACAAGAGATGGGGGAATACTAAATGAATATTTTGCATCAGTATTTACTGTGGAAAAGGATGTGGAAGATGTAGACTGTAGGGAAATAGATGGTGACATCTTGCAAAATTTACATATTACAGAGGAGGAAGTGCTGGATGTCTTGAAATGCATAAAAGTGGATAAATCCCCAGGACCTGATCAGATGTACCTATAATTCTGTGGGAAGTTTTGGAAGTGTTTTCTGGGCCTCTTGCTGAGATATTGTATCATTGATAGTCACCGGTAAGGTGCCAGAAGACTGGAGGTTGGCTAACATGGTGCCACTGTTTAAGAAGGGCGGTAAAGACAAGCCAGGGAACTATAGACCGGTGAGTCTGACCTCGGTGGTGGGCAAGTTATTGGAGGAAATCCTGAGGGACAGGATGTCCATGTATTTGGAAAGGCAAGGACTGATTAGGGATAGTCAACATGGCTTTGTGCATGGGAAATCATGTCTCCCAAACTTGATTGAGTTTTTTGAGGAAGGAACAAAAAGGATTGATGAGGGCAGAGCATTAGATATGATCTTTATGAACTTCAGTAAGGCGTTCGACTGGTTAGCAAGGTTAGATCTCATGGAATACAGGGAGAGCTAGTCATTTGGATACAGAACTGGCTCAAAGGTAGAAGACAGAGGGTGGTGGTGGAGGATTGTTTTTCAGACTGGAGGTCTGTGACCAGTGGAGTGCCACAAGGACTGGTGCTGGGCCCTCTACGTTTTGTCATTTACATAAATGATTTGGATGCAAGCATAAGAGGTACAGTTAGTAAATTTGCAGATGACACCAAAATTGGAGGTGTAGTGGACAGCGAAGAGGGTTCCCTCAGATTACAACAGGATCTTGACCAGATGGGCCAATGGGCTGAGAAATGGCAGTTGGAGTTTAATTCAGATAAATGACAAGTGCTGCATTTTGGGAAAGTAAATTTTAGCAGGACTTATACACTTAATGGTAAGGTCCTAGGGAGTGTTGCTGAACAAAGAGACCTTGGAGTGCAAGTTCATAGCTCCTTGAAAGTGGAGTCGTAGGTAGATAGGATAGTGAAGAGGGCGTTTGGTATGCTTTCCTTTATTGGTCAGAGTATTGAGTATAGGAGTTAGGAAATCATGTTGCGGCTCTACAGGGCATTTGTTAGGCCACTATTGGAATGTTGCGGTAATTCTGGTCTCCTTCCTATTGGAAAGATGTTGTGAAACTTGAAAGGGTTCAAAAAAGATTTACAAGGATATTGCCAGGGTTGGAGGATTTGAGCTATCAGGAGAGGCTGAACAGGCTGGGACTGTTTTCCCTGGAGCGTCGGAGGCTGAGAGGTGACCTTATAGAGGTTTACAAAATTATGAGGGACATGGATAGGGTAAATAGGTAAAGTCTTTTCCCTGGGGTCAGGGAGTCTAGAAGCAGAGGGCATAGGTTTAGAGTGAGAGGGGAAAGATAAAAAGAGACCTAAGGGGCAACATTTTCATGCAGTGGGTGGTACGTGTATGCAGTGAGCTGCCAGAGGATGTGGTGGAGGCTGGTACAATTGCAACATTCAAGAGGCATTTGGATGGGTATATGAATAGGAAGGATTTGGAGGGATATGGGCCAGGTTCTGGCAGGTGGGACTAGATTGGGTTGGGATATCCAGTCTGCATGGACGGGTTGGACCGAAGAGTCTGTCTCCATGCTGTACATCTCAATGACTCTATGATTACAGAATAAAACGCAAACACAAGAGATTAGAATATAGAATAACTTAACTATTTAAAATCCCAACAGACCATCCCAAGCTATTGATGCTGTTCCAAATTCCTGCAACAACCCCTTGACAAAAAAGGTAAAATCAAACCCAGGTTCTTACAGGAAAGAGAGAGAGAGAGAGATGGCAGAGAGATCCAGAAGATGGACCTTCTTCCATGGAGCTGTTTCTCTTCGATTCCCAGCTTGTGACTGACTGCTTGTTAAAACCAAACCAGAGATAAGCTGAGCTGGGAAAACTGGCCACTGTCCTTACATTGTACAAGGGCTTGTTTAAAAATTTAAAGGCTTCTTCAAGTAGAGAAACCCAGACATTTCAGAATCCATATGTCTATGATCTTCTGAAAGAAAAACCCAAGGATAACCTAACCTTGTTTTTAAGGAGCAGCATCATCTCAGATCCTCTCAACACCCTTCACTAGATTAAATATACTGTTCCACACTCTGCAATCCCCCCACTGGGTTCACATTAACTTGGGCCCAGTAGGTCCTGGGTTCAATTCTCCCATCAAAGACTTAAGGAACAAATCTAGGCTAGTAGCTCAGTGCTGTTCTGAGACAATGCTTCACCACAGAAGCTGTTAACCTTTGAAAGAGTCATTAATTCATTGCCCCATAGATCCTCTCAGATGATTGTATTAAAATCCAACAAAGAGTAAGGGAGTTCTTTCTAGTGTCCTGACCAATATTTATCCCCATTCTATCGAACTAAAGCAGGTTAGCTTGCCATTGCGTTCTGTGGGATATTTCTATGTGCACGTTGACTCCTGCAGTACCTTATTACAATGGTAACTATATTTTAACAAATACTTCATTAGTTGCAAGTTGCTTTAGGGTATCCTGAAGTTGTGGAAGGTGCAATATAAATTAAAGCTTTCGTTTTAAATCCTCAACCGGTTGATGTTTTCAAAGCTGTGTAACACTGGGGCAGTACCTAATGGCTGAATGGAAGAAAATATTAAGTCCTGAATTACCACATTAATCTGGAACTGTCTATATTAAACATGTCCTTTCTTAGTCCAATTTCATAATACATCAAATGTCTCTGAGGAGCTGACTATTTTTTTTTACGTATCAGCAGCCCATAGGATTTTATCCCATAAGCAAATTCGGTGAAACTGCAGTGGATGCTGCGTACTCTCAGAAATGTTGTAAACCAGAAAGGTACCGAAACCAATGTCTATGGAATAGTCCTGACAACTTTTCCCAGAGGGCCCGCTTTATTTTGTATCACTTTGTTGCCTGTGAAACTGACATTTTGACCAGTTTATTACACAATAAACATGTTTACCCAGGCCCTCTTACTGTGTGAAACAAAGAAAGAACTGCAGTTCAAATCTAGTTTTATCAAAACATTCACAAGTTAAAGAAACAAGTCTTTATACATCAAATGAGGCTAACCTTTTCTCAGACTAAGCTGACTATCTGCTCTGATGAACTTGATTGGGCTGCTGGATTCAATTCACTGACACTCTGTTGACGGGTGCATTCAGGATCGTCTTGGTATGAAGGTAGGTCACGCATGAAGTCTTCCCCAGCCAAGGAAATGGCTGTCAGGTGTCCCATCTTATCCCCACTCTCTGAGCCCATCTGGAATGTTCTCTGCTTTCGGCCAATGGGGTCACCGGGCAGGGTCATAGTGCCCAATAAAGTTAGATCAGGTCATCTTAAGTGCACCCATTCCTTTCCAAGATATGATTAATCCATGGTGCCAAGGGATCTGGTCAAAACTGAAGAATATACAAACACTAATCTCTCCCTATTATTCTGGCTGAGTACCTCTCCTGTGGTTAAGGTTGAAAACCTCTGTTCAAGACAGGTCTGGGCTGGTCGTTGATGGCTTTTGACCTGGGGTAACCTTGGCCTTTTTGCATTCCATCAGGTCTTTGATTGCAGAGACTGTTTAGCCAATGTTATGTCGCGTCTAGTTGCTTAGGCCATTGGCCATTTAGGAATTATCTTAAACTCCTCGGTAAAAAAATCTTTTAACCGTCTAATGAAGCCATAAATTGAAACACACCATTATTAATTGAGGGGCAGATAAAAGATGGAAGGAGGGGAAGACAGGAATGGGATTTTTCCTACAAAGTTAGATACGCACTAAGTGAACACCACTAACCTCAGGCAGGATCAGCACCTCAGAAAGCAAAGGACCTCTGCTGTTTTACATCCTCAGAAACTCTCTACAAGGATCGGCAATAGAGGGCACTGACAATGATGTTAGCCAGAAAGTGGGAGAAATCTGGTTCATTCAATTTGTTTCTCCATTGGATCCATTCAGTTACTCTGGGTGGTCTGTGGGAAAATAATGATTTATTCAAAGATTCTCTCTGTCCTATTCAGTAAACTTATTACTTTCTTCTATTTATCTAATATCCCCTGCTCAAAAATGCCACAAATACTAACCCCAGCATATACCAGTCACCATGAACAAATACTCACTGCAGAATATGCCAGTATACACAAACAAATACTCTCTGCATAATATACCACAGTTGCAATCGAACAAGAACTCACCCCAGGATATACCAGATCCACACAAATACTCAAACCAGGAAATACAGTAACTCATAAACAAATACTTACCCCAAAATACACCAGAGTCACACATGAAAATTTACTCGCCTCAGAATACACCACAGTCACACCCCAGAATGCACCAGCCATACATGAACAACAATTCACCCAAGAATATCCACTCCAATAGACGCTAGAGATGTGTCATGTTCACACTGCGAACAATATTTGCAGGAAACAACATCACATTCACAGATGTCCTTTTGGTAAAGATTTGTGCCATCCCTATCTGGTTCACATATAACTGCAGACCCTCAGCAACAAGATTGACTCCGAACTGCCAAATAAGCCCAAAGTCTGTGAGAAGATTTGTAGTTCGGGTGCTCGTTGTTGTGGTTCTGTTCGCCGAGCTGGGAATTTGTGTTGCAGATGTTTCGTCCCCTGTCTAGGTGACATCCTCAGTGCTTGGGAACCTCCTTTGAAGCGCTTCTGTGATCTTTCCTCCAGCATTTGTAGTGGTTTGAATTTGTAGTGGTTTGAACAGATTCAATCAATAAGCACATCGACCTGGACCCAATATACCGACCACTGCAACGGACAGCTGGAACTGACCACCGGAAGCGGCAGATTCAAACCACTACAAATGCTGGAGGAAAGATCACAGAAGCGCTTCACAGGAGGCTCCCAAGCACTGAGGATGTCACCTAGACAGGGGACGAAATCTCTGCAACACAAATTCCCAGCTCGGCGAACAGAACCATGCCAAATAAGCCACTCAGTTTGAGGGAAATTACTGACAGACAGCAAATGTTGGTCTTGTTAGTAATGCACAGATTCCATAAGCATATAACACAAAAATATATCCAAAGATGCAAACAATGCTGACTTGTACTGACACATACATTCACACAAATAGCACACATATAAACAGTCATGTATGTTATAAACATGATCAGCAAAGAAACACTGCCCATGACTAGTCCCACTTTGATCACAGTCTAATGCAAACTCTAAAACTAAGTTCATACCTTCCCCTGATCCTGAGCTTAACTTTGACTGTGACCCTAACTCAAAATGTAAACCTAATACTAAATTCATTAATTTCACCTCCAGCAACCAGGCAGACTCTGAACTGGTACAGCTAACTCTAATATGATGAATTGTGACCAAATACAAAGTAGGCCAATGCTATTTTATAACTTGCTATTTTCAAAACAAACTGCGGCCAAACTCGAAAGTAATCATGTGGATACTAAGTATGGAGAAGATGTGGCTCATCTTAACTGTGGCAACAGCCCCAGCTGAACAATTCACTTAAGCTTACACATTAGGAAGGGGCAATGCTCCAGAGGGTAATTCATGGCCATACAACATATGGCACCATGTGTAGGACAGGAAGTGAGAAAATTAGGTGGAGAGAGAGAGAGAAAAGCTGATAAACAGCTGTAAATCCAACAAAGACAGAACTGATGAAACCAAAGTCTGATCATTGAATGTGAAAACTATTTAACATTACATAGATAATCACACTGTGGGAAGGAAGCTTCCACACAACATTAATGTCTGTGGCTGACCCCAGGGATTATGAATTGATTTATGATCATTAAAGTGAACATCTGGCCATCTGTGCACCATTAATTATCAAATACTCCAAGGCTGTGATGGAGACAGTACATTCTGTAGAGTTCTTTGAGAAAGACTCGCAGTTGGCTGTACAGAATCTTATCACTGAACTTCAAGTGTTGATGCTGATATATCAAGCTCCCTGTGATTCCACTCCCCTCATGGCTCAGAGCTGGGGAGGGCAGGGAGTAAAGGTGCTGACGTGCAGTGAGCTGTACAGGTTTTGCAAATCCTAGTTTTTACCATGACCTGTTTGTGCAGCAGATTAACGAGAGGAACAATAGGAATGTGAGTTCAGCTCAGTGAGCTAGGGTGAAGGAGGGAGAAAGAAACAATCTGAACTCCCCCCCTTCTGTTGATTATATCAGTGTGGGCAACCAGAAGAACTTTGACGTAGAGGAACTGATTTTTAGCATTTGGTGCAAAATGGGCAGTTAGAGAGGTTTTGACCATTTTGAGCCCTTGGTTTGATCTAATTAAATCTGGTGAGTTGCTACTCCAAATGTGTAGGAATCCTCCCCTCTGTTGGTGGGCCTGTGAAACTGGCTGAATCCTTTGTGGGGCTGGCTGACAGTGTGAATCTGGAGGTGGGGAGATATTGCGTGGGGAACGGTGCAGAGTGGATCATGCATGGATCATTCTCATTCAGTCAGGATGCAAAGGATGAAAAATATCAGGGTTTCGTTCTGAGCAGCCCTCAAGGACTTTTGTTTGAAATTGGCTCTTGCCTCATGGGAGTCACTTCTTGCCCATCCTGCATGAATGGGGACACTCGGTTACCCTCCAAATGCACCACAGTCACACTCTGGAATATGCTCAGCTTCCACACTGCTGGACTGGTGGTGGCAGCCTTACGGCCTTGAGTAAAGAACTCATGAGGCAGCAGAAAATTGCAAAGGGCCATGTGGATTGATGCAATGTGTGGGCAACACTGTGGTGGATGAAGTTTTGTGTGGGAAAAGGAGAGGACATCCCCCACAATCGATGCAAGAAAGAGAGATCAGTGCATTTTATAAATCTCAAAATGGTTAGAGTTGCAGAACAGCAGTAAGATTTCAGGGTCCGAGGACAAAATTTCGAAAGCTTGTGGCCAGGTTCAAAACAGAGTTTAAAAAGCTAATGAAATTTGGCGTTTATTGAAGAGGTTACAATACAAAGGAGTGAAAGTTACACTGCATGGGATTCTGCATTTATTTCTGGACAGCTCGACTCAGGAAGGATATAAAACGGGTATATATGTATATATATATATATATATGATGTTGGAGGGGGTGAAGACATAGTAGAATCCTACCTGGGCTGTAATGGTTCAATTTATGAGGACAGGTTGCATAGCCTATGATTAGACTGCTGTGAATAGAAAAGATTGAGTGGTGATCTAATTGAAGTGTTTCAGATGATTAAAGGTGTTGATAAGAATGACCTATTTCTTCTGGTGCAGAAATCCAGAACAAAGGAGCATAACCTGAAAATTGCAGCTCAGTCATTCAAGGGGTTGTCAGAAATAGCCAGACAAAGGACAGGGTAACTGTAGAACACCTGTTCTCCAACCTAATTGTTGACGGTAGTGATTGAAAATTTCAAAGCTGAAATTGAGAGATTTTTGTGCTCGGCACTGCATTAAGGGTGTACAGAAACAAGGTGGTTAAATGGAGTTCTGTTACAGGCTGCCATCATCTGTTAGAATGGTACAACAGGTTTGAGTGATTGAAAGGACTGCTCTTATTCCTGTGTTGACATTGCTAATGAGTCAGGTGGCATTTTTACAATAACCAGCCATTTTTTACAATTATATTACTTGGTGAATTCCTACCTTGTTACAGCTGTAATGAACTCAATTTGCTACTTTGCTATTTAGGGATTTGTGTGCAAAATCTGAGGTTTGCATGCCTCTCAATGGATATTGCTCACTTTCAGTACATTTGTGAGAGTCTAATTTCCAGTGTAGAAGAGAACTCTTTCTCTGACATCTTCCATCTCTTGCAGTGCCCTCTCACCATCACTTCCCTCATCCCTCTCCCACTGATTCCCCATCCTTTCCCCTTCGTGTCTCTCCCCAGTTACTTTTCTGTCCTCCTTCTCTCCCAGTCCTCTGAACCTCATTGGAATTTGATGGGTGTTGATTAATCTGTGCCCAGATATTCCCAAGCCAGAGAGGAGAACACAGGGTGAGCAGTTGAAAGTTTATGTGCACTTTAACACATCCTGTCAGTCTGCTCTTTGATCCTTCCTATAGGGGAAGCTGGGCCTGAGGCTTGCAATGAAAACATCGTAATGAGGTAAGCTGGCCCAACTTAAAAGGTACTTGCGCATTATTGTGGTGCCTTTGACTTCCGACATACAACTCTGTAGAACTGAGGACAGTTGATGGCAAAGAAGCTTTCAGCCAATGCTCTTACCTCCCAGGCTGCCTCTGTAAACACACTCAACCAAATCGAAGCTTTCATATAAAATTACTTCAGGGTGTAGCCACCCTTGGTGTTTTATGTCAGTGGATCTGTTTTACTTTTTGATTTGTAATGAAACATTACTCTCTGAAGTAGAAGAAACCTTTGTCAAACTGCTCTTAGGCCTAAAGGGGACACCACTTTGGAAAATGGGAATCCGGTCTGAAAACTGAGTCCCCATTTGATGTGATTGTCCCTGAATGCCAATGCAAAAACAAAAATGAAAATGAGCAAATCTAAATATCAGGAGAAATGTGCCTCTTCACAGGAGACCCTGTTAGTCTGCAGATTTTTTTGTGATCTGTCTGGGAACTTTTAAATGAAAGCTTAAATAAAGGATTAAAGGACGGATGTTCCTGTGATGTGTTGCTTTTTCCAGCAAGGGCAAGTCTTGAGAAATTGTGGAAACTATACCCATAATGGCTGTGATAATGTGCAAGTGCAACCATCATTAGGAGGGTCACTCTTGATTCTCTTTGCTTGGCATTAATGGGACAAAAATCGAGTCAGTAATTTTTTCAAGCAACATGTCCCTTTTCGTCTGATAATTGAGATTGTCCAGTGTAAATAAGACCGTAATTTCCACTTTAGGTCAGAAATTATTGATATCTGCATGATGCTGGTGGGTGAGTGTGCTGAAAGGGTGTGTGAGAAGTGTGGGCTTATGTCTGTGGGTCTGAGAGGAGCAGGGGTGCACTTACTGAGCCCATATACAGACCTGCTCTGGGATCACCTCCCTCTGCAAATATGACCCCACTTGCTCCCCAACCAATGTTTGCCAGTGTCACTACCTCCATGTGGTTCCTACAAATACACTTAGCCAAACCACACTCACTCCCCAGTAACAACTGATTGCTGTTGGCAACACCAGTCCCTACAATAACCCAGCAAACTGTGTCAGAAGTCTTATTTACTTCCTCCTGTCTCATCTCCCATGTTTAACTGAGGCCAAAGCCCCAGAACAGCATTGGCTGTCTTATCAATGGTCAAAATGCATTGTTCCAGGGAGGAGAATTATCTACCTCGGGAAGTGTTGCCAACAAATAAAGTAATCTGTATTCAGAAAGGATGATTGGCAGAATTTGTGGGCATGTCAGAATTTATACCTAAGAGAATGTAAATTGGGAAGATCTTTAATTGACATACATTAGTGGCAAAGAAAACAAGGCAGGAGACAGCGAGGACTGCAGATGCTGGAGAGTCAGAGTAGACCAAATATGGCACTGAAAAAAGCACAACAGGTCAGGCAGCATCTGAGGAGGAGGAGAGTCGACGATTCAGGCAGGACCCTTCATCAGGATCCTGATGAAACGTTAACTCTCCTCCTCCACAAAAGGTCCCCTGACTTGCTGCACTTTCAATGCCAGACTCTATCTCCCAAGAGAACAAGGCAGCTTACTTTGTAACTTCATGTTGTGGGAGACAGCTGTGGGCGCAGGTACCTGGGTACTCAGCTGCACCATTGGCAGCAGTCTGACCTCTCACTGACCGATGAGCCCCAGCTGGAAAGCTGATTCAGGGAAGTGGTCTAAATGCCTCAATTCTGGCTTTCCCATTTCCTTTTGGACATTCCCCCTCCCACCTTATGGTGATTATACTCTAACCGGTTCCAGCCACATTTGCACACCAATGCCCTGTCACCAAGGAGTCCACGCTGATCTTCTTGGATTCAATTTGGAGTCCATTAGACCCATGTCCAATCACCCCTTTTTTCCTGTCTTACTCCACATGTAATAGCCACCCTCTCAGTTTCATGTCTGTATGAGGTGCAAACTGCTATTTAGTGTAAGTGCACTGATAGGCCTTGGGATGCATGGGAATTGGAGGGACAGAGTTACAGAGTCAGTCCCATGAAGTAGCTCCATCAGAGGTTGGGCCTCCTGTCTGGAGGTGTGATTCATGAACCTTGAAGCAGTTGTATAAGTGCCATCTCTCTCATGCTCATCTAGTGCCAAATGGCTCTTTACCATGGAGAGAGCCCTGTGGGTGTGAGTAGGTGGGTTAAAATGGCTCATACAATACCATTGCTGTTTAACTTGTCAATTCTTTGGCAGTTTGCTTAAGGTGTGAGCCACTTTTCTATCCTCTGAAGGGGGAAGTTCTGCCTAATACCAGTGACTACGCGCCTCATAGCAAAGCTGGCTGACCAGTGGCTAAGCCGATCATGGATACAGGGCCAAACCATTTCCTGTTTTTTTTTGATTTTGCAGTTTGCCTGTCAGGATGTGATTTACAAAAAAAAAGCAGGAAAAAAAAGTCACATCAAAGGAAAGCACAAAACATGCTAATAGAACTCAGAGACCTTTGAAGCCTGATTCCCATTGAAGTGGTAGAAAACAGCTTGTTAAAAAAGATCTTACCCTAAAAACAAAGGTCCCTGCTGAATTGAACAAGCACGTACAACATTTCATCGGATTGCAGTGAATTTACTGAATACAAACAGGAGATCCTGCCCAACCTGTGTGTGACAGTGTTTATGTTCAATATGAGCTTCCTTTAACTTTACAGATTACATATCACCTTAACAAAATATCTGCATGCTCTTTATCTATATTTCTTTTAAATATATTTATGCAATTCACCCCACATGTTACTGCTTTTCATATATTCTTCATTCTCTGCATTAAATTGTTAGAATTCCTTGTTGAGTTTTTACTAGTGATCATTATACATGATCCTGACGATCCTTCAGCTCTATGTCTCCACCATCAAATGTTTTCACAATTTTAATGACTTCTCTCCAGTTACTCAATTTTTTTTTCACAGAAGGAGTCAATTGGATGCTTTCCTCCTCCTTTCCCTTCATTCCCTGGTGTTCTATCTGATAATGGTATTCATATTGTTTACCAATTTCCCTTCCTCATCATAACTGCTTTTTCTTTATTCTTTCATGGGATGTAGATGTCATTGGCAAAGCCAACATTTAGTGGAACCCACGTGTCCATAATATTAACCTGGCCTCTGGAGTACACACTCAGTAAATTACCACTATCACCACTTTTCCTAATGTATATCTAATATATAAATATACTAGTATGGTGTAGATTTACCTGCAGAATATAAATAAATACTTATTTATGGCTACTGTTTTTGGTTTTGTGGTATTCTGGTTCTAAAATAATGCCAGCACATTTCTGGTGTGGGTTTTGTCGGACAGCACTTTTGGCATGTTGTTGGCATGGGCACATGTAGTGGGCACCAGGAGGTAGATCATTGCGTTGGTCAGCTTGTAATGTAGTGCCATTTTCAACTTATGCATTCCAGCAAACTTCGCCTCTTTAGCTGCCAAATCCAAATTTATATTCAGCAACACGAGCAATCTCTCAGCAATACTGTTGAAAAGGATCAGTCGTTATTTTCAGATTAGTTGCTTGTGATAGAAGAAATATTTGGTGTTTTGATCTGTTAATTTAAGTAGCTGAAGTGATGAAGAGATCTTAGTTCTGACTTCAGGAGTTCTGCACAGACCATAGCTCCCACACATGGGCTCCATTATTACTATTCTTCTTGGGCAGCAGAATGAGAGGGAGATTGTGTAGAGGTAGAACAGAGTGAGAAAGCTTCTCAAAGAGGGAGAGGAAGGAGAGGAGGGCACAGAGTCATAACTATCCAAGGTCTTCAGGAGGCAACTCTGTTCCCTCAACCTCAGTTGGGAACAATGTGTTCAGCATCTCCATTTAATGAAGCAGGTATTTATTGAGATCTGCCACCTGCTGGTGTAACCTCAGACCAGTGAGGATGGCATTGCTAGGCAGGGAATTTATTAATGGTCTTGAAATTTCTTCACATTGGGTTTGCTTCTTAAAACAAACAACATCTCTAATATTTCACAGTCTTCCCACATGCTGTGGCAGAGGGGGTTCGGAAACAGAGGGGACAGGAAAGAAACAGAAGAGAAACAGAGGAGAGAAACAGAGGAGAGAAACAGGAGAGACACAGAACGACAGAAACAGGAGAGAAACAGAAGAAGCTCCACACGTGGTTTTCCCAGGACACCAGGCTTCCCCATAGTGCAGGCTGAGGTTGAGTGCACACACGTATCTTTGCTGCTGCAAGTTCAGGGGTGTACTGCAGCTGAAAGGGTTCTACTTCCTTAATATCCAGGTGTGTATGGCCATGCTCAGCACATTGCAGTTGTCAATGTCTGATATCTTCACAGCACCCACACAACCAATGCACTGTCCACTGTATCCACAGCATTTGAGCCACTAAGAGAGAACACAGGGTGTCAACCGGGCAAGAAGGTGTCACTGCTGCCCACCCAGCTTGTGATTCTGTGTGTAACACACACATGCGCGTGTGCCTTCTTGCTTCCTCATTCACATTCACACATATGCACACACAAACACACACACTCACACTCACAAATCCACATTCACACACCCACAAACTTGCTATCTCATACACACATTCGCACACCCACACACTCACTCTCTCATTTACACACACACAAGCACACACACACATACACGCTTTCTCGCATACTCACTCACATACACAGATATGCACAAACACAATCTCGTTCACACACACACTCACAAACACATATTCACACACCAACAAACTCACTGCCTCACTCACACTCACACTCCTGCATGCACATACTTTCACATACCCTCACACTAGCTCTCTCATACACACACACACACACACACACACACACACACACACACACACACACACACACACACACACACACACACACACACACACATTGTCATGCCTGCCTGAGTGCGTAATACCATGTCTCATCATGTTCTACATCTTGTACAACTTCATTGTCATGAGGAATATAAAATAGCTGAGGGAGAGGAGGAGGAAGAAAGGACGAGGCAGCCAATGCTATATCTTTCTGGCCAGACTGTGTGAGATCCACTCATCAAACTGTGGTGGCAGTGATGCCAATCACAACGGCCCTTCTTTCAACAGTCTCCCATTGAGCATACCTCGTGCACAGCAACAGCTAGAACGTATGGAAATAAGCTGACCTTGCATTACCTCAGCCTGATTTTCTTCCACAGCAGCTAGTCTGGGGGCTGGTGTCTGCTCATCCTGCACTGGACCTTAGCCAATAGACGCTGTATCATTGTCGATACACTGCATTTGTTGTATATGGATCTTAAAGAGGCTGAATTGGTAAATACTTGATTGAGTACAGTAAGGACTACCCACTGTGATGGTGTTACAGGATGAGAGGAAAGAGGGAGCTCGTAGAAGACAGATGTGGGGATCTGTTACAAATGGTCTCCATGATAATGCAAGTCACTGTCTTGTAATCTGTAAACAGTTACAATGCAATCAACTTTATATTGCTGACTCACCAAGACTCTTCTAGTTAGACCAGACACATCTTCATCTATACAATACCCTTAGACTTGAAGGAATCCTTTAACACATTATGGGGAGCAGTGCCAAGCAGCAGCATCAGGGCTCTGGGAGAACTTACTGAGCTGAACTATTTTTAAGTAGTGATCACTAACAGAAATTAGACTCTGACCTTAAAAAAAAGAAACAGGAAAAGAAATAGAAAACTTCAAAACAAACGATGAATGTACTGCTGATTTCTGCTAACAATGAAGCTACAAACTGTATGGCAATACACAAGACAAGAGAATACTTCAGAGAATGGCACAGAAAGCATTTCAAACCTGACAGAAAGTGCACAGAGAGGAGAGGAATCTGGGGAAGAGTGGCACAATGGCTCAGTGGTTAGCACTGCTGCCTCACAGCACTAGGACTCGATTCCTGCCTCAGGCGACTGTCTGTGTGGAGTTTGTACATTTCACCCTGTGTCTACATGGGTTTCCTCTAGGTGGTCCGATTTCCTCCCACAGTCCAAAGATGTGCAGATTAGGCGGATTGGCCATGCTAAATTGCCCAGAATGTCCAGGGATATGTAGGCTAGGTGGGTTGGCCGTGGGCAATGTAGGGAGAGGGTAGGGTGGTGGGTCTGGGTGGGCTGCTCTTTGGAGGGTTGGTGTGGATTTGATGGATTGAATGGCCTGCTTCTACACTATCGGGATTCAATGAACCTACACTGTGGCAGTCTTTGGAAGCAGTCCAGAGTCTGAACTGAGCTGGTAAACTGACCAAACATCAAGGTCTGTGTGATCTAAAGCCAAAAATCCAAAGTAAAGAAAGGGAAAACCTTGAACAATATGATAGTTCAGACTGAAAGGACAGTAATTAAAAAAAAGACACACAATTTGTTCAAGTGTCACAATATTATCAGATGGAGAGTAATGGTTGCTAAAATGCTGCTGACAGCTACTGAAGTTCAGCTCCATGGTCCAGGGTACATTGCACTTAATGATAAAAGTACACAACAAGCAATTCTCCAGCACAGGGGACACCAAACACTGAAAAATATTGACGTACTTCACAAACAAGAGTTCTCTCTCCATTGGGTGGAAGGGTATGTGTAATCCTCCATTTCATTCTAAAGGTAGAAAGAGTTTAAACGACAAAATATCAAGGCAACGTCAGGGTTCTGTAAACTCACTGCAGAATCTAAATAAAAAGCAGAATCTCTTGATGTTAATATTGTTGGAAGAAAATATTTGTTTAATTTCATAAATGAGATTGCAAGCCATGACTCTAATGGTTTGGCTAAAAGCCTTTCCACTTTAATGTCAAAACCGAAAGAGTTCAGATTCCTAGTGGTAATATGATTTAAAATGAAGCAAATGAAGTTTAATTTAGTTAAATGCGAGGTGCTGCATTTTGGAAAGACAAATCAGGGCAGGACTTATATACTTAATGGTAAGGTCCAAGGGAATGTTGCTGAACAAAGAGAGTGCAAGTTCATAGATGCTTGAAAATAGAGTTGCAGGTGGATAGGATAGAGAAGAAGGCATTTGGTTTACTTTCCTTTATTAGTCAGAGCATTGAGTATAGGAGTTGGGAGGTCATGGTGCGGCTGTACAGAACATTGGTTAGGCCACTGTTGGAATATTGCGTGCAATTCTGGTCTCCTTCCTATCGGCAGGATGTTGTGAAACTTGAGAGGGTTCAGAAAAGCTTTACAAGGATATTGCCAGGGTTGGAGGGTTTGAGCTATTGGGAGAGGCTGAATAGGCTGGGGCCGTTTTCCCTGGAGCATCGGAGGCTGAGGGGTGACCTTATGGAGCTTTATAAAAGCATGAGGGGCATGGATAGGATAAACAGACAAGTCGTTTCCCTGGGGTCGGGTAGTCCAGAACTACAGGGCATAGGTTTAGGCTGAGAGAAGAAGGATATAAAAGGGAGCTAAGGGGCAACTTTTTCATGTAGAGGGGGTGCGTGTATGGAATGAGCTGCCACAGGAAGTGGTGGAGGCTGGTACAATTGCAACATTTAAAAGGTATCTGGATTGCTGTATAAATAGGAAGAGTTTAGAGCGATAGGGGCCAAGTGCTGGCAAACGGGACTAGATTAATTTATGATATCTGATTAGCGTGAATGAGTTGGACCAAAGGGTCTGTCTCCATGCTGTACATCTCTATGACTCTATGACTTTAAGTGCAAATAAAAAGGCAGCATCTGAACTATCTGCACCACTTGACAGGATGTTTAATGATAGGCAATGGAAACATTTGCTACTGAATGGAATCAGATTACCACTGCCTGCAGTGAACAACCTTCAACTCCAGATTCAAGTCTACCGTTAGGGGCAGAGGAAAGGTCAACCAAAATGTCCGACATCCTTCCAAGTAAGAAGCAAGAATAAAACGTTTTCATCAAACAAGAATGAATCTCCGAGTAACTCAATTGAGAACGTGAACAATCTAAAACCAACCACAATTCGATCACTGAAAGAGAGAGAGAAAGCCCAGGTTACTCAAGATGTTGAAGTAATAAGTCTCCCTCTTTTACCACAGATACGGAGACAGAAAACAAACCACACTGTACTGCCTCGGATGGGAGAAGTGACAAGGGGGCATCATTTTAATGTCAAAGGCAGAAGGTTTAAAGGCAATTTGAGGAAAGTATTTTCGTTCAGAAATTGTTGGAGGGGCCAGAATGTGTCTCTTGGAAGGGAGACCTTGAGAAAATATTCGGATGAACACTTGAAGTGTGCAATATTCAAGACTATGGGCCTTGTGCAGGAAAGGGAATGGTATGGATATCAGTATATTTTTGATGATACAGACTTGATGGGCCAAAGGGCCTCTACTGTCCTGATTCAATGATGCATACAGTCCATGGAAGACTCCACTAAGTTGAGACAAAGATCCAGATTCAAAGATTGAAGATGCTGCAATGATAAATTCAATGCAAATAACAGCAGCCACACCAACAGCTATAAATTGTAGATTCACACAATTGAAGTTTTCTATCAAAAAAATATAAGCTGGTAAATACCCTCCAGTTCAGAATGGACTATAGTTCTCAAACTATAAGGAAGGTAGTCCAACTTACCTCCTTTCTAGTAAAAAATGAGGTCTGCAGATGCTGGAGATCACAGCTGAAAATGTGTTGCTGGTCAAAGCACAGCAGGCCAGGCAGCATCTCAGGAATAGGGAATTCGACATTTCGAGCATAAGCCCTTCATCAGGTGCTCATTCCTGATGAAGGGCTTATGCTCGAAACGTCGAATTCCCTATTCCTGAGATGCTGCCTGGCCTGCTGTGCTTTGACCAGCAACACATTTTCAGCTACCTCCTTTCTACCCAAACACCTGTTATTCTTCCAGGTCTATACCAGGGTGAATACTGAAACCTCCAGATCATCTGCACTTGTCAAGTCAAAGGGAGATGAGGTAGTGGCAGGCATAAACATTCAAATAAATACACAATAAAAATACAGGCCGCAGTATGAGGAAAAAACAGAAGGTGTTATATATTGTCTGAAAATGTCTGAAAGCATCGATACTTGATAGAATGCAAAATACACCACCCACTGTGATGATGACAGGAGGATTAGTTCAGAGAAAATAAGGAACTCGGAGGAGATAGACATGGAATTAATGTGCTCCTGTAGGTCCCTGCAGCAATGTGGGTCACATCGATGGAAAAGGTAAGTGGGTGCAATAAATGTAGATATATATGCACACGCCAGCATTGCACTGGAATGGATAGGATTAGAGTGGTGCTGGAAAAGCACAGCATTTCAGGCAGCATCCGAGGAGCAGGGAAATTGACGTTTTGGGCAAAAGCCCTTTATCAGGAACCTTTTTATCTGGAATGGATAGGCTCAGATCTCTGCACAACGCTGTGCAAAATTAATGAAGTCTCCTCTGTTCTCTGTTACACTTTCAAAAGGTTTTCTGGAAGATTTTCCAAATGTACCAAACATTTATGTGTATATCCATCAACATTTTCTTGTATATGTTGCCATATTGAAGATCTCATCAGAATCCAAAGCAACAACTGTCATGTGCAACATTGCTCTCTGGTGAGCTGGCACCTCTATATCCCACTGCCCCCACCCCCACCCCAGACTAAACTTAAGCTCAAGTTTCATTACGTGCAAATCCCATCATGGTGGGACATGACACTATGGCAATTAGCTATGAGCTCTGATTGGTTGGAATTATTGGTAGATGAGAGGGAAATTGAATTGTGTCTATTATACATTTATGGGGTCTGGTATTTTCGGATGCTGTTATTGACTTTAACCATTCATAGAAGGTCATTGAACTGGTTGCATTCATTTCTGCTGGCCTCCAGTGCTGCTAGCTGCTTTATTTCTTTGGCATTTGTTTGAGGACTTGCTGCTTCCTTGTCTAAAAAGGGCGTCTCTCTTCCAGCCCAGTGCATTCACTGAGGCCTCCAAAGATAAGGAAGAGAATGTAAAAATGATCCTGTGCCATTACACAGAATGTACTCCACTGAAATACTCTTCGCCAGTCACTATCAGCACCGACTACAAAAAAAATGCACACCTCCTTGGCAGCAAAGAGAGTTTGACTTCAGCTGGCTTAGCCTTTCGTGAACATGGCCTACCTGCTGAGACCTGTCTACAGCAACATTGTAACCAATGAATATTACAGCCATGCTGGGAAGAGAAAAACACAACATTACAGCAATGATGGGGAGTGAAAAACACAACATTACAGCCATCCTGGGGAGGAAAAAACATTATATTACAGACATGCTGAGGAGCAAAAAACACAACATTACAGCTACGATGGGGAATGAAAACACATTACAGTCATGCTGGGGAGTGAAAAACACAACATTACAGCCAATCCGGAGAGCGAAACCACAATATTACAAACATGCTGGAGAGCGAAACCACAATATTACAGTCATGCTGGGGAGTGAAAGACACAACATTACAGTCACGCTGGGGAGTGAAAAATGCAATATTACAGCCGAGCTGGGGAGCGAAACCACAATATTACAGTCATGTTGGGGAGTGAAAAACATAACATTACAGTCATGCTGGGGAGTGAAAAACGCAATATTACAGCCAAGCTGGGGAGTGAAAAACACATTACAGCCAAGCTGGGGAACGAAACCACAATATTACAGTCATGCTGAGGAGCGAAACCACAATATTACAGTCATGCTGGGGAGTGAAAAACACATTACAGCCATGTTCAGAAGCTAAAAACACAACATTACAGCCTAGCTGGGGAGCGAAACCACAATATTACAGTCATGCTGGGGAGTGAAAAACACAATATTACAGTCACGTTGAGGATTGAAAAACATAATATTACAGTCATGCTGGGGAGTGAAAAACACAACATTACAGTCATGCTGGGGAGTGAAAAACACAATATTACAGTCACGTTGAGGATTGAAAAACATAATATTACAGTCATGCTGGGGAGTGAAAAACACAACATTACAGTCATGCTGGGGAGTGAAAAACACAATATTACAGTCATGCTGGGAGTGAAAAACACAACATTACAGTCATGCTGGGGAGTGAAAAACACAATATTACAGTCATGCTGGGGAGTGAAAAACACAACATTACAGCCATGGTGGGGAGGGAAAAACACAACATTACAGCCATGGTGGGGAGTGAAAACACAACATTACAGCCATGGTGGGGAGTCAAAAACACAATATTACAGTCATGCTGGGGAGTGAAAAACACAATATTACAGCCATGGTGGGGAGGGAAAAACACAACATTACAGTCACGTTGGGGATTGAAAAACACACCATTACAGTCATGCTGGGGAGTGAAAAACACACCATTACAGTCATGCTGGGGAGTGAAAAACACATTACAGTCATGCTGGGGAGTGAAAAACACAACATTACAGCCATGGTGGGGAGGGAAAAACACAACATTACAGTCATGCTGCATCTGGTTTCGATCTAATTTTATCCCTATAATTATTACTGCTAGAGTGATTAGGTTGTACCTCAGTCGTACCATCCTTTTCTGAGTTCAATGGTCATGGGTTTGATTCCCAGTTGGAGACTTGGATGTCTGTGTTGAATCTCTATGCAATAAAGAGATGCTGCGGAAGATTCTGTGTCTTGGATCATGTCCTAAATTAAGGAATAAAGTCCTACCTGCTGTTCCGATGGATGTAAATCAATCTGTTTTCGTATTTTGTCAAAATGTGATGCTCTATAAATCTGTCAACTGGGATCACAAAGCAGATTAACTAGATCTGTCACGTTTCCAGCAGTGACCACTGGACAGCAGGAAGTCATGTGACCTTGTTGTTCAAGCAGTCTATTGTCAGGATGTGAAGTGTAATTTTAAATAAGTCCTTCATTTCATATCTGTTATTCCTGCCTCGAATACTCATGATAAGGGTTTACAAGCTACTTCAACACAGGCAGCATTGATAACTTGATTTTATGACCCTCATTTATGTATTTATGGATGTTATGGACATGAACAGAGTCTCTGGTTACATTTTCACACATTCTTTCCATACCCTGTCTTGGGATTCAGACACCAAAGGCTACAGTTTTCACAGTGCTTATTATTATTATTCAACAGCTTTATTTTTATTGTGCCGATAATGCGAACTTTTCCAAAATAAACAGAGGGAAAATATGTCCTGCAGTTTATTTCTGAAACTGCTAGTAACCCAGACAGTGTAAATGTATAGAACTTCCGTTTAATCAGCGGGATCAGGATTACTTACTAATGAAAGAAAGAATTTGCATTTGTAGAGAGTTTGTCACTGTCTCGAGACACCCCAAATCCTTTTACAGCCAATGAAATACTCTAAATGCAATGAAGTCACTGTTGTAACATAGAGAAAAGTGGGTGCTGTTTTGTGCCACTTAAGATCCCACAACCAGCAACAGGAACAATGACCAGCTAGCCTGTTTGGGTGATGTTGTACCTGTTCCTAAATCCCTCTAGGTTGTACTCCGTTACTGACTATTGCTGAAGAACGGGGGCCAACATTGAGTGTGAGATGACTGTAGGACTCTATGACTCTCTATCTACCTAATAGAGAAGATTTGCTTCTCAGCCTTTTGGCTAAGATCAAATGTCTGTTCTTATCACAACGGGTGTTAAGTTGCGAATCATCAGAGCTAGTTGAGATCATTGCTTGATTGCGATTGGATGTTGGAGGATCTTTTAGTTGTGCTGACCTGCTCTTGGTGGATCTTTATGATGGCTTTGGCCTAACGCCAACTCAGGGAAAAGTCAACCTAGAGCTATGGCCTCAGCAGCCAACTGCTGCCTAGGCCAGGGGATTTACAACACAGTCAGGGTGACTGTGAAAAAGGTGGAGGGGCATACACCAGTCAATCGGATGGTGGCCATCAGGAAGGGTGTGCTTGAGTGCTGTGGATTCCGACTGTCTGTGCACAGGTTCATGTACATATGTGACCAGTAAGAGGGAACATCAAGAGGTTCTTCATCCTCAAAGGTGTTCAGAAGGCGAGAGAGAGGTGGGGGAAACTGTCCCATCTCCACGAAAGTATGCAGAACCTGCACCTGCTGCAGACGATGGGGGTCGATGTCACGGAGGACCTCAAGGAGGCCAGCAAGCCTCGCTCTTTGCCTCGGAGGCCTTCAAAATAATCTTCCAGTCCAGGGTCCACTCAGTGGAGCAGGACGAGACATGCTCATGTTTCTTCTTCCAGAAGGTGCACAAAGAGAGCTCTGTGCTCAGCAGCCTGAAGGACGAAATGGCTCGATAACGTCATCTCAGGCTGACGTCATGAGGATCAGCAAATCCTTCTATGCCAGTCTGTTTGATGCGAAGGCCTCCCAGTCGTTCCTGTCCTCTATCACGGAGGTCTTAGACGACAGATCATGGGAGAGGCTGGACCAGCGCTATCTCTGGACGAGCTGACCAAGGTCCTCAAGTCCTTCGAAAAGAATAAAACTCCCGGAAGTGACGACTTACCAGTCGAGCTCCATTCTGCTCTGTGGGACTTGATTCGCCAGGATCTGCTGGAGGTGTATGTCAGTCTGCTTCGGGCAGGTACCATGAGTGAATCCATGAGGAAAGGCATCATCATCCTCATCTACAAGCGGAAGGGGGAGAGGGAGGAACTCAGAAATTGGAGACCAATCTCACTATTGAATATGGATTACAAAATTCTGTCAAAGGTAATCGCCAACCGGGTCAAGTCTACTCTGGGGGTCGGTGATTCACCCTGACCAAACCTGTGCTGTGCCAGGCAGGAAGATCATTGAGAGTCTCGCATTCCTCAGGGATACGATCGCCTACGTGCAGGACAGAGGGTTGGACACCTACCTGATCAGCCTGGACCAGGAGAAAGCCTTTGACAGGATATCACACAGGTATATGAGAAATGTTCTCTCCAAAATGGGCTTTGAGGAGGGAATCGCAATTGGATCAGACTGCTCTACGCCAACATTGTCAGTGCAGTCTCAATCAATGGTTGGGAATCAGATAGCTTCCCAGTCAGATCTGGAGTCAGGCAGGGCTGCCCTCTCTCTCCTGCCTTGTTTGTGTGCTGCATAGAGCCATTTGCCGAGTCCATCAGGAAGGATGCAAGCCTGAGAGGGGTGACTATTTCTGGCAGCGGGGGCCTGTAGGTCAAGGCCTCCCTGGACATGGATGATGTCGCCGTTTTCTGCTCGGATCCGCTGTCCGTGCACAGACTCATGTGCATATGTGACCAATTTGAATGGGCCTCAGGGGCCAAGGTAAACCAAGGCAAGAGCGAGGCCACGCTCTTCGGGAACTGAGCCAACCAATCCTCGATCCCCTTCACCATCAGGACCGACCACCTGAAGGTACTGGGTATTTGGTTCGGAGGGGCTGGGGCGTGTCCCAAGTCTTGGGAGGAGCGTATCAGCAAAGTGAGGCAGAAACTGGGCAGATGGAAGCTACGGTCACTCTCCATCGCAGGAAAAAACCTGGTCATCAGGTGTGAGGCACTGTCATTGCTGTTATACGTGGCACAGGTCTGGCCTATTCCCAGAACCTGTGCCGCTGCAGTCACCCGGGCCATCTTCCAAATTATATGGAGATCAAAGATGGCCAGGGTCCGAACGGACTCAATGTATAAAGATCTGGGCAACAGGGGAAAACATACACCCAATGCCACCCTCACCCTGATGGCCACCTTTGTGTGTGGCTGCATCAAGCTGTGCGTGGATCCCCGGTACGCAAACACTAAGTGTCACTACGTACTGAGGTTCTACCTGTCCCCGGTGTTGCGAAGGATGGGCCTGGCCTCGCTGCCGCGGAACGCTCAAAGTAGTTGGACTATTCCATATCACCTGTCCTTCGTGGAGAAGTTTATGAAGAAAGCCCCACCTTTGACACAAGTCCATCAGGAAGTGGTGAGCACGTAGTGTCCTTGAGACCCTTCGGGAAAAGGAGAGGGCAGATCCTATCGAGCAGTTCCCTGAGCAGACTGTCAAAGCCATTAGGCAGAATGCCTCATCGCCAGAACTTTCCAACAAGCACCAAGACATGGCTTGGCTGGTGGTGAGAAGGGCTCTGCCTGTGAGATCCTTTATGCACGCCCGGACTCTCTCCTGCACCGCACACTGCCCTCGAAGTGGCTGTGGAGGGGACGAGACTGTCACACACCTCCTTCTGGAATGTGCCTGTCTGTGGAAGTCTGGAGAGGAATGCAGTGGTGTTTGTGGAGGTTCATCCTGAGCAGTTCCGTGACGTGGGACTCCGTGCTCTAGGGCCTGTTCACCGGGACACACACTGAGACGAACATCAACTGTGCCTGGAGGAGCATCAGCTCGGTGAAGGATGCTCTCTGGGCCGTCCAAAACCTGTTGATCTTCCAGCTGAAGGAGCTGACCCCGACTGAGTGTTGCAGACTGGCACATTCCAAGGTCCAGGACTACGTGTTGAGGGACGCGCTGAAGCTTGGGGCAGCTGCCGCCAAGGCGCGATGGGGAAAGACCACCGTGTAACATCTGCCTGCCTAAGCACAGGGGACCCACGCAGTAAGTGGGCTCTGCTGACCCCCCCTGATAAATATGTGGGTAGTAATCGTACAGACCTGTATATATGAATGATTACTCTGTCTCTGTATGTCAAGAAGTGGAATGTTTACGTATGTATGACATGACCAATTGTACAGATCATCAAAATATTTTATGAATAAAGTTTTTTTTAAAATAAAAAAAAGACTTCTACTGCCTGCAGGATTTCCCTGGTGTGAGCTATTTTGACGTGACCTTCAGGAGCTGCACAAACTGTTTAAACACTCCTGGATTCAAGGAGAAGGAAGGGAAGCCTCAGTTCTCCATCTTGTGTGTGTGCTTCCATTGTGTGTGCTTCCTGCACGGAGGAGTCTGTTGTTACAATCCATACGGACAACTCCCATGTCCCAGCAGCTGATGTCCTGACCTTCCTGGGAAGGTATGTGCAGGTTGAAGGAGACAGCACTGACGTGGTTGACCCATTCGGAATCTGGACCAGCAAGTGGCAGGTCAAGGTGACCCTGAGGGTGGACACCAGAGGAACCATCCTCCACCCACCCTCCAGCTTCACAATCGGAGGGAGCAGGGGCTACCTGACGTACGCAGGGCAGCTGGAAGTGTGCCAAACCTGCGGGAAGGCAGGACACATGGTGGCGGACTGCAAGGAGGCGAAGAGCTGCAACCTGTGCAGAGAGGCCGGCCACATGTACAAGGCCTGCCCTAGACAGGGGGCCACCACCTACGCACAGATGGCCCGAGGTGGCAAGGTGAGCCGTGGACCGCAAAAGACCAGCAAGGTTCAACCAAACAGCAGAACAGGGGGCCCACTCAGTAATCGGGCTCTGCAGACACCCCAGCTAAACACCTGGATGGTTAATATACAGACTTGTAAATACAGATGACTCAGTCTTGATCTCTGTATGTAAAAAACATGCACTGTATACATATGAATGGCATCACCAACTGTACAGATATCAAAATATTTTTATGAATAAAATATATTTTAAAATTTTAAAAAAACGTTGATTGTGATGTGACACCAGCCCAATTTCCCTGGGTCAGGGGCTCATTGGGTTTTGTGGGTCGATTTCCGAGCAGAATTCCCAGCAGGATGAGAAAGGCCTTTGCTGCAACTGGAGAATTTGGGTCAAGCTGCACCTGGGACAGTCAAAGAGGAGCAAGGTACCTCTGAGGGACAGGAAGACTCCCAAAGATGGAAGAGAGAATCAAAGACTCCTTGCTGCATAATGGACTCAGACATGGGGCCGGCAGAAAAGATGCCCATGACTGACCATTTTCCCTCCAGGTAAGCAATCAATGGGCCCTTTGTCACCCCAGGGACTCTCTTGGTAGTTCTTGATAGAGGGATTGGAGCAGTAAGTTAGGGAAATGTGTTGCTTGCTGGGGCCCAGTTTCCCAGCATCATTTTGATGTTGTACAACGTGACAGCACCGTTTCTGGCAGAATACGTAACATTGGGGTAGTTGTCCAATCTTCGAGGAGAAAGTGAGGACTGCAGATGCTGGAGATCAGAGCTGAAAATGTGTTGCTGGAAAAGTGCAGCAGGTCAGGCAGGATCCAAGGAACAGGAGAATCGACGTTTCGGGCATAAGTCCAAAAAGGGGCTCCTGAAGAAGGGCTTATGCCTGAAACGTCGAATCTCCTGTTTCCTGAAGAAGGGCTTATGCCCGAAACGTCGAATCTCCTGTTCCTTGGATGCTGCCTGACCTGCTGCGCTTTTCCAGCAACACATTTTCAGTAGTTGTCCAATCGCCAGCTTTCCTTCAAGTATTCTACCTGACTGAGGGCTGCACAGCAGAATCTCAGTTGCCTCAGTTTGCTCTATAATTATAAAGGCTGCTCATCCAATTCAATTGCCCAGCTGCAGGCTTCTTCCCTTGTGTTCTCGATTGACGTTTTTCAACAGGAACCCTGACAAACTGGCTGCTTTCCCAAGCTGTGACTGAGTCCAATACCATCCAGTTTGACAAGGATCAGTGGCGGATTTCAAGTTCAATTAATTGGCCTCAAAAGGGGACAGGCACAGAGGCAGCTGTTCACAAAGTTTCATGTTGTGAATCAGGATGCAAATTTGCCTACTCCATTTCCTGGTGTTAGAATGGGGAGTGCTGGGTAGCCAAATAAGGTGCTTCAAATATTACTTACAGCCTATCGGCAGATGTCACATTCCTGATGAAGGGCTTATGCCTTTCATTGACGCCTGCTCCTCGGATGCTGCCTGACCTGCTGTGCTTTTCCAGCACCCCACTCTGGAGCCTATTGTCAGACTGACGGACTGGGTGGGTTGGGGTGGGGTGGGAGACTTGCACTCCAGCCAGAGTGTATGGCCCGCTATACCTTCCTGATCTCAGCTGCCACCATGGACCAATCTGTGGAAGTACTCCCGCAAAACAGTCGTGGCCTGGGTGCTGAGGATATATTGATGCATATATACTTATATAGATACACCATAGAAAGCATCATATCCAGATACACCACAGTGTGGGAATGGCAACTGCTCTGCCCAAGACCACAAGAAATTACAAGGAGTTGTGAACACAATCCAGTCCATCACAAAACCCAACCTTCCAAACATTGACTCAGGAAAGCAGCCAAAATCATTAAAGACCCCTCCCATCCTGGTTATACTCTCCGCCACCCTCTGCCATTGGGCAGAAGATAGAAACATTTGAAAACATGTACCAACAGATTCAAGAACAGCTTTGTTCCCGCTGTTATTAGTTTTATGAATGGACTTCTCATATTGGAGTTGATCTTGCCCTGCACCTTCTCTGTAGCTATAACACTATACTCTACATTCTGTTCTATTACCCTGACGTACTTACGGAAGGTATGATTTGTCTGGTTAACATACAAAGCAATACTTTTCACTGTATCTTGGACATGACAATAATAAATTAAATCAGATCAAAAGCTAAAGTTTGAAAGGTTGGCAATGGAGGATGTATCAAAATGGAGAGGCCTCTTTCTCTTACCTGAAAAGGTAGCACCTTCAGTGTTAATCGGCAGGTTTAAGAGCCGGCCCACTGTACTCTTTTGGCCAATTCAGGGTAAGTTCCTTCAAGTGCCGGTTTCTCTCTTCCATTTGACCTGCAAATGGGGTTCTGAAATCTCTCAAGCAAAACTCCTGTCTGTGTAGGTCAGCACTATACTCAATGTTTATTTTATTCAATAACAATTCAAGATTGATTTCATACTTTAACATTTCACTCTCTCATCCACTAACCCCATAGCTATCCATTCTTATTTCCTTTTGGTCTTCCATTGCATATGTTCTTCAGTCTCATTCTTTCTATCCTTCATCCAACCATCCAACAATATTGTCTTCACTTTCCAGCCATCTCACTATCCATCAATGTTTCATTATATGGATATATAAAGAAAGAGTTTGATACAAATGGTGTCGTTCACATCTTCAGGATGATCAAAAACACTTTACAGATGATGAAGACTCTAAGCATTATGCACTGTGGTGAATCTGCCACCATCACCATTTTGCTCGCTGACTTAGACTGGCTTTCAGTCTGGCAATGCCACAAATCAAAACCCTCATCTTTTTCACATCCTCCACAACCTGGCCTCTCCATCTCTCTGTAACCCCCTCAATTTTTACAACCTTCTGATAGATCTGTATCCTCATTTTAATTGTCCTACCATTGGTGGCTGTAACATCAGCTGCCTCAATCTAAGTTCTGGAACTCCCCCTGAGATCGTGTCAATCCTCTAGACTGCTCTCCTCCTTTCAATCCTTTGTTTCTTTTTCCTTTCTCCTTTCAATCTTTTGCTGCGTCCAAGCTTGGAGTTAGGGTGTCATGTTGTGGCTGTGCGGGCCATTAGTGAAGCCACTTTTGGAATACTGTGTGTAATTCTGGTCTCCCTGCTATAGGAAAGATGTTATTAAACTTGAGAGAGTGCAGAAAAGAGTTACAAGGATGTTGCCAGGGTTGGAGGGTTTGAGTTGTAGAGAGAGGCTGAATAGGCTGGAGCGACAGAGACTGAGAAATGACCTTACAGATGTTTATAAAATCATGAGTGGCATGGATAGGGTGAATAGCCAAGGTCCTTTCTCAGGGTGGGGGAGTCCAAAACTAGGGGGCAGAGTTGAGGGTGAGAGGGGAAAGGTTTAAAAAGGACTTAAGGAACATCCTTTCACCCAGAAGGTGATGTGAGTATGGAATGAGCTGTCGGGCAGGTAATGGAGGCTGGTATAATTACAACATTTAAAAGGCATCTGGATGGGTATATGAATAGGAAGGGTTTGGAGGGATGTGGGCCAAATGATGGCTCATGGGACTGGATTAATTTAGAATATCTGGTCAGCATGGACGAGTTGGACTGAAGAGTCTGCTTTCGTGCTGCACATCTCTATCATTCTGTTACTCTACCACCAATTCCTGTCTAATAGTGAGGTTATCTGAGATATTTTCTTAGGAAAGAGGAAACTGGAGGAAGTAAGAGATTACATTACATTATATATTAAAAGTGTTTTATCAAGGAAAACAATTCTTCAAACAAAGCCATAAATTTACTGAAGAATCTTTATGTTCAACCTTCATTCCCTTCATCAATAATATCCTATCTTTCTGTACCAATTCATCTCTGCTCAACTCTTCTTGCTATAATGAAAGCATTATCCTTCTAATTATCTTCATGTTTTAAAATCTACCTGTGCATCGCCTAGTCATCTTTTTTCCTCTACTCATCCATTCTTCCATTGCTTTCCCATCCACCCATACAATCTGCATATTCAACCCTGCATCTATACATCCCCTTTTCAACATTGCTCAAAGGAAACTCAAAATTGAAGCTCTTTGTCTGGCACTCATCAGAACTTGGACAGACGAAACAGACCTGTAAAAACTGACACCATTTTTTTACAGTATGAGGAGAGAGTGCTGATTGGTTGGGCCATGTTTGGCTAGAGATGCAACATGAATAATTAAGGTAGCTTCCAATTCATCAGGGCATTCCTGTGGGGAGGCAGGGGAATTTGGCTTTCCCCATGGCCTTTTTATTACAAAAACAGTAGACAATGTACCTACTAAATAAAAACCAAAATTACTGCAGATGCTATAAATCAGAAATAAAAGTGGGTGGCACGGTGGGTCAGTGGTTAGCACTGCTGCCTCACAGCACCAGGGTCCCAGGTTTGATTCCAGACTCAGGTGACTGTCCGTGTGGGGTTTGCACATTCTCCCAGTAGATGTGCAGGTCAGGTGAATTGGCCATGCTAAATTGCCCGTAGTGTTAGGTGCATCATTCAGAGGGGAATGGGTCTGGGTGAGTTACTCTTTGGAGGGTCATTGTGGACTTGTTGGGCTGAAGGGCCTGTTTCCACACTGTAAAAAGAAAGCTGGAATTGCTCAGCAGGTATGGTAGCATCTATGAAGAGAAATCAGTTAACATTTTGGATCCAGTGGCACTTCCTCTGACCAGTTCTGAGAAAGGGTCACTCGATCTTAAATGTTAACTATGGTTTCACTGCACAGATGCTGCCAAGACTGCACGTACTTACCAGCTCCTTTAGTCTACATAATACAGGGCCCAGAATATTGATGTATTTAGGTTCTAGCTAAAATAAATGTGAGGCTCTCTGATGATTTCTAAACCGGTTTCTGGTGTAACTCTTGGATTATTTAACAAATGATTTCCAATAGTAGAATCTGACCTAACAGTGGATGTATTTTTTGTAGGCTTGTTGGTACGGGCTGGTTGAGCATGAGTGGTGCACTGCTAGCTGTGAATGGCCAATGAGATGTGTTGTTTGATACCATCCACCAGCCATTGTGAATTAAGACCTACTTTACCATCACACAATGACACTAATGAGTAATGTTATTTATGAGTTACAGTGCTGGTGTGATTTCTCCATGCATCCAAGACAATATCTCTCCTTCTGTTTAATTATCTTTTATCCTCTTTTCCATCGACTAATTCAAGTCTGCCTACTCACTTACTGTTTGTAACATCGTGTACTTCCTCCAGTAAACCTCTTGTTCCCTTTATTTGTCTAGCCATCCATCAAACCTTTTCGCCGTTTTAGTATTGCCCATCAGCCAAATTCCCATCCACTTGGCTCACCTTGTCCACTGCAATATCCAATTGGAATTCACCTGCGCTCCTTCATGTTCCCTCGCATTCAGAGCTGACATTTCGGGTGAGGTTAATTTGGGTGAAATAACAATGATGTATCCCAATAGCATTCTGCAATTTCAGGAAGAGAGAAATAACTTTCTTGGCCTGAAATGCGAAGCAACAGTGTCAGTCATCCATGGCTTAAAACTCTTGCCCTGCCAAGTGTCTGATACAATATTTCCCTTTAATTAACATGTCTTGTCCTGTCTGACTGGCTCCTGTCCCTTCTCATGTAAAAAACAGCTTCTTATTAAAACCTCTTACAGTTTACTTGATTGACAGATCGTTCTTTGCAGTTGAACCTCTCTGATGCTCCATTACCAGACACTTAGGGCATTGTTTGGCTTCATGCAGCGCCTGAGGGATACTGTTTAATAACACAGGCTATGTATTCTTTTCCAAATTATAAGACACCCAGGTAATATTAAATGGTACACTCATCACGGTTAGCCAAAGCTTTTCATGTTTTCCCAGTTTTCTTGATCTGACGGAAACACAGAGCTCAAACCTGGCCGTCAGACACTCCTGTCAGGTTTTTGGAGATAGGTGTGTGATGTAGACGAGGGTGCCTCCGGGAGAGTTGACTTTGAAATTGTTTCAGTCTTATTACAGACCGAGGACACTTGACAATGGGTTCTATTCACTCGATATGTACTGAACCACAGAGACTGGAGTCTGCTAAGCAAGGCATCTGACTCTGTGCTCTTGCATCAGAGAGCTGATGGCCAAAGTGAAAGGCAGTTTCTCATCCTCTGGCCTAGTCAGTGAGGATGTGTCCAGCTGGACTTTCAGTGAGGACAGGATGAAAGTTAGTTACTATGGCCTTAATGGGTAAGTATTTCACCATACTCGCTCACTCGGCCAGCCCTTATTACCCATCCCTCATTGCGCACTTAAGAGTTAACCACATTGCATGCAGTCACACATAGGCCAGACCAGCAGTTTCCTTCCCTAAAGAACATTAGTGAACCAGGTGGCTTTTTTCACAATTCACAGTGGTTATCGTTGAATTCAAATTCCACCATCTGCCCGACGGGATTCGACTCCATGTTCCCAAGGACATTACCTGGGTCCATGGATTAAAAGTTTGGTGATAATACCATTAGGCCATTTCCTCCCTTGCCAAATTTCACTGGAGAGCTGCTGATTCCAGCTGGCTGACATTTGGGAACCGCTGTCGGTGTCCTTGTTACAGAAAGGCTTTAGAAGGTAAAAGAACAGCAGCAGCATTGCCTTTGAGTCTGCGTACCGCTACCATGGAGATGGAGCAGTGATAGAGCCATTTCATTACTGTTGCTCTCTTCTCTTCCCCCATCCTGCTGTTTCATGGCAGGCAACAGTGCTTGGGGGGTTGCAAAGGAGCGACTCACCGGGAGAAAGTCAGTGTGAAGGAAGGAGGAGCACCATCTGTATGCTATCAACAGCTTGCTCCTCATGTCAGATGGCGGCGCAAGGGTATGCCAGCTGTTGAGAAGAGGCACAAAGCAGGAACATGGTATTATCTTGAATGTTCTGATATCAGCTACAACTCATACCGTCGACACCCAGTGCCAAGATGCAATGAATCAAGAGGGCTCAGGAGATGCATGTGCTCAGTTGACCCACTATTTCTATTTTATTACCATCTGCTATATGCCAACCTGCATTGAAAAGGAAGGGCAGGATATTGGCAAGTGTTGAAGTGATGTACCTGTCACAGCTGAGTTGCTGGAGGAATATGGAGCATGAGGTGAGTGGAGGCTTGCAGCAATAGTAGATATCTGAGGGTGATGTAGAGATTCTCTGAATGTTGGATATGAATTCTGAGTGCCAGGTATTGTTGCTGAGCTGAGTGTTGGGGGTGTAGTCAGCCATGTTGAACGGTTGCTGTAACAGTGAGAAGGAGATATTGTGTAAAGTTGCATTTGCCAATGTTGACCATTTCTTGAAAGTCATTAGACTGCTTGTCCTCTTGCAGAAACAAGAATTCTCTTCCCTTGGCTCCTCCCACTCCTCTCTTAGGGTGGTCTTTGAGGTTCTCCTCAATGTCTCAGGGCAGTAGATCACCCCAATCTCCTATCCACCTGTGCCTGTAATGCCTCCAATGCCCCATCTCTGGATCTCTGAATCTGCCCTTACGTTCAGTTTGCGAGAATTTTCTTTTTGTGCAGCTTCTGGTTAGGAGACTGCCTTCCTTTAAGAAAGAACAAGTGACTAATGCCATGCGATACCTGGGCCTCCTGTTGTGTGTGGAGCGCAAACCAGATGAGAGTGGGAGGCCATTGCTCGCATTGCTACAATTGTCAGTAAGATTATTTGAATGAGATAAATTAACAAATACTGTCTTACACCCTTGTGCATGTGATGGCAGAACATGAACCATAGACCTCCCCACCCAAATATTGAAGGACTTGAATTTTGTGCTCCATCAGTGCTATTACTGATCTGGCCAATAATTCAGGTGCAAACAAACATACAAACAAAGAACAAGAGCCACTCAGTACTCCAAGCCTGCTCCGCCAATCAATAAGATCATGAAGACTTTTTGCCCAAAGTGTAGACTCTCCTGCTCCTCAGATGCAACCTGACCTGTTATGCTTTTCCAGTGCCACTCTTTTCGATTCTGAATCTCCAGCATCTGCAGTCCTCACTTTGTCCCAGTTCCTGATCTGATCTTAACCTCACTCCACTTTCCTTCATAACCTCAGTCATCGTTCATCCCCTTGGTCATCAAGAATCGATCTCATTCTGCCTCTTGGGGAAGGGAATTCCAAAGACACCTAACTGTCTGAGAAGGAGAAAACACCTCACCTCTGTCTTAAATGGGATAGCCCTTATTTTCAAACCATGACCCTGAATTCCCCCACTACAGGAAACATTTTTTAATCATCCACATGGTCAAGTTCCTTCAGGATCTTATATGATTCAATTAAGTCACCTGCAATTCTTCTAAACTCCAGAAGATACAGGTCTAGTCTTTACCCGTAAGGCAATCTACTCGTTCTACATATTAGTGTAGTAGACCTTCTCTGGACTGCTTTCAACACATTAACATCCTTCCGTACGCATGGTGACCAGATCCATACACAGTAACGTACTCCAGATGTGATCTCACCAATGCTCTGAAACATAGCCTCCCTTGTCTTGCATTCAGTTCCTCTCGTGTGATATCAGTTAGCTCCAGCAGCCTCTGAAACCTGTCGGCTTGGAATCTCATCAACACATGTGCGCCTACAGGATAAATGTGCAATTGTAAGAAATTAAGGGGTTAATTTTAGCTTTCACTAATGGCCAGAAACATGGCAGTATCCTTCTTGGACAATCGAGCAGTATGTGTAACAGAAACTTGAACTATTCGGATTGGTGGTGAAAGTTCTAATTTATTTCAAAGTCTGTGGAAGAGAGAGGAAGCAAGTTCACTGCAGTGGTGATGTCTCTGATGTTTCGTCACTGACAGAAAACTTTCCTTTGGAGCATCGGCCAAATATGAAACAATGGCACTGTTAATTGGGAACCATTTGGCAGATCTTTCGTATAGATCAGTGAAGAGGAGTTCTGATAAAATTAAGAGTGGGACAAGTTAAGGCACAATGTGGTTGAGAGACTAGGGGCGAAACAACAATCTTTCTCTAGTATACTGCCCAGAGTATCACATTACTGTCGAATCAAAGCCCAGCTGCAGTCTATGCCTCCAGGATGGGAGGTAAGAAACATAGAGGTGAAAATAGAAGAAAATTACAAAGTAATAGCCACAAGCAGCAAGCACACCGGCAAACATTTCACTTTTTCTCAGCGCACAATATTTGAAGGAGAGATGAATATTGATTGTGCCTGTTGCTTGTTGCAAAAATAATGAAAGCTTGTGCTGCAGACTCTCTGACCCCCACCAAATGCACATCATCCTGACTTGGAAATATATCACTGTTTCTTACGTATCACTGGGTCAAAGTCCTGGAGTTCCCTACTTAATACCATTGTGGGGTTACCGAGAGCAAATGGATTCAAGAAGGCAGCTCAACACCACACTCACACTCCTTGGAATTAATATGAAAATATTAGTTATGTGAAGGTTACTTGAGAAGATTTGAGCTCACTCGCCTGATAGTCTGCCTGAAATTTCCTAGTGGAATTGGAAGAAAATTGCAAAAGACGGCAAGATATTTTGTTGCAACATAACATGCTCTGTTAAAGTTTCAGCATGCTTGAACTGAGACTTCCAACCGTACGTTAGTGTGTGTTAAATATCCAGGAGTCTCCTCATTTCCCCTCCTTTCTTGCTCAGCCGACTGACCCTCACATCACATTTGCTGTTCTATAATGTGCCTTTGTAAACTGCTTCAGCCCCCTTGAGCCCTTTGAAGACTGCAGCAGTGTTCATGCGTTGAGAAGCAACTTATATATTTAACCAGAGTGGCGTCAGTTACCCAGACTCAAATAACTGCCAGTGTTTTTACATTTGCCTGCTCTCTGTAGGTACTCAGTGCTTTGGCAATGAGGTTAAAAAGGAACTGTCTCCAGGCTTCTGCTAATTCTCTGCTGTACCTGCAAGGATACATTTTAAGTCCAGCTCCCTCTGTACAATACTTCTGACCTCTATCTCTATGAACAGTTTGAGTTGTTTCTGTTGGTATTTATAGACCATTGGTTTGTGGCCAGAAAGCCTTATTTTTCTACTTGAACTTGAACTAAATGGCTTGCTAGTTACGAGACAATAACATTGCTTGGGTGTGTGAAGTCTCAAAAAACCCAGACCAGGTAAAGATGCTGTGTCAACTTGGAAAATAACTCATTCCTTCTTCCTGATGTCAAAAAGTGCTGAAGCACTTAATATAGCATATGCTATGATCCCAGTTAACAGCAAGGCAGTGTCACTAAAGAGGATTTTAACTTTCCAAATATGGACTGGGACTGCCATTGTGTTAATGGTTTCGATGGAGAGGAATTTGTTAAGCGTGTACCAGAAAATTTTCTGATTCAGTATGTGGATGAACCTACTAGAGAAGATGCAAATCTTGACCTAGTCTTGGAAAATAAGGCAGGGCAGATGACTGAGGTGTCAGTGGGGGAGCACTTTGGGGCCTGCGACCATAATTCTCTTTGTTTAAAATAGTGATGGAAAAGAATAGACCAGATCTAAAAGTTGAAGTTTTAGATTGCAGGGAGGCCAATTTTGATGATATGAGGCAAGAACTTTCAAAAGTTGATTGGGCACAGATGTTCGCAGGTAAAGGGACGGCTAGAAAATGGGAAACCTTCAAAAATGAGATAATGAGAGTCCAGAGAAAGTATATACCTGTTAGGGTAAAAGGAAAGGTTGGTAGGTATAGGGAATGCTGGATGACTTAAGAAACTCAGGGTTTGGTTAAGAAAAAGAAAGAAGCATATGTCAGGTATAGACATGATAGATCAAGTGAACCCTTATAAGAGTATAAAGGCAGTAGGAGTATACTTAACAGAAAAATTGGGAGGGCAAAAAGGGGACATGAGATAGCTTTGGCAAATAGAGTTAAGGAGAATCCAAAGGGTTTTTATTAATACATTAAGAACAAAAGGGTATCTAGGGAGAGAAGAGGGCCCCTCAAAGATCAGCTAGGTTGCCTTTGTATGGAGCAGCAGGAGATGGGGAGATACTAAACAAATATTTTGCATCAGTATTTGCTGTCATCCAAGATGGCCGTCCAGTATATAACCACAAACCAATTTACCCTCCTATTGCTCTGTTCTGAAACTTTGTCATCTCAGTTGGCTTTATTGGGAACTGAATGACTTCTTTTCCACTTCTAGCCATCTGAATCCTTTGTATCTTTCCATACTAATTCTTCTTCCTAATCATTTTTCTTTCCCCAGGCAAATCTTCCAGCGCTGTTGAGTATGACAGAGCAAGAAAGTGAAACTGATTCTAACAGAGAAGGGCTGTCACCAGAAGGCAGAAGGGTCACCTTCCTTCACCTTCAGCTCATCCTTTTCGCATTATTCTCCTTCTCAGCCCACACATGATCATCCTCTTCCTCCTCCTCAACCTTCTACTTGTTTGTTGATGCTGAGGAAGAAGGATATGAGTGTGCAACACCCTACTGAATATGATATGTGTGAGTCAGCAATACTGCAGCGATTCCTGGTTTCATGCTCAGTAAACCACACAGTGATTAATCAGACCCCTGAACTCCACCCCCACACACACATCTTGCAAAATGGAGTGTCTCCCATCTGCTCCTTTGTCTTTTCTCCTTCACGTGAGAGATTTCCCTCCCAATCCCAGCAGCCCATCTCTCCCATTGTATCGTTTGCAGTTTTCTCCCGCAGAAAGAGAAAAAAGGAACTGATGGATTTATGTCAGATGTCTTCTGACAGCCGAAGGGAGGGCAGTGAGAAGTGATCTGGGGTGTGGATGTCGATGACTTGGTGTAACTGGCTAGACACAGTGCCTTGTTTAATGCACTGTAGTTACTGCGCTGGGATGTCCAAAATCACCTCAGTCAGAAGGACAAGACAGTCCCTTTCCTGTTTGTTATCCCCCTGGAAAGTGCACACATGTACATCAGATGGAGATAAGGTGAAGCTAGTTGAATATTAAGTTGGCAATCACGATGTGTTACATATGGTCATGATGCCCAGTTGAAGAATGAGTCAGGTAAAAAAGTTAGCAGAAAAAGCACTTGGACAAAATTTATCTCTTGCTATGGAATACGACACTTCACTGATAACACATGGAATTACTTAGAACGGACAACAAAGAAACAGGATAGTCCCTACATAGTTATTATTTATACAAGCTTCTCCCATTATAATTCATTCAAAACCAACATACCCTTCTCTCCATTTCTTCCTCATGCATTTCTCTCGCTTAATCCTAAGTGCATTTATGCTGCTCACCTGAACTCATGTCTTTGGCAGCAAGTTTATTCCAATCACTTTCTGTGAGACAGGATTTATTTGGAGTTTGATTAGAGATAGTCAGCATGGTTTTGTGAGGGGCAGATCATGCCTCAGAAACCTTATTGAACTCTTTGAGGATATGATGAAACAGGTTGATGAAGGTAGAGCAGTAGATGTGGTGTACGTGGATTTTAGGAAGACATTTGATAAGATTACCCGTGGTAGGCTCATTCAGAAAGTAAAGAGGCATGGGATACAGGGAAATCTGGCTGTTGGGATACAGAATTGGATGGTGCATAGAAGACCATCCAATTGAAGCAACCAACGAGAGGGAAGAAAAAAAACTCCTTGACATTTTCCTCATCCATCTGCCTGTCACAGATGCATTTCCCATGATAGTATTGGCAGGAGTGACCACCGCACAGTCCTGTGGAGACAAAATCCTGTATTCACATTGGGGCTATTGTTATTTGCATTACCATTGTGCTAAATTTGATAGATTTTGAACAAATGCAGCAACTTAAAACTAGGCATCCATGAAGTGCCGTGATACAAAAACAGAAATTGCTGGAAAAACTCGGCAGGTCTGGCAGCATCTGTGGAGAGAAAGCAGCGTTAACATTTCGGGTCCAATGACACTTCTTCAGGACACAGTGCTGTGGTATGTCAGCAACAACAGACCTGGAGTAGCCTACAATCTGTAACCTCATGTTCCACCATACCCTAGCTCAGGTATTTGAGTCTTGGTGCTGCTGATCATTTGACATGTTCAATGCATGTTTCCTCTATATCATAGAGTGAGTGAAATTTGGAAGTCAGGACTGGTTAATTGGCTATCATTGAAATCCCAGGTTACTTTCAGCTCTCTGCTGATTCATTAGAAAGTTTCTGCAATGATAGAAAGTATTTTATTGATGGATATAATTCATTTCAGATGTGAAACTGTCAAGTTCAGTAGCACCTTAGCAATGAAAAAAGCATTGTCAATCATCTTTTATTTTATTGTCTGATTGAAAGCTGATACATGTACTCTGATACTCAAATTACCCTGCATATGCTAAGTCATAATCTTCAACATATAGACACACCATTACCATTAGGTGGGATGGTCAGATGTGCCCCTTTCCTTCTCTATGTTGAGTTTTGAAACAAGACTCCTTGTCCAATCAGTGATGTTTAACTGGTTACGTAGTGTAATCAAAAAAGACACAGTCAGCTGGGGTGCCTTGAGTTTTAAAAGGAAATGAAGGTAATTGTCTCTAACCATACCCACTCTTGTTAAGCATTCAAAGGTTGTAGATTACTGAGAAAGGAGGGTGGATTAAGCAAGTTTGGGTCCAATAAAACTAAAGCAGTATAGGACTGTTGGAGTATGATAGTTCAACTGTCTGGCCTTCACCTGGGATCCTGCTAGTTTGGAAAGAGACAGAGAAAACACAGACACGTGTCATATATCAACTGGGAAGTAAATAATTGGCTTGTCACATGTTCTTCTCCCTCTAACTGACCAGTGATGCAGACATGGTCGTGGCTGGTGCATTTCAGTTGCTAGGCATACATGATGAGATTATGTCTGAAAACATTTGTTTCATAGTCAAAGCCCCAGTGTCCAAATTGTTATGTATAATGAAAATAAAAAATATTGGAAATCACAATGGATCAGGTAGCATCCATACAGAGAGAGCAAGCTACCATTTTAGGTTTAAAGTTAAAAATCACACAACACCAGGTTATAATCCAACACTATCACCCGATGAGCATCGCTCCACAAGCTAGTGTGCGTCCAATTAAACCTGTTGGTTAATAACCTGGTGTTGTGTGATTTTTAACTTTGTACACCCCAGTCCAACACCGGCGTCTCCAAATCATTTTAGGTTTAGATGACTCATCACCAGAGCTCATCTAAACTCAAAATGTTAGCTTGCTCTCTCTCTCTCCATGGATGCTGCCTGATCAGCTGTGGTTTCCAGCATTTTTTGTTTTCAGAACAGATTCTAGCATTTGCAGTAATTAGCTCCTGATATGTATCATCGCTAGTTTCCTCGTAACCCAGACATTTTGATTAGATTAGATTCCCTACAGTATGGAAACAGGCTCTTTAGCCCAACAAGTCCACACCGACCCTCTGAGAGTAACCAATCCAGACCCATTCCCCTACCCTATACAATATTTACCCCTGACTAATGAACCTAACACTATGGGCAATTTAGCATGGCCAATTCACCTGACCTGCGCATCTTTAGATTGTGGGTGGAAACCAGAGCACCTGGAGAAAACCCACGCAGACTTTCGCCTGAGGTGGGAATTGTGAGGCAGCAGTGCTAACCACTGAGCCATTGTGCCACGCATGGTTTTGTCTCATGGTGTAAGGGATGCTTCCTGTTCTGTAAAGGTATAAGATGTGTGAGTGCAGTTCTAGGTGTTGTTATCCAATATGCGTGATCAGACAGCTAGTTTATCACACTTCTAGAGCTGTTATGAACACGCCTTGTAGAGACATTAGCAGCGACTTGGGAATGAGAGAAACTATCTGATTACATTTTGATTTAGCAATCATGATTGAAACAGATCACAAGCTGTTGATAACCTTGTTAGAGAAAAAGAGAATTTGAATACTTGATTCCCAGGCTCCAGACACCCTGTTTCTAGTTGACACAGTACAGGGGAAACATCAGACAATGACTGATGTTCTGCCAAGAATTCCCATCAAAACCCCCAAGCAAGGAGGGCAAGCATTTGTTCTAGCAGTTGAGATCTGTGTGGAATTCACCACTTAATATTTTACCAAAGCTGCAGGATTTTGTGAGGCTCAGTTATGTGATGAAAAATGTGCACAGTTCCATACATGGTCATTAAGGATAACTAAGGATATCCTCAAGAAGATTCACCAGGAGCATCTCGATACATCCAAGTGTTGGACCAGGTTACTACAGTTTTTTTTAAATCAAGGCTTGAGCTGTTGCATTCCCCTGAAAACATAACTTGCACCTGCACTACTTGTACGTCATTTAGACAGGAAGTAGAAAGAACATCCTCAAACCTGTTTTTGTTCCTGCTGGACCTTTGAAATGACCTTGAGTCCTCCTTGAGTTCATGAGGACAGTTTTCTTCAATGTGATTGGTAATTATTCCCATTGAATCTAAGTACAGAAGTTCAACTGACCCACCTCAGAGGCTGTAATAACCACTTTGAAACTGTTTTCTATGCATGGAATTCCAGATGTAGATCTCACGAGCTATCACGGTCTATTTCTAAGCCTTTGCAGCATCATGTGGTTAGAAACAGAAAGAGAGCATGATCTGGACTGTGAGGGACTTAGTGCAAGACACTAATCTTCAACCAAGCGTCTATACCTACTGTCCAAAACAACTTTACCTGATGCCAACTGTTGATGGACTGAAGATAGTGAATCCAACTTTTCTCTATTCCCCAGGTTGTAACACTAATTGTTACATTGAACAATTATGGCTGAAGAAGGAATGTTACAGGATGGACCAAGCTCCCCATCGGACCAGCAACAGTGTTCATACATACTGGAAACTGGATCCCAAGTGGGGATCTGGGCTCAGCAATACATGGGAATAGTACCTGGCCAAATTACAGCAGTAGAGACCCTTCCTTTTCTGCACACCAATTAGTCTTCTTCAAAGGAACAGGTGTGACTTAATTTTGTTAAAGGATAATCCAATCGCTGGAAAGTTTCTCTACGCAGACTCTCAGGACGTTGCTGTGGTGACTGAGCTGAATATGACTGAGACAAGGCTGAAAATCCTCAGCATCATAATGCACTGACCCTCCACAACCTGTGAGAGAACAAATACATGTTTCAGGAAATTAGAGAAAGTATTCCACAGTGCACCATGTCTCAGTGGTTAGCACTGTTGCCTCACAGTGTGAGGGACCAGGGTTTGATTCCACACTTAGAAAACTGTCTGTGTGGAGATCCCACTGAGTGCTCCAATTTGCCCCCCACAGTCCGAGGATGTGCAATTTAGATGGGTTGGTCATGCTAAAATATCCACAATGTGCAGTAATGTGTAGGTTAGGTGCATTAGCCTTGGAAATGTAGGATTACAGGGATAGGGAGAGGGATGGCTCTGGGTGGGATGTTGTTCGGAGGATTGGTGTGGAATTGTTGGGCTCAATGGGCCGTTTCCACACACTGTGGGGTTCTGTATAATGGAGTATTCTATATAATATCCCATCCTTTCTATACGCAGGCTGAGAATGGTGGATGGTGATGGTGGGAGTGAGGATAATGTTAAATGTTAAATATTAATAGAAATGTTAATGATAATGACTTAAAAGGGATTGAGCGAAGACATAATAATGACTAACATACATCCATTAGTGGCATCTACTAAAATAAGGCTACACTTGGAACTAGAATGGAGTCTGTAATTTTGTATGAATTCTCTTTCCCCCATAGTGATGTATATAGTATAATAACAGTAAATAAAAACTATTGTTATTCACCAGTACAAGGACAGACATGCCTCTCTGTATCTTTGGTATGATCTTACAACACTCCACTTCCATCCCATCAATTTACTCACACTGACTGCAAAGATGAGCAGGAAAAATCAAATCTTTTCTTTGCTGCAGCTCCTTGTGCTGAGTACCTGATCAGATTTACCACAGACCAAGATGATAACAGACCCAATAATTGCAGTGACGTCCCGTGAGTGTGCCATGTTCAGACTGGCCAATAAAAACTCCTCCTTCAGTTGTCTTCATTAGAGTGAAATTCTTTCCTTTGAATGTGAAGAGAAGGGTAATAAAAGGGTCTGACCAACAATCACTTTGTCCAGATGTCTGCTTCTGCTCCTTTGTTACAAAGGTAGCTGAGAGCACTTCTCCTTGAACATTAACCCAAACCCATTAGGGTGGGGAGGGGAGGCTTGGGCACTGGGGTAAGCAGCTTTGTCTGAATGTTTTGCACTGAAGGTCCCTAGTTTTGCTCCCCATCACCTCCCCCTTCATCACACCAATGCAACACTTCCTCTATGTTACTGTATGAAACACTTTCCCAGTTTTGCTCAGCTCCATCAGTCATAAAGTCACAGAGTTGAAAAGTGTGGTGCTGGAAAAGCACAGCAGGTCAGGCTGCATCCGAGGAGCAGGAAAATCGACATTTCATGCATAAGCTCTTTGTCAGGAATGTTGGGAAGGGATGGGGTTGCTGAAAGATAGATAAGAAGGTAGGAATGGGGGGTAGGATGCAGGGGGGACGGTAGCTGAGAAGGTGGTAGGTAAATGCAGCTGGGGGCTGATGGTGATGGGTCGGAGGGCATGGCGGAGCAGATAGCTGGGAAAGAAGATGGGCAGGTAGGGCAGGTCAAGAGGGCGGTGCTGAGTTAGATCTGGGATGAGGTGGGGGGAGGGGAGATGAGGAAACTAGTGAAGTTGACATTGATGCCATATGGTTGGAGGGTCCCAAGGCAGAAGATGAGACATTCTTTCTCTTGTCAACGGGTGGCTTGGATTTGGTGGTGGAGGAGGCCCAGGATCTGCATGCCCTTGGCGGAGTGGAGGGAGAGTTGAAGTGGCTGGCCGCAGAGCAGTGCGGTTGTTTAGTGCATGTGTCCCAGAGATGTTCCCTGAAACGGTCCACGAGTTGGCGCCCTGTCTCCCCAATGTAGAGGAGACCACATGGAGAGTGACGGACACAGTAGATGAGGTGTTTGGATGTGTAGGAAAATTTCTACTGGATGTGGAAGGATTCTTTGGGGCCTTGGATGAGGTGAGGAAGGAGGTGTGGGTGCAGGTTTTACACCTCTTATGGTGGCTGGGAGTGGATCTAACGAGGGTGTTACAGAGGGAATGGTCTCTGCAGAATGCTGATAGGGATGGGAAGGGAAATATATCTCGGGTGGTGAGGTCTGACTGTAGGTGGTGGAAATGGCAGAGGATGATGGGATGTATCTGGAGGTTGGTGGGGTAGAAGGTAAGAACCGGGGGTGTTATATCTTTGCTGTGGTTGGAGGGGTGGGGTTCAAGGGCGGAGGTGCGGAAAATGGAGGAGATGTGGTGGAGGGCATCATTGTTCACATGGAAGGGAAAATTGCGGTCCTTGACCTCACCAGTTTCCTGATCTCCCCTGCCCGCACCTCATCCCAGATCCAACCCTCCAACTTGACACTGGTCTCCTACCTGTCCATCTATACACCTTCAACCCATCACAATCACCTCCCCCCACCTGCTTCTACTTATCGCCTTCCAAGTTACCTTCCCCCCCCCCCACCCCCAGCCCCACCCTCCTATTTATCTGTCAGCCCCCCTCCCCCTTCATATTCCTTATGAAGGGCTTAAGCCCGAAACGTTGACTCTCTTGCTCTTCGGATGCTGCCTGACCTGCTCTACTTTTTCAGCAACACACTTTTCAAATCTGATCTCCAGCATCTAAAGCCCTCACTTTCTCTCACAGAGTCCTACAGCATAGAAACAGACCCTTCGGTCCAATCAGTCCATGAGATCCTGATCCCAAACTAAATTAGTTCCACCTGTCCACACATGGACCATATCCCTCCAAACATTTCCTCCTCTTCATGTACTTCTCCAAATGTCTTTTAAACATTGTACCCTCATCCATCACTTCCTCTAGATGTTCATTCTACACATGACCCACTTTCTGTGTGAAAGAGATTACTCCTCACATTGTTTTAAATTTTTCTCCTCTCACCTCAAAAATATGCCTCCTCGTGTTGTAATTCCACACCCTAGGGAAAAGATACCAGACATTCACCGTATCCATGCCGCTCATGATTGTATATACCTCTATAAGGTCCCCCCTCAATCTCCTATACTCCAATAAGAATAGTCCCAACCTGTCCACCCTCTCCTTATAACTTAAACCTTCCATTGCTGGCAACATGCTGGCAAATCTCTTCGAACCCTGTCTGGGACACCTCAGTCTTTTTTATGTAGAAATAGCCCTCATTCTGATAATGCATGTGATAATCAACACTTTTTCTAAAGGGGCTTCCAAACAGCAGCACATTCCTGGAATTGGCAGATCTTGGCATTTTAAAACAAGGAGAACCACTAGGGTGGCAGCACTGAGCTGATGTTCGCGTCTGGCCTTGAATCTCAGCTTTGAGGGGATAAACCCCCAAATCCCACAGAAGGAGCAGATTGGCACTAGCGTTAACACATTATTTACCACAACAGATAAACAAAGACTGGGACTGATTTGAATTTAGTCTAAACTCATTCGCTAATATAAGGCCCCGTATCTGTAGTTGTTATTTGAAATCATTAAGGAAACTACTATCCAGGAAAGTATAAATTAATTGACTACATGGACAGCAGTGATCATCTTACCCTCAAAAAGCAGGCCCCAATAAATAATTATGTGGAGTGTACTGAATTAATAAGATGTGAGAAAGTGGGTTTTCATTGAGACAGGATGCAGGAAGACTTTGGGAATGATCTCTGTCAGGTAACAAGGATTCTACTGGCTGTCCATCAAGGAAATATCTTGATTTTCCATCTCAAGTATTAATAAGGTGCTGCTTCTGTTCCCTGGCTGAAAGACGAAAGCTCCTTTGATCTGTCTCTTCTTCCTCCTTCTCCTGTTGTGTGAAGGGAGAGCTGATCTTAGCTTCTTCATCCTCAACCTCCTCAGCTTTGGATTGTGTTCATCCTTTCAATGGCAAAATTTGACAGTAAATAACAGTAATGTTGGACACTCTATTAGGCTGTAAGTAATAGTAATGTTGGACACTGTATTAGGCTGTAGAACACCCTGTAGGTGGATTTGACTGGATATCTAGAACAAAGTTGCTTCAGGTCTCATTTATCAGATTTCTTGTCGTCCCAAAGTCCTCTCCAACATTTTCTCTCCAACATCTCTGGATGTTGAATCATCAAACCATTGGTCACTACCAGATACATACCTTAGAATCATATACAGCCTGCTAAGAGAGGTCATGGACAATCTACAGAGAAAGATAATCAAAATTATATAACAACTGCACATTTACAGAAGTAACAGTAATGTTGGACACTCTATTAGGCTGTAGAGCACCCTATAGGTGGATTTGACTGGATATCTAGAACAAAGTTGCTTCAGGTCTCATTTATCAACAATCACGTTGACAGGTTAGTCAGGTAAAGATGTTCACAGCATATGAACACAAGTCATGCTCTCCTTTTGCTGTGTGTGATCCGTTTATTTTACTCAGAAAGGGTTTTATGTTTTCTTACTCTCAAAGTGCAGGTTCCAATAAATAATAAACAAGTTTTTGTAGGTATTTTTAAAGCAACCTGTTCTAAGATATTGATACACATTGTTGGAGGAGGTGGGAACTCCTAGTTTGAAAGGAGGTACACTACCACTGCACCACAAGAACACCCAAGCAAGCATTTGTAAGTTTAAATATGAAGATTATTTATTCTCACTCACATGCTGAAAATTAATTCAACATTTCACTCGATCAGCTTGTGCACACATAGAGATTACTTGCAGATTGAGGTATGTTATTGACGTAAGGTATAATTCTCACAATCTCTTGTGAAAAGTCTATAGTTTCTTAGATAGTGATTGAAGCAAAGAATGTTCAGATGATGCGAGGTTTGTAAGGGTTGATCGGGGGTTGGTCTTCAGACGTTGGAATGGGCTAGAGGAGTCTTTTTTCTTGTCAGATCCCCATTTTCATTGCATTTTTGATAACTACTTCAGTTGCAAGAATGATTTGCAGCTGGTTTAATAACTTTCATTTGCAGTTTCTCAGTCTATAAAGTAGCTTCTTGCTGAGTTAAACACAGATTACAAAAATGTTCCCTTATCCTGTGATTTCCCCAAGTTCAAAGCCCTTTACCCCAAAGTGTTATACAATACAATACAGCTCAGGGACAGGCCAATCAGCCCACCAAGTCTGTGCCAATTCCAAATTCTTACACCTGTTACCTTTTGTCCACTTTTTATTCCCTTTATCGCCTCCTGTACATGTATCCAAAATGATACGTCTGTTGTGGGGAAATCACGACTCTGAGTCAGAACTGGGATTCGAAGACAGAGTTTATTGTACAAAGGAACTGGAGCTCCAGGGAGAGAGAGAGAGCCGTTCGGCAGCACGGCTGTCAGCTGCGAGCCTTCTCTCACCCGCCAAGCACATATTATGATATTTTATACATTTCATGGTATAATGGTCCAAATATTGAGTCTTTGTGCAGCATGGTTTGTTTACAGAAAACATTACAGAGTCATCTTCAGTTTCAGAGGAATGCTACAGAGTCATTGTCAGTTTCAGTAGTGACACAGAAGCCCATTGCTGCAGTAATTGGTGGTGAGCGTTCTTCCTCAGAAGGAAGACCATTTTCCGTTCCTGCAAATCTAAGGTATTAACACTTGTATCCAAGCAATCTCAGGTAGTTAATGTTTCTGCTGAAGGTGTTGGCTGGACTCAAACACTTTGGTGGGCAGTACACATTACTGATGTGTATCCTCTCCCCCACCCGCCTTAAACCAATTATCTATGTTGTGTCTATTGTGCCGGTATCCTGTTGGCCTCGGGCAGTATCTGTGTATGCTTCACTGTACTTTTCCATGCAATGGCTCAGCAGCCATCTTGTGTCCGTGTGCCCTGTGTCACCATGCCCCATGCCAACTCCCACTTCACGTCTTAAATTATACCACATGCCTACTTCCACCACCTCCACTGGCAGTGTGCTCCAAGCATTCATCACCCTCTGTGTGAAAGATTTTCCCTGGATGTTTCCCATCAACGTTCTCCCTCTCACCTTGAACCTATGCCTTTTTTAGTTGATTTTTCCACCCTGGGAAAAAGCCTCTGACTACCCACCCTATCTCTGCTTCTCATCATTCTGTTGAGATCCGTCAGGTTGATTCCTCCGTCTCCAGCTTTCCAGTGAAAGAGTTTATCCAACCTCTCCTCATAAATGAAACCGAGGCTCCAACAGCACTGATGATGTTCCCTAGCCAGGGAACGAAACGTTTGCAGCAAAAACTTCCAGCTCGGCGAGCAGAACCACAACAACGGATACCCGAGCTACAAATTTTCAATCAGATTTTATAAATGAAACCCTCCAAACCAGGCAACATCCTGGTAAAGTCTTCGAGGAGAAAGTGAGGACTGCAGATGCTGGAGATCAGAGCTGAAAATGTGTTGCTGGAAAAGCGCAGCAGGTCAGGCAGCATCCAAGGAGCAGGAGATTCGATGTTTCGGGCATAAGCCATTCCTGAAGAAGGGCTCATGCCCGCAGCGTCGAATCTCCTGTTCCTTGGATGCTGCCTGACCTGCTGCGCTTTTCCAGCAACACATTTTCAGCCAACATCCTGGTAAACCCCGGCACTAAGGGAGACCCAATCAAAATGGTGGAAGTTAAAAATCACCATTCAGGGTGTCCTCCATGAACACAGCTGTGATATGCTCCCAAACCAGTCATGCAACTTCCCCACCTCTTCTGCTGCCTCCTCTGTCTCATCTAAAATATTGATATCTGGAACGTGAAGCTGCCAATCCTGTCCCTCTTTCAGCCCCATCTCTGTTGAAACAACACCACCATAATTGCATGTATTAGTCCAGACTCTAAGTTCATCTATTTTCCCTGTTATTCTAGTTGTACTGAAGCAGATACAATCCAAGCCTCCACTCCCGCTGATCTCAGCAACCTCTCCCTGACTGCTCTTCCTCTTAGTTACACACTTGCCTTAGTCTCAAGCTTTTCCCATTGTGTGTATGATAATTATGTGTCCTGTGTTATCGGATCATAGGATGGTAAAACATGCAAAAAAAGCTTTGAGTTTCACCCTGCCTGTTTGGATGAGGGCAACCATCATTATATAATGGCAGATTGATAGGATTCATTCACATCTGCCTTACATGGTTTGAATTTCAAAGCTCCCTTTTGTCCAGGGTAAAATAAATAAGGTTGGTAGGGATTCAATTGTTTTTTATATGGTGATCTATTCTTACTTAAAGGAATGTGTGGTTTATCCAGATAGCTGTAAATGGTCACAGTTAATTAGGTATTTGCTAAAGATTTAGGGCTATCTGAAGCTCAAATGCCAAAGGTCACATGATTTGCAGCAGTCATTTTCATGGTGTGTCTGTGTCTATGTTTTGAAGTATTGACTGAAATATAATGATAGACTGGGACACGACACAGTTGTAATAATTGCTTCCTGCACTGGTGAGTAGCCTTTCTTAATGCAGTAGTGGCCAGCTCCCTCTTCTTCACCGTTCCATCGAGAAAGCAATAAATTGTGAAGTTCGCTTCAGCGGAACATTGGTGAAGAGAACATTATGACAGAAAGGAGGCAGTTTAGAGCAAAGGCATGATAGGGATTTAAGAGAAAGAGATTGGAATGGGAGAAGTAAAGTAAAAGTAAAACTCAGAAGGTGCTAGGGAATAGAGAGAAGGGATTAAAGAGATGAGTGAGGCATATTGACAATGTAGGCTTAAAGAGAAAAGGGACAGGCCAAGGAAGAAATAAAGATTAGCAGGAAAACAGTAAGGGCTGAATTTTACCAGAAATTGGTCATTTTTGACAAGATTTGTGCAGGGTTTCTCTCTGCAAATGCTATGGAGTTGTCTCATGCTCTCTTCCTAATTTCAATTTATTCACTGGGTACTGCACTCCTATGGTGCCCTACTCATCCCGTATTCCTACTAACTGTAGGTGGAGATACCGGCTAATGATAGGACATCTAGCATTTTCTGTAAAGCCCAGTCATCCCCAATCAGGCAATGGCAGTGTCACCTGCCCTGAATGGGTCCATTTATTTGCCCTGGACATATCGGTCAGAGGGGAACAGGTATCCTGCTTTACCAATGGGGACCTGGATGTCCTGTGGGAGGAGAGGGTGTGGTCATCATTCATGGGGCGTGCCTGGGATATTGATGACTGAAGGGAATCCACAGGGACAAAGGGATACCTGGAGCTGTGAGATTCCTGCTCTGACTGGTGGGAATTGTTGCTATGTAGATTCCAATCAGCAGCTGAGTTGGGGAAGGAGAAACATTGATCAGGGAGAAAGGAATAGGAATTAAAGAGAAGTGGAAATGACAGACGATGAGGGGAGAAATGAAAGAAAAATAAATTTGAGAGTTGTGTTTCCTGCGCAATAGGGTGAAGAGTGTGGTGCTGGAAAAGCACAGCAGGTCAGGGAGATTCTGAGGAGCAGGAATATTGATGTTTTTGCATAGATTTTTCTGCTCCTTGGATGCTGCCTGACCTGCTGTGCTTTTCCAGCACCACACTCTTGACTCTAGTCTCCAGCATCTGCAGTCCTCACGTTCACCTCCTTTGGGCAATACTCAATCAGGTTCTTCTGAAACTGAAAAATTAAAATCATTTCTGGCAGAGTGACATGACACAAAATCACATTCTGCTCCCTGAGTGATACTGAGTGATACTTCTCAGCAAGATCTGGGAGAGGGGAATAAAAAGGGTAAGGATCACCGGGAGAGGGGGCTGTAAACTGGGATAGTGACTGGGACAGGGGGGCTGTACACAGGGATAGTGACCGGGACAGGGGGCTGTACACAGGGATAGTGACTGGGAGAGGGGGCTGTACATGGGGATAGTGACCGGGACAGGGGGCTGTACACAGGGATAGTGACTGGTGAGGGGGCTGTACATGGGGATAGTGACCGGGACAGGGGACTGTACATGTGGATAGTGACCGGGAGAGGGGGCTGTACACGGGGATAGTGACCGGGACAGGGGGCTGTACAGGGGGATAGCGACCGGGACAGGGGACTGTACACGGGGATAGTGACTGGGACAGGAGGCTATACACGGGGATAGTGAACGGGAGAGGGGGCTGTACACAGGGATAGTGACCAGGACAGGGGACTATACATGGGGATAGTGACCGGGACAGGGGGCTGTACAGGGGGATAGTGACTGGGAGAGGGGACTGTACAGGGGGATAGTGACCGGGACAGGGGACTGTACACGGGGATAGTGACTGGGACAGGGGGCTGCACACGGGGATAGTGACTGGGACAGGGGGCTATACACGGGGATAGTGACCGGGAAAGGGGGCTGTACACGGGGATAGTGACTGGGACAGGGGGCTGTACACGAGGATAGTGACCAGGGGAGAGGGGACTATACATGGGGATAGTGACTGGGACAGGGGACTGTACTTGGGGATAGTGACCGGGAGAAGGGACTGTACACGTGGTTAGGGACTGGGAGAGGGAGCCATTCATGGGGATAGTGACTGGGAGAGGGGGCTGTACACAGGGATAGTGACTGGGAGAGGGGGCTGTACACGGAGATACTGAGCGGGAGAAGGAGCTGTACACAGAGATAGTGGCCAGGAGAGGGTACTGTACATGGGGATAGTGACCAGGGGAGAGGTCTGTTCATGGGGATAGTGACCGTGAGAGGGGGCCATACACGGGGATAGTGACCAGGAGAGGGGGCTGTACACGGGGATAGTGACTGGGAGAGGATGCCATACACGTGGATAGTGACCGGAAGAAGGGGCTGTACACGGGGATAGTGACCGGGAGAGAGGTCTGTACATGGGGAGAGTGACCAGGGGAGAGTGGGCTGCACACTGGGATAGTGACCAGGAGAGGGGGCTGTACATGGGGTTAGTGACCGGGAGAGGGAGCTGTACACAAGGATAGTAACCGGGAGAGGGGGCTGTAGGCAGGGATAGTGACTGGGAGAGGGGGCTGTACACGGGGATAGTGACCAGTGGAGAGGGGGCTGTACACGGGGATAGTGACCAGTGGAGAGGGGGCTGTACACGGGGATAGTGACCTGGGGAGAGGGGGCTGTACACGGGGATAGTGACCAGTGGAGAGGGGGCTGTACACGGGGATAGTGACCTGGGGAGAGGGGGCTGTACACGGGGATAGTGACTGGGAGAGGAGGCTGTACACGGGGATAGTGACCAGTGGAGAGGGGGCTGTACACGGGGATAGTGACCTGGGGAGAGGTGGCTGTACACGGGGATAGTGACCAGGGGAGAGGGGGCTGTACACGGGGATAGTGACCAGGGGAGAGGGGGCTGTGCATGTGGATAGTGACTGGGAGAGGGAGCTGTACATGGGAATAGTGACTGGGAGAGGGGGCTGTGCATGGGGAGAGTGAATGGGAGAGGGGGGCTGTAGATGGGGATAATGACCGGGAGAGGGGGCGTGATAGGTGTAGTGTCCTGTTGAGGGAGATGTCTGCTGGGAATGTCATTGCCCTTGATGTGTTGAGCTGCTTTCTTGAACTGCTGCAGTCCATATCTATGGTGGACTGTCTTGTTTATCGCTGAACACCACAGTCTAAACATAAGGTGTAGCAGCTAAGATGCAGCTACCTGAAGGTAAGCTGTGATTTCCAGCTGGTACCTTCAGCCTATGTAACTCACAGAAACACAGAAAATAGGTGCAGCAATGGTCCATTCCACCCTTTGAGTCTGTCCTACCATTCCATGGCTGATCGTGCGATCTCAGTATCCCATTCCCACTTTCTCACCAAACCCTGGATCCCTTGAGCTGCAGGTGTCACATCTGGCTCCCTCTTGAGTATAAACTGGCCCTAACAATGTCCGATTGAAGAGAATTCCAAAGGTTCCCAACTCTCTTCCTCATCTCAGTCCTGAAAGGCTTACCCCTAGTTCTGGACTTCCCCAAGATCGGGAACAGTCTTCCTGCATCAAGCCTGTCCAGTCCCATCAGGCTTTTATATGTTTCTGAGCGATCCTCCCTCATTCTTCTCAATTCCAGGCCACTCAGAGGCTCACACACTTTCACCAACTGAGGCTGTCAGTGGCTCCTCTAAGCCCGACATGATCTTTTAGTTTCTTTTGTTGTCTTAAATGCATCAGTTTTCCTTTTGGCCCTGTAGGCAATCTGCTTCAATGAAATATGACACTGCCTTCAAAGACCTTTCTCATGTGAGCCATCAATGTGTTCTGTGTATGGACCTGATTTGTCTGAAATGCGTGGATGTGTGTGTGTGTGTTAAGTGCCAGAGAAGGTCGCAATTATCCTCTCAATGGATGGAGACTGACTGATGTCCTTGGGCAGACCTATTATTTAGGTATGTGCATTTGATTTGATCTCCTTACTAACACAACACCCAGGGCGAGAATCCACTCAAGCCCACAGTGTAGTTTCACTTTGCCTGTTGGCCAAAGTGGAAAGAGGGGTCTTTCAACCTTTTCTCAAAAGGAATCCCATTACAAACACTCTTCAAATTACTTCTGATTGGGTCAAAAATGGATCCTTTTGTACGTGCCTTCCCCAAAAGCGAGCTTCAGGCAGTCAATTCCCGGATTCAATTCCCTGGTGGGCCGTATTAAATAATCTCACCTCAGTGATGTCTGGGAAACTGGAATTATCCTCAATCTTTCTGCAAAGTGGAAGAACAGTCAGGAGGAGAGAGTGAGGACTGCAGATGCTGGAGATCCAAGTCACAAAGTGTTTTGCTGGAAAAGCACAGCTGGTCATCGACACCTCGGATGAAGTGTTCATGCACAGACTCATGTGCATATGTGATCAGTTCGAACGGGCCTCAGGGGCCAAGGTAAACCGAGGCAAGAGCGAGGCCACGCTCTTCGGGAACTGGGCCGACCAATCCTTCATCCCCTTCACCGTCAGGACCGACCACCTGAAGGTGCTGGGTATTTGGTTCGGGGGGGGCTGGGGTGTGCCCCAAGTCTTGGGAGGACCGTATCTGGAAAGTGAGGCACAAACTGGGCAGATGGAAGCTACAGTCACTCTCCATCGTGGGAAAAAAACCTGGTCATCAGGTGTGAGGCAGTGTTGTTATACATGGCACAGGTCTGGCCTATTCCCAGAACCTGTGCCGCTGCAGTCACCCGGGCCATCTTCCAAATTATATGGAGATCAAAGATGGCCAGGGCCCGAACGGACTCAATGTATAAAGATCTGGGCAACAGGGGAAAACATACACCCAATGCCACCCTCACCCTGATGGCCACCTTTGTGTGTGGCTGCATCAAGCTGTGTGTGGATCCCCGGTACGCAAACACCAAGTGTCACTACGTACTGAGGTTCTACTTGTCCCGGTGTTGCGAAGGATGGGTCTGGCCTCGTTGCTGCGGAACGCTCCAAGTAGTTGGACTGTTCCGTATCACCTGTCCTTCGTAGAAAAACTTATGGAGAAAAACACTTTTGACCACAAGTCCATCAGGAAGTGGTCAGCACATAGTGTCCTTGAGACCCTTCGGGAAAAGGAGAGGGCAGATCCTGTCGAGCGGTTCCCTGAGCAGACTGTCAAAGCCATTTGGCAGAATATCTCATCGCCAGAACTTTCCAACAAGCACCAAGACATGGCTTGGCTGGTGGTGAGAAGGGCTCTGCCTGTGAGATCCTTTATGCACGCCCGGACTCTCAGCCGCACCGCACACTGCCCTCGAAGCGGCTGCGGGGGGGACGAGACTGTCACACACCTCCTTCTGGAATGTGCCTATGCAGAAGAAATCTGGAGAGGAATGCAGTGGTGTTTGTGGAGGTTTGTCCCGAGCAGCTCCGTGACGCGGGACTCGGTGCTCTCCGGTCTGTTCACCGGGACGCACACTGAGACGAATATCAACTGCGCCTGGAGGATCATCAGCTCGGTGAAGGACGCTCTCTGGGTGGTCCGAAACCTGTTGATCTTCCAGCTGAAGGAACTGACCCCGACTGAGTGTTGCAGACTGGCACATTCCAAGGTCCAGGACTACGTGTTGAGGGATGCACTGAAGCTTGGGGCAGCTGCCGCCAAGGCACAGTGGAGAAAAACCACCGTGTAACATCTGCCTGCCTAAGAAGAACAGGCGGCCCATGCTGTCATTTGGGCTCCGCTGACACCTCAGCTAAATATATGGATGATAAACATATATACGAATGATTAATTCCGATCTCTGTATGTAAAGAAATGCAAGGTGCGCCTATGAATGGCATCACCAATTGTACAGATCATCAAAATAATTTTATGAATAAAGTATATTTTTGAAATAAAAATATATGCTCGAAACATCCACTCTCCTGCTCCTCGGCTGCTGCCTGACTGGCTGTGTGTTTCCAGGACCACAGTTTGTGACTCTGGAAAAGCAATGAGCCAAGCTCCTGCTGGGGACTGACTGCAAAACCTGACTTGGGATGGATCAGGCTGAGACATCACATTTCACACACGACAGACAAAGTTGGTCATTGTCTTTGTAAAACACCTGTTTTGAGAGGTGGAAGGATTTGGAAGGTGTTCAGAGTGTGGGGTTTTGATCACTCGAGGTATGATTGTGGAGAGACAAGAAGGGGAGAAACGCAGTTAGTTACAGAGACAGGGAGTGCTGAGGAATTTGAGCTCCCACACAAGAGTTTTATCATTGTGCTGGCGGTGGATTGAAGCCAGTTGAACAGAGATCATTGTCTTGTCTTTCACATGAAAAGTGGAGCTTCCGGGAGCTCTGAAGGTGCACTCGGTGAAGACAATAGCTTTGGACAAGTCCTCCTTTTAGACTGAATAATAATCACAAGGAATCTGCTCCCCTTTCCCTAATGTACCCTCTGTGATGTGATGTGATGATATTTGCAGATCAGGAGGCAGAAAGCCACTTGTTGCTGCTATATGCTGCTCCCCCTGACAGGAACACCCACAAAGATTCTCCAAGTGGAAAGATTGGCCATTGGGCTCGTTGCTAAATGCAGCCACTTCAGGGGCTATGTTGTGCTGCCACTGTAGAGCTCTAGTCAATAGGTAGAGTCCACAGCTCTCTCAAACTTGCTGCTGTTTGCATTGTGACACTGTTCCTAACTGGTTTGTGCTTGTTGATAATGTAGGGGAAGTTTTGAGTGTCTGTTCTTAAAATGTTTGATCAAAGCAATAGTTCCTGGCACAGTAGGTGACTAAGATTGAACTGCACTGTAAGAAGTAAATCAGAAGCTACATTGAAACATTGTTATTTGGTATTTCATCTTTGGAACATTAAGCCTAAATTACTTGGTCGGTTTACTTTGCACTAATTCCAAAACTTCTCCCAAGATAAGTATTGACCGCCTGATCATGAGGCAGGCAGTGTAAAGAACCTGATCCTTTTATCTGTAGAAATGCTCAGAAATAATCAGGACAGGATGAATGAGCCTATACGCATGTGTACGCACACAAACACACACACACACATGCATGTGCACACACACACATACAAGCATGAAAACACACGCACGCGCACACAAACACACATGCATGCAGACAAACACACACACACGGCACACAAACACACGTGCACGCACACACACACACACGCGTACACATACATACATGCACACAAACGCACACACATGCCCACCATCACCTATCAGTTATCAGTCGACATTTGCTGGTGAGGTCCATATATGAAGAATAGCTACTTAGGAATGCTGTTAAAACAAAACATGAAAGCTGGAGAGTGTGTACCTATCCCAGCAGGGGCAGATCACCCACAACTTCCAGCAGGACTGTTCCAGCAGGACTGTCCCAGCAGGACTGTTCCAGGACAGCAGGAAAGGAAAAGCTAGAAATATAAACAAATGCACTTTCTGAAGCTTCTTTAAAAATTGAAGAGGGCAAGAAATGGCTGAGTTTCATTCAAAAGATTGAGAAATCCCCAAATTGAGCGTCAGTCCACCTCCTCTCCCAAGCCTCATGGAGCTGCCAGGTATTTCTTTACCTGTCGGAAATGCCTTTACTGACTTCAAAGCAGACATGAACACCACAAACCACTTCCTAATTAATATGCTGACAAGGAATGCCATTCATCTGCTTGGAAGTTCATCACAGACTGCTTGCTGTACTTTCATGAGGAGGGTGTGAATACAATCAGGTAGAGCTTGACTTCATTAATAAATCACACTTTGAAATATGGGTGTGAGGCCCGAGACTCCTATGTGTGACAGCTTGACCTGGTAAAATCTCAGAACTTCTGGATAATTCCTCTGAGCTCTGCTGCATGACAGTGTGTTATGGTTGGATAGGCTTATGGTTTATCTAGGAGCTCAATAGGCTGATTGCCCGGCTGATATATATTAAAAGAATGATTACAGCAGCAGTTCATGTGTCAGCCCTTTCATTCAGCCTAGAAAGCAGAAGGTAAGGCTTGTGGGAATTCTCAATACTCCCTCAGCAGTTTTCCTTCCAGTTCATTTTCTCCCTGAAACTTGTTCTGAAATGGTTCTGTCGCCTGTTCCAGCACCAAATCCTTCCTAAAACTCTGACAAAACCATTTTTTGGCTCATGTGCACACCTAACTTTCATTGACCCACCAGTGCTGGCCTTTCTTGGGCCTCAAGATCTGGAGTTTGCTCTCTAAACCTTTCTGTCCCTCCCACTACTCTCACTTTCTCCCCTCCATTCTCTCTATAACACCTTGTATTTAGATAGCACCATCAATATAATCAAACACCCCAAAGTGCCACACGGGAGGATTATGAATCAAAGTCTGACCATTGAGCCAACATATTGTTCTGCAAGACTTCTTCCTCTGCAGTGACTCAGTGGTTAGCACAGCTGCCTCACAGCACCAGGGCCCCAGGTTCGATTCCAGCCTAGGGTGACTGTCCTCGTGGAAGAAGAAGAAGAACAAAGAAAATTTACAGCACAGGAACAGGCCATTCGGCCCTCCAAGCCTGAGCCCTAATCCAAATGTACTGTCTAAACCTGTCACCCAATTCCTAAGCATCTGTATCCCTCTGCTCCCCACCTACTCATGCATCTGTCCAGACGCATCTTAAATGAATTTACCGTGCCTACCTCTACCACTTCTGCTGGCAACACATTCCAGGTACCCACCACCCTCTGTCTAAAGTACTTGCTGCATGTATCCCCCTTAAACTTTCTACCTCTCACCTTGAAAGTGTGATCTTTCATTACTGAATCCTTCACCTTGGGAAAAAGCTTACCTCTATCCACCCTGTCCATATCCTTCATGATTTTGTAAACCTCAATCAGGTCACCCCTATCTCCTTTTTTCTATTGAGAACAATGCTAACTTACTCAACCTCTCTTCATAGCGAGCACCTTCCATACCAGGCAGCACCCTTGTAAACCCTCCCTGTACCCTCTCCAAAGCGTCCACATCCTTTTGGTAATGGGGCGACCAGAACTGTACACAGTATTCTAAATGTAGCCGAATCAATGTCTTGTACAATTTTAACATGACCTGCCAGCTCTTATACTCAATACTCCATCTGATGAAGGCAAGCATACCATTTGCACAATCTCCCCTGCACAAACCCATGTGGAGTTTGCACATGCTCCCTGTATCTGCGTGGGTTTCCCCCCACAGTCCAAAGATTGCAGGTTAGGTGAATTGGCCATGAGAAATGCAGGATTAATAGGGAATAGAATAGGGGATGGGGGTCAAAAAGTGTGGCACTGGAAAAGCTCAACAGGTCAGGCAGCATCCGAGGAGCAGGAGAGTCGACATTTTGGGCATAAGCCCTTCATCAGGAGTGTGGTGGGAATGGGAGGAAGGGGGCTGGCAATGTGATAGGTCAATGAATTTGGGGGAGTGATGGTGATAGGTTGAAGGGGAGGGTGGAGTGGACAGATGGGAAGGAAGAAGAACAGGTTACACCATTCAAGAGGGCAGTGCCGAGTTGGAGGGTTGAATCTGAAATGAGGTGGGGAGAGGGGAGATGAGGGAACTGGTGAAGTTGATGTCGATGCCGTGTGGTTGGAGGATGTCAAGGCGGAAGATGAGGCATTCTTCCTTCAGTTGTCGGGTAGTTTGGATTTGGCGGTAGAGGAGGCCCAGGTTTTGATGTCCTTGGGGGAGTGGGCGGGGGAGTTGAAGTGGTCGGCTACAGTGTGGTGGGATTGATTGGTGCATGTGTCCCAGAGGTGTTCCATGAGTTGGCATCTTGTCTCCCTAATGTAGAGGAGACCACATTGAGAGTAACGGACACAGTGGTGAGGTGTTTGGATGTGCTGAAAAATCTCTGCCAGAGGTGAAAAAATCCTTTGGGACAATTGGACGGACATGAGGGGGAGGGAGTATGGGTGTTGGCTTTACACCTCTTGCAGCAGCAAGGGAAGGTGCCGAGAGTGGGTCTGGTGAAATACTCTTTGGAGGGTGAGTGCAGACTCGGTGAATGGCCCCTTTTGCACTGTAGGAATTATATGAATTGTTAATACAGCTGTGAATGCAGCTTCTCATTCTTTCTCAACAGTTGTGAACAGTTTTCTCTTGCAGTGAGGGAAAGCCAAGAGTTAGCAGCATGAGGAGTTACCTGATTGTTTAACAATGGTGATGAGCTAATTGAGGGAAGGAGTGATGATTGTGGGCTGGCTGATTGAGATGGGGAATTGAGGAGGAACTTGGTCAGAAATGAATATGGCTGACTGAGATGCAGTGGCTCAGGAAGATAGCAGATTGTGTGAGTTTAGGGGAAAGGTAGACATCTGAGAGACACAGGACTCTCACCTTGCTGGGCCTCAGGACGATATTCAAAGATTAACAGCCTTTGATTGACATGCTCAGCACCCCAATCCACCTCTTCAGTTACACTGCAACCTCTAGCTAGGCTTTCTGGTGGGATTGGCTGATCTCTTCTTGCCCCCCCCCCCCTTACAAAGGAAACATCTCTCTCTGTGCCTTGTCTGCTTCCTTGTAACCCAGGACATCTTTCCACACCTTCCACCCATTGTCCTGCTCTTTACTGCCTCATGCTGAAGGGTTCACACTTCACAATGGTGCCTCTGCCAGTTCTGTCGTAGGTCCTTTTTATTAGAGATTCTTCATTCCACTTGCCCTCCCAAAATGTGGTGACGAGCGGTTAATTAATCGGCTCTGGGAAAGATTAATTAAAAGATCCATGAATTTAGAAGTCAGATTTGTAATCCTGAAATTATCCAGACTTTGATCTAGCCTTTGTCTGTTGATCCTCATCATTTCCCCTCAGTCCCTGACCAATCTCTCTGGTCCCAGACTCTCTCTCATCTTAATACACTTACTGAAGTTGATAGCACACTTAACAAAAGCTTCACCTTTACGAATTAGAATCTTAGAGATGTGCAGTGTGGAAACGGACCCTTCAGTCCAACTCATCCATGCTGACCAGATATCCTCAATTAATCTAGTCCAATTTGCCAGCATCCATCGAAACATTTCCTAATCATCTACCCAACCAGATGCTTTTTAAATGTTGTAATTGTACCAAGAGAAGTTGCTAACAATTTCCTTATGACAAAGCCCATCCAACAAATGACAGGCATTGAGGACATTCAAAAGTTTTGTGAATACATTAAGTCATGCTATTATGAGTTCATTGTGAAGTACTTGATTAAAAGCGCAACACCAGGAGACATAAACAAGAAGTTAAGTTCTTTAGACAAGTAGTGAACACAAATGTGGAGAAAATTAAATTTATCTTGGATGGTAAAGCAAACCAGGCATGAGTTGCAGACCATCTATCCGCTATCCAAGTTTGATGACTCAGACAGAATTTAAAACAAGTTGCTCAAACACTTGCCTGTTCAGTGCCTTGGACCTATTGTGAATTTTATCCTCAAACATTCAAAAAGTTCTAAGTACTTTTTAATATTTTAAGAATATCAGTGGTTTACTATACTAAGTCCCTGACACTAATTTATGACAAATTATATTTGCCATAGAATTATTAGTTTATATTTTTAATAATCTTGATAATTTTGTGCCTTTTGAAAGTTCTGAAAAACTTGCTTTGATTTTTAAGTGATTTGAAGACTGATCAAGAGAACCACATGCAGAACTATCTTTCCCATATTTCCCTTTCATAGTGAAAAAATTACTCCTTTGATTAACAGTGTGGGAGAACTGGGAATGAGATAGGATTCTTTGTTTGAATCAATGTCCTGCGTCAGTCAGATGTGAGCCATGCTTATTTAGAATTGACTGGAGCAGAACGGTGTTTTCAGAACATTGGCAACTCTTCAACCTTGTAACAGTTCATTGTGTTTGTACAAAAGCATCGGCTGCACAGACTTCAAGGCTGTTAACTACTCAGTAATGGAGAACTGGCAGCCTGTGACAAGTCTGCAGAACAGCCAAGGGATTGACATTGTATCACCAACTGCAAACTATACATCAATCGCATGTCTTCATTGATTGGATGCAGTTTGCCAGTTGCCTGTTTTAACTTTTCAACCTCCCCATCCCCCCCACTCCATCCCCCGACTTTTCCATTCTTCTCTTGCTGCCTCTTGCAGCATCGCTCACCCCTTTGGTACCTCATCCCAGTTGTTTTTCTTTCTGTGGGAACGTAGAGAATGAACATTGGCAGACGGCTTCATCAGAATGGGCATTGCAGCCAAGCGCAGACCTGTTCTCATGCGCATTTTCACAGCCCCACTTTCCAGCAGAGGCCACTGGATAGCAGTCAGCACTGGAACCCTGACTGAATTTGCCTCTTCACTGGACCACGGAGTTGCCAACAAAGCTAACATCGCCTTTGGGTTCATCTGCTAAGTTAGCACAGTCAGGAGATGTATTTGCCAATTGTGTTATTAATATATTTGGATCACTTGTTTCTGCTGATGGCTACAATATAGGGATACTCCACACAGAATTCGGATTTACTGCAAACAAACACTTCCTAGGACAGTGCTCCCCAAAGTGGGGGTTAGGCTGAGTCAGTAACTGGCTGATTTAATGTTCTGGCCAGGTTATAACAGCTGTACCACTGTCCTCCAGCTCTGACAGTTCCCACTGAGGGGTCATGACAGGGCCTCAAGCCTTGAAATGGGGTCACAGTGGGAAAATGTTTGGGTAGCACCACCCGAAAGAGCAGGCTCCCAGCTACGAGACACTGAAAGTTGAGGAAGATCATGACCTCCAAATTAGCTCACTCATTCTGAATGACTGGATAGAGTTACAGCTCTGGCATCTTGTTGGTTCATGAATGATTGAACAGACAATCTTTCCATTACTTCAACTGAGAGTTTGTTCCAAATGTTGGTCCTGTTCTGTGAAAAGGAATTCACAAAACCTTCCGTATTTGCCTTTCACTAGTTTGAACCTCACATTTCAAGTTGAAGTAATTTTCTGGTTTACCTTTTCCAGATTCTTCTCTATCTGCTCTACCTTCATAAGTTCACAACTATCCCCACACTGAAGACTCTGATTCTTTATAACTTCACAGCTATGTTATACATCCTCCCACCATCCCCATCAGTACTTTAACATGGCTCTCTTAACAAATTGTCCAAAACTGGACATAATGCCAGTAAAGTGGACTGTCAAGAGCACTCTACACTTTGATCTTGAATATAGTAATTTAAAGCTGGTGTTACCAATGTCCTGTACATCTGTAACATGACCTTCCCAACTCCTTTACTCAATGCATTGATCGATAAAGACAAATATGCAAAACACCTACTTCACCGGCCTGTCTATCTGCAACTCCACTTTCAAGGAACAATGCACCTGCATCCCAGGTCTCTTTATCCAACAAAGGTTCAATGTTGGGTCCACTGTTTTTTTGTCATTGATATAAATGGTCACTAACTTTACTGATGACACCAAAATTGGAGGCGTGAAGAAGGTTACCTCAGAGTGCAACAGGATCTTGATCAGATGGACCAATGGACAAGGAGAGACAGGTCGAGCTTAGATAAATGCATTTGGCCCATATCCCTGCATTTTGGAGAGGCAAATCAGGGCAGGACTTATACACTCAATGGCAAGGTCCTTGAGAATGTTGCTGAACAAAGAGACCTTGGAGTGCAGATTCATAGCTCCTTGAAAGTGGAGGCGCAGGTAGATAGAATAATGAAGAAGGCATTTGGTATGCTTTCCTTTATTGGTCAGAGTATTCAGTACAGGAGTTGGGAGGTCATGTTGCGGCTGTACGGGACATTGGTTAGGCCACTTTTGGAATATGGTGTGCAATTCTGGTCTCCTTCCTATCGGAAGGATGTTGTGAAACTTGAAAGAGTTCAGAGAAGATTTACAAGCATGTTGCCAGGATTGGAGGATTTGAGCTACAGGGAGAGGCTTGGGCTGTTTTCCCTGGAGCATTGGAGGCTGAGGGGTGACCTTATAGAGGTTTATAAAATCATCAGGGGCATGGATAGGGTAAATAGACAGGGTCTTTTCCCTGGGGTGGGTGAGTCCAAAATTAGGAGGCGTAGGTTTAAGGTGAGAGGGGAAAGATTCAAAAGGGACTAATGGGGTAACGTTTTCACACAGAGGATGGTGCGTGTATGGAGTGAGCTGCCAGAGGAAGTGATGGAGGCTGGTATAATTACAACATTTAAAAGGCATTTGGATGGGTATATGAATAGGAAGGGTTTGGAGGGATATGGGCAAAATGCTGGCAAATGGGACTAAATTAGTTTAGAATATTTGATCAGCATGAACGAGTTGGGCCGAAGGGTCTGTTTCCCTGCTGTCTATCTCTATGACTCTATGACTGAAAGATTTACAAGGATGTTGCCGGGGCTAGAGAGTTGGAGCTGCAGGGAGAGGCTGAATAGTTTGGGGCTGTTTTCCTTACAGAGTTGGACATTGAGAGGTGATCTTATGGAGACTTATAAAATCATGAGGGGTATGGTAGGCAAGGTCTTTTTCCTGGGGTGGGGGAGTCAAAAACTAGGGCATGGCTTTAAGGTGAAAAGGGAAAGATATCAAAGGGACCTAAGGGGCAATTCTTTCATGCAGATGGTGGTGTATGTATGGAATGAACTGCCAGAGGAAGTGGTGGAGGCTAGTACAGCATTTAGAAGGCATCTGGATGGGTATATGAACAGGAAGGGTTAACCGGGACATGGGCCAAATGCTGGCAAATGGGACTAGGTCAGATTGGGATGTCTGGTTGGCACAGACTAGTCAGACTGACGGGCCTGTTTCCGTTACATGACTTTTATTCTATGACTTCCTCTGTCTCACTTTCTACTTTCCTGTCTACCCATTTCGACATGAAAGTGACATATCAAGGGCTGTTCAACTTTGACTGGAGGAGCTTGGTTAGCTCAGTTGGCTGGTTTGCAATGCAGCGTGATGCCAACATTGGGGTTCAATTCCGGCACCAGCTGAGGTCACTATGAAGGTCCTGCCTTCTCAACCTCTCCCCTTGCCTGAAGTGTCATCCCTCTCTGATGAGAGAGCAGCCCTAGGGCCTGATTAGACTGTGGTGAATTTACCTTTACACTGGTCGGACACATTGAGACTAACACAGCACAGGGCCCTTTTAATTTTGTCAATAGTTGTCACCACAGCATTCATTACAATGATGTACAGATTATGGGCATTACTAGACCTATGAACATAATAGAAATAAGCAAGAACTGCTTTGGAGAAAATGCTGCCAACTCCAGAGGCAGGAAGGGGCCTGGTGAACGATATCAGATTGGCTTGCGTTCACATCCGGCCATTGGAGAATTTTAATGATGGCGGGACTGGAATTGGACGTTGGGACTGGCAGCTAATCTGAAAGTGGAAAGGCCTGCTGAAAGATTATCTTACAGCACTGTTGGCATTTGCCAATGTCAGATTGATCCCTCCCATGGTGATGTAAGTGTTAGCCAAACATAGGCAGCCTCCCAGCTGATGCGGGGGAACGGATTTTTAGATTTTTAGGAGGGACCCCAGGTCTCAAAGGGATTTCCCTGCCAGTTCTTGGCCCTGGAACGTTTTGAAAGTGATTTATCTCCTACCTGCCTCCCCAGTGAACACAGCTCATGGTTGTGCTGCTGAGTCTCCTCACCCTCCAGCTCTCTTACTGGACTGGCAATAATTGTGGGCAGGAGTGCCATGTAACTGGCAGCAGCCAGTGGCAAGAAGCAGCACTGTCCTCCCTCGCACACTCGGTGTTACCAAGGTCATCAGACAACTCACCCTTCAAATCAAACTAACAGAAATCACTGACCGGGTTCCTGTACTTAGCAAGAAATACTGTTTATAATAAAAGAGCAAATCCTAATCACGGTAAGCAGCTATGAGCTATCAAGACGTGGAGAAAGTGAAGACTGCAGATACTGGAGATCAGAGTTGGAGAGTGTGTTGCTGGAAAAGCACAGCAGGTCAGGCAGCATCCGAGGAGCAGGAGAGTCGACGTTTCAGGCATAAGCTCTTCATCAGTAATATGGGGGGAGGGGTGTTGGGGGAGAAAATGGGTTGAGAGATAAATGGGGTGGGGGTGGAGGGGGATGTTGGGGGGAGGTAGCTGGAAGGCGATGGGTAGATGCAGGTGTGTGGGTGATGGTGATAGGTCAGAGCGGAGGGTGGAGCGGATCGGTGGGAAGGAAGATGGACAAGTAGTTCTGTTCAAAAGGGTGGTGCTTAGGTGGAGGGTTGGATCTGGGATAAGGTGGGGGGAGGTCTACTAGATAAAACTCTGGCACCCTTTTAAAATCCCCAGACAAACAATGAAACATTCATTTGGCGTGCAAATGGATAAAAACTGAAAAACAAAGTTAAACAGCACCAGACCACAATCTTTGTGGAAGTGACCCTTTAGCTTGCCAGGACTTTATTCTTCATTGATCCCTTTTCTCCAGATTCCTTCACTTTCTCACAGGGCGTACAGTGTGATTGGTACGCTAACTGCAATGTCTCTTAGTTACTGGTTAAAGCCAACACCTTGCAGCAACTGGTGGAAGAAATAACTGGCTGTCAGTCCTCAGACATTTTTACTGCGAAGTGAGTGAGAGAGAGAGAGAGAGATGCACACTACCTGCAGTGATAGAGATCTAAAGGCTTCTCCCTGTGTTGTTGGGAGAAGGTGAGTAGAGGCAGGTACCAAATGCTGGCCAACAGTGATGCCCACATCCCACAAAAATGAATTTAAAAAAATTCTTATCCACAAACTCACCTATCCAGAAACCAATTAGGAAGTTATCATCAAATTGGTGACCTGTGGTATTCATGAATGGTCACAATTGCACAAACCAATCAGCTACTTGTTGCTAGCTAAATGTCACTCTGCGTACACCCCCTGGATATGGGTCTGTCCCCTCACTGCTTGAACAAGACAGCAGTGTAAACACCACACACAATGATATTCAGTAACTTGGTTTTAAAAGTGTTACAATCCTTTTTTTACAATCTTGTTTTGGAACAGTCCTTTATCCATTTTAGTTCACAATCAAAAATACAAAAAAAAAGTCTTTAGATTTACATTTATAATATACATTTTCTGCAGCGTTGGGCCATTCACCTTAAATTCAGGCCTTAGATTAGATTGTCATAAAAGATCCTAATCTAATTAAGCAGAGTCAACATGGCTTCATTAAAGGGAAATTATATCTGACTAATTTATTAGAGTATTTTGAGGAAGGGTCAACCATAGTAGATAGAGGGTAACCAACAGATATGTTTTATTTGGACTTCAGAAGGCAATCAACAAGGTACCTCACAAATGTTAAGTCAAAAGATAAGAGCCCACCGTGTTGGACATAGCAATATGAGGCATGGATAAAGAATTGGCTCATGGGCAGGAAACAGCAAGTGGGGAATTTCAGGATGGCGACCTTTGACCAGTGGGATTCCACAGGAATCAGTGCTCATAATATAAATTAACGACTTGGGGAAACAAAGTGAATGTGCTGGGGCCCAATTGGCAGACACCTCAAAATTGGCAGAGAGATAGGTTATGAGAGGGATTACAGAGAGAAATTGATAGGTCAAATAATTGGGCAAAAGAGCTGGCAAATGGAGTGTAATGTGGGAAAGTCCAACATGTTCATTTTAGAAAAGACAGAAAAAATAGTAATATTTAAACAGGGAAAAGCTGCAAATCAAAGGGATTGGGGGTAATTGTATATGAAACACAGAAAGCTAGCATACAGGTGCAGCAGGTAATCAGAAAGGCTAATGGAATGTTGGCCCTTACTTCAAGGGGTTGGAGTGGAAGAGTAGGAAAGTCTAGCTGCAATTATACCAGTTACTGGTGAGACCACATCTGCAGCATTATGGGCAGTTTTAGTCCCCTTACAGAAGAAAAGATATCATTTAATTGCAGGCAGATCAGAGAAGGTTCCCCGGGATGATCTCTGGTATGGATGGATTGTCGCATGAGCAAAAGCTAAACAATTTGGGACTTTACTCACTGGAGTTTAGAAGAATTAGAGATGATTTAATTGAAAATATAGGATTCTTAAGGATTTGACAGGATAATTGCTGAGCGGATGCCCCTTCTTGGGAGTGTCTAAGAGCAGACGGTTAGTCTCAGAATAAAGGGGACACCAATTTAAGCCTGAGCTGAGGAAGAATTTATTCTTTCAGAGGACTGTAAGCCTTTTGAACTCCTTGCCATAGAGAGCTGTGGGGGCAGAGTCCTTGTGAATGTTTCTTGTCGTGATAGATAGATTCTTGATCAGTCGGGTAATCAAGGATTCCCGACAAAGTGAAGGAAAGTGGATGTGAGGAATATTGGATCAGCTACAATGGTACTGAATGGCAAGGCAGGCTTGAGGAACTGCACGACCTTTTCCTGTTCCAGTTGCTTAAGGTCTTGTGATTATGGTCCCTGACGTAGGCCTGCCAATTGAAGGGCAAATCAATCCCTGATCCTCCCAGTAGAAACCAGACAGGATGTTTCTCGGCTGGATGTCTTATTTACAGACAAGCCCCATGGATGTCTGAGCTTCAGCCATAAACTGCTTTTCTGAATTCATTTGACCCTAACAAAAAAAAATCAAAGCATTGCTCATTCCTGCTTTACTTTTTTTGTATTCTCTGCTCATTTTTATCCTTTTACTATTGCTTGATTCTCAAAATCCTCTCATAGTCATAGAGTCATAGAATGTCCAGCATGGAAACAGGCCCTTCGGTCCAACTCGTATATGCAGACCAGATATCCCAACCCGATCTAGTCCCACCAGCACCCGGCCCATATCCCTCCAAACCTTTCCTATTCATATACCCATCCAAATGCCTTTTAAAGGTTGCAATTGTACTAGCCTCCACCACATCCTCTGGCAGCTCATTCCATAACATATACCACCCTCTGCATGAAAAAGTTGCCCTTTAGGTTTCTCACCCTTAACCTATGCCGTCTAGTTCTTGACTCCACCACTCCAGGGAAAAGACTTTGTCTATTTATCCTATCCATGCCCCTCATAATTTTATAAACCTCTATAAGGTGACCCCCCAGCCTCCGATGCTCCAGGGAAAACAGCCCCACCTGTTCAGCTTCTCCCAGTAGCTCAAATCTTCCAACCCTAGCAACATCCTTGTAAAGCTTTTCTGAACCCTTTCAAGTTTCACAACATCTTTCCGATAGAAAGGAGACCAGAATTGCACGTAATATTCCAAAAGTGTACAATGTCCTGTACAGCCGCAACATGACCTCCCAACTCCTGTACTCAATATTCTGACCAATAAAGGAAAGCATACCAAACGCCTTCTTCACTATCCTATCTCCCTGTGACTCCACTTTCAAGGAGCTATGAACCTGCACTCCAAGGTCTCTTTGTTCAGCAACACTCCCGAGGACTTTATCATTAAGTGTATAAGTCCTGCTAAGATTTGCTTTCCCAAAATGCAGCACCTCGCATTTATCTGAATTAAACTCCATCTGCCACTTCTCAGCCCAATGGCCCATCTGGTCCAGATCCTGTTGTAATCTCAGGTAACCCTCTTCGCTGTCCACTACACCTCCAATTTTGGTGTCATCTGCAAACTTACTAACTGCACCTCTTATGTTCACATCCAAATCATTTAAATAAATGACGAAAAGTAGAGGACTCAGCACTGATCCTTGTGGCACTCCACTGGTCACAGGCCTCCAGTCTGAAAAACAACCTCCACTATCACCCTCTGTCTTCGACCTTTGAGCCAGTTCTGCATCCAAATGGCGAGTTCTCCCTGTATTCCATGAGATCTAACCTTGCTAATCAGTCTCCCATGGGGAACCTTGTTGAACAGCTTACTGAAGTCCATGTGGATCACATCTACTGCTCTGCTCACATCAATCCTTTGTTACTTCTTTAAAAAGCTCAATCAAGTTTGTGAGACATGATTTCCCACACACAAAGCCATGTTGACTATCCCTAATCAGACCTTGCCTTTCCAAGTACTTGTACATCCTGTCCCTCAGGATTCCCTCCAACAACTTGCCCACCATCAATGACTGGGTCACTGGTCTAAAGTTCCCTGGCTTGTCCTTACCACCTTCCTTAAACAGTGGCACAACATTAGCCAAACTCCAGTCTTCCGGCACCTTACCTGTAATTATCGATGATACAAATACCTCAGTAAGAGGGGCAGCAAGCACAGATATGCTCAGATGACTGCTGGGGCTCTTTGGTCATGAGTCTGCTTTGAGCAACTAACCACATTGTGGCAGAATTTCAAGGCAATCTGGCAACAGTGCAGTGCTCGGTTAGGGATCCTGTCAGTTAGGGACCCTGTCTGCTAAATATAGGCACCTGCAATATGCAGGTTCCAATACACACCCCTTCAACATGGACTGCGTCAAACTGGGTATCTTCAACATTCGAATCTTCAATAAGCACATCTTCATCGGGCACATTTTCAATGAGAATGTTTTGAAAAATTTGTAAAGTCATTTCACAGGCTAAAACACCTATTTTATGAATTAGTTTGATCATCACAGTTTTTAAAAAATAAGATATACGCAGATAAGATGGGAATGTTGTTGGTGTAACTGTTACAGCTGTGAATATGAATATTGAAGATGGAAATATGGTGGTTGTGGAAATTGTGTGTGTGAATGTTGAGGGTGTGAGCAGTGAAGCTATGCATTGAAGGGGTAACTATTAAACGTCTGAATATCAAGAATGTTGATGATATGAAACTGAAGGTATTAATAATATGGGTGTGAATACTGTAAGTGTAAATACCATAGTTATCATAGAATCCCTACAGTGTGAAAACAAACCCTTCAACCCAAGAAGCCCACACTGACCACCCAGAACTATTCCCCCTATCCTACGTTTACTCATAACCTACACATCCCTGAACACCACGGGCAATTTAGCAAGGCCTAACTTGCACATCTTTGGTCTGTGGGAGTAAACCCATGCAGACACAGGGAGAATGTGCAAACTCCATACAGACAGTCACCCAAGTCTAGAGTCAAACCCAGGTCCCTGGTGCTGTGAGGCAGCTATTCCTGATGAAGGGCTTTTGCCCGAAATGTCAATTTTACTGCTCCTCGGATGCTGCCTGAACTGCTGTGCTCTTCCAGCACCATTAATCCAGAATCTGGTTTCCAGCATCTACAGTCATTGTTTACACCAAACCTTTGAGCTAAGGTGCCACTAAATAGATTGGGATTCTCCTCACTAGAGCTGTGTGTTGAAGGTGTGAATACTGTAGTTATGAATATTGAAGGTGCAAATAATATAAGTAGTTATGCAAATTGAAGGTGTGAATATTTATATTTAAGGTGCATGCATTGTAGGTCTGAATAATGAAGGTGTGGACATTGAAGATGTGAATATGTAAGAAGTGAATATTGAAGGTGTGTGAATGTTTGCTAATAAATGAGATTTGTACTGACTGCATTTAGATGTACGGATTGAACATTTGTTGTCGTAGCTGTGATGTCAATAGTAAGAAGCTTGTGTTTAATTGTGCTGATTGAAAATGTTGTCATGCAGGTTGGTGTAATGAAGATGAATGTTTGCAGTTGTAGGGATTGATGAAGATTGCACTGAATTAAATATTAAACCAGAAATCCCTGTCCGTCCACTGAGCATTAACATTTTTATAAAGTCTCTTTTTATGCCACAACCATTTCCTCTTTTTGGTTGTTTTGAACTGAACTTAATGTTATCGCTTTTGGTGCCTACAAATACACTTTCCAGCCTGTGTGACCTTCTGCTTGCAGGGATATAAGAAGCATCAGAGAGACTGAAGGAAACTTCAGAGAAGAGAAAGAGACAGAGAGAGGGAGACGGTTGTGTTGAGACAAGCCTTCTTTTCAGTCTGTCAGTTCTCAGGGCTCGATTGAAGCTACTCAGTGCCTGCATTTGCACATCAAAAACGTGAAGGATAATGCCTGCAGGCAGACAGATAATAACGAGCTTGGCTGAAAGCAGGAGGAAATAAAACAAGAGCTGCAATGATCTGTTTAATCAAAGTTTTTCTGATATTTTTATTTCTTTTTGGCCAGCCTAAATAGTAGCACATTGACATCAATGACAGGAGTTTATTCCTTTCCTCATTGTAATTTTTGCACTCGTTATCAAGTTGTCAGTTTCTTAATTTTCTTCACTTTCTCCACAATCTCCGTCAGTTCCAAACCACTCCCCCACCCCCACCCGCCCCACCCCAAATAAAAACCCAATATCCTGAAAGAAGCAATTCTTTCTGTTATGTGGAAGTTTTAGTGATAGCTCTAAATGAACCAGCATTCAGTTGATGCTTGTATTTGCTGCTTGCCTCAGCTCCGCCAGTGGCTGATTATTTTCATAGCTTGCCATGTTGCTGTATTCTACAGTAACATTGAGAAAGAGAGAGAGGCCATTTCAATTTCCTTAGACTCGCTCCTCCATCCAACTCGATGTTCTGCTGCTCATTTTCTTACCTTTTCTCTGTACTGTTTGACCACATTATCTGACAGATATCTGAATGATGTGAGCTTGTCATCCAAGATGGCCGTCCAGTATATAACCGCAAACCTATTTACCCTCCTATTGCTCTGTTCTGAAACTTTGTCATCTCAGTTGCCTTTATTGGGAACTGAATGACTTCTTTTCCACTTCTAGCCATCTGAATCCTTTGTATCTTTCCATACTAATTCTTCTTCCTAATCATTTTTCTTTCCCCAGGCAAACCTTCCAGCGCTGTTGAGTATGACAGAGCAAGAAAGTGAAACTGATTCTAACAGAGAAGGGCTGTCACCAGAAGGCTGAAGGGTCACCTTCCTTCACCCTCAGCTCATCCTTTTCGCATTATTCTCCTTCTCAGCCCACACATGATCATCCTCTTCCTCCTCCTCAACCTTCTACTTGTTTGTTGATGCTGAGGAAGAAGGATATGAGTGTGCAACACCCTACTGAATATGATATGTGTGAGTCAGCAATACTGCAGCGATTCCTGGTTTCATGCTCAGTAAACCACACAGTGATTAATCAGACCCCTGAACTCCACCCCCACACACACATCTTGCAAAATGGAGTGTCTCCCATCTGCTCCTTTGTCTTTTCTCCTTCACGTGAGAGATTTCCCTCCCAATCCCAGCAGCCCATCTCTCCCATTGTATCGTTTGCAGTTTTCTCCCGCAGAAAGAGAAAAAAGGAACTGATGGATTTATGTCAGATGTCTTCTGACAGCCGAAGGGAGGGCAGTGAGAAGTGATCTGGGGTGTGGATGTCGATGACTTGGTGTAACTGGCTAGACACAGTGCCTTGTTTAATGCACCGTAGTTACTGCGCTGGGATGTCCAAAATCACCTCAGTCAGAAGGACAAGACAGTCCCTTTCCTGTTTGTTATCCCCCTGGAAAGTGCCCACATGTACATCAGATGGAGATAAGGTGAAGCTAGTTGAATATTAAGTTGGCAATCACGATGTGTTACATATGGTCATGATGCCCAGTTGAAGAATGAGTCAGGTAAAAAAGTTAGCAGAAAAAGCGCTTGGACAAAATTTATCTCTTGCTATGGAATACGACACTTCACTGATAACACATGGAATTACTTAGAACGGACAACAAAGAAACAGGATAGTCCCTACATAGATATTATTTATACAAGCTTCTCCCATTATAATTCATTCAAAACCAACATACCCTTCTCTCCATTTCTTCCTCATGCATTTCTCTCGCTTAATCCTAAATGCATTTATGCTGCTCACCTGAACTCATGTCTTTGGCAGCAAGTTTATTCCAATCACTTTCTGTGTAAAAAGGTTCCTCCTGAGGTCTCGAGTGGATTTATTGATTAGCTGTCGCCCATAAGCATCAATATCTTTTCTACATCTATCAAAAAAAACCCTTTCATAATTTCAAACACCACAGTCACCCTTGAGCCTTTTGTTGTAGGTTTGTTCTGTATAGATGTAACTTCTCAGTTCTGGAATGATCCTCATAATATTTTCTTCATTCTGTTTTTCTTTAAGTGTCTCCACATCCTGCATATAAATGCCAGAACTGTGCACAGTCCTCCAAGTATAGCCTACTGTTCTATACCAATTAAATATTATTTCTCTGCCTTTCACGCAAGAATTAAACCTGTAGTTTTAATTGCTAGATTTCTGTTTTCTTGCTTTTTAAATCTGTTTTGTTAATTTTAGTCATAAAAACATAGAGTCATACAGCATGGAAACAGGCCCTTCATTCCAACCAGTCCATGCTGAACATAATCCTGATTTAAACTAGTCCACCTGCCTGCTCCTGGCCCATATGAACCTTCTGAACCTTACCTGTTCATATACTTATCCAAATGACTTTTAAACATTGTAATTGTACCCATACCCATCACTTTGTCAGGAAGTGCATTCCACACACAAACCATCCTCTGTGTAAAATATTTTCCCCTCATGTCTTTTTTTTAATCTTTATCTTCTTACCTTAAAAACGTGCCCCCAAATCTTGATATCCCCCATCCCAGGGAAAAGACAACTTCCTGTAACTCAATCTATACCTCTCATTTCAGTGATTGAGCAGCAGAGATCTCTGGACAGTTTGCTCCTCTGTGCTGTTAGATCCTTCTTTTCTAATGAGTTTATTATCTTCCCATTCTTATGAACATTTCACACCTATGTTAAAATTAATTTGCCAATTACGCACCCATTCAGCAAACTTATTAATGTTATATTGTGTTATGTTGCAGTTTTTCTCAGTACAAATTATGTCCTTCAAGAATGAATTTATCAGCAAAATTATACATGCAGTTTCTTAGTTTGAAAATAAAACATAATGTTGGCCTGAAGACTTTGAATTCATGCATTGGTCTGATCGTTGTTTGGCAATGCTCTCTGTGAACATTCTCTCAATGATCCGACACCCAGTCAAACACCATGCAAACTGGTTCCCAATATGGCTGATGGGTTGGAGTCACAGGCCTTGTAGGAATGTCCAGCCACTGATCACAATGCCTTCTTTATTAATTCTGTACATTCTCAACAAAGTATTATCTGAAGAATTGCTGGATGTTTACGTGAACATGCTGACACTCTGCAGAGTCAGTGCTGTTACTTCAGAGCAATACCTCATGCCCCATCAGATAAAGACAATCAGTCTGGTGGAGGACTCAGACTGGTTGGTTCCAACTTCTCTCCCTCATCTTTGTCCATGTTAATTCCTTTAAGCAGTTTGTGGTAGTAAGTACCTATAACTAACAGTAACAAGCCATGGCTGCAGAGAGAAAAATGCCTGGACAAGGTTCCCACTCCTGATTATTGCCAAGTGGTTTCAGTGGGAAACCGCATTTGGTTGTGAGCTGAGGTGGTGACCAGGGCCAGCCGTGATACTGCTCACGTTTAGATGGTTTCACTTGTCCAGGCAGCCATGTAAAGAGTACCCATGGCTGAGATACTGAAGAGGATGTGATGAGATTGGTGTTCGTGGAGTCATCCCCAGCATGCAGTGGGGGCGACAGCCCCTTTCTCGCACTCAGTGTGTGTGAATGGGATTGGAGGTTGGGAATGTAAGATCGTGGAACATCAGCACAGGAGGGAAGTGAGCCAATCACCTATCGCACAAGGAAGCCCATGGGTAACACGTAATCCTCATCCAACCAGCATGGCTTTGGCATTTCAACAATTAAGGGTGCATCGTTCTGCAAATACACCCAACACCCTGACTTGCAATTATTTCCAGCTGGATAAATCCTGTCGCTCTTAATCTGGTCTTCATGCCTCAATTCCATAAATAGCAGAGACTTGTTATCCTACCTCTGTACTCAAATATTCCCAAATTCTTGCATCTAGCACCTACGTTCACCCCCCCAACCCCTTTCCTGACTATAACCCCACTGAGCTGACTTCATCCCCCAACCTAACTCCAGCCCGACTCAATACCATCCCCCTCCCAATACCAATCTCATTTACCCCCTTCTCTAACCCACTCCCCAGCCGCACACACCCCAATTCCACCCGACTCCAACCCCCCCCAACCTAACTCCAACCTCACAACTCTGCGCCACTCAACACTGAAAACCCCCGACCCTTGACCACCCCACACCAATCAGCCCCCCGACCCCACCCCACCCCAATCAGGCCCCCTGACCCTATCCCACACCAATCAGACCCCCGACTCCACCCCACCCCATACCACTCAGCCCCTCGACCCTACCCCACCACACCCCAATCAGTCCCCCGACCCTACCCCACCCAAAGCAGCCCCCTATCCATACCCCACCACACCCCAATCACCCCCTGACCCTACCCCACACCAATCAGCCCCCTGACCCTACCCCACCCAACACCAATCACCCCCTGACTCTACCCCATCCCAATCACCCCCGACCCTATCCCACCCATCAAACACCCCCATACCCTACCCCAAACACCATTCACCCCCAGACCCTATCCCACCCAACACCAATCACCCCCTGACCCTAGCCCACCCAACACCAATCATCCTGACCCTACCCCACCCAACACCAATCATCCCAACTCTACCCCACCCAACACCAATCATCCCCCGACCCTACCACACCCCACCCCAATCAGCCCCCGATCCTACCACACCTCAATCAGCCCCCCGACCCTACCCCACCCGACACCAATCACCCCATGACCCTACCCCACCCACCAATCACCCCCTTACCCTACCCCACCTGACCTTACCCCGCCCGACTCCAATCATCCCCCTGACCCTATCCCACCCGACACTAATCACATCTGACCCTACCCCACCCAACACCAACCACCCCCACCGACCCTACCACCCGACACCAATTACCCCACCGACCCTACCCCACCTGACACCAATCACCCCCCAGACCCTACCCCACCCGACACCAATCACCCCCCGAACCCTACCCCACCCGACACCAATTACCCCCCCGACCCTACCGCACCCAACACCAATCACCCCCCGACCCGACTCGGCACCAATCACCTCCTGACCCTACCCCACCCCAGTCACCCCCGACCCTACCCCACCCGACACCAATCACCCCCCCGAGCTTACCCCACCTGACACCAATCACCTCCCCCCCTCCCACGACCCTACCCCAGCTGACACCAATCACCCCCTGACCCTACCCGATGCGTCACCAATCACTTCCTGATCCTACCTCACCCCATTCACCCCCTGACCCTACCCCACCCAACAGTAACCACCACCCGACTCTAGCCATATGCTCCTATCCCACCACACTTTTCAAAACCACCGCCAAAATGGCAATTGCTCTCCAGAGACTGCAGGATGGCTGGTGTTAATAGGACAAGTGTTAGATTGATACTGGATGCTGAGAGATTGGGGGTAGAGGGGCTCCACTCTGCATCTAATTTTGTGTTGCACCTAACCTGGAAAATGCTGAGGAGCCAAAGTGGAAAATGCTTTATTTTCAATCCCTTGTCACAATGAGCACGGTATTCATATATAAGCATTAGTTTTAAATATACTGGGAAGATTTCCGTGGTGAGAAATGATGGTACTTTTCGCTCTGTAGAGCTGATCATCTTCAAACTGATGGATCTTCCTTCTAAATATTTACTCACAGCAATGTCCCCTTTGCTCTGAACTGCATTGAATCCATCTTATTTGAGTCCTGCCCTACAGCTGGAGTCAGAAATTGTGATGCAGAAATAAGAGTTGACACTGTTTACAAAAAAACCCCAAAAATATATATTTGCATTTGAACTATCATAAACATATACAAAAATGATATTCTATTGTTTGTCTTACCATAAATTAATACATCTACAATCATTGAGTAGACATAATGAAATGAACTACAGCCATTACATTTCATTTGCATAACCTCTTGTACAGGGCTCCGCAAAGACAGACATTGATCCTGGAAATGGAAACAGAGAGGATATACTCGTTTCAATCTCATTCATCACTTCATACCAGTCTCCCCTTGTGTTCCCCGAATCTCAGACTTACTCCACTTGAGTAAAGTGCTGGATGGTGTAGAGGACAAGCGGGAAGGTGGGTGGGAACTGGGATGGATGCTGGGAACAGAGGGACAAACCAGGTCTGAGTTCTGACATTTGATTTGCTTTTCATCAACATCAGAATATTCTTCAGTAACTTGATGTCACCGTCTGAAATGGAGAAATTGCCTGATATTTAACAACAAGCTACAAGTTAATTTTTTCAAGCATTATATTAAGAGAAAGTGAGGACTGTAGATGCTGGAGATCAGAGCTGAAAATGTGTTGCTGGAAAAGCACAGCAGGTCAGGTAGCATCCAAAGAGCAGGAGAATCGACGTTTCGGGCATGAGCCCTTCTTCAGGAATGAGGAAGAAGGGCTCATGCCCGAAATGTCGATTCTCCTGCTCTTTGGATGCTACCTGACCTGCTGTGCTTTTCCAGCAACACATTTTCAGCTTAAGCATTATATTCCCAATGTCTCTGCTGGACAGGAGACAGTACTGCTAACAATGCAACACTCCCTCTGCACTCCATTACTGTCAGAATGCATTATTTGTTCATCTTCTGTAGTGAATCCATAAACAACAAATATGCTATCACAAGAGTCAAATTAATGCTTGGAAAAGAGTGTTACTTAGAATCCTTATCATGTGGAAGCAGCCCATTCCGCCCATCAATCTACACCAACCCCCCGAAAAGCAGTCCAGTATCCCCCCACCCCAGTAACCCTGCATTTCCAGCTGATCCACCTAGCCTTCATGTCCCTGGACACTACGGGCAATTTAGCATGGCCAATCCACCTGACTTGTACATCTTTGGGCTATGGGAGGAAACCAGAGCAAACCCACGCAGATACGGGGAGAATGTGCAAACTCTACACAGTTGCCTGAGGGTGGAATCGAACCCTGGTCCCTGGTGCTGTGAGGCAGCAGCGTTAACCACGAAGCCACCGTGCCAGGTTTTGCAAGGTGCAATGGTCAGAGGTTCCACATAGAGAACTCAGTCGATAAAACTTGCTCTCACTCTGCAATCGCAAGTGTCACATACCTCTCTAAAACATCCAGACGACGGAATCAAAAAAGTCAGATTGTGAGGGACATTTCTAAGGTGAGATCACTGAGAAAGCATTCTACTCAGAAATGTTCCTAATGTAAAATCTTCTGTATCTAAGGAAATGACTGAAAATTAATTATAAACACTCTAAAGTTTGGATGGGAGAGAGAACTTTGGTGACCATCTGTCAGATCAGTGTTAAATGTTAAATGTATTCGGTATTTCATTCTCAACTTACTGTCATTACCATCTCATAACTCACACTCCAGCCTGACCCACAAGAAGCTGTTACTGATAAAATACCAGCTGGGTTTTATGTGGAATCCAATTACTGAATTACTATTAAGAATGAAGGATTCAATTTATTTGCCCAATTTCCAACTATTTTCTCTGGCAAGCGCTGGCATCTTTGCACACGGTTCCACTGTTACTTCTGATAACCTGCTCAAAGATCATTCTTTCTGTGTGACTCTAAGCAGTACAGAAATGTACTGGGAGACTTGCTCAGAGGAGCATCAGCCTCGAGCCCCTCGCTCTCCCCTGCTGTAACTAACCTTCCATTTTTCAGATGTGACATTGGTCAGTAAGCAGGAATGGAAATGCTGTTTGGTTTATGATTTGATTAGATTCCTTACAGTGTGGAAACAGGCCCTTCGACCCAACAAATCCACATCAACCCTCCGGAGAGTAACCCATCCAGTTCTATGTCCCTCTGACTAATGCACCTAACACTATGGGCAATTTAGCATGGCCAATTCACTTGATCTGCGCATCTTTGGACTGTGGGAGGAAACCAGGACACCTGGAGGAAACCCACGCAAACACGGGGAGAATGTGCAAACTCCACACAGCCAGTTGCCCAAGGTGGGAATTGAACCTGGGACCTTGGTGCTGTGAGGCAGTAGTGCTAACCACTGAGCCACCATGCCACCCGAGGGCGCAGAGGGCAATTTTAGCATCATTCTCCCATTGTAATCCAGTACACACCGATTATTTAACTCAATATTCACTGGGAAGCCGAAATTGACTGATAATTATAGCCCTGTGTCCTGAACTCTGGATGTTTTATTTGGGTGTATCACTTCAGAAGATCATTCTAATTGTGAGGCAAAAATAGATGAGTAAACTTCCCATGGCATTGCTCATGGTATGTCAGGATTCTCACACCAGCTGATGCACGGTGTCGCAGTCTGTTGCTACTACATGTGAACCTAATGAATCTGGCTTGCTCTGATAAAGCTCCTGGTCTAAGATTTCTACTTTCACCAGCTCATTTACAAGTTAAAGGTGCTTCAGGACATCCTCAGGTTTTGTAAAAATTATAGGATGCTTTGCTGGAGAAATGCGATTCTCCAAGTGGCTGCCTCTTTATCATGTATGATATGCAGCCTAACATTTCCAATGTTCGGTGTGTTGTTCATGCTGCTGTTTTTGGGATCTTACGAAGGAAGTACAAGGAGGAAGATGTGAGCGGCAGAGAGGTGTAACAGGAGTTAAGCATCAATACATTAGCGAGAGTTTGAAAGTAACCATGACTGAGTGAAAATTTTTTAATGTACAAGTTGCCCAATTTCTATTATACCTGCTCCCTTGTGCTTCCAACCTATGACCTTATCAACAATAAATCCTGATGTCTTTCCTTGTGCTTTCCTGAACTCTCTATCTGGGGTAAAGAGCCACACTTAGATGACCCTTTGGGTGTGTGTGAGTGCACGATGAGCCTGTTATGTTTGAAAGCGCTGTATTCTACTTAACCATATGAATGTGTGGCACAGTGCAATGGTGCAGCCTCTGCGTTGCAGGGTGTCCCCAAAAAACCAATCATTGATATTCACCATAGCATGATCATCCCTGGGGCAGATACATAACACTAAAATGGGGAGGGAGCTTTCCAAAGACTTTTATAAGTGTAACTTATGCTTTTGGGCTGTTTAGGTGTACATTGCCGAGAGATGGATTGATCAAAGGGATATTGTTGATCTTTTGCACTTCTTAAAACAAAGTTGTTCATTACCTGATAAAAAGGGGCAGCAATATCACGTGTGGGCAGGGAGGGTGGGTAATTCAAACACTCAGTGCAGAGGCTGAAATAAGGACCATGATGGTGAGGTTATGTTTCGATAGTACCTGTTGCCATGGCTGGTGCAGTAAGAGCTTTGACAGGTGGGCTCCATTTCCTTTAGAATTGGAAAATGATGAAAGGTGGCTGAACCTAGTGATGCCTACGCCCCCTCCTTTCCCTACATCCAGGAGACCTGCACAGCTCTTGGGTAGAGTTTGACCCGGACAATGTCTTGGGCCAACTGCAGCACATACTGAGCCTCAGGGTGACACTCTGAATGTGATGCAGTGACCCTCCTCAAACAATCCGACAACTCCACCCCATCCCCCCTGCTCGCCTGCACCCCTCACTCAGTTCATCTCCAGCACTGCAGGAAGGAGCTGGTCAGTCAATTCAGAGTCACCAGAAAAAGATTACAACAAACATTCAAAGCAGATATACAACTGTCAAAGGAAACACAAAATGCAACGAGATATTTACACATATACAGAGGAAACTCGATTATCCGAAGGACACAGGCGGGGAAGTATTTTGTTGGGATAATCAAATGCCGGATAACATTGTGTAGCCAAGCATCAGGACCTTGCGATCTTGTCAGATAATCCAATATTTGGATAATCGAATGCCGGATATTCGAGGTTCCTCCGTAATAATGGAAAGGGATGGAACTCTCTCTCTCTCTCTCCCATTCCCTACAAATTATATTGCACAACATAAACACAGGGATGGGGTGGGGATTAGGGTGCAATTTAAGGCTGATAGTTCCATCACTTTCCATTTGAGTAATGATCCCAGCCGAGGGAGGAGCATTGTCCATTACCAATTGGTGCACCCAGTTGCCTCCCCTGTCATGTTACTGTGAAGGATCGGGTGGGAGAGCAGGGGGGCGAGCTATCTGGACTGTATCACAAGATCCCGTGGCATTGTTACCTGCTGGTAAACCCCCAACCCCCAGTAAATGGGTGTCTGGTAATTTCAACAGGCTGTTATCACAACATGATTCATCACTTGATAACACAAAGGAGGCCTCACATTAACCCTTCACTAGCTACAGCGACTGAAGTGACAGCTGCGATTGGGAGAAAGGGTGCCACATGACGGTTGGGAGCACTTTCAAAAAAAGAAACATATTTATAAGAAGTCCCCTTGAAATTGACACTTTTAAAAGTAATTCTCACCAATGTTTCTCCCTTTTGTCTCTTTGGAGTTAAAGTATGACTCCTCAGCAGTATTTCCTACACTTTCAAATAGCCATAGGTAAGGCTAGACAGTGAAGAACAGTAAAATATTTGCCTGTGATAGGCATCATGATTGAATGTGAATTCATCCCCAGCTGCACATCCCAAATTTTCCAATGCAAGTGGCTGGACATTAAGTGGAGACAGTGACTATGATAGCTGGCAAGTTTACCCTGTCTAATCTGAGCAAATGAAGCCCAGTGAATTATTAGCTGTTCTCATTAGAAAAGACAAGGGGACACAGGTTTAAGGTTTTGGACATAAAAGGAATTGGGGAGTGTGTGAGAAATAACTTTTTTCTTTACACAGGCCGTTGTAACAGCCAAGAAACTTCAGGAGGTGATCAACGATTTCAAATGGGAATGGGGTAGAGTCATACAGCACAGAAATAGATCGTTTGGTGCAAGGATGTTGAACAAAAGAACCTTTCAGGGCTATATTGGTACACAATGATGGAAGCACAGACTGGATTGTTGCTTTGAAGGCTAACATGAACTCAATGGGCCAAACAGCCTCCTAGAGTGCTGTGATGACTGTATTCCACCATGCTAACTTAGGCTGAGATTTACTAAATCAGCTTAGAGGATAAATCAAGTTTGGGGCATTCTCTCAATGCAGAGTGGGAACAAATAGAATGGGGAGGGTAGTGGGTACAGACTATGCAACACACAATGCAAGACAGAAGAACTTGAGGGGATATTTTCCCGACTGGAACATGAGCTAAAGAAGACTTCAATAAAGGAATCAGAAGATAAGGGACTTTCAGTAGTTAAGGACTGTGCTGATATAGAGTCTGCCTTGCTAACTTTATCTGCACTCTGCAGAAACATTTTAATAGATCAGTCACTGACCAGTAGTTATCAAGAACACCTGGATTTCTCTGGCACTTGGAGAGTAATTTTTATCTTCTATGCCTGAGAGGGTTAAATATTTTTAAAAGAAATATTCTGGGACAGAAACTGAGAAATAAAAAGACCTTTGTGCTGAAATGTGAATTACAAGTTAGAAATGTTTTTGTTGGAAGAATGAAGTGTTTATATGGAAAGTATTAAATGTGAGGGAAAGAAACATTTTAAAACTGGATATTTCACGTTGGAGAGTGTCAGCTGTTTCAGAGAATCAGTGAAAAGATCATATAGTTCTCAGGTTGGTTTAGGACTTGTTTTCTTTTCTTGTGTGTGTTAATTATCTGTCCTTCTCGCCAGAAGGAATTAACTGACCCTGTGGAACTTTGCACTAGTGGGTCGAGTGAGCTCCCACCAGCTCACTGGGCAAACAGCCACTCCTTATGGCCAACTCCCTGCTACCCTCATTGTCCACTGACAAAGATTCAGCAAGTCACTGAAACACAGAGCAGACCCCACTTCTGCTGCAGTACAACAGTCGCAGTTCCAACAGCAACCATTGGATAACAGCAGGCGGGCCACAGCTCCTGCTGGTTCCCACATTTACAGGGGAGCTGAAGCAAAGTGCAGGGTCTATCCACCAGCACAGACCAACAGCTCAATCTGGGGTCTCCTGCTTCTCATTGCTTTAAACTGCCCTTTAAAGAATCTTTCAGTTAAATCTAAGAAAATCTTGTGATAAAACATCTGCGATCATTTTGTTTTACAACAACTAACAAAGCATCTTTGGGAATGACTGAGAAATTATTGTAAAAACGTGTACCTTAGGAGTAAAAATGAAGATTTAAAACAAGATCAACGTTTAGTCCATTTTGTAATACTCTTGGAGACTGTACACCTCCACAATTTGGCTGCAAGGCTTTGTAAATGAGACTGTTCCAAGCTGCCTGACTGCAAGGAGAGATTGATAACATTTTCCCTTCTACAGGCTTGGCACAGTGACATTCAGAAGCACTCTGTGCTTAAACAGAAAAAATTCCATTTTCAGCTCAAAATGATTCAAAACTCTTCCACCCATGCGTTCTGTGCTATAGATGCTGTATTCTTGGTGATGTTAGGAAGAGATTATCCACTTTCTGGCTGTCTATACCCCCTCAGTATTCCACACATCAACAGGTCTTATAACGGGAGTTATCTTAAACCTTTACATGGATTTTACAAGAAGTCTGAAAGAAATCCCATAGGTTAAGAGGCATCAGTAATGTGGCTATTAGAATTAGTAAATAACGTGGCCAAGGGGTTGGTCCCTGAGCCTTGTACTAACTCAGTGTTGAACACAGCTGGTGTTTTTACCTGGTGTTAGTTACACATGGGTTGGATTGTCCAGGTAAGGGTCCGTTTTGCTCATGTGCACCATGACAGATGGCGCCTTGTAGTGGCAGTGGCTGGCAGAGCAGCTGACCCCACTGCAGGGCTTCCCTCGAGTCCTCACTGACAGTTTTCTGCTGCACAAGCTCTGCCAAGTCTGCAGGGTCTTGGAGCTCCAGACCCATATCCCGCTGGTGATGCCCACCACCAGCGACATGAAGATCTTCAACATGAAGACAGCGACGGTCGGCACTGAGATGTCCAAGGTGCAGTCCAGAATCCGTCTCCCTGGATAGGCCAGACAAGGATGCTCAGAGGCAAGTTCCTTCCAGTATTCCATGTTCAACCTCTCGTAGAAATAGCAGACAATAACGCACGTGGCAGGGACAGTGTACAGTATGGAGAAGACCCCGATCTTCACCATTAACTTCTCCAGCTTCTCCGTGTTGGTGCCACCTGTCTTCATGATCCTGCGGATGTGAAAGAGAGCCACGAAGCCAGTCAGAATGAAGGAGGTCCCTATCACCAAGTAACAGGACAGAGGGATAAGGACAAAGCCAGTGAGAGCACTGACATCCATGCTGCCGACATAACACAGGCCAGTCAACTCATCGCCAGCCACCTTCCTCATGGTCAGGATGATGATGGTCTTCATGGCTGGTACCCCCCAGGCTGCCATATGGAAATAGCTGCTGTGCGCTTCGATGGCCTCATGGCCCCACTTCTTACCCGCTGCCAGGAACCAGGTTAAGGTCAGGATGACCCACCAAAGGGAGCTGGCCATGCCGAAGTAGTACAGGATGAGAAAGACGATGGTGCAACCCGTACTCTCTAAGCCCTCTTGAATGACGTACAGCTCACCGTTCTCCCGGTCACAAGCGATGTTCTCAGCCCCGGCCACTGAGCGGATGATGAACGCCACGCAGTAGACGTTGTAGCACATGGACAGGAAAATGATGGGTCTCTCGGGATACTGGAAGCGATGAGGATCCAGCAGGAAGGTCAGCACGGTGAACGCTGTGGAGATGAAGCACAGTGTGGACCAGACAGCCATCCAGACAAAGGCAAAGTCTTTATCGCCCTTGGACCAGTAGACATCCACCCCTGGGGAGCACTTCGGGGCACAGGACAGGCTCTTCTCCACGTACTGGAACTTGTCAGGATTGGCACAGGAGCCAAGCGGACCCTGGTTCCTGCCCTCAGCTGGTCCCGGGATCCTGGCCCGAGGGGCCACGGGCAGCATTCCCTGGCCTTTCTGTGGCTCCCCGGTGGCATTCTCAGGTGCCTCCATGCACAGGGCGTTGGGGTCATTCCGGGTGGGCAGTTTGCTGCAGTCCAGAGATTCGGGCCATCCAAAGTTGAACTGGGCCATGATGGGAGCACAGCGTTGGCGTGCCTGCTCACACATGGGTCTGCAGGCTGGGATGGAGGTGGAGACCTGGCTGGTGCACATGGGGGCATACAGGGAGCACAGGAAGAGCCTGAGGTGGACGTGGCATCCGTACTCCACCAGGGGGGCAAACTCGTGCAGCTTGATGGCTGCCTCCTGCTGGTTCTGGTGCCCCATGTAGTTGGGCATCCGGGTCATGTTGTAGCCAATTCCCAGGCACATGGGGATCTCGATGGGCTGGCATTTGGCCTCCCTTCCTCTCTCGTGGTCAATGGAGCCGATGCCCCAGGAGCCGCTGGGCAGCAGGGACTGGCAAAGGGCGGTCAGGAGGAGGCGGAGGGGCAAGTGTCCCATTCTGGGGGTGGGTGGGTGAGCAGAGAGTGGTACTGACTCACATGGAGCTCCCTGCCTCAGCTCAGACTGGGAGGGGGTGGACAGCAGCAGCAGGAAGTGTGTTGGGGGGGGGGGGGTGGACTTGCACTCTGCTAACACCCGGGCCCCTTTCAATCCTTTCTCCGACTCATTGAAGACTTTGCAAGCCAGGCGCTGCTCAGACTTTCCAGTGAGTGTTTCCAGCAGCAGGTCCCCTCCTCCTCCTCCTCCCCGACACCTCCAGCGCTTGCACAATGTGAGTTCGAGTCTGCACCCCGCTCACATCCAAATCCTCAAAGCCGGTGCAAATGGAGCAACAAAAAGGACAAAAGTTTTGTTTTGCTTCCCGCGGGTTGTCTGTCGCACAGTCGGGCTCAGCTTTGTGCCGGATGCTCGGTGTGTGTCTCCGCTGCACGGGTACCGTACGGTCCGGTTGGTGGTCAGCGCCCGCCCGCTGCACTCACACTCAGCCCCGGCCACACTCAGCACTAAAGCCGCTGCTGCCGATTGCAGCCGGTCCCGGGGAGATAGGGCAGGAGGGGGCGGGACTCCAGGCTGGACGCCCCGCCCCATTCCGCCTCCCTATTGGTTCATAACCACACTATTCCACGCCCCCCTGACACTAACCCTCACCTGATTGGTCACTGCCGCCGCCACTCACACACTAGCGGGTGGAGCTGTCAATCAGCCCCAGACTGTAGGCTTTCTGCAGTTACTGTCCCCCCCTGCTGCTCATCGCCTCCCTATTCACACACACCCACTGCAAATTAACGAGTACTTTCACTCCATCGGCAAACTCGGCTTGTGCACATCTCATCTTCCAACATTCCTTGTTCATTGCAACGTTTTAAATTCCGGCTGTTTTTTACCAGCTATGTTTAATAAAAAAGGTGCATTATTCTGAGGCGTTTCGAATTGTCTGTCCCCGGTGCATAAAGCAGATCATTCTTGCACACGATCCAAGCGAGTAGATTTAACTTAGTACCGAGGGCGAGCTGCCAGCCGCTGGCTCCTGAGTTAGGTGGAGTAGGGGGGGGGCATCAAAAGCAGTTTTTAACTCAGAAAACGAGTTTCTTTTTAAACTCCGGACAAGGAGCTCCGATAAAACGAACACGTGCAAATGGTAAAAGTATTCACTTAATGCACAAATACAGTCAGATTCTAAGCAACTATTAATTGCCCCCAAACGTTTCCCTAAACTATTCCACAAAATTCTTGGTTTGTGAATGGATGGATGGAGTGAGATCAACCCAAATTGATTTTTTTTAGTTCAAACAAAGCTGCTTTAATGAATAATGTAAGGTTTTAAAAGTAAAACGCGAGTCTTTGTGGTAATGTTCATCTTCAATCTGCCCCAGGAGAGGAGTGGGAATCTGAATAATGCACAGCAGCAAAGCGCGTTACAAAGATGCGTTCTCTGTAGCTAAAGCTCCCTGTACTCGGGGCAGAGGGACAGGGTTCTTACTCATTCAACACAAATAAACAAAACGGTTAACTTTCCTCCCGCAAATGTCAACAGAGACGTTATTTCTAACACTTTCTGGTTTTGTTTCAGATTTTCGCCATTTGCAGTCTTCCTGTGTCTATAACTGTGTGTTTATTTTTTATATAAATGTTGCTGCCTCACTCTACTGTACAGTATTTGTTTGTGCTGCGTTCGCAGTAGCTTCCGGGGCTATGTTTTATAAAAAAGAAATGTTAATTCTGTCCGAATGGATCAGTCTCCTTCAATTCTCTTTTGAATCTCTGTCACGGAGGAGAGGGCCCTTAAAGAAGCGCCGAACAATTAAAAAGGAGCTGTGAATGCCATTAGCTCGCTTTCCCAAAAGTCTTTTCACCTCTGCACAGGGCACAACAAGAGGCAATTAGAGACAATGCCGACAAAGGAAGGAACCCCGGCGGGAGAGTGAAAGCAAAGAGCCGCGATTTTGGGGGCAGGTGCCTGCCTGGTTGCATTTCTCACCCTTGCCTCTTTCAAAGTGCTTCTGTTCTTCGCCTCAATACCGCCTTTCATTGCGGCGGTGCTCTGGCCTTCCCTGAGTTGAAAGTAGGAAGATTAAAAATAAATAAAAGGAACCCTTGAGTTTGCCAGACTCACTGCTCCCAAACCTTCTGTGCACCTCTCCTTGTTTGGCTGCGTCCAGTCACGTTAGCTAATCACTGGAAATATCTGTCCAGTCCAGGAATCACTTCCCGCCTCTTCGCTCGCCCATTTTCTCTGCATCATTTTTGTTTCCTTTCTCTTAGCCTTAATCTACATTTATCCTTAACTTCTGTCCTGGTTTCCTCTATTCCTGACCGCTGGATTAATCTGTCCCTGTTTGTTTCTCTCTCGCACACGTTACCCCCTCTTTGTACTTGTCTAGGTCACTGCGGCCACTTCCACGATTTTGCAGACGAAATTTGCTCTGAATTTGTGCATTAAATCAAGTTGGGAAAATCTATCAGATATCTCGCAAGTGAATCTATGTGAATTGAAACAGCGACTGTTTGTACAGACCTACCCTCACATAAACATTGATGGAATTATATACACGTTTATATGTTTGAAATAAAGTACTGTGGAGATCTGACATCTGAACAGAAATTTCCGGTGAAGCTCAGCAGGTCCTGACAACATCTGTGGAGAGAAGTGGAATTACCGTTTCAGATCCCGTGGCCGTTCTGGCACACCCACTGAGCGTCTCCAGCAATTCTTGTTTTTGTTTCAGATTGCCAACACCACAGTTCATTGTTATTTTTTTTTGTTAGGACTTCTTCAGAACGGTTTCTTTCACCATAATGTGGAGGTGTCACCGTTGGACCAGGGCGGACAAACTTAAAAATCACACAACACCAGGTTGGAGTCCAACAGGTTTATTTGAAAGTACAAGCTTTCAGAGCGCGGGCTCCTTTGTGCGGGAACTAGTGGGGTACACTCACATAGACCCTCTCTCATACACACACACACACACACACACTCACCCACACACACACACACACTCACCCACACACACACACACCCTCTCACAGGCATATACTTCACCACATTCGTGCACACTCTTTATCAAGCACACACTCTCACTTACACACACACTCTCTCCCTCCCTCCCCCACACACTCTCTCTTGCCCCACCCACACACTCTCACTTACACACACTCTCTCCCTCCCTCCCCCACACACTCTCTCTTGCCCCCCCACACACACTCACTTGCACACACACTCTCTCCCTCTCTCCCCCACACACACTCTCCCTCTCTCCCCCACACACTCTCGCTTGCCACCCCACACATTCTCACTTGCACACACACACTCTCCCTCTCTCCCCCACACACTCTCGCTTGCCACCCCACACACACTCACTTGCACACACACTCTCTCCCTCTCTCCCCCACACACTCTCTCCCTACCTCCCCCACACACTCTCTCTTGCCCCTACACACTCTCACTTGCACACACACTCTCTCCCTCCCTCCCCCACACACTGCCCCCACCCACCCACACACATACATGCACACACACGCTCTCCCTCTCTCCCCCACACACCCTCTCTTGCCCCCCACACACTCTCACTTGCACACACACTCTCTCCCTCTCTCCCCCACACACTCTCTCCCTCTCTCCCCCACACACTCTCTCTTGCCCCCCACACACTCTCACTTGCACACACACTCTCTCCCTGTCTCCCTCACACACTGCCCCCCACCCACCCACCTGCACACTTACACACATTTGGGGTGTATTTGCATTTGCAGATACATTGTATTTTGTTCAAAAAGCACACATTTTGTAGGCCGTCAGTCCACGTGACATTTTATAAATTTCAAATTTGAAAATAGTCTGACTCAAGATTAGGATACAGACAACCTCTAACCCTACACCTTTAATGCATTACCTGAGTTGAGATGTTACTTTTTATGCAAATAAAACCTTAAGTTGTCTTGGGACTGTGACTTGAAAAAAGTTCTAGGATAACATATTAATCAATCAAAACCTGCATCCCCATGCTAAAGTGATTAAAGACTTAACAGCAATCTAGGTTTGTTCAATACATTGCACCAGTTGTATGACACTTTGATCTTTTATTATAAATTCTGTGTCCTATGATCTTGCCCCACTAGCTCTCTGAGAAGGAGCAGCACTACAAAAGCTTGTACTTCCAAATAAACCTGTTAGACTGGTGTTGTGTGATTTAAATTTCTTTCACCATAGGTCACGCTGGAACCTGCTGAGTTTCTCCAAGCTTTCTGTTTTGATGAGCTGCTAAGGATGATGGACCCCAGTGTATGATACACAGAACCGCACAATAGGACAGAGAAGGAGATGCCTCAGTTTCCCTGTGCCTGCCCTCAGGAGTGATTCAGGAATTCACAAAAACAGTCCAGTGACCTTTCTTCAGAACTGGATTTGAAATATTAAGCCTGTTTTTCTCTCTCCACAGTTGCTGCCAGACCTATTGAGTCTCTCCAGCCATTACTGTTTCTGCTTGTTTCAAATCTCCCAGCATCCGTAGTTATTTGTTTCAATTTTATAACATCAGGAACTTGCCGACTACTAGTCCGCACTTTCAGTCCTTTCATTTTAGTGGTCAGTTAGCCCCAGCGAGCGGAGAGGTGAGGTTAAAATTATACAGGTGCCACTGTTCACGTATATTTGGAAAGAGGTTTATACTATCCTGATTACAGCTGGCTGAACTGAGGTTGAGGGTATTCTTCCTGTTCCCAAGCTTCCTGCTTCTTGCTTTGATGTTGTCTCTGGAATGTCAGCCCCTTTAATTCAAGTAGCCCCTTTAAAAACAGTTCTCCATGTCATCCTCTAGTACAGTGGCTTACTATCATTTACTGTGTTGTCATGGTAATCAACATGCTGATTCCTCCTCTGTATAGTTTGATACAGCAATGTGATTAACATAATTCAGGTACTCTACGTGAATGAGTTTCTGTCCAAGGAAAAAGTAACACAAAGTACAGTATGAGATATTGTAATTTCCCTATTGATTGAGCTGGGCTGTCTCAAAAACAGTTTGACTGAAACTTCAATCTAATGATCCATTCAAAACCTCACAGTATTGTCAATCCAGGTAGATGGTTTGCTTGTCTGTCTGGCCTGATCCAATTTGACAGAGAATTCTAACTTTCCTAGCTTACTATCTTAGTTCCCTTCCAAAGATGCCATTAAGTTATCTACAATTGCTACCTGTCTGACATAGATTAGATTCCATACAATATGGAAACAGGCCCTTCAGCCCAACAAGTCCACACCGACCTTTCAAAGAGTAACCTCTCCCCTATATTTCCCCCTGACGAATGCACCGAACACTATGGGCAATTTAGCATGGCCAGTTCACCTCTTCTGCACATCTTTGGATTGAGGGAGGAAACCAGAACATCTGGAGGAAACCCACACAGACACAGGGAGAGCGTGCAAACTCCACACAGACAGTCGCCCAAGGCAGGTCTCTGGTGCTGTGAGGCTGCAGTGTTAACCACTGAGCCACTGTGCACCTGTTGAATTATCAGCTTATGTCTCTCCTCGTTACCTTCTTAAATATTTCTATATTTGTCTTAAAAAAGTTAGCAACATGCAGCAGGGCACGTGTGGAAGATACAACATTCAGTTAAAAAGGAATTTCATTGCTACAGTTCTGGCTTATGTTTCTGCCATTTTCAACCTTGGGGAATATGGACACCTCCTGAAGAGAAGGTGCTTGGTTTGTCTATAGGAGGGACCAACACTGCTGCATCCGAGATGTTGTTTAAAACAAGAGCTAATACAATTAATAGAGATACAGCAGAGATCAAATGGTCATGTGAGTCAAAGATTACATGGAGTGGGATTAAGTTTGCAGTGAAAACTAAAAGCTCTGTACTTCCCAAATGGAATCCTGGACAATTGCCCCTTTTGCACTTGATCACCAGCAAGGACTCAAATGGTTTAGGAAAAGTTTAGCAACAGGAGAGCAGATCCACAGAACGAGTTGGAACAAATGTTTTGAGAAATCATTACCTCTCGTACTATAAAGACACCTGGACCAGAAAGTCCCAAGAAAGAAATTGAATTTCCGTTGTTCCATGTAATGTCTCAGGCAGAAGCCTATCCTGATTTTAGGACATCCTAAAACCCTTTACAACCAGCGAAGATTTTTATGAGGTGCAGTCATTGTCAGAAACTTGCCAACAAATTAACATCCAGATCAGAATCTGCTTTTAGTAAAAGTTGAGGGTAAAATATTAGCCACATCACTGGGAGGAATTACCTGTTCCTCTTTGATCATTAGCAAGTCATCCCTATGGCCTTTCAAGAAGCAACGTTTAACATCTGGTCCAAAAGGCAGCATCTTAGGCAGGGCAGCGTTGAATTGTCAGCTAGACCTATATACTCAGTCCTGGAAGGAAATTTGAGTACACAAGGTTTTAAACTCAGAGGGAACAATGCTACCACAGAGGCATGCTTGACTCCCAGTTTGTGTTGATTTAATAGACCTCAACTGGAACAGCAGTGAGGCTATCATAACTGACACAGAACCACAGCCAAGATTCCTGCTCCTGATGATCACTTTTCTAGTATTATCTATTTAATCTGTTCAGGGCTGCTATTATTCACCTCTGGAGTGGGTGGGACTAGAACGCTGTCCTCCTGGTTGAGAGACAAGAACACTACCTAGAATGTGCATGGTGCACTGATGTTGGAGTGACTTGACTGCGAGTGTGGAATGAGCTTCCAGAGGAAGTGGTGGAGGCTGGTACAATTACAGCATCCTACAGGCATCTGGATGGGTATGAAAATAGGAGAAAGTGAGGACTGCAGATGCTGGAGATCAGAGTTGAAGAGTATCTTGCTGGAAAAGAACACCAGGTCAGGCAGCATCCGAGGAGCAGGAGAATCGACGTTTCAGGCATAAGCCCTTCATCAGTAATGTGGGGTTGGGTTGGGTGGGGGGGGGCAAGGGAGCTGAGAGATAATTGGGAGGGGGGGAGCTGGGGGGAAGGTAGCTGGGAATGTGATAGGAAGATGAAGGTGGGGTGATGGTGATGAGTTGGAGAGGAAGGCGGAGTGGGAACGAAGATGGACAGGTAGGACAGTTCAAGAGGGCAGTACCAAGTTGGAAGGTTGGATGTGGGATAAGGTGGAGGGGAGAGGAATTGGGGAGACTGGTGATATCCACATTGATCCTGTGTGGTTGGAGGGTCCCAAGATGGAAGATCAAGCGTTCTTCCTCCAGATGTTGGTGGTTAGGGTTTGGCTACAGAGGAGGCCCAGGAAGAGGGAGTTAAAGTGTTCAGCCACAGGGCTGGGTTAGTGCGTGTGTCCCAGAGATGTTCTCTGAAACAATTGGCGTCCAGTATCCCTGACGTAGAGGGGACCACATCAAGAGCAATGGACACAGTAGATGATGTGTATGGAAGTACAGGTAAATTGCTGTCAAATTTGGAAGGATCCTTTGGGGTCTTGGACAGATGTGAGGGGAGTGGTGTCGGTGCAGGTTTTTCACTTCCTGCGGTGGCAGAGGGAAGGTGCCAGGATTGGAGGGTGGGTTGGTGGGGGTGCATGGACCTCACAAGGGAGTTGCAGAGGGAATGGTCTCTCCAGAACGCAGATAGAGGAGGGAAGGGAAATATATCTCTGGTGGTGTGGTCTGTTTATAGGTGGCAGAAATGGCAGAGAATGATGCATTGTATCTGGAAGTTGGTGGGGTGGAAGGTGAGGACCGGGGGGTTCTATCCTTGTTGCGATTGGGGCAGTCAGGTTTGCGAATTTTGGATAGGAGGTAGAATCGGGCAGTGTGGGGTTCCCGGACTATGAGGTTGGAGGCTGTGATGGGAGATCCTCTGAGGTGATGAGGTTGTGGATGGTCTGGCAAATGATGGTTTGGTGATGGGAGGTGAGGTTGTGGTCAAAGGGGTAGTAGGAGGAGGTGTCTGCAAGTTGGCACCTGGCTTCAGCGTTGTAGCAGTCAGTGCACCAGACTATCACATTACCCCCTTGACTGCTGGTTTGATGGTTTGGTTGGGGTTGGAGTGGAGGGAGTGGAAGGTTGCACATTGCGAGGGTGAGAGGTTGGAGTGGGTGAAAGGGGTGGACAAGTTGAGGCAGTAATATCATGACAGCAGTTGTCAATGAAGATATTGAGGGCAGGTAAGAGACCAGTAGAGGGTTTCCAGGTGGATGAGGTGTGTTGGCGGCAGGAGAAAGGGTCCTTGGAGGGTGGGTAGGAGTCTTGATGGAAAAAGGAAACCCATAGGCGGACACGTTGGAAGAAATATTCAATGTCACAATGTGTGTTGAACTCATTGTCTGGAATGAAGGTGAGGCCTTTACTGACATCTGATCATTCATCCTCAATGAGGGGGAGATCGGGTTGGGGGTGGTGGTGAAAACACAGCAGGGCTGGGAGCTAGGAGCTGGTGTAGGGCTGGAGCTGGGTGTTGGGGTACAGACTGTCACAGGAGTGGATGTGGTTGAGTGATCGAGGGTGACATCGCCAACAGATATGGTGCTCACCCTGGGGGTGAAGGGGGTGGAAGTGATGCCTGTGGGTTTCGTGGGGGCAGATGGCCTCCTTTTTCAAAGACCGCAATTTCCCCTTCCACAGGTTGACGATGCTCTCCAGTGCATCTCCTCCACGTCCTGCAAGTCTGCGCTTGAACCCCACCCCTCCAATCGCAACAAGGACAGAGGGCTCCTGTTCTCGGCCCTCACCTTCCACCCTCCAGATACACTGCTTCATCCTCCACTTTCTGCCACCTGCAAACAGACCCCACCATCAGGGATAAATATCCCTCCCCACATCTATCTGCATTCTGCAGAGACCACTCCCTTTGCGACTCCCATGTCAGGCCCATGCACCCCAACGACCCACTCTCCACGCCCGGCACCGATCCCTATCATTGCAAGAAGGGCAAATCCTGTGCCCACACCTCCCCCTCACCTCCGTCCAAGGCCCCAAACAATCTTTCCAAATTCAACTGAAACTTACCTGTACTTCCACACATGTCATCTACTGTGTCCATTGCTCTCGATGTGGTCTCCTCTACATCGGGGAGACAGGATGCCAACTTGCAGATTGCTTTAGAGAACAGATCTGGGACACACACATACAGCAACCCCACTGCCCAATGGCTGAACTCTTTAGCTCCCATTCCCACTCTGCCAAGGCCATGCAGGTCCTTGGCCTCCTCCATTGTCAAAACCATCCGATGCCTGGAGGAAGAACGCCTCATTTTTCACCTTGGGACCCTGCAATCACACAGGATCAATATGGATTTCACCAGTTTCCCTATTTCCCTCCCCCACCTTATCCCAGATCCAACCTTCCAACTCGGCACTGCCCTCTTGAATGGTCCTACCTGTCCATCTTCTTTCCCACTATCCGCTCCACCCTCCTCTCCGACCTATCACCATCACCCCCACCTTCATCTACCTTTCGTACTCTCCTCTACCTTCCCCCCAGCCCCACCCCCCTCCCATTTATCTCTCAGCCCCCCCCAGCCCACAAGCCTCATTCCTGATGAAGGGCTTATGCCCGAAACGTTCACTCCTTGGATGATGCACTACACTCTTCAAGTCTGGGTATCTCAATTGGAAGGGTTTAGAGGGATATGGGCCAATTGCTGGCAAATGGGACCAGATTAATTTAGGATATCTGGCCAGCGTGGACAAGTTGTTCCAAAGGGTCTGTTTACATGCTGTACACCTCTATGATCTGATAACTGGAATGCCCTCCATTGTTGAATAGTAACCTTACACACTGTAAGTAATGCTGATACTTTTCCTTTTAATTCTCTTTTGTATCCAAGTTTGTACTTAGGTACTTGTATCTAAGATGGTGCTATTAAAGGCAGCCATTGTAAAAACTTGTCACTGTACTCCTGTACTTCTATACTGGAGTACACATGACAACAAAGGATATTCTCTTCTATTCTATTCGATTTTTGTGATTCGTAATGTTTTGGTTCACAAATGAGGAATTATCACTTAAGTCAGAGATCTGCCCGCTTTGTGAGATTTTGTATCCTTAAGGAAGAAGGGAAACACTGAATGAAAAACTGAGCGTTTTGCCTTTAAGCCACCTAAACATTTTGTAAAGACAAACAGAATTGGCTTAAATAGCTATGTCGATAGCAGGCGCAAGGGAACCCTTCCACTGGTGGTCAGCTGCAAGGACACAACAAGAAACCTTGTTTATAACTGTTAGATAGGGCGAACTGTGGGATTGTAGCAGGTGTGAATCACACAGTAACAGCCTTAAATTGGACTTTTTGTGTCAATCATTAATCACCTCAATGACAAAAATGAGTAAATACTTAATAATACGACAAACAATGTTTTGTATATTGACATCATTACCTGTCACAGAATGAAATTCTGTATCAAGACCTTCAGTAGTTAACAGTTCACTTATAAAGCACAGTAGGCAATAAACTTCAATGCTTTATATTAGATTTGAAGAATCATATCAAAACTAGGCTTGTGACAGTTGTGTCTGTCAACACAATCCCACATTGGAACCATGATCGCTTGCATCAATTCAGATCTTTAATTTGTGCACATTTTAGCCATCTCACTGAGTTGACTCTGCCTTTGATTAGTCAGATAACCGATGGAATAAACTTGGAACTACCAATTGTTGTAGTCATGGAATACTCATGTGGGTGCAGTTACTGGGGGCATGTATCGTCCCAGCCTTACCTTGGAGCAGTCACTGCATGCACTGATCCATTCTGGTACTGGTGCAGTTACTAAATGGAGAAGGAGGAGGTGTGAGTCTAGGAGATGATGGGTGTGAGTGTTGGAGCTCTCCTTCGAGCTGGGAATTGGGAGAGGGAAGAGACTCTAATTACCAGCGGTGAGCAGGTTTATGGGGATGAGGTGAGTAAAAGGCATTGAAGTGTTTGATCAATTGTAATCATATTAAATGGTTGAGCAGTCTTGATGGGCCGAATGGCCAATTCCTGTTCCTGGTGCAGTTACTGCATGTATTCATCCAGCCTCCCAATGGTGCATTCTCTGCATGAATCAATGTGGTTTCTCTCCACATCGACAGATCATCCCCATGCTACTCCTGAGCTCAAAATCTACTGAATCTACACTGCCCCTACATTCCGACAGCGTTTTGTTCTTGAGAAAAGATAATTCATGACAAATCTATAGTTCTGTAAAAGTTAAAATGGAAACTGTTACAGATTTGGAGCCATTCTCCTGCCTTTCATGAGTATGCTGTTTTGTGTGAGTGCAGGAGTAGACTTGGGCCTCTGATGAAACGTGAGATATGGTTTGTGGTTTTGACACTACCTTTGGATCCAATTGAATGTCTCTTTGGGAATGACGATCCTTTGACTCTGGTAGTTGCCTCGAAGTCCCTTTGATTTACACATGTTGTGTTGCACTGTGTGGCAGTACATGTCTGCCTGGAATGACTGTTCTCTCCCTCTTCTTGGAGTCCAACACATAACTGCTAAAGTCACTGTTACATTATCATATGGGTCACCATCATATAGGCCATTCTGCTATTACATGACAGTTGTGTTCCTCTGTAACCCTGCGCTATGGAAAATCATGCTGTGAGAAACCAGTGTAGAAAATCATACTGCACAAGATCGCACATAGGAAAGGGGAAGTTTGTGTTATCCAAACAGCATCCACAATCAATCGTGTTATAGCCAATTCATATTAACGAAATGCATGTTATACTAGAATGACCTATGTTACTTTTCCAATTTAATGTAATAAATTATTATTGAATCATTTTGTTAAACTATTTTCTTGAATTATTTACATTCCCACCAATTCTCTCCAAAGTCCAAACTTCGTAAGTCATGCGGCTGAGTCCCTTTTATAGCTTTCCATGGTCTTGTGCCTGTCATAATGAATACAGGGTGATTGTCATCAATTGGTTCACTGAGTGAATTACCATTCTGTGAGATGGTTGATATCATCTTCCCGCCTCTACCTCCTCAGCAAGCTAAGGAAAGTCGGCATGTACACAGTGACTGCTCGCAATGTTTATAGGCGCACCATAGGAAGCGTCCTATCTGGATGCATCAGAGCGTGGGTGTGGCAACTGCTCTGCCCAAGACGGCAAGAAATTACAGAGAGTTATGAACCGAGCCCAATCCATCAGCCTTCCATCCACTGACTCTGTCTTCACTTCCCTCTGCCTCAGGAAATCGACCAACATAATCAAAAAACCCTATCACCCTGATTGTACTCTCCCCCACTTTCATCTATTGGGTAGAAAATCCAAAAGTTCAAAATCCAACAGATTCAAGAACAGCTTCTTCCCTGCTGTTATCAAACTTATGAGTCGACCTCTCAAAGAATAAAGTTGATCTTTCTCTTGACCTTCTCTGTAGCTCTAACGTTACATGCTGCATTCTTTTATATTACCTTGATGCACTTAAGTAAGGTGTGATTTTTCTGGTTAGCATGCAAAACAATACTTTTAGTTGTATCTAAGTAAACATGACATTAATCAAATCAAGTCAAAAATTAAATTTCTGATATTCAAACTCAATTGTTCTGGTAGCCTCTCACTAGATTCCATGTTATCTGTCTCTGTTGATCATTCAAAAAGAATTTGAATGACAGAGGGTCATGGATGTTCTGTCTGCCTAAGGACAGTGCCTTGATTTTCAATCTCAGATCCATATGTTTTAAGATTGATAATGTTTTTACTTTATGCCTGGAGTTATACCAGTTCTTTCTGTTTTTCTGGTTAATTCATTTGCAAGATTCTTACTTGTTCATGGATATCTGGTGTGATATCCAGTCTCAGATTTTCCTTCGACAATATAACTTGTGGTCAAAGTAATTTGAGCATAACCACTGCTGCTAGTGAGAATCTATTATTTAAGACTGACATTCTAAACGTCACTCTGAATGAAGTCCTAAAGATTATTTTTAAAACGTAACATTTTCTCCAATCTCTTAGCCTCCCTCTTGCCCTATAGTGAAGAGGAGAGTCAGGAATATGATTAATTCCGTTGGCTTCAACAAGTGTCCAAGACAATTTAATCTGGACGATCACAGCTTGAGGAGATATTTTCCTTCTTTTATTACTGCTTCTTCCGTTGTCATGTGTACTCTGCTAGTTTCTAACCATCTCAAATAGTAATCCACTCTGAGCAAGTATGCCTTTCCATTAAATCCAATAATACAATAAGCTTCAATCTGCAATTTGAGAGGGAGAGGGTACAATCGGAAGTGACAATATTTCTGTTGAATAAAGGGAACTATGGAGCTATGAGGGAGGAGCTGGACAAAGTTCAATGGTACAATACCTTAGCAGGGATGACAGTGGAGGAACAATGGCAGATATTTCTGTGTATCATGCAGAAGTTGCAGGATCAGTTCATTCCAAAATGGAAGAAAGATCCTATAAGGAGGCAGGGGTGGCCGTGGCTGATGAGGGAAGTTAAGAAACATATAAAGTTAAAAGAGAAAAAGTATAACATAGCAAAGATAAGTGGGAAAACAAAGGACTGGGAAGCTTTTAAAGAACAACAGAGGATTACTAAGAAGGAAATACGCAGAGAAAAAAATGAGGTACGAAGGTAAACTGGCCAATAATATAAAGGAGGATAGTTAAATTCAAAGAGATCTAGTCTCATCCTGTCACAGCCTGTCTGGAAAACTAGACGCTGTTGGAGGTTCTGTTGTCATTTGCCTAATCATTGCTAAACTACAGCAGGATGACGTATATTCTTCCATTGCTTTGGAAATTCTTGGCTATCAGACTGATTATTGTACATGAGTTTGACATTTCACTAAGACCACCATGATTCTTGGAAGGACTTTCTCCCTCATGACTCTCAGAAACACCAACCTCTGATTGAGACTAATTGACTGTTCACTATTGTTAGCTGTTTCCACTATTCACATTGTTTCTTTAACAGCAGATTGTTTGGAGTACATATGAACCTAACAATATATAGATTAGGAGCAGGGGGGTAGGTCACTCAGCTCTAGCCTGCTCTGTCATTCAATAAGATCATGGCTAATTTAATGTGGCCTCATCTCCATGCTCCTGCCTATTACTGATAACCTTTGACTTGTTTGTTAGTTAAGAAGCTATCTACCTCTGCATTAAAAGTATTCAACTAAACTACCTCCACCATTATCTGGAGATTGAGGTTCCAATCATTATTTCTGTCTTATATGGAAAGCCCCTTACTTTAAAACTGACCCCCCCCCCCCCCAGCTATTTGTCGTCTCTCCCACAAGGGGAAACATCTTTTACTAACCACTTTGCAAATGCTTCTCAGGCTCCTTTTGATCTTTTAAAATAACCTTTTCATTGTTTTAAACATCAATAGATATAGGCCCTGTCTATCAAACCTTTCTTCATAATATAATCCCCCATCCTAGGTATCAATTAAGTGAGCCTTCTTTGAACTGACACAATTAAAGTTGGAATCTTTCTTAACAAGGAGATCAAAATTATACATAGTGCACCATATCTAGTTTTACTTCTGCTTTATACAGCTATGTATAGAACAAAGCACACTATAGAAATTTTGTAATTGCACATTTGGGTGGTTCCAACATCCAAGCAATTAATATAGCTTGTGAATCATTGAGGCGCCAGCACTAATCCCTGTGGTTCTTCACTTAGTGCAACCTAACTACCTGAACAATTCTCATTTCTGTATCAATTTAGCATGGCCAATCCACCTAACCTGCACAGCTATGGACTGTGGGAGGAAACCAGAGCACTCGGAGGAAAGCCACGCAGACACAGGGAGAACGTGCAAACTCCACACAGATGACCCCGAGGGTGGAAGCGAATCCTGGCCCCTAGCAATATCATGCAGCAGTGCTATCCACTGAGCCACCATGCCACCCTTGATGTCAGATTTCCAAAATCTAGGGGAGTTTTGAAAATTTTCACCAATGTATCTACTGGCCACTTCTTTTAAGTCTGTGGGGCTTAGTCCTTTCTGGACCTGATGATTGGTCCCTGTTTCTGGTTCCAATGATTTTCTCAGTACGCTTTCCTAGTTGAAAGTAACTGCTTTAACTTCTGATAAACACTGTGGGGTTACAGTGCTTTATTTGTCCCTTCAACTCCATTTTGATTTAACCCTTTCCCCCCTCTCCTTTGGGCGGCACGGTGGCACAGTGGTTAGCACTGCTGCCTCATAGCGCCTGAAGACCCGGGTTCAATTCCCGACTCAGGCGACTGACTGTGTGGAGTTTGCACGTTCTCCCCGTGTCTGCGTGGGTTTCCTCCGGGTGCTCCGGTTTCCTCCCACAGTCCAAAGATGTGCGGGTCAGGTGAATTGGCCATGCTAAATTGCCCGTAGTGTTAGGTAAGGGGTAATGTAGGGGTATGGGTGGGTTTCGCTTCGGCGGGTCGGTGTGGACTTGTTGGGCCGAAGGGCCTGTTTCCACACTGTAAGTCTAATCTAATCTAATCTCTTTCACTTTTGATGGTTTACATTAGACTTAGTGGCCTTTGTTTTTAACTATTCAGTTGACTGCATGGGTAATTTACTTGTGGCAGTTAATAGCTAAAAACCAAAAGGAGAGTCATGGTGATTTGGTGTTAGGGAGAAAAAGCTGTTCAGTTGTGTTCGATAGCATTGCTGGACAGAAAAAGAAAGAAATAAAAGGGTCACTGTACTTGAAACATTGACTCTGTTTCTTCCCCCACTTACTCAAGGCCTGTTGGGTTTCTCTGAAGATTGTTGTTTCTGTTTCAGATTTCCAGCATCCTCAGCTCTTTGTTTTGCTTTAACTTCTTCCCTGCTTTTCCCCTTCTGACCTTCCCAGACTCATTCTCTAGAGGAGTAATGCTAGCTTAACTTATTCTTTTACTTTATAAATACCTGTAAAATCTCCTACTCTTTGTGTTGTTTTTATATTACTAGCTAGTTTTTTCTTGACCTCTTGAGTTATTCTTTCCTGTACTGTATATTCTATCCAATCTCCTGCCTTGGCACTCATGTTTGTAGAATTACATGTGTTTTTCTTAGAGTTTGATGCCATCTTTAACTTCTTTATATTAACCAGAGATGATACATCCTTCCCTCTGTGTCCTTCTTTCTTACCGGAATATACATCTTCTGAATTTCTGACACATCTCTCCAACTGCCTGCTACTGTGTCTATCCTGATCAATCTGTAACCTAATTTCCCAGTTAACTTTAGCTAGCTGTTTTCTTGCTCCCATAATTGTCCTTTATTTAGTTTGAAACACTAGTTTTAAATCCCTCAACCCATCAGTGCTACTCATGTCTTCACAATTGGTAACTAATTTAAAAATCCATTTTTTAGCAAAGCTTCCTGATCTGATCCCGTTTTCTGATTTATTGTAGCTTTTTTTCTGAAGCTGATAAAGATTTTGCTATATCTAATGAAAATGCTTTGCCTTCTGAAGTAAGGCCAAAGTCTGGTGTTTCAGCCTTTTCATCAATAACTCTGGACAATATGGCTGTTGTGACCCACATTTTCCCTGGTACTTGCAATAGGAATTCTGCGCTTGGAAAAATGTAACTTTCTGTAGTGTACCAGCTGGCTGGCTGCAGGCATGCCATCTCTACTCTCTATAGCTAGCTTTCATTTTAGTTTGTGGCAGCTGTCAAACACAGCAATGTGAGCTTCAAAGTGTGTGGCAGGGTTTGAGTGAATTTTCAGAGCTGTAAGCGTCCCAGCTATTGCAACAAAACGCCTTGGAAGGATTCAATCAACTTTGAAGTTGCCGGGTGAATCAAAATGGCTGTGTTTTCACATCCCTGCTACTGAATCAGAACTGGAATTTATTCCAATTTCAGTGGAAAGCCAACAGAATATCTACAGAATTGAATAAAAAGACTTAGCAAATAGAGTCGAAACCTTGTTATCAGGAAAGAGTGTTAAAATTGTGCAAGATGTTCATTTGGCCACATTTAGAATACTGTGTACAGTTCTGGTCGCCACATTACCAAAAGGATGTGGACACTTTGGAGTGGGTGCAGAGAAGTTTACGAGGATGCTGCCTGGTATGGAAGGTGTTAGGTATGAAGAGAGGTTGAGTAGGTTAGGATTGTTTTCACTAGAAAAAAAGATATTGAAGGGGAACCTGATTGAGGTCTACAAAATCATGAAGGGTATAGACAGGGTGGATAGAGATAAGCTTTTTCCCAGGGTGAGGGATTCAATAACAAGAGGTCATGCTTTCAAGGCAAGAGGTAAAATGTTTAAGGGGGATAGACACAGCAAGTGCTTTACTCAGAGGGTGGTGGGTGCCTGGAATGCGTTGCCAGCAGAAGTGGTAGAGACAGGCACGGTAGAATCATTTAAGATGCATCTGGACAGATGCATGAATAAGTAGGGAGCAGAGGGATACAGATGCTTAGGAATTGGGCGACAGGTTTAGAGAGTGGATTTGGATCGGCTCAGGCTTGGAGGGCCGAAGGGCCTGTTCCTGTGCTGTAAACTTTCTTTGTTCTTTGTTACAAATTGTACTGCAGTCTAAGCCTCACTGAGGAGCAGAGAACCCAGACTGGAGACATTTTGTAAAGTTTTGAAGACATACATTGAGCCCGAATGTTACTTATCAATGGTATGTGACCAATGTCAGAGCTCAGTGGGAGAAAGAGACTTTTCTTTGTTTATTCATGAGACATTAGTATCACTAGCCAGGATATTATTGTTGTCCATCCCTAATTATCCAGAGGTCGGTGAAAATCAACCACATTGCTGATGGTCTGGAGTCACATGTCAGCCAGACCAATTAAGGAAGGCAGATTTCCTTCCCTAAAGGGCATTAGTGGACCAGGTGGGGTTTTACAACAATTGACATATGGTCACCATTTGGCTAGGTTTTTAAACCAGGTTTTTAATTGAACTCTAGTTTCACCATTTGCCGTGGTGGAATTGTAACCCATACGTCCTGAGCATTAGCTTCGGGTTCTGTGTTACTAGTCCAGTGACATTACCACGACAGCACCACCTCCCTTATTGATCAATGTATGATGGAACAGACACACCCAGCTGATGAGTTTGGAGCACTGAATGATGAACTCATTGGAAATAGAATTGTCTTAGGCAAAAGAGACCATGCCATGAGAGTACATCTACTGAGAGAGGAGAAACATGTTGTCAAGGATGTTTCAGGTTGATAGCACTGTTAAGAAGGCATACAGTGTGTTTGGTTTTATTAGCAGAGGGATTGAGTTCCAGAGCCGTGATGTCATGCTGTAACTGTACAAAATGCTAGTGCGGCCTCACTTGGAATATTGTGTACAGTTCTTGCTGCCCCATTACAGGAAGGATATGGAAGCATTGGAAAAAGTGCAGAAGAGACTTACCAGGATATTGTGTGGTCTGAAGCAAAGGTCTTATGAAGAAAGGCAAGGGACTTGGGTCTGTTCTCATTGGAGAGAATAAGGCTATGAGACATACATGATAATCAGAGGATTAGATAGGGTGGACAGTGAGAGTCTTTCTCCTAGGATGATGACATCAGCTTGTATGAGGGGGCATTGCTGCAAATTGAGGGGTGATAGATTTAAGACAGATGTTAGAGACAGTTCTTTACTCAAAGAGTGGTAAGGGTGTGGAATGCCCCACATGCCAATGTAGTTAACTCAGCCATGTTAGGGAGATTTAAACAACCCTTGGATAAGCACATGGATGATGATGGGATAATGTAGGGGAATGGGCTTACATTAGTTCACAGGTCGGCGTAACATAGAGGGCTGAAGGGCCTGTTCTGTGCTATTTTGTACTATGTTCTATGTTCTGGTGTTTAGTGGTTAGCACACTGCTGCCACACAGCGCCAGGGACCCGGGTTCAATGGGCAACTGTTTACGTGGAGTTTGCACATCCTCCCAGTGTCTGCGTGGGTTTCCTCCGGGTGCTCCGGTTTCCTCCCACAATCCAAAGATGTGCAGATCAGCTGAGTTGGCCATGCTAAATTGCCCGTAGTGTTAGGTGCATTAGTCAGGGGTGAATATAGGGTAGGGGAATGGGTCTAGGTGGAATACTGTTCGGAGGGTCAGTGTGGATTGTTGGGCTGAAGGCCCTGTTTGCGTACTGTAGGGGAATCTAATCTAATCTATGTTAAGGAAGATACCAATGTGCAGAAACTGTAAGCTTGTCAATCATCAACTAAAAAGTAATAATGGGTGAACAGATGAGGCCTTGCATCACACTGAGAGACATATCAGGGTGAGTGAGAAAAAGCATATTGGAAAAACAGAGAAAAACATTTATGAAAGAGCCAACAGAACGGATACTGCAAAGGACAGTTTCAAAAACTGAGGAGCAAGCTGCACAAAAGAAAATATGTGCAGCATGGGGAAAGCAATACTTGAACTGCAAGAAGTTGAATCGCTTTGAGCACACGTGTTTCGATAGAAATAAGCAAAGCAAGCCTATTAAAATGGCCACTAGAAAGACATCGACCAATGATTCTGATGAACCAATCTATATCATCCAACAGGATAGTATTGTCAGACCTAAGGATGATAACCGACTTGTGACATTTAGAGTGATAACTGCAGATGGACAACATCAAATTAACATAAAGTGCCTTTAGACACTGGTGCTGTGTGTAACAACAGAAACCAGAGTGTATACAAAGTGGCTCAAGGTTGTGACCCGGAAATCAAACTGTCCAAGGCAAGACTGAGGCTAGAAAGCAAATGAAGTTGAGAATACAATGAAATGGAAAGAATGGGGACCTGGAGCTCCAGATAGTAATGTTAACCAAAATCCACACATCTCAGCTGAGGTTGAAGGACTGGTGACACTACACATGCCAAAGAGATTTGCAGCATTTCACAAGCTGCTAAGCAACTGACTGCTAGGCAGAGTCTTGATGATTAATAAGATGCTGTTAATGGTGTTGAATGTCATCTTAGTGACTAACACCCCAAAGGAGGCGAGAGTGTGAGACCCACGCCACATCTGCCAACTTCAGCAAAGAGTGTTCCAGCTGGCCACATGCACAGTCTGCAAGAAAAGACCGAGGAGCCGTTAGACTCCCTGACCCAGGAGGGCTTAACTAATGGAAAGAAAGATTTTTAAATAAGACCAAAAAGTGCTGCTCCTTGAGGAGCTGGTAGCTGATGGCAAGCAAGTGAGAACAGAAGAGGCAGTTGAAGAAAAAAAAATTGCAAGAATAATGGGAAAAGAAATGAAAGGTGGGATTGAAGGTGTTTGAGGTCATGTATGTAGGTCACATAAAAGGACCTTGCCTATAACTCACAAGGCGAGAACTGCAGAGTTACAGTGACCAATACATGTGAAAGCAATGCAATGATTGATTGGATTTGTGAACTATCCAATAAAATTCTTGTCTCGTTTGCCAGCAAAGTGTGAACCTTTCTGAAAAACCAAGGATATGCAGTGATATTGGGCACAGAACAAGATGCTTTCACTTGAATGAACACACTAGCACCAACAAGCTCTGAATAAAAACAAGGACTGCAGATGCTGGAAACCAGAGTCTAGATTAGAGTGGTGCTAGAAAAGCACAGCAGATCAGGCAGCATCCGAGGAGCAGGAAAATCGACGTTTCGGGCAAAATCTATTCACTAGGAATAGATTGGAAACCATCAACCCAATAAAAATGTTGAATTTGAAAGACACTCTGATCCAGCACTCTCTCATCATGAGGACAATAATTCCCAGGGAGGGAACACCATCCCAGGAATGAATTGATACCATGTACTGCATGGATGGGTGTACCACTTTTGAGCCTTCCCAACTAACTGACTCATCAGAAACTTTAGTATTGCCAGAAATTATGGCCCAGTTTTTTGCCCTCAGTTTGGCCTGCCCAGTGGATTCAACCACTTTCTTGAGAATTAGATTGTATCTTGCCTGCAAAATATACAGCAGCTTTTCATTGTTAATCTCAAAGCTAATTCAGTCTCAACTGAGTTCATCCTTCACGGATCAAACTCACAACCGGCTAACCATTATGGATTGTTCAGGAACGATTCAATGGAAAATCTGGATTGAATGTTTTTAGGACAGCACAAAAGTCTAAAGTGGTCTCCTCTAACATCGTCTTGCACTTCAGACAGAAATATATAAACCTGGGGCATCTGATCTTTGGTATATCTCTAAAATTGTCAATTCCAGAGCTCTTGACCTTTGTCCCTCTGTGAAACATCAAAGTTGTTGAACAGTTGTAGAAAGGGCAGTGACTGCGAGATTAGTGCTGGCATTGTAATTGATTTTCTGTTTGCCTCTCAGCAAGGTCAGACTTTCCATTGTTTAATCTTGAAGCACTCCTTACATTTACACCTCATCGATTCAAAGAATCCCAGCAGTATGAAAGCAGGCCATTCAGTCCATCAAGTCCACACCAACCATCTGAAGAACATCCCACCTAGACTCACCTCTCAACTCTATTTTTGATTTAGAGATGCTGGTGTTGGACTGGGGTGTACAAAGTTAAAAATCACACACAACAACAGGTTTAATTGGAGGCACTAGCTTTCAGAGTGAAAGCTAGTGCCTCCAATTAAACCTGTTGTTGTGTGTGATTTTTAACTTTGTACCCTATTCTTGTAATCTAACATTTCTCATGACTAATCCAACTGGCCTGCACATCCCTGCACACTATGGGCAATTTCATACATAATCTGCACATCTTTGGGCAGTGGTAGGAAAGCAGAGCACCTGGAGGAAATCCATGCAGACAATGAACAAACTCCACACAGGCAGTCACCTGAGGCTGGAATCAAACCTGGGTCCCTGGTGCTGTGATAGAGCAGTCCTGGCCACTGAGCCACCATGCCATCAACTCTGACAATGCTATGAATTTCCTGCATCACTGCTGCTGCTATATGGCTTGTTTCTACATTTGAACATCTGTTCAGGTAACTCGCAATTTCCTTTATCTGAGTTCTGACTTTGATAGGTTTCTGAGGTAATACATCTCTTTGAAGGACAGGTTGTTCTTCTCTCTTCTTGCAGTCTATCACATGACTGCTAATGGCACTGTCAAATCATCATAGACAGACATCATTTCTTTATTTGGTAAAAAAATAGACAGCAGAGATACTTCCACCAATAGTGGCGAAATTACAACAGGGAGACCAGAATTAAAGGAGCATAGATATCTCAAGGGGTTGTCAGTTTGGAGAGATACTGAGAAAGGGAGCAGCAAAACCAGAGGGGTTTGAAAGCAAGCATTAATATTTATGAATCAAGAAAGGTTGATTTTAGAATTGGGTTTTATTATCACGCACTCATATACAGGGATACAGGAGTATAGTAAAAAGTGTACAAAGTTGTCACTCCCCGTGCCATCTTAGGTACCTAGGTATGAAATCTTACATAAGAATGTAGAAAAATAAAGAAGTAAGTTAAAGTTTTAATAAATGATATAAAGTAAGTCCTACGGTGGTTATGTACATGTGTTATGGACATGCGACAAATACAAATCAACAGATTATTAATCTGAAACGTGGAGATTTAGAGCAAAGTGCTTTCTGGTAAATGACTGCGATTGACTGTCACAGAGTCTGTGAGAGGTGTACGTAACCAGCAAGATTGTAACTGCTCAGAATTTGAAGTTGAGTGCCCCCCAGTGTTTACCCAACACACTGCAGTATACACAAATAATTAAGCTGTTCATGTTTTCCTTGATTTGGTAATGGCACAGAGGAAAACATAGCGAGAGCACTTGGGATCTGAGTGAATGGGGTGGGGAGGTGGGGAGTGGGGAGTGGGGAGGGGGGGGGGGAATGTGGGTGGGTGGTGGCTATCTGCTTAAGAAGTCAGATTGAAGGATGGGGAAATGAAAATTGGAATAGTGAGAGATTAAAAGGTCAGAAAAGAAGTAAATAAAATACAATTTTCCAATCTCCCGAAGTAAATCACAACCTAAGGAAAAGAGAGTTTGCATCTGTAGTTATTCACCGGCAGTACCAGTGAGGCTAATTAGAAATAATTAGTAATGATCATGTCCTTAACTTTGTTTCTCAGTTCCCCCTCCAGCCTGGTCTTTGTGCTACCCTGGTCTGCAGTGAGGTAGGGAAAGCCATGCAATGGTTAAAAAAAACGGCCTGTCAAGAAGATGGGATCCCTGCTGAATTATCTAGGAGAAAGTGAGGAGTGCCCATTCCTGAAGAATCATGCCCAAAACGTTGATTCTCCTGCTCCTTGGATGCTGCCCGACCTGCTGCGGTTTTCCAGCAACACGTTTTCATCCCTGCTGAATTATGTCAGATACACTGTGCGGAAGAACTGCACAACTTCATATTCTTCAGGAGGGAAGAAGTCTGTGTTGTGGTGCAACTGGAGCACTTTGATCCTGACTAGATGGGAGACAGGTCCCACTGAGAAAAAGGCAGGGAGAGCTCCTTCATTCTGCCACAGGGAAGATCATTGCGAGGAGCCTCCAGATCCATCTCCTTTCTATACCTGAACAACTCCTTTTAAAGAAATGGGTGCAGTTTGTACACATCAAGGGGTGTCTCAGACAAGGGCTTCATATTGAAGGAAAATGCAAACTGCAGCCCATGAGCTAGTCCAACAATGCCAAAGCTTTTTTTGGTGTCATAGATTCACCCAGCATGGAAACAGACCCTTCAGTCCAACTTGTCCATGCTGACCAGGTTTCCCAAACTAAACTAGTCCAATTTGCTTGCGTTTGGCCCAAATTCCTCTTAACCTTTCCTATTCATGTATTTACTCAATGTTTTTTAAATTTTGTAACTGTACCTTCATCTACCACTTCCTCTGGCAGTTCATTCCATATAAACATTTTGCTTCTGTCAATCATGAAACAGTATCTCCTTCAAATTTGGCTGCCTTCAGAAATTTGTGACCTGCTCTCTATTTCCTGACAGGCTGTGGTCCTCACTAACGGGCTGTCCATTGACTCTACTTCAGTGAAGACTAAGGTCAAACTAGCTGTGTCAATTGTACAAGCCCTTTACTCCATTCTCCTCATTGCGATACTGCACTTCACCTCCTGCACATTACTCACAGGCATGGAGGTCATTGTCAGCACAGACCAGAAACTGGCCAGTGGACACCATCTTCAACCCAAAACCAAATCACTCAGTTATTGACCTTGAGTACGTAAATGATGGTTGTGTGTGTGTGTGTGTGTGTGTGTGTGTGTGTGTGTGTTCACTCAGAAACTGAGCTCTGGGTCATTGTCAACTCTTTCTCCAAGTTGTATGAGAAAATGGATCTTTCATTAGAAAACACCCAGGAAATTGGGTTGCTGTTCCTTAGTATAACATCTCTCCGCATCGATTACAATCAATAATAAGATGTTGAAGAATGTGGGCCATTCATAATATCTTGGGAATTTCTCCTCAATGAAGGCAAACTTAGATAAAAAAAAGTTATCATTGGCACCAACATACCAGCTCAGCTGGAAGGAATAAAGAGTGCTCAAATACCAGGATTTCAAACTTAACACAACATTCATTATCCAGCAGGTAACCGTGCTCCTTACTTTCCTACATACTGCACAGGCTTGGATGACTGTATCAGGTATCTCAAAGTATTGGAGATACAGTTAACTTTACCTTCATAAGATTCTTCAAATTCAATGACAAGAAACATGGTCCAACATCAGCAAACCTTCCCACCCAATATTGAGACACACATCTCTCAAAGTCAGTTCTGCTGAACGCGCCATGCCATGTGCGAGTATGACACCAGGTTTCTGAAGCAACTGTTATATTCAGAACAGAGTTACAAGTCAAAGCTTTCAGAAGATGAGTGGAAATGCCTTACTAATATTCTCAAAGAATTCCTGGCGAGGTCAAACATTTCCAATGATCTCTTGGGAGTTCCTGGATTGCAGCCAATCAAAATGGAGCAGGTTCATTTGACAAGGCACTGAAGATGTTGAGATGATTTTGTCAGGGCATTGCAGAGGGCAATTGTTAAGGTGCCAGAGAGGTGCATAAACCGAAAAGCACGTCATCTATCAGCCATTCAAGAGGCATGTGCTCTACATGTGACACTGTCTACAGATCACACATTGGACTAATCCACCATCAAACCAGACTGGGAACAAAATATGGCACGGTGGCTCAGTGGTTAGTCCTACTGTCTCATAACGCCAGGGACCCGAGTTCGATTTCAGCCTCGGGTGACTGTCTGTGTGGAGTTTGCACATTCTCCCCATGTCTGTGTGGGTTTCCTCCAGGTGCTCTGGTTTCCTCCCACAATCCAAAGCTGTGCAGATTAGGTGAATTGGCTATGCTAAATTGTACATAGTGTTAAGAGCTGTGTAGGTTAGGTGCATTAGTCAGGGGTAAATGTAGAATAATAGAGTAGGGCAATGGGTCTGGGTAGTTTACTCTTTGGAGGGTCAGTGTGGATTTGATATGCCAACTGGCCTGTTTTCACTCTCTAGGAATTCTATGAAAACAACAAAGATGCTGGAAATCTGAAACTAAACCAGATGTTGCTGGAGAAACTCAGTAGGTATGGCAACATCTGTGGAGAGAAAACAGAGTTAATATTTCAGGTTCAGTGACCCATTATAACTAGCAAAAGATGCTATTTATTCTGAAGATTGAGGGTTGGGAGCAAGGAGGAGGGAATGATAGGTGGTGATGGAGCCCAGGGAGAGAGAACCACAACTGGCAGACAAAGGAATGAATAATGGTAAGCCAGGCAGAAAAAAAAGCAGCTAATGGGAACAATAGTGGGTAAGAATGGGTTAGTTATAAGGACAGTAGCCCAGGTGAATGACAAGGCCTGGAGTGGTGTGTGGAAGGACATTGAAGCAGGTACTCACACCCTGAAGTTAACAAACTCAATATTGAGTCCTGAGGGCTGCAGAATCCCCAAGTGAAAAATCAAGTATTGTTTTCCCAGCTTACGCTGAGCTTCACTGGAGCATTGCACCAAGCCTGAGACAGAGATGTTGACCAGGAAACAGGATGGTGTGTTAAATTGGAAGCTCATGGGGTTTTTTTTTGTGGACAGAACTTAGGACAAATTGGTCAACCAGTCTGTGTTTTGTCTCCCCATTGTAGAAGAAACCACATTGTGAGCAGAAAATACAATAGACTAGATTGAGTGAAGGGTAAGTAAACCATTGCCTCATCTGGAAGGGACGTCTGGGGCCTTGGATAGTAAGGAGGGAGGAAGTAAACGGGCAGGCATTACACCTTCTGTGATTATAGGGAAAGGTGCCATGGGGCTGTGCGGATATTTTGAGAGGGAAGGAGGAGGAGACCAGGGTGTCCCAAAGGATTCAATCCCTGTGAAAGGCTGACATGGGAAAAGGGGAATATGTGTCTGGTGTGTGGACCAGCATCTCACTTGAGGTGGAAGAAACAGTGGCTAATGATCCTCTGGAAGTGGATGCTGGTGGGATGGTGTGTGAGGATGAGGGGGACCCTCGTGCTGTTTTGGGAGGGGAGAGACGTGCAGGAGATGGATTGGACAAGGTTGAGGGCCCTGACAACTATGGTGCTGGGGAATCCTCGGCTGAAGAAGATGAACATTTTAGAGGCCCCCTTGTAGAAGTTGGCATCATCAGAACAGACGCCTTGAGACGGAGGAACTGGTACAATGGAATAGAGTTTTTACAACAAGCAGGGTGTGAGGATGTGTAGTCAAAGTAACTGCGGGAGTCAGTAGGTTTGTATCTGACATTGGTGGCCAGCCTATCCCCAGAAATGGAAACAGAGATGTTGGGGAAGGGAAGGGAGGAGTCAGAGATGGACCAGGTGAAGGTGAGAGCAGGATGGAAATTAAACGCAAAACAGATAATGCTTTCCAATTCTGGATGGGAGAGGGAAAAGCACTGATGATGTCAATGATATACCAAAGAAAGAGTTGTGGGTGAGGGTTAGGGTAAGACAGGAACAAGGAATGTTGTATGTACCCCACAAAGAGACAGGCCTAACTGGGGCCCATATGGTACCCATGGCCACCTCCCTGACCTGAAGAAAGTGAGAGGATCCAAAAGAGAAGTTGTTTAAGGTGAGGACGAGCTCAGTCAGGCAGAGCGAAGTGTTTGTGGATGGGGACCATTCAGGCCTTTATTCCAGGAAGGTCATACAGAGAGATTGTATATCCATGGTAAAGAGGAAGCAGCTGGAGCCTGCAGACTGGACAGTGTGGCCTGTTTCCACACTATAGGGATTCTATGAATACAACAAAGATGCTGGAAATCTGAAACCAAACCAAAAGTTGTTGGAGGAACTCAGCAGGTCTGGCAGCATCCATAGAGAGAAATCAGAGTTAATGTTTCAGGTTCAGTGACTCATTGTAACTAACAAAAGATAGTATTTATTGATGCAGTGTCAGAAGAATCGCGGATGGAAATGGAAAGGGACTGTTCAAGGAAGAAAATAATTGAGTTGACGTAGGTGGAGATGCGTTCTGTGGGCCAGGAGCAAGCCTGTTTAATACACAGAGTAACTCCCTCACACACTGTCTAATACACTGAGTAACACCCTCACACACCGTCTAATACAGAGTTACTCCCTCACGCACTGTCTAATACACCGAGTAACTCCCTCACACACTGTCTAATACACCGAGTAACCCCTTCACACACAGTCTAATACACTGAGTAACTCCCTCACACACTGTCTTATACACAGAGTAACTCCCTCACACACAGTCTAATACATCGAGTAACTCCCTCACACACTTCTAATACAGAGTTACTCCCTCACACACTGTTTAATACACAGAATAACTCCCCCACACACTGTCTAATACACAAACTGACTCCCTCACACTGTCCAATACACAGACCAACTCCCTCGCACTGTCCAATACACAGACTAGCTCTCTCACACTGTCCAATACACAGACTAGCTCTCTCACACTGTCCAATACACAGACTAGCTCCCTCACACTGTCCAATACACAGACTAGCTTTCTCACACTGTCTAATACAAACTGACTCCTTCGCACACTGTCCAATACAGAGAGTAGCTGTGTCACACACTGTCCAAAAAATTGATCAACTCCCTGACACATTGCCCAATACACAGAGTAACTTCTTCACACACTGTCTAATACACAGAGTGACGCACTGTTCATTACACAGTATTGGGCAGTGTGTCAGGGAGTCAGTCTGTATTAGACAGTGAGAGGAAGTTAGTGTGTGTATTAGACAGTGTGTGAGACTGACTCACTCACACACTGTCCAATACAGAGAGTGATTCAGAGTTATTTCTACAATATGACCAGTTCATATAGACCAATACCACGAAAATATGGATGTAGTTATTTCAAATTGTAGACATTGATCGGAATGCATACAGAAAACCACGTTTCACATTTTACAAAAATTAATTTTAACATGTGGGAACGAAGTGTTTGTGTGCCAGGTTCAATGATGAAATATATCCTGATTGCATTTTGCAGTTGCCAGTCAGCCAATCGACTCTTATGCAAGCTGTTTTCTCTCAGTACAGCTACGGTAACATTTGGAAGAGCTGCCATTCATTTCTGGATAGTCACAGTGAAGTTGACAGCTCTGTTCACCTTGGGCATGATATTTTACAGTTCAGTCAGGTCAGTGGTGTCAGCCAGATTGCTGCTGCTTAAGTTAATTAATGTGTCTTTCCTATGACCTAGAAATGCTAGGAGCGAAACACTGGCATTTCAATAATACTGTTGACTTGAGTTAACTCCAAATGGAGCACTGCAAATGTCAAAATTGATTTGTGAATTCAGTCAATGATTTCCTCACAATTCCATTGGGCAGCTATGTTGATATTTCACAGGTGAGCCACAACGCCCACAGAACTCTCTTGTGGCCAATTGGATTAATGAGTATGAATGAGGCTGACCAGGCTTTACTGAGACTTGTCAGCAGGATGTTAGCCAAGGGGAGTCCCAGTGTAATATTGCCTCTCGACTTCTGTGTATATGCTGCACACGCTTTGTATTCTGGGCCATTAAAGGCACACAGATGGAGTTTACAAAAGAGGATATCCCTAATATACATCAACTGGTAATGTGTATAATTGCTAATTAAATGAAACAAAAGGTACAGTTTGGTATATCATGGAATTCTGTAGTAAAATGGGGTATAATTATACAGCTGCAAATGTGTTGCTGGTCAAAGCACAGCAGGCCAGGCAGCATCTCAGGAATAGAGAATTCGACGTTTCGAGCATAAGCCCTTCATCAGGAATAAGAGAGAGAGAGAGCCAAGCAGGCTAAGAATTATATAATTATACAGTTCATCCTGCATTGTAATGTTCACTGTGATGCTCAGGAGGATTTCTTGTTACCTAGTCTCTGGCTAACAAAATCTGGAGAGGACAATTGCTTTGGGGTGAATTCAATCCAAGATGACATCAGACGTGATGGGAGATTGGATTAAATCATTTCTAATCCTGTAAAATATTGTCTGATGATCAGGTTGAGGCTGTTTGCCTCTTACTTGGGAGAGGATACTGCTATTAGATCACCTTTCTTGCTACTAGATTTGGAGGATCTTATGAAGACACCACTTACAGTATTTCTCCAGTGCTTGGAGGGGCTGTTGTAGCTGCTCTACATTGTAATAGTTGGCTTAATGGGACAAGACAGAGGGTGGTGGTGGAAGGTTGTTTTTTGGGCTGGAGGCCTGTGAGCAGTGGTGTTCCACAGGGATCGGTTCTGGGTCCCCTTTTGTTTGTCATTTATATAAATGATTTGGATGAGAATACAGAAGGAATGTTTAGTAAGTTTGCAGATGACACCAAAATTGGTAGCACAGTAGACAGTGAAGAAGGCTTTTCAAGATTACAAAGGGATCTTGATCAAATGGGTCAATGGACTGAAAATGGCAGATGGAGTTCAGTCTGGGGAAACGTGAGGTATTGCATTTTGGTACAACAAACAGGGCTAGGGCTTAGATGATTAATTGTAGAGTCTTAGGTAGTGTTGCAGATGAACTTTGGGGTTCATGTGCAAAATACTTTGAAATTTTTGTCATATATACAGAGTGGTTAAAAGGGCGTTTAGTAAAGCTTACCTTCATTGCTCAGTCCTTTAAGTATAGGAATACTTAAACCTGAAACATCGAATCTCCTGTTCCTTGGATGCTGCCTGACCTGCTGCGCTTTTCCAGCAACACATTTTCAGCTCTGATCTCCAGCATCTGCAGACTTCACTTTCTCCTTTTAGTATAGGAGTTGGGAAGGCATGTTGAGGTTATACAGGACATTGGTGAGGCCTCTTCTGGACTACTATGTCCAGTTCTGATCATAGAATCCCTACGATGTGGAAGTAGGCCATTTGGCCCAACAAGTCCATACTGACCCTCTGAAGTGTAACTCATCCAGACCATTCCCCTCCCTATTACTCTACATTTATCCCTGACCAATGCACCTAACTTACACATCACTGAACACTATGTGCAATTTCGCATGGCCAATTCACTGAACCTGCACATATTTGAAGTGTGGGAGGAAACCCACACAGACACAGGGAGAATGTGCAAACTCCACACAGACAGTCACCCAAGGCGGTGGATTGGGGGGGAGGTCAGAAGTGACTCACCCCAAATGTTGTCAGATATGAAAAGGTGTGAGTGAGAAAGAAAGGCTGGATAGGCTGGGACATTTTCACTGGGTCACAGGAGGTTGAGAGGCGACCTTATAAAAGTTTATAAAATAATGAGGGGTATAGAGAGAGTTCGCAATAGATGTCTTTCTCCTCGGATGGGGGATTTCAAGAAAAGGGAGCACATTTCTAATGTGAGAGGAAAGAGATTTTAAAAAGACATCGAGGCAATTTTTTTACACAGAGGGCAGTTTGTGTGTGGAATGAACTTCTTGATGAATTGGTAGATGTGGGTACAATTATAATGTTTAAAAGTTGTTTGGATAAGTACATGAATTGGCAAGGTTTGGAAGGATATGGACCAGGAGCAGGCGGGTGGGACAAGTTTAGCTTGGAATTAGGGTCGCAGGGACTGGATGGACCAAAGGATCTATTTCTGTGCTTTACAACTCTATAAGTGCTACAGAACTAGCCATTATCAGCTAATGGCTGTGATAAAGTGGGCCAGCTCTCCTCCCTGCTATACCGGGTGTAAGGGCCTGCTGGTTTAACAGTGGTCGTGGATGAAACCATAAGTGAATCTTAAGAAAATGCATTTATGTTTATTTATTGCATGATAGTAATTGGCAAGTTACATTGTCTAGTTAGACATAATAACTAAATTTCAAACAAAGTCCTGTTGGAGACCAAAGCAGAAATTCTTCAAGGCTATCAGGAAACAGTGATCTTGCATCTATCTACATGGATTGCTCTATTCCTATCCAAGACTAGACAACATCAGCACATTTGGTAGAAGTCTTGACAGAGGCATTGGAGTGACAAGGGGGCTGATGCAGTAGAGATCTTGTGCAAAAGATCCTGTCACAGGTATTTTAAAAATCCATTTCCCAACACCTTTCATTTCTGAAGCCATACCAGACTTAAAAATGCTAACTGTGCTTCACTCCCCACAAGTGCTGTGGGATCTGTTGAGTTTGTTTCAGATTTCCAGCATCCACAGTATTTTTTTCTTGAGCAGTCTTGACTGCTTGCCTAATTGTATCTGTTAGAACCCACTGTTGGCATCAAATTGAGTGACATCTCTATTATTCGTCAATTTGTTTAAACTTGCAGCAACAGTGGATGTAGCACAGGGTTTATTTTTGCTGGCATGTTGAGCTGTGTTAGATCAATTATATTCTTATTGGCTGTGGGTACAGTAACCATGCCCAAACTCGCTTGGTTGCGTTTCTCCTGAGATACATTATGCCCATTCAAGTCATTTCTTCAAGTTCACTCTAAACTTTGTTCATTAAGGGATATGGAATCTTCTGGGTATGTACAGATGTAATGGTTCATCGTCCTCCTTTAACATTTTGCTGTACTCAGAATTAAATTACCCGAATCCTGTGCACAATTCGGGTATTCTATGTCAAGGAGATTTTACTGTAGTGCCAGTAAATTCTTCAACATTTGAACAAAATTAAGAGCAACTTCTTGCTCAAGAGTGTGGTTTCCTGATTTTGACTTTTGAAAACATTCTCTACAATCTGACCCACCTAATGTTGAAGTGTTACTTATAATATACCTTAATTGTTATAGGGTATTCCATCTGAACCAAAGAGCTTCAAGTCTGTAATCTGTAACTTTGGTTTCATCAGCCGTGGTATTTGATTTAATTAGGAGTCACTTGTATTGATACCAGTTTATGATAATACTGGATAAGTTAGATCCCAGAAGGATATCCAGCTTGATAGATCAAAAGATATATTATTTGCCAGTTGGTTACCATGGTGGGCAATCACTGAATATATTCACATGAGGCTGCCATTGTTCTTCCAACAAAGGACGGAAGTTTACTACATAGATGATAAAAATCAATATAAACGTCTATGTATGTCTGTCACTCATTTGCAGTAAAACATCACACTTCACTTTAACAATCTTTACACAACTAACTATTTTCAACACTGGTGTCTGAGAAACGTCTCTCCAGTTCTGATGGCCTAGATATTTGTTTCCAGTTCTGACCACCAAGAGATGTCTATAAACTCTCACAAACTGGAGACCTCTACACATCTGAAAAAAACGTATCCGTCTCCCAGGCTGGCTGCTTCTACTGAACTCAACTTCCTTGTGTCTCTGACTATTATATGCTGTGTAAGTCATAAAGTCTTAACTTTGTAAATGTTCAACAATTATCTCCCAGGAAGCTGACAAAATCATTTAACTTAAGTCACACGCTGTTGGAAATGTTGTACCAAAATGACTTTCTGGCCTTTGGAAAAAAACACCTACCTTCTCAGCTTTGAAAACCAACATCCATTTTTCCTCCACTTCCGAATCTAAGTTTCCATATGATAGCAATTTGTTACAAATCTACATCATATAGTGATGCCTGTTTCATGTCAAGCTTAAAATTAATGAGATGTCGAAAGGCATAAACAATTTCTGTCAAACTCAAATCAACTGAATTCTTAATTTACCATGGGATTGCCTTTTGTACAAAATTTACTGTTTTTTAAATTACATTAACATCATTGCCACTCTAGCATTGCATTCTAGTTCTGCAAACCTTCTGGAAGTGACTTATAGCTGTACAGGTGCGACATTTGTTTAGCATAGCTGGCAGTTGCTTGTGAACATTGATTCGTAGAGGCTGGTGTTGTATACCTTTTTGTTGGTTTCTCATGTGTCCCTTTAGAAGTTTATTTTAAAAAGGTAAAAAGATGTTTGTTGCCCTCTGATGTTAAGATTGCTTTTTCTCTTCCAGAATTTATCTGTGAACCTCCCTAGTTCCTGCTTCCAACACAGTTTGGTCGGTTTCTCCATAGTTAAATCTTCTTTAACTATAATAAATGTGGCAACAACTCATCAATAATTCTAACCATGATTCTGTCTCTTCTGTATTCTGATTCAAATCTCCATCATGATAGTTTTTTTATGTAGGGTTCACTAACAAAGCTATCTATGGATTCCTCCTGGATACTGAACACTTCTGTAACATTTTGCCTTTTAAAGAAGTTTGTTACTTCTCAAAATAATTGTCAGAAGCTTGACAAACCTCTTCAAAAGTATTTTTGCCTTTTAGTTTGGCAATTTATAACATCAACTGCTGTACGTCAGATTGAATAAATTGCGTACTTACCCTTTTAGGCTCTGAATTTCACATTTCATTTTGAAGCAATTCTGTGTCTTTAGAATAGTTTTCTCCAAGATATTCAGTCTGGTGGTCTGTTTAGTCCTTCTCTGAAATTAAATTTGTTCTGTCCTTTGTGTAATTTTGTGAATACATTTTTATCTGTTTTAAAATCTAGTCATCAACCCAGCTAACTTACTCCAGGTAATTTTCACTGTACACTTACTGAAACAAATTACAAAGTTATGATCTGGGACTGACTACTTAAGGATGTTTTGAGTGGTCTGGCCTAGTCCATAACACTACCAAGTCTGAGGTTAGTTTTTCACCTGGAGTTTTGTTCTTTCCATGATTTTGTTTGACATCTTGCTTGAAGCTACTGACTGACCAGCTAAATGTTCTTAAAGCAGTAAAGTGTTTAAACTGGTAAACTCATATGTCTTCTGAATTTTTTTATCCAAAGTCCAATGAATTTTTCTGCCCTTTTTCTCGTGTCGAGTGTCACCAACAACGTGCACTGCTCATGTTGTATGTGGGGTGGACCCAATATCTCCCGGCTAATGGTTGAATTAGCATCCTTCCAATATCCTGCTTTCTGCTCTGAGCCTGAAGATCTATTCAGTTAACACTGTTAGTGACTAAAGCATTGCCTTCACAGCAAAGTGTAATTTATTCCAACATAGCTACAGGCACAGGTTAGAGACAATAAATTGAACTATTGTGAGACAATGGTGACAGATCTCTCCCTATCACGATCTCTAGCTAGCTACTAATTGTTCCCACCAAAAAATATATGAAATCATTTGGCAGAGCTTAATGCAGTCTCCAACTTTAACCCTTTCAAAACCATGACCTTATTAAACATTCCAAAATCTCCCAAGCATATAGGAATACAAAGTTCGCTGTTGTCCAATGAAACATGACCTTAGCTTTGGGTTTGCGCTCCTAGTCTTCGAACAATCTTTTCTTTAGTTAGTTGAAAGCTGATTGGGAAAACTGGAAATATGGACAATGAACTTCTGAGCAAATTGGTTAATATACTCTTAAACGGAAGTTAGAGCTTGAAATGGACTTTGCTACTTTGCTAAGTACAGGACTGGAAACAGAAGACTTCAACAATTAATTATCCCATAACACCACTGAAAGTAAAACGGAGAGTTGTAATCCAATCGCTGGTGACATGTATCTTTCAATGAATGCCATCAAAAATAGATTTACTGATTACTCACCTCGTTACTGGTACATAAAATGTCTGCCCTGGATCACAAAATGAGTCATTGCTTCTGAAGCATTTTGAAACTTACCTGAAGGCATGAGATGTTGAAAAGAAATATGTCCTTTAAAAGAAACAACCTTTTTAAATAATTGAATGTTAAAATCAAATACAGTGTAGAATCGCTGCAGTGTGGAAGCAGGCCATTCAGCCCGCACCGACCCTCGGATCAGCATCCCACACCCTACACTTTCCATGTAACTCTGCATTTCCCAGAGTGACCCAGCCTGCACATTCCTGGACACTATGGGGCAATTTCCCATGGCCAATCCACATAACATGTACATCTTTAGACAGTGGGAGGAAATCAGAGCACCCAAAGGAAACTCATGCAAACACATGGAAAATGTTCAAAATCCACACAAATAGTCGCCCAAAGTGGAATTGAACTCGGTTTCCTGGCATTGTGAGGCAGCAGTGCTAGCCACTGTTATGCCTTTAAAGAATATAAAGAATTAATAAAGTACTTCAATACATTGGAAGATATTTTGAAAACTATTCGAAGACCAACTAGACTATATCATTGAACAACAGAGACTTTGGACATAGGGAGAGTTTCTCACCATTGATCACAATCAGTTTCTGAGAGTACAGACAAATGTACAGATCTGTGAATCGGGAATTAACTATCAAGAATACAGAGATAATTTATTTTATCTTGAAAGAGCTTAAGTTATAAACAAAAAGAAGTTTCTAACATTGTTTTGATAAATTAAGAAAAGGCTTACTCCCCATTGACACACTCACTCCCCACAAACTCCCCAACGCCACACTTACTCCCCAGTACTGTCGCCCACCATCACACTCACTCTCCACAGCCTCCACATTGTCAGCCTCAGAACAGACTGTTATTGCATCAGACCTGTTTTCATGTGCATTTCCACTTTATTTCAATTGCGCCTTGCCACAAGCAAATAATCCTTAATGGTTATCCTTAATGCTGAAAATGTGTTGCTGAAAAAGCGCAGCAGGTCAGGCAGCATCCAAGGAGCAGGAGAATCGATGTTTCGGGCCTGAGCCCTTCTTCAGGAAGGTTCCTGAAGAAGGGCTCATGCCCAAAACGTCGATTCTCCTTGGATGCTGCCTGACCTGCTGCGCTTTTCCAGCAACACATTTTCGGCTCTGATCTCCAGCATCTGCAGTCCTCACTTTCTCCTGATTATCCTTAATGGTCTGGTTTGAAGATATCATTTTTAAAGGCTACAATACACTGTCTCAGTAAACCGTATCTCTAGATAGTCCTATAAAAATAAATAGCCCAAATTATACCAATCTTTGTATGTGATGAGACATTTAGAGTCATAGAGATGTACAGCATGGAAACAGACGTCTCTGTCCAACCCGTCCATGCCGACCAGATATCCCAACCCAATCTGGTTCCACCTGCCAGCACCCGGCCCATATCCCTCCAAACCCTTCCTATTCATCCAATGCCTTTTAAATGTTGCAATTGTACCAGCCTCCACCACTTCCTTTGGCAGCTCATTCCATACACGTACCACCGTCTGCATGAAAATATTGCCCCTTAGGTCCATTTTATATCTTTTCCCTCTCACCCTAAACCTATGCCCTCTAGTTCTGGACTCTCCAACCTCATAATTTTGTAAACCTCTATAAGGTCACGGCTCAGTCTCCGACGCTCCAGAGAAAACAGCCCCAGCCTGTTCAGCCTCTCCCTATAGCTCAAATCCTCCAACCCTGGCAACATCCTTGTAAATCTTTTCTGAACCCTTTCAAGTTTCACATCTTTCCGATAGGAAGGAGACCAGAATTACATGCAATATTCCAACAGTGGCCTAACCAATGTCCTGTACAGCCACAATATGACCTCCCAACTCCTGTACTCAATACTCTGACCAATAAAAGAAAGCATACCAAATGCCTTCTTCTCTATCCTATCTACCTGTGACTCCACTTTCAAGGAGCTATGAACCTGCACTCCAAGGTCTTTTTGTTCAGCAACACTCTCTCGGACCTTACCATTAAGTGTATAAGTCCTGCTAAGATTTGCTTTCCCAAAATTCAGCACCTTGCATTTATCTGAATTAAACTCCATCTGCCACTTCTCAGCCCAATGACCCATCTGATCAAGATCCTGATGTAATCTGAGATAACCCTCTTCGTTGTCCACTACACCTCCAATTTTGATGTTATCTGCAAATTTACTAACTGTACCTCTTATGCTCACATCTAAATCATGTATGTAAATGACAAAAAGTAGACAACCCAGCACCGATCCTTGTGGCACTCCACTGGTCACAGGCCTCCAGTCTGAAAAGCAACCCTCCACCACCACCCTCATTCTTCTACCTTTGAGCCAGTTCTGTATCCAAATGGCTAGTTCTCCATGTATTCCGTGAAACCTAACCTTGCTATTCAGTCTCCCATGGGGAACCTTGTCGAACGCCTTACTGAAGACCATATAGATCACATCTACCACTCTGCCCTCATCAATCCTCTTTGTTACTTCTTCAAAAAACTCAATCAAGTTTGTGAAACATGATTTCCCACACACAAAGCCATGTTGACTACCCCTAATCAGTCCTTGCCTTTCCAAATACATGTACATCCTGTCCCTCAGGATTCTTTCCAACAACTTGCCCAACACCGATGTCAGGCTCACTGGTCTATAATTCCCTGGCTTGTCTTTACCGCCCTTCTTAAACAGCGGCACCATGTTAACCAACCTCCAGTCTTCTGACACCTCACCTGTGACTATCGATGATGCAAATATCTCAGCAAGAGGCCCAGCAATCACTTCTCTAGCTTCACACAGAGTTCTAGGTACACCTGATCAGGTCCTGGGGATTTATCCACTTTTATGCATTTCAAGACATCCAGCACTTCCTCCTCTGTAATATGGACATTTTTCAAGATGTCACCATCTATTTCCCTACTTTCTATATCTTCCATATCCTTTTCCGCAGTAAATGCTGATGCAAAATACTCATTTAGTATCTACCCCATTTTCTGTGGCTCCACACAAAGGCTGCTTTGCTGATCTTTGAGGGGCCCTATTCTCTCCCTAGTTACCCTTTTGTCCTTAACGTATTTGTAAAAACCCTTTGGATTCTCCTTAATTCTATTTGCCAAAGCTATCTCATGTCCCCGTTTTGCCCTCCTGATTTCCCTCTTAGGTATACTCCTACTTCCTTTATACTCTTCTAAGGATTCACTCGATCTCTCCTGTCTATTCCTGACACATGCTTCCTTCTTTCTCTTAACCAATCCCTCAATTTGTTTAGTCATCCAGCATTCCCTATACCTACCAGCCTTCCCTTTCACCCTGACAGGAATATACTTTCTCTGGATTCTCATTATCTCATTTCTGAAGGCTTCCCATTTTCCAGCTGTCCCTTTACCTGCGAATGTCTTCCCCCAATCAGCTTTTGAAGTTCTTGCCTAATACCGTCAAAATAGGCCTTTCTCCAATTTAGAACTTCAACTTTTAGATTTGGTCTATCCTTTTCCATCATTATTTTAAATCTAATAGAATTATGGTCGCTGGCCCCAAAGTGCTCCCCACTGACACCTCAGTCATCTGCTCTGCCTTATTTCCCAAGAGTAGGTCAAGTTTTGCACGTTCTCTAGTAGGTACATCCACATATTGAATCAGAAAATTTTCTTGTACACACAAATTCCTCTCCATCTAAATCCTTAACACTATTGCAGTCCCAGTCTATGTTCGGAAAGTTAAAATCCCCGACCATGACTGCCCTATTATTCTTACAGATAGCTGAGATCTCCTTAAATGTTTGTTTCTCGATTTTCCTCTGACTATTAGAGGGTCTATAATACAATCCCAATAAGGTTATCATCCCTTTCTTATTTCTCAGTTCCACCCAAATAACTTCCCTGGATATATTTCCAGGAATATCCTCCCTCAGCGCAGGTGTAATGCTATCCCTTATCAAAAATGTCACTCCCCCTCCTCTCTTGTCTTCCTTTCTGTCCTTCCTGTAGCATTTGTATCCTGGAATATTAAGCTGCCAGTCCTGCCCATCCCTGAGCCATGTTTCCGTAATTTCTATGATATCCCAGTCCCATGTTCCTAACCAGGCCCTGAGTTCATCTGCTTTCCCTGTTCGGCCCCTTGCATTGAAATAAATGCAGTTTAATTTATTAGTCCTACCTTGTCCCTGCCTGCCCTGACTATTTGATTCACTTCTGTTCTCAACTGTACCTGTCTCAGATTGATCTCTTTCCTGACTATCTCCCTGGTCCCACCCGCCCACCTTACTGGTTTAAATCCTCCCGAGCAGCTCTAGCAAATCTCCCTGCCAGTATATTAGTCCCCTTCCAATTTAGGTGTAATCCGTCCTTCTTGTATGGGTCACTTCTACCCCAAAAGCGATTCCAATGATCCAAAAATGTGAATCCTTCTCCCATACACTAGCTCTTCAACCATGCATTCATCTGCTCTGTCCTCCGATTCCTGCCCTCACTATCTCGTAGCACTGGGAGTAATCCAGATATTACTTCCCTTGAGGGCCTTCTTTTTAAATTCCTGCCTAACTCTCTCTAATCGCCCTTCAGAGTCTCAACCTTTTCCCTTCCTATGTCATTTGTTCCAATGTGGACAATGACCTCCTGCTGGCCCCTCTCCCCTGTGAGAACATTCTGCACCCTCTTTGAGACATCCTTGATTCTGGCACCAGGGAAGCAACACACCATTCTGATTTTTCCCTGTTGGCCACAGACACGTCTGTCTGTACCTCAGATTAGAGAGTCCCCTAACAGAATTAATCTCTTGGATCCAACATGCCCCTCATTGCATTAGAGCCAGTTTCAATACCAGAAACTTGGCAGTTCGTGCTACTTTCCCCTGAGAATCCATCACCCCCTACATTTTCCAAAACAGCATACCTGTTTGAAATGGGTATAGCCACAGAAGGCTCCTGCACTAGCTGCCTACTGCTCCTACCTGGAGTTAACCCATCTATGTGACTGTATCTGAGACTTGCCCCATTTCCTATAACTGCCTTCCATCACATACTGTTGCTGTTGCAAATTCCTCATTGCTTCTAACTGTCTCTCCAACCAATCCATTCAATCTGATAAGATTCACAGCCAACAGCATTTATTGCAAATAAAATCCGCATTAACCCTTAAATACTCTTTAAACACCCACATCTGACAAGTAGCACATATCACTCTACTAAAGGCCCTTTTTGCTCTTTCACAATCTACAGACCCAGAAAATGACAACATCTTATTCCTCTACAAAACACTGCCCCAGGTTAAATTAATACTTACGGCTTATATTTTAAGTTTAATCAAGAGACGTATCTCCAAAAACATATAATCAGGAAAGAACCCACTCTACTCACTACTGCAGACTTTCTGTAGGTTCCACTTAAAAATATTAGACTTATCTGCTTCTGTGCTGTGAACTTCACCCAAACAGTTCCTCCAAGATCAATTGTGAATTTCACTGTTTGTTAATTTTCCCAGACACACTCCAATGTCCAGTGAAACATGAATTCAAACAGCAAAGGCAGTAACTGTGCAGGTCCACTGCTGTGTCAGTTTCTTTCTCTCTCCCTCCTGCAATGACCTCACCATATGCTTCCTTTGTCTGTTCTGATCCCTTTTAAAATTGCTGTTGTTTTGACTTTTTTTCCCCAAATTTTCAAAACAATGCAACAGCAGATGAAACAATAATTGTTGCTCCTGGAATTCGAGGAAATCACCTCCAACACCTAAAATACCTCAATAAATGTGTAGCTGTTACTGCCAGAACTTTTTCCCATCCTCCATCTTGGATTACCAAGAATCGTTTACTTCACCATGAAAAGGATGAGATGGGATCCTATGAAATATATAAATAAAGCAGCCAATAGCATGACTCTGTAGCTCATGTAGCATCAAGAGGGGAAGTAAACCAGAACGCTTCCTGGTAGGTATGTCACTTACTGACACATGTGACCATGCATTGAGTCACTGAGCCATGTTCTAGAGCCCATCAGAATGACTTTCAGTACAGATTTAGACCAGTGCCATTCCTACTGCTCCCTCTGGACTCTAAATCACATCTGTGCAGATGCTACGGAAGTAAAAGAGCAAATATTAGAAGTTATACAAACAATATATTGTGGGCTGGCCTGCACGTCTGTGAGTTCATCCATAATTCAGCCTCACAGCCAGCCGCAGGCACCAGCTGGTGATAAGCCATGGAATGGAAAACACTGCCGGTCTGTTCCAGTGTTGGAAACCTGTGGCTGAGCCAGGCAGGTTTTTCACAAAGTACTATCAATGTTTTATTAAGTGACTAACTTACCAGCCTCTCACGTTAGATATGGTTGAGTAGTAGCTTGTCTCTGAGTCAGCATGTCATGAGTTCAAACCCTGCTGCAGGAATGTGAATACAATGTACACGAACACTCCAGCATGCAGCTGAGGGATTGTCATGTGGGCCGTTTTATACTCTGCCTTCTCTGGTTGGGGTAAAATATGAGACTATTCAAAGAACAGCAGGGGAGTTCATTCAGTCAATCCTGACCAATATCCATTTCTGACTCAGGACTGTTCATTGATCCAGACTGATATACTTAAATTCAGGTTGGATAACAATTAGAGTTATCAAGTATAGAGATGTACACTGTGAAAAGTTAATCTAGTCTCATTTGCTAGAGTATGGCCCATATGTCTGTAAACCCTTCCTATTCATATATCCATCCAGATGCCTTTTAAATATTGTAATTGTACCAACCTCCACCACATCCTCTGACAGCTCATTCCATACATGCACCACTGTCTGCATGAAAAAGTTGCTCCTTAGTTTCCTTTTATATCTTACCCCCTCTCACCATAAACCTATGTTCTCTAGTTTCAAACTCCCCTTACCTTGGAGAAAAGACCATGGCTAATTGCCCTATCCATGCCCCCTGATTATTTTATAAGTTTCAATAAGGACACATCCCAGCCTCCAACACTCCCAGTCTGTTTGGCCTCTCCTTATAGTTCAAACCCTCCAATCCTTGCAACATCCTTGTAAATCCTTTCTGAACTCTTTCAAGTTTCGCTTTCCAATAGGAGGGAGACCAGAATTAAAAGCAAATGTGGCGCATTATTTGATTTTGGCATGATACTACTTTTGTTTACTGTCGAGTGACTGTAGATTGATGTGTTTCCTGAGAATGGGGTTGGGCTGGACTTTGACATAGGCCCTTGCCCTCTCCATTTGATGAATAAGTAGCTGGTATTCACTGAGTGGACATAGTCATAAAGACACCCATGGACTAGTTACTGTGAGCTGTTGGCTAAACAAGGGTTAACCTTTCCAGAGAGGATGGAAGGAGGTAAGAATAAAGATGGACAATCAATCAGCTGGTTCAAGATCATGGGGATATGCCACATTAAGGCCATTTGGCCCATTGTATCTGTGTCAGTTTTATGTAGGAGCTATCCATTCAGTGCCACTGACCCCCCACTTCACCTATTATTTGCTTTCCCTCTGACTGTCATTATGGAACCTTCTTCCAGCACCCCTTGGTGCTGTGGAACCCTATGGATTCCTGATCATAATCCTTTAATGTGTAAAATAAATTCTTGTCTCCCCTCTCAATCCCACGGCAATGTCTTGAATCTCTGTTCTCTGGTTACTGAATGGCCAATGGGAAGACTTGCACATTAGTTGTTCAAGTTGGACTGAAGGGCTTGTTTCCACACTGTAGGGAGCCTAATATAATTAAAACATCTCAGGTTTTTGAACATCTCTTTCAAATATTCCCTTTCACAGTTTCTGCTCAAACGAGAACAGCTTCTCCAATGTCTCTGCGTAAGTAAAATCTCTCAATCCTGCATGGCCTCATGTTTTTCAGCCCCTATCTTAAAACAGACTCTAGAAAGGACAGAGGGAATGTCACTAAGGAAATGTTGGTGAAAGTTGTCAAAAAGAATTTGCTTGAAACAGGAATTCATTGCCAATAGGTTTTAAGTATATGAGAATGAAGCTGGGTCAATATTCCATACCGGTTGGGATTGCTGAACTTACCTTTCCTCTAAGTTGCATGATTAAGTTATAGTGGAGCCTTCTTGACCTTAGCCAGTGCCTGAGAAACACTCAGTTATACAGCGTCGTTCCAAATCCTTACTCTCTATAGATGCATCTGTCTTGTAGGTATCAATTGTATTGACCAAAAGCTTAAAAAATGGAATATATCTAACAATTCAAAAATAGAGTCATAGAGCCATACAGCATGGAAACAGACCCTTTAGCCCAACTTGTCCATGCTGAGCAAATATCTAAAATTTAACCAATCCCATTTGCCCATGTTTGGTTTGTATCCCTCTATTCATGTACCCGTCCAAATATGTTTTAAATGTTCTTATTGTACATGCCTCTACACTTCCTCTGGCAGCTCATTCCATACATGCACCACCCTCTGTGTGAAAAGTAGCCCCTCAGGTCTCTTTTAAATTTTCCAACACTCACCTTAAACCTATGCCCAGCAATTTTGGACTCCCCCACCCCAAGGAAAAGAGTTTGGCTTTTTTTTATGCCCCTTTAATTATTCCTCTCATGATTTTATGGATCTCAATAAGGTCACTCCTCAGCCTGCCATGCTCCAGGGAATCAAGTCTCAGCCTATTCAGCCTGTCCTTATAACTCAAACCCTTCAGTCTCAGAAGCATCCTTATAAACTTTATCTGCACTCTTTCTTGTTGAATAACAACTTTCCAACAGTAGGGCAACTAGAATTGTACACAGTATTCCAGAAGTGGCCTTACCATTATATTGTACAGCTGCAACATGATGTCCCAACTCCTTGTTAGCATGTTTACATGTGATGCTGCTTTCAAGGAATTATGAACCTGCATCCAGGTCCCTGTATTCAATAAAGCTCCCCAGGGCCCTACCATTAATTGTGTAAGCCCTGCCCTGGTTTGCCAAAACATAGCATCTCACATTTATCTTAATTAAACTCTATCTGGCACTTCTCAGGCCATTGGCCCATCTGATCAAGACCTCTTTGAACTCTTAGATTGTTGTCTTCACTGTCCACTATACATCTGAGCTTCATTTCCCAATAATTAATGCCTGATCTCAGCAGGCCCTGCGTGCTTCTCATTCCACAGTGGGCCCTTTGATTAATCCTGGAAAGGCTGATCGAACACCAGGGGGGATTCTTCCCCGTGAGTTCTAGACCACCTTGTAATCTCACCAGGGCTCTTGTATTGAGAATTGTACAGACATCCATTGTGCACTCAAAGAACTGGAAAGAAACCCGTCGATCTCTTTGATCAGATGATTGTCCCACAGACCTTGAATAAATTCAACTCCGTGTCTCAGAGTAAGGAGGCCATTGTGAAATTCCCTGTACCGCTAAGTTTGATCACACCCATACTAATGGGGCTTCCATTGCTGATTCTGTTTAATTCTGCTTTCCTATGGGAATAAGATACAGTTTAGTCAAAGACACAAAGTGAGCCACACTGGATCAGTTGACAGTTACACACCCTGTCCTATTTTCCTGCTTCAGAATGAAGGACATACTCAGAGGGAGATGGGTGTGCTGGGTTGGGTTATAAAAGGTTGTGAATCCATTATCTCCTGTTTTGTGCCTGACCCAAGTTGGATTTAACCTCCTGAATATCTGAAATGGAAAATTCAACTTTCCAGTACTACCATCCCTCACTTTGATGGAAACAGTATCTGTGAGAGTTAATGGTCAGTGACAAATGCCCACTTTCTGTAACTTGGATACCATCGCTTTCAGCCCTTTCCCAGATTGTAGACACTGTGATTTCCAGGGCACAGCTAGTCATGATAATCAACTTCAGAGTTTCACAAGATGCAAGTAACAAATGCATCTCTGAAACTCTGAATATGTATATCATCTGCATGATAGACTTCATGAATCTTAATAAGTATGTTTGTCTGTCCAAAAAAGAACACAAGATATCCAATGGGAAACAAGAAGGACGGATTGTACCTGAATTAGAAAGGGACTATTATACTGGCAGGAAGATTTGTTAGAGCTGTTTGGGAGGATTTAAACTAGGAAGGTGAAGGGGTGGGACCCAGGGAGATAGTGAGGAACGAGATCAATCTGAAACTGGTACAGTTGGAAAAGGTGCGAGTCAAACAGTCAGGAGCAAAGCAGAGAACAAGGTAGGACTAATAAATTAAACTGCATTTACTTCAATGCAAGAGGCCTAACAGGAGAGGCAGATGAACTCAGGGCATGGTTAGGAACATGGGACTGGGATATCATAGCAATTATAGAAACATGGCTCAGGGGATGGACAGGACTGGCAGTTTAATATTCCAGGATACAAGTGCTACAGGAAGGATAGAAAGGGAGGCAAGAGAGGAGGGGGTGTGATGTTTTTGATAAAGGATAGCATTACTGCTCGGGAGGATATTCCTGGAAATACATCCAGGGAAGTTATTTGGGTGGAACTGAGAAATAAGAAAGGGATGATCACTTTATTAGGATTGTATTATAGACCTCCTAATAGAGGGAAATTGAGAAAGAAATTTGTAAGGAGATTTAGATTAACTGTAAGAATAAAAGGGTGGTTATGGTAAGGGATTTTAACTTTCCAAGCATAGGCTGGGACTGCCATAGCATTAAGGGTTTAGATGCAGAGGAATTTGTCAAATGTGTACAAGAAAATTTTCCGACTCAGTATGTGGATGCACTTACTAGGGAAGGTGCAAAACCGGACCTACTCTTGGGAAATAAGGCAGGGCAGGTGACTGAGATATCAGTGGGAGAACACTTTGGGGCCAGCGACCATAATTCTATTAGATTTAAAATAGTGATGGAAAAGGATAGACCAGATCTAAAAGTTGTAGTTCTAAATTGGAGGAAGGCTAATTTTAATGGTATTAGGCAAGAACTTTCAAAAGTTGATTGGGGGGGGCAGATGTTCGCACGTATAAGGACCGCTGGAAAATGGGAAGCCTTCAGAAATGAGATTAAAGAGAGTCCAGAGACAATGTATTCCTGTTAGGGTGAAAGGAAAGGCTGGTAGGTGTAGGGAAAGCTAGATGACGAGAGAAATTGAAGTTTTATATATTACAAGATTCTGAAGGTGGAGGGTGAGCAGCCAGAAATCGTGGTCTATATTGGCACTGATGATATAGCCAGGAAAAGGATTGAGGATCTGAAAAGTGACTATAGAGAGTTAGGTTGGAAGCTGAAGAGCAGGACGAGTAAAGTAGTCATCTCAGGTTTGCTACCGGTGCTACATGATAGTGAGGTGAGGAACAGTCAGCGAATGCAGCTTAACACATGGCTGCGAGGCTGGTGCAGGTGGGAGGGCTTCAGATACCGAGACCACTGGGATACCTTCTGGGGAAGGTGGGACCTGTACATGAAGGACGGGTTGCACCTGAACTGGAGGGGCACAAATATCCTGGGTGGGAGGTTTGTTTGTGTGGTTCGGGAGGGTTTAAACTGGTTTGGCAGGGGGTTGGAATCAGAGTCACATGTCTGAGAGGGGGGTCAGTTGTAGATGGGCAGTGACAGGATGTAGTGAATCTATCAGAAAGGTTTCTCACATGATGAAACAAAGGCATTGGTTATAGTGTGTCTGCTTTAATGCAAGGATTGTCAAAAATAGGAGTGATGAACTTAGAGCATGGATCAGTACTTGGGACTATGATGTTTTGGTCATAACAGAGACCAAAGTGGGTCTCACAGGGGCAGGAATGGTTGCTAGATGTTCCAGGGTTTAGATTGTTTAAAAAGAACAGTGAGGGCGAAAAAAGAGGAGGGGTGTAGCATTGTTAATCAGAGAGTGCATCACAGCTACAGCAACAAAGGTTGTAGAGGAAGGTTTGCCTACTGAGTCAGTATGGGTGGAAGTTAGGAACAGCAAGGGAGCAGCCACCACATTGGGGGTTTTCTACCGACCCCCTAATAGCAGTAGAGAGATTGAAGAACTCATAGGCTGGCAGATTTTGGAAAAATGCAGATGTAGTAGGGTTGTTGTTATGGGTGACTTCAACTTTCCCAATATCGACTGCAACCTCCTAAGTGCAGATGGTTTGGATGGAGCTGTTTTTGTCAGGTGTGTTCAGGAGGGTTTCCTTACTCGGTATGTAGACAGACCGACAAGGGGAGAGGCCATTTTGGATTTGGTGAGCAGCAACGAGCCAGGACAGGTGTCAGATCTCACGGTGGGAGAACACTATGGTGACAGTGATCACAACTGCCTCACATTTAGCATAGCTTTGGAGAGTGAAAGGAGCAGTTACTGAGGGAAGATATTTAATTGGTGAAAATGAAATAATGACACTATCAGACAGGAGTTGGGAAGTGCAGACTGGGAGCAATTGTTCCACAGAAAGGGCACAGCAGCCATGTGGAGACTATTTAAGGAGCAGTTGTTGTGAGTGATGCACAAATTTGTTCCTCTGAGACAGGTAAGAAGGGGTAAGGTTAAGGAACCTTGGATGACAAGAACAAAGGAACTTCTCGTCAAAAAAAAGAAGGCATCTTATGTAAGGTGGAGGAAGCAAGGATTGAGTACAGCTTTAGAGGATTACAGGCTTGCTAGAAAGGAGCTCAGAAATGGACTGAGGAGAGCCAGGAGGGGGCACGATAAAGACTTGGCAAGAAAGATTAGGGAGAACCCAAAGGCATTTTATTCATACGTGAAGAATAAGAGAATGCTCAGGGAGAAGGTAGGGCCGGTCAGGGATAGCGGAAGGAACTTGTGCATGGAGTCTGAGCAGATAGGGGAAGCCTAAATGAGTTTTTTGCTTCGGTTTTCACCAAGGAAAAGGAATTTGTTGTGAATGAGAACTTTGAGGAGCTGGGATACAGGCTTGAACAGATCAAGATTGATGAAGTTGATGTGCTAAAAATTTTGGAAAACATTAAGATTGATAAGTCCCTATGGCCAGATCAGATTTATCACAGGTTGCTCTGGGAAGCAAGAAAGGAGGTTGCAAAGCCATTGGTGAAGATTTTTGCTTCCTCCATGGGAGTCGTACTGGAGGATTGGAAGGTGGCGAATTTAGTTCCTCTTTTCAAGAAGGGTAATAGGGAAATGCCTGGCAATTACAGACCAGTCAGTCTTATGTCTGTGATCAGCAAGGTTTTGGAAAGAATTCTGAGGGTAAGAATTTATAACTATTGGGAAAAGCATAGTGTGATTAAAGGCCATGGCACGGCTTTGTGAGGGGCAGGTCATGCCTCACTAATCTTATTGAGTTCTTTGAGGAGGTGACAAGACAGGTTGACGAAGGTCGAGCAGTGGATGTGGTGTATGTGGACTTCAGCAAGGCATTTGATAATGTTCCCCATGGTAGGCTCATTCATAAAGTCAGGAGGTATGGGATATAGGGAGATTTGGCTATCTGGATTCAGAATTGGTTGGCTGACAGAAGGCAGAGAGTGGTTGTAGATGGAAAGTATTCTGCCTGGAGGTCAGTGTTGAGTGGGGTCCCGCAGGGCTCTTTGTAGATTTTATAAATGACTTGGATGAGGAGGTTGAGGGGTGGGTCAGTAAATTTGCTGATGACACAAAGGTTGGAGGGTGCCGTTGATAGTATCGAAAGCTACTGCAGGCTGCAGCACGACATAGACAGGATGCAGAGCTGGGCAGATGGCGTTCAACCTGGAAAAATGCGAAGTGATGCATTTTGGAAAGTCAAACTCAAATTAAAGGCAGGATTCGTGGCAGTGTGCAGGAACAGAGGGATCTTGGTGTTCAAGTACATAGATCCCTCAAAGTTGCCGCCCAAGTGGATAGGGTTGTTAAGAAAGCACATGGTGTTTTGGCTTTCATTAACAGGGGGATTGAGTTTCAGACTCAATCATTGAGTTGAGGTTTTGCTACAACTCTACAAGTCTCTGGTGAGACCACACTTAGAATATTGTGTCCAGTTCTGATAGAGAGGATTTGGAGAGGGTTTACCAGGACGCTGCCTGGACTGGAGGGCTTGCCTTTTGAAGAGAGGTTGACTAAGCTCGGACTTTTTTCTCTGGGGAGAAGGAGGAAGAGAGGTGATCTGATTGAGGTATACAAGGTAATGAGAGGCATGGATAGAGTCAAAAACCAGAGACTTTTCCCCAGGGCAGGATTGACTAGCATGAGGGGTCATAGTTTGAAGATATTAGGAGGAAGGTATAGAGGGGTCATCAGAGGTAGGTTCTTTACGCAGAGAGTTGTGAATGCATGGAATGTGTTGCTAGCGGTGATGGTGGAAGCAGGTCATTAGGGACATTTAAGCGATTGCTGGACATGCACATGGATAGCAGTGGATATAATTTTATATTAGGATTAATCCTCGGCACAACATTGTGGGCTGAAGGGCCTGTTCTATGCTGTACTTTTCTATGTTCTAGGTATAGAAAGGAGAGATCAAATGAATCAAATGAGTATAAAGACAGTAGAGGTATACTTAAGCAGGAAATCAGGTGGGCCGAAAGGGGACATGAAATAGCTTTGGCAAATAGGACAGACCAGTGAGCCTGACGTCGGTGGGGGGCAAGTTGTTGGAGCGAATCCTGAGGGACAGGATGTCCATGTATTTGGAAAGGCAAGGACTGATTAGGGGTAGTCAAATGGCTTTCTGCATGGGAAATCGTGTTTCACAAACTTGACTGAGTTTTTTGAACAAGTAACAAAGAGGATTGATGAGGGCAGAGCAGTAGATGTGATCTATGTGGACTTCAGTAAGGTGTTCGACAAGGTTCCCCCATGGGAGACTGAATAGCAAGGTTAGATTTCATGGAATATAGGGAGAACTAGCCATTTGAATACAGAACTGGTTCAAAGGTAGAAGACAGAGGGTGGTGGTGGAGGGTTGTTTTTCAGACTGGAGGCCTGTGACCAGTGGAGTGCCACAAGGATTGGTGCTGAATCCTCTACTTTTTGTCATTTATATAAATGATTTGGATGCAAGCATATGAGGTATAGTTAGTAGGTTTGCAGATAACACCAAAATTGGAGGTGTAGTCGACAGCGAAGAGGGTTATCTCAGATTACAACGGGATCTTGATCAGATGGGTCAATGGGCCGAGCAATGGCAGATGGAGTTTAATTCAGATAAATGCATTTTGGGAAAGCAAATCAGAGAACTTATACATTTAATGGCAGGGTCCTGGGCAGTGTTCCTGAACAAAGAGACCTTGGAGTGCAGATTCATACTTTGAAAGTAGAGTCGGAGGTAGATAAGATAGTGAAGAAGGCATTTGGTATGCTTTCCCTTATTGGTCAGTGTACTGAGTAAAGGAGTTGGGAGGTCAGATTGCGGCTGTACAGGACGTTGTTTAGGCCAGTTTTGGACTATTGTGTGCAATTCTGGTCTCTTTTCTATTGGGAGGAAGTTGTGAAACCTGAAAGAGGTCAGAAAAGATTTTCAAGGATATTGCCAGGGTTGGAGGATTTGAGCTATCAAGAGAGGCTGAATTAGCTGGGGCTGTTTTCCCTGGAACATCGGAGGCTGAGGGGTGACCTTATAGAGGTTTACAAAATAATGAGGGGCATGGTAGGGTAAATAGACAGGGTCATTTCCTTGGGGTAGGAGAGTCCAGGCCTCGGGTGCATAGGATGAAAAGGGAAAAATATAAAAGGGACCTAAAGGGCAACATTTTCACGGAGGGGGTGGTACGTGTATGGAATGAGCTGCCAGAGGATGTGGTGGAGGCTGGTACAACTACATCATTTGAAAGGCATTTGGATAGGCATATGAATAGGAAGGATTTGGAGGGATATGGAACAAGTGCTGGCAAATAAGATTAGATTTGGAGGTGCTGGTATTAGACTGGGGTGGACAAAGCTAAAAATCACACAACATCAGGTTATAGTTCAACAGTTTATTTGGAAGGACAAGCTTTTGGAGCACTGCTCCTTCGTCAGGTGGTTATAGAGGTTAAGATCATGCTCACAGAATTTATAGCCAAAGGAGTCCAGTGTCATGGAGATGTGGTCCATTAAACAATTTTAGACTAAGTCTTTCATCTTTTATATTGGGATATGCTTGTTTCTGGTCTTTGATATGTAAATCTCAGAACTACTTTTAAATTACATTCTCAAGATAGTTCAGCTTTTTAAACAGTAGGTGTGAAGTCTGTCTGTGTCACAGTGCGATGTCAGACTGACAAACCCTCTGTATAGTTTTATGCAGTTTTTGAGCAAAATAAATGGAATTCTGTAAAAGCAAATTCACCCCATAAGCTTCACTCCATGAGTGTGCATATGAGGGTGTGAGTGCATGTGTGTGTGTGAGTGTGTATGTGTGTGGGTGTGTGTGTATGTGACAGAGTGGATGTGTGTGAGTTTGATGGGGTGTGAGTAAGAGGGTGCATATGTTAGTCTGAGTGCAGGTGTGTATGTGTGTGCATATGAGAGAGAGGTTGTGTATGAGGGAGGGTCTGCGTGGGTTTATGAGTATGCAGGAGTGTGTGTGTGTGAGACAGTGTATCGTGCAGTTGGGGTCACCTGTAGTGTGACATGAACCCAAGGTCCCGTTTGAGGCCATCCCCATGAGTACCGAGCTTGGCTATCAGCCTCTGCTCAGCCACTCTGCGTTGTTGCTTGTTCCGAAGTCCCACTTGGAGGATGGTCACCTGAAGGTCCGAGGCGGAATGTTTTGGATGGCTGAAGTGTTTCCTGACTGGGAGGGAGTACTCCAGCCTGGCGATTGTTGCGTGGTGTCCATTCACCCGTTGTTGTAGTGTCTGCTCGGTCTCGCCAATGTACCGTACCTCGGGGCATCCTTGCCTGCAGCATATAAGGTAGACCACATTGGCCGAGTCACATGAGTACTTGCCGTGCACACAGTGGGAGGTGTCCACATGTGTAATGGTGTTCCCTATGTCTTGCAGCGTCTGCCGTGAAGGGGTTGTATGGTGTAGTTGTCCTGCTCTACACCAACATTGACAGTGCAGTCTGAATCAATGGGGGCTTGGCTGCTGGTGAGAAGGGCTCTACCTGTGAGATCATTTATGCACGCCCGGACTCTCAGCCGCACCGCACGCTGCCCTCGAAGCGGCTGCGGGGGGGACGAGACTGTCACACATCTCCTTCTGGAATGTGCCTATGCAGAGGAAGTCTGGAGAGGAATGCAGTGGTATTTGTCGAGGTTCGTCCCGAGCAGCGCCGTGACGCGGGACTCCGTGCTCTACGGCCTGTTCCCCGGGACGCACACCGAGACGAACATCAACTGCGCCTGGAGGATCATCAACTCGGTGAAGGACGCTCTCTGGGCGGTCCGAAACCTGTTGATCTTCCAGCTGAAGGAGTTGACCCTGACTGAGTGTTGCAGACTGGCACATTCCAAGGTCCAGGACTACGTGTTGAGGGACGCGCTGAAGCTTGGGGCAGCTGCCGCCAAGGCGCGGTGGGGAAAGACCACCGTTTAACATCTGCCTGTCGAAAGAAAAGCAGGGGGCCCATGCAGTCATTTGGGCTCTGCTGACGCCTTAGCTCAATATGTGAGTGAGAGATGCACAGATCTGTATGTAATAATGATAATTCGGAGCTGTGTATGTAAATGTGGAAATATGAATGGCCTTACCTAATGTACAGTGTATCAAATTATTCTATGCATATTTTATGAATAAAGTATATTTTTGAAATAAAAAAAAAGTCTGAATCAATGGGTGGGAATCAGATAGCTTCCCAGTCAGATCTGGAGTCAGGCAGTGCTGCCCTCTCTCTCTTGCCTTGTTTGTGTGCTGCATAGAGCCAGTTGCCGAGTCCATCAGGAAGGATGCGAGCCTGAGAGGGGTGACTATTCCTGGTAGTGGGGGCCTGCAGGTCAAGGCCTCCCTGTACATGGATGATGTCGCTGTTTTCTGCTCGGATCCGCTGTCCGTGCGCAGACTCATGTGCATATGTGACCTGTTCGAATGGGCCTCGGGTGCCGAGGTAAACTGAGGCAAGAGCGAGGCCGCGCTCTTCGGGAACTGAGCCAACCAATCCTTGATCCCCTTCACCATCGGGACCGACCACCTGAAAGTGCTGGGTATTTGGTTTGGGGGGGCTGGGGCATGTGCCAAGTCTTGGGGGGAGCATATTTGCAAAGTGAGGCAGAAACTGGGCAGATGGAAGCTACAGTTGCTCTCCATCGCGGGAAAAAACCTGGTCATCAGGTGTGAGGCACTGTCATTGCTATTATACGTGGCACAGGTCTGGCCTATTCCCAGAACCTGTGCCACTGCAGTCACCCGGGCCATCTTCCAAATTATATGGAGATCAAAGATGGCCAGGGTCCGAACGGACTCAATATATAAAGATCTGGGCAACAGGGGAAAACATACACCCAATGCCACCCTCACCCTGATGGCCACCTTTGTGTGTGGCTGCATCAAGCTGTGTGTGGATCCCCGGTACGCAAACACCAAGTGTCACTACGTACTGAGGTTCTACCTGTCCCCGGTGTTGCGAAGGATGGGCCTGGCCTCGCTGCCACAGAACGCTCCAAGTAGTTGGACCGTTCCATATCATCTGTTCTTCGTGGAGAAGTTTTTTCAAGAAAAACAAGTCCATCAGGAAGTGGTCAGCACGTAGTATCCTTGAGAACCTTCGGGAAAAGGAGAGGGCGGATCCTATCGAGCGGTTCCCTGAGCAGATTGTCAAAGCTATTTGGCAGAATGCCTTATTGTCAGAACTTTCCAACAAGCACCAAGACATGGCTTGGCTGGTGGTGAGAAGGGCTCTGCCTGTGAGATCCTTTATGCACGCCTGGACTCTCAGCCGCACTGCACGCTGCCCTCGAAGCGGCTGCGGGGGGAGGGACGAGACTGTCACACACCTCCTTCTGGAATGTGCCTATGCAGAGGACGTCTAAAGAGGAATGCAGTGGTGTTTGTTGAGGTTCGTCCTGAGCAGCTCCGTGATGCTGGACTCCGTGCGCTACGGCCTGTTCCCTGGGACGCACACTGAGACTGGAGGATCATCAACTCGGTGAAGGATGCTCTCTGGGTGGTCCGAAACCTGTTGATCTTCCAGCTGAAGGAGCTGACCCCGACTGAGTGTTGCAGACTGGCACATTCCAAGGTCCAGGACTACGTGTTGAGGGACGCGCTGAAGCTTGGGGCAGCTGCCGCCAAGGCGCGGTGGGGAAAGACCACCGTGTAACATCTGCCTGTCTAAGAAGAACAGGGGGCCCATGCAGTCATTTGGGCTCTGCTGAAGCCTTAGCAGAAGAGCTGGATAGTAAATGTACAAACTTGTGTATAGGAAAAATAAATTTCAATGTCTGTATGTAAAGCAATGTAATGTGCACACAAGAATGGCATGACCAATTGTAAAGAGATCCAAATAATTTTATGAATAAAGTTTATTTTTGAAAATAAAAAAGTTTGCTGCGAAACATGATCTATTTAAGGTTTGGTGGTTGTTTAAAGGCAACAAGTGGAGGTGTGGGGGAGGTCTTGGAAAGATGCTCATCTTCATCAATAACATGTTGCAGGCAGTGAAGAACATGGTGTAGTCATTCATCTCCAGGGAAATACCGGACAACGAAGGGTACCCTGTCCGTTGCAGTCATTTTGGTTTCTCGCTGTGGTACTTCAGAACTAACAGTCGAAGAGTTCAGCATCGTATCCTGCTCCTATCAGGGCATCCTTGAGTACTTTCAAGTGTCCGTGACAGATTCTGTGTGCGCAGGGGGCTTGTCTGTAGGGGATGAATATGTTTCAGGTTGAAGCTAGAGATGTGTAGCATCGTGAGGTTATCCGTGGGTTTGCAGTAGAGTGAGATGCTGAGGTGCGTATCCTTGATGAAGATGCATGTGTCCAAGAATGAGACAGATATTAAAGAGCAGCCCATGGTGGGATCAAACTCATTGATATCACTGTACAATTGTTTCCATGATTCCTCACCATAGGTCCAGAGGAAGAAAATGTTGTCAATGTACCTGGTGTATAGTGTCGGTTGGAGGTCCTACGTACAGAAGAACTTGTGCATGAAAATGTTGACATTTTGGGGTGCAAATCTGGTCCTCGTGGCTGTTCCATGTGTCTGGGTGAAGAACTGGTTGTCAAAAGTGAAAACATTGTGGCCGAGGATCAAACGGATGAGTTGTAGGACGGTGCTCGGAGATTGGCAGTTGTTGGTGTTGAGTTCTGAGGCTATTGCCACAATGCTGTTATTGTGGGGGATGCTGATATAGAGTGCTGAAACATCCATTGGGATGAGGAATGTTCCTGGTTTGACTGGTCCGTGGGTGCTGAGTTTCTGTAAGAAATCTGTAGTGTTGCAACAGAAGCTGGAGATCCCCTGTACAATAGGTTTCAAGGTGCCTTCGACATAGCCAGAGAGGTTTTCACATAGGGTCCCATTGCCTGATATGACGGGACATCCTGGTGTGTTGGCTTTGTGTATCTTGGGAAGGCAGCAGAAGTCCTCTATGCGAGAAGTATGTGGGATGAAGGTGCGTAAGGAACTCTGAAGGACTAGATTAGGTTAGGATATTTGGTCGATGGACAAGTTGGACCGAAGGGTCTGTGCCGTGCTGTACATCTCTATGACTCTGACTTGAAGTCTAACAGAGTATGTGCTGCTCTCTGCAAAACTATACAAGCAAAATAAACAGCAGGTTTGTGACTATAGACCTGTCAAGAAAAAAAAAATTGAACCCAGTTACAGTAATAGGTGATAAGTTTCTGGTACCGTGTGCCTCCATCCTATATTGCTTTGACCTTTTGCCTCTTCTCCTGCTCTTCCTTTTTTTTCCAGTTAACCCTCATCTCAATCTATTTTGAGGATTTTGCCCAGAACAATAAAGTGTCATGTACCATACTGCCCTAAGAGTATCCTACCACCATTAAAACATCATGCATCTATCAAAGTGGATTACCTCATTTTTTGCCAGATTATGTTCTATTTGACCACTCACTTAATCTCTCCAAATTACCTTGAAATGTTTTTGCATCCTCTACATGATTCATATTCCCTCCTGGTTTTGTTTCATCTGCAAATAGAACATTTGATTCTCACGTTCAAACCATAGATACCGACTGTGATTAGTAGGGAGTCAAGCACTAATCCTTGTGGCGTTGTCCATTCATTACAGTCTGTCAGTCTTGGGAAAAAAACAATTTATTACTATGCTGTTTTTTGTCTGTTAAACAGTTCTCAATCTATGCCAGCATTTTGCCTACAACTGATGTTAAACTAACAGTTCCACAGTTCTCTATTCTCTCCCTCCATCCCTTCTTAGTGGGGTCACCCTTGCCACCTTTCAATTTGCAAGAACAATACTAAAACGTTTATTGAATTTTGAAAGGAGACCAGCAATGTATTTATTATCTCTACAGCCGTTTCTTTCAGCAATTTGGATAATCAGATTCAGGGCCTGTGGCTACTTTAACTCCACAAATTAATTTGTCTAGCACCATTGTTTCATTAATATTAAGAGCTTCATTTATATCAGTCTCTTGATTCAATATTATTTTTGCAAGGTTTTCATTATTTTCCTCTATGATAACAGATATGAATGGTTTTGTCTTTTTGCCTTTTAGAATGCCCTATCAGAAATCTCCTTGGATAGACCCACATTGGTTTTTGCTCACCTTTTCATTTATACAGATCTATAAATGCGTTTGTGGTCCTTTTTTATTTTCTCACTAGTTTACTCTCATAGTATATTTTCTCTTTCTTAATCTTTTCCTTAGTCCTTTACAGATCTTTAAAATTCTCCCAATTCCCAGGCTTACATTGTTTTATACACATCTTTCTTTGATCTAATACAATCCTTGATTTGTTTCATTAACCACAGTTGGAATACTTTCCTTGCTGGTTTTGTATGCATCAAAAGAATTTATTTTTGTTGTAAACTCCGTATTAATTCTTTAAATGTTAGCCATTAACAGCCTTCTATCAGACCTTTTGATATTTCGTTATGACAAATCAGGGTGATGATGTGGCCAATTAGTTTAAACTGTTTCTGTTATAGATTTAGAAACAATTCAGTTAGGCTTGTTAAGTCAACAAAGAATAATTAGTTAATTCCAAATAAAACTTACTAAAAAATGCAAAGATTGTGAATAAAAGTGTTTAGATTGTGCAAAAATAGATATAATTTTTATTATAAACATTCCAAATTTAAGCTGAGGCAAATATGGGTAACAGACAAATTGTGGTCAAATATCCTGCAGAACACATCAAATTGTAATTGTGATCAAACAGATCCCACAGATTTCTCAGCAATCCCTTGTCCACATCAGCCAGATGTTAGTGATATTGTGGGTCACTCTCTTGTACATTTCACAAGGGATTATGGTTCTTCATGCTTGACCTCATGCTATTGAAATACCACCAAGAGTTGCTCTATCATGGATTGCCTCAAGAGCTGCTCATGTTCTGGTGGTTAGTCTTTATATTGGTTCTATATCCATTGGATTTTGGAAGCGGCACTCCAGCACTTACTTACCGCCACAACCTCAGCTTTTTTATATGCAGCAAGCTCCATGAAGTAGGTGATGCCCCTGAAGATTTTTTTTCTAATTTCTAATCTTGCTCGGTTGTACCAAACAATTACAGTTTGTGGAGTTTCGTTTGCCTGCTCACAGCTATATAGAACTAGCATTAGTACAAGGCTTCTTCTGAGACCCCAGAATCTTTCCTAAAGCTGAACTCCAGAAGCAGATGTCTACTGACCCTGAGAACTTCTTCCATAATTCTGAGTGTAAAGAAATATCCAACTGCTTTTGACTTTTCACCGAGTCCCAACTGCACGGAACCACGGGAGTTTAGTTGCACTCAGCTATACGGTTTAACAATTCTTTGTTGTATGGAGCCTATTTCTGACTAAATCTGCCTTCTGTCTCTAACCGTCTGTGACTCTAGAACTGTTCTTCACTGTTTACACTCACCTATTGAAAACTTTGCAACTAACCTTCCTCATATTGAAAGGCAGAGACCAGACACGTAAGGCAACAAAGGATGGGACTCCAGTGTAGCAACACCTTGGAACTATTTGTCTGCTGAATGTTATAATTTCCACAGATTGCTGGTTTCTATAAAAAAACTAATAAAACAAATTATTCACAGTAGCTTCCCATTTACTATAGCCAATCTGAACCTCATATGATCGCAGTTTCCTTTGTATAAATTTAAGGCTCTAGTTTTCAATTGTATTACACCTTTAACAAAATTCTTCAGCCTTACACTTCTGATATATGGGGTCTTTGGGGTGAATTACTCTTCACCAAATGCACTGATCAATCTGAACCTAAACAATGCCTTTCCATGGGCCACTGAATCTCACTGAAAAACTCTGCAAGTTGCCAAAGACTTTCATCTTACCCAATCAGAACAGTTTGTACTACTGGAGAAAAAGGATCTGATTGGTTGGCTGATCCACTCTAATGGACTAAAGTGTTGCCAGGAAGAAAGTCATTGGTGACTGTAGGTTCCCAATCTCCTGAGGATTTCACAAAAGGTATACGAATGTGCATATTCATTTTATTCTGGATTAGTGGTGCTGGAAGAGCACAGCAGTTCAGGCAGCATCCAACGAGCAGCGAAATCGACGTTTCGGGCAAAAAGCCCTTCATCAGGAATATAGGCAGTGAGCCTGAAGCGTAGAGAGATAAGCTAGGGGAGCTATTCATTTTATTGCAGAGAGTAGGTCCTTGCTCTAAAATTTATGCCACTTCTTGAAAGCGTAAAAGCCTATGTAATGAACTGGATGGATGATCACAAATCGTTTGTAGGTATAGTTATTTGTACTAAGCAAAATATTTTTTCATGAGTAGCAATCAGCTTTCTGCAAGCAAAAGGAATACAGTCAAGCCTTGTGCATTTTTCTGAATTACCTTTAAGCCTGGGGAGTCAATGGTGCCCTGGCACTGAATCACAGAATGTTGTCATGTAGAAGGAGGTGAGCTGATCCACTTTGCCTATATCAGCTCAATAAATAAAATCATTACCTTATGTCAATCTTCTATGCCCTTGATCATAACTTTTATCCAAATAATCATGCAGTGATTATTTGAATAAAACCTTCTTAAATTGAACCTGCCTCCACTACGATTCCTGACAGGGCATCCATACCCTAATTACCTGCTGAATGAAAAAACATTACCCATGCTTCTTTTGCAGATCAGTTTAAATCTACATCCTCTTGTTCTTGTTCTATCTACAAGTATTTTCTCCTTGGCAACACCTCAGCCAATCAGTTTCCACTTTCCAACTAATCAGTGCCCTTTTTGTCTGCAGAATAAAATTGTTGTGACTGTTTGAAATTTGATATTTTTGTGTTAGTCCTGATGAGTGCACGGTGATATACTTTGGCAATGTGTCTCTCTTTTTAGTAATACTCAGAATCTTGATGACAAAATCGGTCTCTCAGTGCGGCCTGTAACCATCCTCCAAGCTAGCTGTCGTTGGCAGTGACTGAATCTTAAAATCTGAATGTCAATCTCTGCAGTAATACTGGGAGCATTAATGTGCAAGTATCATTCTCTGAGTATGGGCCTTACTGCTGAGTATCAGGTAGTGCTACAACATTCTCCACAACACTGCAGTATCATGACTGGACTCCATCCTGTTAGAGATGTTAGAAAAAGCAGTGAATGTCTGGTTGCTGGACATTCTGGATTTCTCAGAACGCCTTTCAATACTGTATAGTATGTAAATGACAGATAAAAGGGTCCTGAAAATGGGTTTGTTGTTGAGGGTATCTGGTGTTGGGTGAAAAATCCCTGGTCTTTCTTTGCCCTTTAAAAAGACCTCTTTCAGACATTACTTACTCTCCAGTTGAGCCCTTTAGTTTCAGACCAGAGTACACTTGGGTACAGTCAATGTCTGTTGCTAATTGCATTTGGCATAACCTAAAAAACTTCAAAAATGTTTAAAAATATAATAAACACAAGACTTTTTGTGTAACCTCCAACTCATGCTGGCCTTCCATCTTCCAAGCCTCTCTCTCCTTAGTTTGCTCTTGCATGGATATAGGCAAAAGGTTAGAGTCACCACTTGCCCTGAGTATTCTTCAGATGCGTTTACAGATGCCACATATTCTTGGGACATACAGTCTTGTTGATTGTATGAATTAATTTTGGTGGGGGGAGCCCCATCTGGGGTTAAAAAGACGAGCTTTAGTTTCCAATATTTCACAAAAGCAGAATGTCTCTGAAAACTCAATTTTTAATCTTCAGGGTGTTCTTGAGACTCTCCTGTTGGAGAGTTCCGGTTGGAGACAATTGGAATTTGGTGAAAGTTTTTAAAAATTATTAATAAATGTGTGAAGATTGTAATCATTCCTTCTGTTTGAATCATGATCGCTTTTGAGCATAAAGTGTATGGGGAGACATTTGGCAAAACAGCCTGTCATTCTGCCTATTTGTTCTGGACGTGTAACTATTAACTATCCTGCTAAAAAATGTTGGCACTGAAGACACAATGTTGTCAGCAAAACCAGTTAACTAATGACACATTTCTGTTTTACATTTTTGTTTTACTGAAAGCCTTATTCTTGGCAATTTTCTTCCTAACAATGTTAGGGACACAAGTGCTGGGAATGAAAATATTTCATTATAACTGCATGTCCTATCAAACAATCACAGATTCAGTAGTGCATAGGTTGCATACAGAACATCTCTTTACAATTCCTATTAAGTACACTTAGACCAGTATCAAAACCCTGGGGGGAAGCGTGTTCTGCAAGTGAAGCTCGACTATTCCATGAATAATCACAAGTGTGGAATATTAGCAATTTAATCTCCAGGATGGTGAATGCCTGACTGTGACCACATTGGTTTCATCATGGAAGAAGAGAACAAACATTTACTTATTTTAACAAACCAGCATGTGACAAAATGAATTATTAATTACTAATATGCAAATTTATACTAAGCTTAACTTGAAATGCAAACCCTTTAAATCCAAACAAACATACATTCATTCACAAGTATGAAGGACAGGACTGATGAAGCAAATTGTTTTTCAGGGACATCATGATGGAAAACAAAGGCAAAATGGAACAAACTGTATGGACCAAGAGTGCGGCTCAGAGTTGGTGAAATTAGGTGACTTTCTCACAATTTTTTTGGTCTTTAACAATGATAAAGCGCTGTTGTTGTTGATTATAGTAATCATCAAATTGGTGACTGGTCAGTTGAACCTAGGTCTGGGCTTGCATTTAAAGTTTTCCTTCTTTGCCAGGCCTTTGAGTGATTTTCTTTTCCATTCACACAGAGAGAGAGAGAGAGAGAGAGAGAAATCTCACTCATTTGCAGAGATCTGATTTCCAATTGCACTCTTTCTCCCTAGTTATGCAACACACTGCGACTTGCAACCAATTCATATGTTATTTCTGGCCAGTCTCATTTTGTCAAACCTTAGTGCCTGGTCCCAGAAAGTCTTCCAAAAATATCATATCAAATTTCTTAAAAGAATTTACATGCCCTCACATGACTAGTAAACACACAGTTCTGCCTTTCTTTTGAGTTGTAATAAAAACACAACTGGCACATTCTCGGCAATATTGTAGTCCAAATGTCCATTTCCCATTTTACATAAAAATAAATGTAGCCCTCACATTGGGTGCAGCAGAGTTTAGATATCAAGTACACCTTCTTCCACCCTTCTCCAACGAATACAGCAAACTTTGTTTTAATCACCACCTTATGAACCAGCACCCTTGATAAAATGGCAAAAATAATATACCTCAAATGCTGCAAAATTTACTGTATGATTCTGTTCAGTTATTATAGATTCATGTTAGAGTTATCTCACTGTCAATATACTTGCCATTTAATCGAATGGCCACACAAAATATCAGCTGTTGATTCAATTTTGAGTCAATTGCTCCTCAGGTACCGTGATCTACCATGTTTCCAAGTGGAAAGTGAGGACTGCAGATACTGGATATCAGAGCTGAAAATGTGTTGCTGGAAAAGTGCAGCAGGTCAGGCAGCATCCAAGGAGCAGGAGAAGGGCTCATGCCCGAAACGTCGACTCTCCTGCCCCTTGGATGCTGCCTGACCTGCTGCACTTTTCCAGCAACACCTTTTCAGCTCATGTTTCCAAGTGGTCAGTTAAGGATGAATGAAAATGCTCTGTGCTGATAAGTTTTATTTAAGGCAATATTGCATTAAATATACTGTAACTAAAGTATCTTGGTGATGCGTATACACTGTATTATGTTTCGATTACTGAGTGGGTTCTTTTACATTGATAATGTGGACCTCTTGATTATCTGGAATACTACATCAACCAGTACACTCCTGGTCCTATCGGCTGTTGTATTATTCCCAGAGAATATATGAAGTAAAACACATTCTACATACCATATCAAATAGTCCAGGCTAGCGACAGTATGGACTGGATGTGGTTTAAATCATCGTTTACACTGCCTCATCAAATGCTTCCAGATAAGGTACAGCATGATTATGTGCTAAGCAAATCTCTTTCTAGACTACTCTATCAACAATACCCATAGTAGGCATAAAGTAAATCACCCATAGCATGCCATATCATGCAGTTCCTAGTCACATACAATACAGATTAGACACAGACTTAAGCTCCTTCCACATTATCCTATCAAGCATCTTTGGCCTGGTGCGGGAAAGGTGAAGAAACATTTGTCAACTCATTGAGGTTAGGTATGACACAGATTAGATACAGGTTAGGTTTCTCCAAATTTACACTTGGAGTGCTCCTGACTGAACGCTGAGTAGAAAGTGAGGACTGCGGATGCTGGAGATCAGAGTCGAGAATGTGGTGCTGGAAAAGAACAGCAGGTCAGGCAGCATCCGAGGAGCAGGAGAATCGATGTTTCGGGCATCAGACCTTCATCAGGAATCAGGAATCCTAATGAAGGTTTTGTGCCCAGAACGTTGATTCTCCTGTTCTTCAGGGTACTGCCTGACCTGCTGTGTATCTCCAGCACCACACTCATTACTAATTGGTGGGTAAGTTTTCCATTTATGCATGTGCCGTCTCTGAGTGAAACTGCTAACTTAGTATCTGAGTTGTGGCAGTCTTTAGACATTTAGATTTTGGAGTAATGCTGATCAATCCTATCTAGTATAGGCTTTCTCTCTTCATTGGAATCGACGTTTTGATTCCGAAACGTCGATTCTCCTGGTCATTGGATGCTGCCTGACCTGCTGCGCTTTTCCAGCAACACATTTTCAGCTCTGATCTCCAGCATCTGCAGTTCTCAATTTCTCCTAGAAGATTTCTCTCTTCATTAAAAGGCATGGGAGCAAATAGAGATTCATGCAATTTCCATACAGCCAAGCTGCAAATATCTAAGTAAATCAACGGAAATGACGGTAAAGCTTTTAAAAAAAGGTATTTGCGGCTTTTCTGCCAACGCTATGATGAGTAAAATGCATTCTCAGCCTCTAAGGTTTCTAGTATGTCTGGAATAGATCTGGAATAAATAAATAAACCAAATCAAAAAACTGAGCAAAATGATGAAAACTGAAAATGTCAGAAGTTAATGCCCAACAGCCTAGCTGTTTCCATGTTGATGAATGGGCTGAAAGACAAATAGCAGGGGGAAAAGAAAATGAGAAATAATCCTGTAAACATACAAGTCAGAAATAAAGGGAATTCAGATGGTGTGCTGGATTTGTTCTGACTCATGAATGAATGGCACTAGCCATTTGTGAGGCTTGCACCTATCCACAGACATTGCATGGGGCTTTGTGTAGCTAGTGCGAGTTGGCCAATTCCTTCAAATTGTACAGAGGGCATCAGAGCTTGTGTGAACAAGACAAAAAACTGTGTCACCGGACCGACTTGGACTAAAGTGTTGTAAATAAGCCATGCACAGTCGGAACCAGTTGGAAAAAGGAATTCAATATCAAATCAGGCATGGAAAGTGAATTAAAGAGAAGAAATCTAAGATTGGAGTCAGGGAGAGATAAGAGAGTTACAAAGCAAAAGTTAAAAAAGCAACATTTATTTATTTAGATTTTAAATTATCACCACTAATTTAAGACTGTAGGAAATAGCCTTCACATCATAAAGAAAATAATTTTCAGTGTCGGTAAAGCTTTTGGCAGGAAATATAGTGTGGTGTTTATGTTCTTAGGCTGGAATAGACAGCCCTTATTTTCTCAGGTGAATTGATTCTGTACATATGTGAGAAGCTCGACAGCATGCAATGCATCTGAACGGTGATTCAGCTCCCATTATCACAGAGACTTTAGAGACTGGGACTGCGTACATGTGATTCAAAATGATCAACGTTTAATGACACAGAGAAGTTGCCTGATGCTGCAGTCTAATGTGTGCCTAATAATGACCAATGCCAGCATTAACACGGGTTTACCAGCAAAATCCCAGCCTTTGATATTTCAGTTGTACATTGAGACTAAAAGTTGAGAGACAGAGAGATCAGAGATTTTGTTACAATGGAAGATTAAAGAAAAAACGTGTACATAGACAATTCACAGATGCCAAACATGAGAGGAATTAATGAGATATCACTCCCACCAAAACTCATAGTGGCCTCCATTGCTGATTTTCTCTGCCACTGTAACCTCCTACAGTATATAAACATTCAAAAGCAGTCTGTAACCTCTTACAGTATATAAACATTCAAAAACACACTGTAACCTCTTATAGTATATAAACATTCAAAAACACACTGTAACCTCTTATAGTATATAAAAATTCAAAAACAGTCTGTAGCCTCCTGCTGTATATAAACATTCAAAAACACTTTGTAACCTCTTTACTATATATAAACATTGAAGAACACGCTATAACCTCCTACAGTATATAAACATTCAAAAACACTCTGTAACCTCCTGCAGTATATAAACATTCAAAAACACTATGTAACCTCCTACAGTATATAAACATTCAAAAACACACTGTAACCTCCTACAGTATATAAACATTCAAAAACTACCACTGTGCCCCCTTTATCTGCTGGCTTGATGGAGAGGATGGGATTGGAGCAGACGGATTGGAGGGCTGTGCGTTGTGAGGGTGAGAAGTTGGAGTCGGGGAGGGGAAGACAGGTTGAGGCGGTTAATGTCCTGGCGGCAGTTGGAAATGAAGAGGTTGAGGGCAGGTAATAGGTCAGCGTGGTGTCCAGGTGGATGCAGTGTGTTGGAGGTGGGTGAAGGGTTCCTCGGAAGGTGGGCGGGAGTCCTGATTGTCAAAGTACGTTCGGAAAGTAAACACCATGTAACCACCTACAGTATATAAACATTCAAAATCACCTTGTAACCCGAACAGAATACAAACATTCAAAAACACCCTGTAACCCCCAACAGTATATAAACATTCAGAAACACACTGTAACCTCCTACAGTATATAAACATTCAAAAACACTTTGTAACCTCCTACAGTGTAAAAACATTGAAAGATGCTCTCTAACCTCCTACAATGTATATCACCTTGTAACCCCCAACAGAATACAAACATTCAAAAACACCCTGTAACCACCTAAAGTATATAAACATTCAAAACCACATAGTAACTCCCCAACAGTATACAAACATTCAAAAACACCCTGTAACCACCTACAGTATATAAATATTCAAAAACACCCTGTAACCCCCAACAGTATACAAACATTCAAAAACACTCTGTAATGTCATACAGTACATAAACATTCAAAAACACTCTGTAACCTCCTACAGTATATAAACATTCAAAAACACTGTGCAACCTCCTACAGTATATAAATATTCAAAACACACTGTAACTTCCTACAGAACATAAGCAGTCAAAAAAATTTGCAACCTCTGACAGTATATAAACATTCAGAAACACCCTGTAACCTACTACAGTATACACACATTCAAAATCACACTGTAATCTCATGGAGGATATAAATTTTCAAAAACGCTCAGTAACCTCCTACAGTGTAAAAACAATGACAGCAGATGCAGGAAACTCAGATTCAGAATTAGAGTGGTGCTGGAAAAGCACAGCAGTTCAGACAACATCCAAGGAGCAGGAGTATATAAACAGTCAAAATCACATTGCAACTTCCTACAGTATGCAAACAATCAAAATCACACTGTAACCTAATGCAGTATATAAACATCTAAAAACATTGTAACCCCGTACAGTATATAAACATTCAAAAACACACTGTAACCTCTTATAGTATATAAAAATTCAAAAACAGTCTGTAGCCTCCTACTGTATATAAACATTCAAAAACACTTTGTAACCTCCTACAGTATATAAACATTCAAAAACACCCTGTAAAAACATTCTGTAACCTCCTACAGTATATAAACATTCAAAAACACTATGTAACCTCCTACAGTAGATAAACATTCAAAAACACTATGTAACCTCCTACTGTATATAAACATTCAAAAACACCGTGTAAAAACACTCTGTAACCTCCTACTGTACATAAACATTCAAAAACACACTGCAACCTCCTACAGTATATAAACATTCAAAAACTACCACTGTGCCCCCTTTATCTGCTGGCTTGATGGTGAGGATGGGATTGGAGCAGAGGGATTGGAGGGCTGTGCGTTGTGAGGGTGAGAGATTGGAGTCGGGGAGGGGGGTAGACAGGTTGAGGCGGTTAATGTCCTGGTGGCAGTTGGAAATGAAGAGGTTGAGGGCGGGTAATAGGTCAGCGTGGTGTCCAGGTGGATGCAGTGTGTTGGAGGTGGGTGAAGGGTTCCTCGGAAGGTGGGCGGGAGTCCTGATTGTCAAAGTAAATTCGGAAAGTAAACACCATGTAACCTCCTACAGTATATAAACGTTCAAAATCACCTTGTAACCCCCAACAGAATACAAACATTCAAAAACAACCTGTAACCACCTACAGTATATAAACATTCAAAACCACCTTGTAACCCCCAACAGTATACAAACATTCAAAAACACACTGTAACCTCCTACAGTACATAAACAGTCAAAAACACTGTGTAACGTCCTACAGTATATCAACATTCAAATACACTCTGCAACCTCCTACAGTATATAAACATTAAGAAACACCCTGTAACCTCCTACAGTATATCAACATTCAACAACACTCTGTAGCCTCCTACAGTATATAAATATTCAAATACACTCTGTAACCTCCTACAGTAAATAAACATTCAGAAACACGCTGTAACCTCCTACAGTATGCAAACATTCAAAAACACTCTGTAACCTGCTACAGTCTTCAAAATTTAAACACACTCTGCTACCTTCTACAGTATACAAACATTCAAAATCACACTGTAACCTCATACAGCATATAAATTTTCAAAAATGCTCTGTAACCTACGACAGTGTAAAAACAATGAATGCAGATTCTGGAAACCAGATTCAGAATTAGAGTGGAGCTGGAAAAGCACAACAGTTCAGACAGCATCCAAGGAGCAGGAATATATAAACATTCAAAATCACAATGTAATCTCCTACAGTATATAAACATTCAAAAACACACTGTATACTCCTACAGTATATAAACATTCAGAAACACACTTAACCTCCTACAGTATATAAACATTCAAAAACACTTTGTAACCTCCTCCAGTATATAAACATTCAAAAACAACCTGTAAACTCCTCTGGTATGTAAACATTCGAAAATAATCTGTAACCTTGTACCGTATATAAACATTTAAACAAATTCTGCTACCTTCTACAATATGTAAACATTCAAAATTACACTGTAACCTACTACAGTATATAAGTATTCAAAATCACACAGTAACCTCATACAGTATATAAATTTTCAAACATGCTCTGTAACCTCCTACAGTGTAAAAACAATGACTGCAGATGCAGGAAACTCAGATTCAGAATTAGTGTGGTGCTGGAAAAGCACAGCAGTTCAGACAGCATCCAAGGAGCAGGAGTATATAAACTTTCAAAATCACACTGTAACCTCCTACAGTATACAAACATTCAAACTCACACTGTAACTTATTACAGTAGAAAACATTCAAAAACGCACTGTAACCTCTTACAGTATATAAACATTCAGAAACATATTTTAATGTCCTACAGTATGTAAACATTAAAAAACACCTTGTAACCTTCTACAGTTTATAAACATTCAAAAACACACTGTAACCTCCGACAGTGTATTAACATTCAGAATCACTTTGTAACCTCCTACAGTGTAAAAACAATGACTGCAGATGCTGGAAACCAGATTCAGAATGAGAGTGGTGCTGGAAAAGCACAGCAGTTCAGACAACATCCAAGGAGCAGGAGTATATAAACATTCAAAATCACATTGTAACCTCATACAGGATACAAACATTCAAAATCACAGTATAACCTACGACAGTGTATAAACATTCAAAAACACTCTGTAACCTCCTACAGTATATAAACATTCAAAAACACTCTGTAACATGCTGCAGTATATAAACATTCAAAAACATTCTGTAACCTCCGACAGTATATAAACATTCAGAAACTCTCTGTAACCTCCTACAGTTTAGAAACATTCAAAAATAATCTGTACCCTCCTACAGTATATAAATATTCAGAAACACTTTGTAACCTTCTACAGTTTATAACCATTCAAAAATACACTGTAACTTCTTACAGCATATGAATATTTAAAAAACACCCTGTAACCTCCTAAAGTATATAAACATTGAAGAACACACTGTAACCTCCGACAGTATATAAGCATTCAAAAACACTCTGTAACCTCCTACAGTATGTAAACATTCGAAAACACACTGTAACCTCCTACAGTATAAAAACATTTAAAGACATTCTGCTACCTTCTACAGTTTACCAACATTCAAAATCACACAGTAACCTAATACAGTATATAAATTTTCAAAAACGCTCTGTAACCTCCTACAGTGTAAAAACAATGAATGCAGATGCAGGAAACTCAGATTCAGAATTAGTGTGGTGCTGGAAAAGCACAGCAGTTCACACAGTATCCAAGGAGCAGGAATATATAAACATTCAAAATCATACTGTAACCTCCTACAGTATGCAAACATTCAAAATCACACTGTAACCTACGACAGTATAAACCATTCTGTAGCTTCCAACAGTACAAAAACATTAAAAAACACTGCCTACAGTATATAAACATTCCAAAACACTGTAATCTGCTACAGTATAAAAACGCTCTGTAACGTCCTACAGCTTATAAACATTCAGTACCACAGTGTAACCTCCTGCTGTATATAAACATTCAAAATCACTCTGTAACCTCCTACAGCTTATTAACATTCAAAAACACTCTTCAACCTCCTACAGTATATAAACATTCCAAAACACTGTAATCTGCGACAGTATATAAATATTCAAAAACACTCTAACTTCCTACTGTATGTAAACATTAAAAAAAACACACTGTAACCTCCTACAGTATATAAATATTCAAAAACATTCTGTAACTTCCTCCAGTATATAAACATTCAAACACACTGTAACCTCCTGCAGTAGATAAACATTCCAAAACACTCTGTCACTTCCGACAATATTTAAATTTTCAAAAACACTCTGCAATCTCCTCCAGTATATAAACATTCCAAAACACTGTAAGCTGCTACAGTATATAAATATTCAAAAACACTCTGTAACTTCCTACAGTTTATGAACGTTCAGTAACACCCTGTAACCTCCAGCAGTATATCAACATTCAAAATCAATCTGTAACCTCCTACAGTATATAAAGCAGTCAAAAACACCCAGTAACCTGTGACAGTATATAAACGTTCAAAAACACTGTAATCTGCTACAATACATAAATATTCAAAAACACTCTGTAACTTCCTACTGTATGTAAACATTAAAATCATTCTGTAACATCCTACAATATATAAAGATTCCAAAACATCGAAGAGTATATAATAAGTCAAAAAAACACTGTAATCTCCTACAGTATATAAACATTCAAAACACACTGTAACCTCCAACAGTATATAAGCATTCAGAAACACATTTTAATGTCCTACAGTATGTAAACATTAAAAAACACCTTGTAACCATCTACAGTTTATAAACATTCAGAAACACCCTGTAACCTCCGACAGTGTATTAACATTCAGAATCACTTTGTAACGTCCTACAGTGTAAAAACAATGACTGCAGATGCTGGAAACCAGATTCAGAATGAGAGTGGTGCTGGAAAAGCACAGCAGTTCAGACAGCATCCAAGGAGCAGGAGTATATAAACAGTCAAAATCACACTGTAACCTCCTACAGTATACAAACATTCAAAATCACACTGTAACCTACTACAGTATAAAACATTCTGTAACTTTCAACAGTAAATAAACATGAAAAAACACTGTAACCTTCTACAGTATATAAACGTTCAAAAACACTCTGTAATCTCCTAAAGTATGTCCACATTCTAAAACACTCTGTAATCTCATACAGTATATAAACATTCAAAATCACACTATAACCTACTACAGCATAAAACATTCTGTAACCTTCGACAGTATATAAACATCAAAAAATACTGTAACCTGCTACAGTATATAAACATTCCAAAACACTGTAATCTGCTACAATACATAAATATTCAAAAACACTCTGTAACTTCCTACTGTATGTAAACATTAAAATCATTCTGTAACATCCTACAATATATAAAGATTCCAAAACACTGTAATCTCCTACAGTATATAAATATTCAAAAACATTCTGTAACTTCCAACAGTATATAAACATTAAAAAACACTGTAACCTCCTACAGTATATAAATATTACAAAACACTGTAATCTGCTATAGTATATAAATATTCAAAAACACTCTGTAACTTCCTACTGTATGTAAACATTAAACACCATCCTGTGACCTCCTTGAGTACGTATACATTCCAAAACACGGTAATCTGCTGCAGTATATAAATATTCAAAAACATTCTGTAACCTCCTGCAGTATATAAATATTCAAAAACACTCTGTAACTTCCTACAGTTTATAAACATTCAAAAACATTCTGTAACCCCCTGCAGTATATAAACATTCAAAAACATTCTGTAACCTCCTGCAGTATATAAATATTCAAAAACACTCTGTAACTTCCTACAGTTTATAAACATTCAAAAACATTCTGTAACCCCCTGCAGTATATAAATATTCAAAAACACTCTGTAACTTCCTACAGTTTATAAACATTCAAAAACATTCTGTAACCCCCTGCAGTATATAAACATTCAAAAACACTCTGTAACCTCCTACAGTATTTAAACAGTCATAAACTCCCTGTATCCTCCTACAGTTTAGTAATATTCAAAAATACACTGTAACCTCCTGCAGTAAAAAAACATTCAGAAACACTTTGGAACCTCCGACAGTTGATAACTCTCAAAAACACCCTGTAACCTCCGACAGTATATAAACATTCAAAAACACTCTGCAACGTCCTACAGTGTAAAAACATTCAAAAACACTCTGCAATCTGCAACAGTATATAAGCGTTCAAAATCACTATGTAACCTCCTACAGTATTTAAACAGTCAGAAATTCCTTGTATCCTCCTACAGTTTAGAAACATTCAAAAACACACTGTAAACTCCTACAGTATATAAACATTCAGAAAACACCCTATAACCAACTAAAGTATACAAACATTCAAAATCACACTGTAACCCACTACAGTATAGAAGTATTCAAAATCACACAGTAACTTCATACAATATATAAATTTTCCAAAATGCTTGGTAACGTCCTACAGTGTAAAAACAATGACTGCAGATGCTGAAAACAGATTCAGAATGAGAGTGGTGCTGGAAAAGCACAGCAGCTCAGACAGCATCCAAGGAGCAGGAGTATATAAACATTCAAAATCACACTGTAACCTACTACAGTAGCTAAATATTCAAAATGACACTGTAACCTCGTACAGTATATAAATATTCAAAAACACTCTGTCACCTCCAACAGTATATAAATATTCAAAAACACTCTGTAACCTCCTACAATATATAAATATTTAAAAACACATCTGTAACCTCCAACAGTATATAAACATTCAAAAACACTCTGTAACCTTCTACAGTATATAAACATTCAAAAAAACCATAACCTCCGACAGTAGATAAACATTACAAAACACTCTGTAACCTCCGAGGGTATTTAAATTTTCAACAACTCTCTGTAATTTCTTCCAGTATATAAACATTCAAAAGAACACATTGAAAACTCTTAAAGTGTATAAACATTCAAAAACACCCTGTAACCTCCTCCAGTATATAAACATTCAAAATCACTCTGCAACCTCCTACAGTATATACATGTTCAAAAACACTCTGCAATCTCCTACAGTATATAAACATTCAAAATCGCTCTGTAACCTCCTACAGTATATAAATGCTCAAAAACACTCTGCAATCTCCTACAGTATATAAACATTCAAAACCACTCTGCAACCTCCGACAGTACACAAACATTCAAAAATACTCTGCAATCTCCTACAGCATATAAACACTCAAAAACACCCTGCAACCTCCTACAGTATATGAATATTCAAAATCACTCTGTTACATCCGACAGTATTTAAACATTCAGAAACTCTCTGTAACCTCCTACAGTTTAGAAACATTCAAAACACTCTATAACCTCCTACAGTATATACGCTTTCAGAAACACTTTGTAACATCCTACAGTATATAAACATTCAGAAATACAATGCAACCTCTTACAGTATATGAATATTAAAAAAACACCCTGTAACCTCCTAAAGTGTACAAACATTCAAAAGCACACTGTGACCTCCCACAGTATATGAATATTCAAAATCACCCTGTAACCTCTGACACTATACAAACATACAAAAAAATTCTGAAACCTCCTACAGTATATAAACATTCAAAAACACACTGTACCCTCCCACAGTATATAAACATTCAAAAACACTCTGTAACCTCCTACAGTATATAAACATTCAAAAACACACTGTACCCTTCTACAGTATATAAACATTCAGAAACAACCTGAAACTTCATACAGGATATAAACATTCGAAAATATTCTGTAACCTCCTACGTATGTAAACCTTTAAAGACAGTCTGCTACCTCATACGATATATAAACCTTCAAAATCACATGTATCCTACTACAGTACATAAGTATTCAAAATCACACTGTAACCTCATACAGTATATAAATTTTCAAAAAATGCTCTGTAACCTCCTACAGTATAAATACAATGACTGCAGATGCTGGAAACTCAGATTCAGAATTAGAGTGGTGCTGGAAAAGCACAGCATCCAAGGGGTAGGAGTATATAAACATTCAAAATCATAATGTAACCTCCTAGAGTACATAAACATTCAAAAACACACTGTAACCTCCTACAGTATATAAATATTCAAAAATAGACTGTAAACTCCCACAGTATATAAACATTCAAAAACACACTATAACCTCTTACAGTATATAAACATTCAGAAACATATTTTAATGTCCTACAGTATGTAAACATTAAAAAACACCCTGTAACCTTCTACAGTTTATAAACATTCAAAAACACACTGTAACCTCCGACAGTGTATTAACATTCAGAATCACTTTGTAACCTCCTACAGTGTAAAAACAATGACTGCAGATGCTGGAAACCAGATTCAGAATGAGAGTGGTGCTGGAAAAGCACAGCAGTTCAGACAGCATCCAAGGAGCAGGAGTATATAAACATTCAAAATCACATTGTAACCTCATACAGGATACAAACATTCAAAATCACAGTATAACCTACGACAGTATATAAACATTCAAAAACACACTGAACCCTCCCACAGTATATAAATATTCAAAAACATTCTGTTATCTCGTACAGTATATAAACATTCAAAAACACTCTGTAACCTCCTACAGTATATAAACATTCAAAAACACCCTGTAACATGCTGCAGTATATAAACATTCAAAAACATTCTGTAACCTCCGACAGTATATAAACATTCAGAAACTCTCTGTAACCTCCTACAGTTTAGAAACATTCAAAAATAATCTGTACCCTCCTACAGTATATAAATATTCAGAAACACTTTGTAACCTTCTACAGTTTATAACCATTCAAAAATACACTGTAACTTCTTACAGCATATGAATATTTAAAAAACACCCTGTAACCTCCTAAAGTATATAAACATTGAAAAACACACTGTAACCTACTGCAGCATAAAAACATTCAAAAACACACTGTAACCTACTGCAGTATATAAATATTCAAAAACACACTGTAACCTGCTACATTATATAAACATTCAAAATTGCACTGTAACCTCCTACAGAAGTTAACATTCCAAAACTCTCTGTAACTTTCGAGAGTATTTAAATTTACAAAAACACTCTGTAGCCTCCTCCTGTATATAAATATTCAAAAACACACTGTAACCTCCCAAAGTATATACACATTCAAAAACACTCAGTAACCTACAGCATATAAACATTCAAAATCATACTGTAACCTCCTACAGTATATAAACATTCAAAAACACTGTAATCTCCGACAGTAGAGAAACATTACAAAACACTCTGTAACCTCCGAGAGTATTTAAATTTTCAAAACCACTCTGTAACTTCCAATAGTATATAAACAATCAAAAACACCCTGTAACCTCCTACAGTATATAAACATTCAAAAACACACTGTACCCCATTACAGTATAGAAGTATTTAAATTCACATAGTAACCACATACAATATATAAATTTTCCAAAATGCCCTGTAACGTCCTACAGTGTAAAAACAATGAATGCAGATGCTGGAAAACAGATTCAGAATGAAAGTGGTGCTGGAAAAGCACAGCAATTCAGACAGCATCCAAGGAGCAGAAGTATATAAACATTCCAAATCACACTGTAACCTCCTACAGTATACAAACATTCAAAGTCACACTGTAACCTACCATAGTATCTAAATATTCAAAATCACACTGTAACCTCATACAGTATATAAATATTTTAAAACACACTGTAACCTCCAACGGTATATAAACATTCAAAAATATTCTGCAACCTCCAACACTCTGTAACCTTCTACAGTATATAAACATTAAAAAAAACCATAACCTCCGACAGTAGATAAACATTACAAAACACTCTGTAACCTCTGAGAGTATTTAAAATTTTCAACAACACTCTATAACCTCCTGCAGAATATAAATATTCAAAAACACCCTGTCACCTCCTACAGTATATAAACATTCAAAATCACTCTGTAACCTCATACAGTATACAAACATTCAAAATCACACTGTAACCCACTACAGTATAGAAGTATTCAAAATCACACAGTAACCTCATACAATATATAAATTTTCCAAAATGCTTTGTAACGTCCTACAGTGTAAAAACAATGAATGCAGATGCTGGAAACAGATTCAGAATGAGAGTGGTGCTGGAAAAGCACAGCAGTTCTAACAGCATCCAAGGAGCAGGAGTATATAAACATTCAAAATCACACTGTAACCTCCTCCAGTATATAAATATTCAAAAACAAACTGTAACCAACAACAGTATATAAACATTCAAATACACTCTGTAACCTTCTACAGTTTATAAACATTCAAAAACACACTGTAACCTCCGACAGTGTATTAACATTCAGAATCACTTTGTAACCTCCTACAGTGTAAAAACAATGACTGCAGATGCTGGAAACCAGATTCAGAATGAGAGTGGTGCTGGAAAAGCACAGCAGTTCAGACAGCATCCAAGGAGCAGGAGTATATAAACAGTCAAAATCACACTGTAACCTCCTACAGTATACAAACATTACAAAACACTCTGTAACCTCCGAGAGTATTTAAATTTTCAAAAACACTCTGTAACTTCCTATAGTATATAAACAATCAAAAATACCTGGTAACCTCCTACAGTATATAAACATTTAAAGACACTCTGTCACGTCCTACAGTATATAAACATTCAAAAACACTCTGTAACCTCCTACAGTATACAAACATTCAAAATCACACTGTACCCCACTACAGTATAGAAGTATTCAAATTCACACAGTAACCACATACAATATATAAATTTTACAAAATGCTTTCTAACATCCTACAGTGTAAAAACAATGAATGCAGATGCTGAAAACAGGTTCAGAATGAGAGTGGTGCTGGAAAAGCACAGCAGTTCAGACAGCATCCAAGGAGCAGGAGTATATAAACATTCAAAATCACACTGTAACCTCCTACAGTATACAAACATTCAAAATCACACTGTAACCTACTATAGTATCAAAATATTCAAAATCACACTGTAACCTCATACAGTATATAAATATTCAAAAACACTCTGTCACCTCCAACAGTATATAAATATTTAAAAACACACTGTAACCTCCAACAGTATATAAACATTCAAAAAAACCATAACCTCCGACAGTAGATAAACATAACAAAACACTCTGTAACCTCCGAGAGTATTTAAATTTTTCAACAACACTCTGTTACCTCCTCCAGTATATAAATATTCAAAAACTCACTGGAACCACCAACAGTATATAAACATTCAAAAACACCCTGTCACCTCCTACAGTATAAAAATATTCAAAAACACACATTGAAAACTCCTACAGTGTAGAAACATTAAAAAACACACTGTAACCTCCTACAGTATATAAACATTCATAAACACTCTGTAACCTCCCACAGTATATAAATATTCAAAATCATTCTGTAACTCCTACATTACATAAACATTCCAAAACATGAAAACTTCCAACAGTAGACAAACTTTAAAAAACACTCTGTAATCTCCGAGAGTATTTAAATTTTCAAAAACATACAAAAACACACTGTAACCTCTGACAGTATATAAACAATCAAAAAACACACTGTAACCTCCTGCAGTATATAAACATTTAGAAACACTCTGTAACTTCTTACAGTTTATAAACATTCAAAAACACTCTGTAACCTCCTACAGTATATAAACATTCAAAAACACACTGTACCCTCCTACAGTATATAAACATTCAGAAACAACCTGAAACTTCATACAGGATATAAACATTCGAAAATATTCTGTAACCTCCTACGTGTGTAAACTTTTAAAGACAGTCTGCTACCTCATACAATTTATAAACCTTCATAATCACATGTATCCTACTACGGTATATAAGCATTCAAATTCACACTGTAACCTCATACAGTATATAAATTTTCAAAAATGCTCTGTAACCTCCTTCAGTGTAAAAACAATGTCTGCAGATGCTGGAAACCAGATTCAGAATTAGAGTGGTGCTGGAAAAGCACAGCATCCAAGGGGTAGGAGTATATAAACATTCAAAATCACATTGTAACCTCCTACAGTATACAAACATTCAAAATCATATTGTAACCTCCTACCGTACGTAAAAAACACACTGTAACCTCCGACAGTATATAAACATTCAGAAACACACTGTAACCTCCGACAGTATATAACCATTCAAAATCACACGGTAATCTCATACAGTATATAAATTTTAAAAAATGCTTTGTAACCTCCTACAGTGTAAAAACAATGACTGCAGATGCTGGAAACCAGATTCAGAATGAGAGTGGTGCTGGAAAAGCACAGCAGTTCAGACAGCATCCAAGGAGCAGGAGTATATAAACAATCAAAATTACATTGTAACTTCCTACAGTATATAAACATTCAAAAACATTCTGTAACCTCCAACAGTATATAAACATTCAAAAACACACAGAAAACTCCTGCAGTATAAAAACATTCCAAAAAACTGTAATCTGCTACAGTATATAAATATTCAAAAACACACTGTAACCTCCTACAGTATAAAAACATTCAAAATCACACGGTAATCTCATACAGTATATAAATTTTAAAAAATGCTTTGTAACCTCCTACAGTGTAAAAACAATGACTGCAGATGCTGGAAACCAGATTCAGAATGAGAGTGGTGCTGGAAAAGCACAGCAGTTCAGACAGCATCCAAGGAGCAGGAGTATATAAACAATCAAAATTACATTGTAACTTCCTACAGTATATAAACATTCAAAAACATTCTGTAACCTCCAACAGTATATAAACATTCAAAAACACACAGAAAACTCCTGCAGTATAAAAACATTCCAAAAAACTGTAATCTGCTACAGTATATAAATATTCAAAAACACACTGTAACCTCCTACAGTATAAAAACATTCAAAATCACTCTGTAATCTCATACAGTATACAAATTTTCAAGAACGCTCTGTAACCTCCTACAGTGTAAAAACAATGAATGCAGATGCTGGAAACCAGATTCTGAATTAGAGTGGGGCTGGAAAAGCACAGCAGTTCAGACAACATCCAAGGAGCAGGAGTATATAAACATTCAAAATCACACTGTAACATCCTACAGTATACAAACATTCAAAATCACACTGTAACCTACTATGGTACCTAAATATTCAAAATCACACTGTAACCTAATACTGTATATAAACATTCCAAAACACTCTGTAACCTCCTCCAGGATATAAATATTCAAAAACACACTGTAACCTCATACAGGATATAAACATTCGAAAACACACTGTAAACTCCTGCAGTATATAAACATTCCAAAACACTGGAATGTGCTACAGTATATAAATATTCAAAAACACTCTGCAACCTCATACAGTATATAAACACTCAGAAACACACTGTAACCTCCGACAGTATATAAGCATTCAAAATCACACTGTGATCTCATACAGTATATACATTTTCAAAAATGCTTGTAAAAACAATTTATGCAGACGCTGGAAACCAGATTCTGAATTCGAGTGGGTCTGGAAAAGCACAGCAGTTCAGACAACATTCAAGGAGCAGGAGTATATAAACATTGAAAATCACACTGTAACCTCCTACAGTATATAAACATTCCAAAACACTGTAATCTGCTACAGTATATAAATATTGAAAATCGCTCTGTAACTTCCGACTATATTTAAATATTCGAAATCATTCTGTTACCTCCTACAATATATAAACATTCAAAAACCCACTGTAACCTCTGACAGTATATAAACAGTTGAAATCATCCTGTAACCTTCTACAGTATAAAAATATTCAAAAACACACTGTGACTTTCTACAGTATATAAATATTCAAAAACACACTGTACCCTCCAACAGTATACAAACATTCAGAAACACACTGTAACTACCTACAGTATACAAACATTCAGAAACACACTGTAACTACCTACAGTATATAAACATTCAGAAACACACTGTAACCTCCTACAAAATATAAACATTCAAAAACACACTGTACCCTCCTACCGTATATACACATTCAAAAACACTGCAACCTCCTTCAGTATATAAATATTCAAAAACACACTGTACCCTCCAACAGTATATAAACATTCGGAAACACACTGTAACCTCCAACAAAATATAAACATTCAAAAACACTGTGCAACCTACTACAGTATATAAACATTCAAAAATACATTGTAACCTCCTACAGCACATAAACATTCAAAAAAAATCTGTAACCTCCGACAGTATATAAACATTCAGATACACTGTAACCTCCAACAATAGATAAACATTTCAAAACACTCTGTAACCTCTCAGAGTATATAAATTTCCAAAAACACGCTGCAACCTCCTACAGTGTATAAACATTCAGAAACGCACTGTAACATCGTACAGTATACAAACATTCAAAAACACTCTGTAACCTCCTACAGTACATAAACATTCAAAAACACACTGTAACCTCCGATGGTATATAAAGATTCAAAACACACTGTTACCTTCTACAATATATTAACATTCAGAAACACACTGTAACCTCCTAAAGTATATAAATATTCAAAAACACTCTTTAATCTCCGACAGAAAATAAACATACAAAATCACTCTGTAACCTCCTTCAGTTTATAAACATTCAGTTACACCCTGTCACCTCTTGCCGTATAGAAACATTCAAAATCACTCTGTAACCTCCTACAGTATGTAAACATTCATAACGTTTCTGTAACCTCCAACAGTACATAAACATTCAAAATCGCTCTGCAATCTCCTAGAGTATATATACATTCAAAATCACACTATAACCTCCTACAGTATATACAGCATTCAAAAACACTCAGTAACCTGTGACAGTATATAAATATTCAAAAACACTCTGCATCCGAGAAGAGTATATAATCATTCAAAAACACACTGTAAACTCCTACAGCAAAAATATACTCCAAAACACTCAGCAACCACCTACAGTATATAAACATTCAAAATCACACTGTAACATACTACAGTATGTAAGTATTCAAAATCACACTCTAACCTCATACGGTATATAAATTTTCAAAAACGGTCTGTAACCTCCTCAGTACAAAGACAATGACTGCAGTTGCTGGGAACCAGATTCAGAATTAGAGTGATTCTGGAAAGAGCACAGCAGTTCAGACAGCATCCAAGGAGCAAGAGTTATACAAACATTCAAAATCACACTGTAACCTACGACAGTATATAAACATTCAAAAACACTTTGTAAGCTCCTACAATATATAAATATTCAAAAACACCCTGTAACCTACTACAGTTTACACACATTCAAAATCACACTGTAATCTCATACAGTATATAAATGTTCAAAAATGCTCTGTAACCTGCGACAGTGTAAAAACAATGACTGCAGATGCAGGAAACTCAGATTCAGAATTAGTGTGGTGCTGGAAAAGCACAGCAGTTCAGACAGCATCCAAGGAGCAGGAATATATAAACATTCAAAATCACACTGTAACCTCCGACAGTATATAAACATTCCAAAACACTCTGTAACCTCCAAGAGTACTTAAATTTTCAAAAACACTCTGTAACATCCTACAGTATGTAAACATTCCAACACACACTGTAACCTCTGACAGTATATAAACATTCAAAAACACCCTGTAACCTCCTTCAGTATATAAACATTTAAAAACACACTGTAATCTTCTACAGTATATAAACAATCAAACATACACTGTAACCTCCTGCAGTATATAAACATTCAAAAACACTCTGTAAGCTCCCACAGTATATAAATGTTCAAAAACACTCTGTAACCTCCTACAGTATATAAACATTCAAAAACAGACTTAACCTCCTACTGTATATAAACATTCAAAAACACACTGTAACCTCCTACAGTGTATAGACACTCAAAAACACAATGTAAGCTCCCACAGTATATAAACATTCAAAAACAAACTGTAACCTCTGACAGTATATAAACATTCAAAATCAAACTGTAACCTCCCACAGTATATAAAGATTTAAAAACACACTGTAACCTCCTACAGTATATAAGCATTCAGATACACACTGTAACCTCCGACAGTATATAAGCATTCAAAATCACACTGTCATATCAAATAGTATATAAATTTTCAAAACTGGTTTGTAACCTCCTACAGTGTAAAAACAATGAATGTAGATGCTGGAAACCAGATTCTGAATTAGAATGGTTCAGGAAAAGCACAGCAGTTCAGACAGCATCCAAGGAGCAGGAGTATATAAATGTTGAAAATCACACTGTAACCTCCTACAGTATACAAACATTCAAAAACAGTCTGTAAACTCCTGCAGTATATGAACATGTAAAACACTGTAAACTGCTACAGTATGTAAATATTCAAAACCATTCTGTAACTTCCGACTGTATTCAAACATTCAAAAACACTCTGTAACTTCCGAATATTTTTAAATATTCAAAATCTTTCTGTAACCTCCTACAGTATATAAACATTCAAAACCACACTGTAACCTCCTACATTATATAAACATTCCAAAACACCCTGTAACACCCTGTTACCTTCAGTAACACTCTGTGACCTCCTGCCGTATGGAAACATTCAAAATCACTCTGTAACCTCCTACAGTATATGCAGCAGTCAAAAACACCCAGTAACCTACAGCACATAAACATTCAAAAACACACTGTAACCTCCTACAGTACATAAACGTTCAGAAACACACTGTAACCTCCCACAGTATATAAACATTCAAAACACTCTGTAACCTCCTACACTATAGAAATATTCAAAATCACCCTGTAACCTCCTACAGTATATAAACATTCAAAAACACTCTGTAACCTCGTACAGTATATAAACATTCCAAAACACTGTAATCTCCTACAGTATATAAACATTCAAAAGTACTCTGCAACCTCCTACAGTACATAAACGTTCAAAATCACACTGTAAACTACTGCAGTATACAAATATTCAAAAATACTGCAATCTCCTACTGGAGATAAACATTCAAAAGTACTCTGTAACCTCCTACTGTAGAAAACATTCAAAATGTTTCTGTAACGTCCGACAGTATACAAACATTCAAAAAGTTTCTGTAACCTCCGACAGTACATAAACATTCAAAATCACTCCGCAACCTCCTTGAGGATATATACATTCAAACTCACACTATAACCTCCTACAGTATATACAGCATTCAAAAACACTCAGTAACCTGTGACAGTATATAAATATTCAAAAACACTCTGCATCCGAGAAGAGTATATAATTATTCGAAAACAAACTGTAAACTCCTACAGCATAAAAATACTCCAAAACACTTAGCAACCATCTACAGTACAAAATCACACTGTAACATACTACAGTATATAAGTGTTCAAAATCACACTCTAACCTCATACAGTGTATACATTTTCAAAAACACTCCGGAACCTACGACAGTGTAAAAACAATGAATGCTCAGGCTGGAAATCCGATTCAGAATGAGAGTGGTGCAGGAAAAGCACAACAGTTCAGACAGCACCAAGGAGCAGGAGTATATAACCATTCAAAAACCACACCGTAACCTCCGAGAGTATATAAATATTCAAAAACACACTGTAACCTCCAACAGCATATAAACATTCAGAAACACACTGTAACCTCCTACAAAATATAAACATTCAAAAACACACACTACCCTCCTACAGTATATAAACATTCAAAAACACTGTGCAACCCCCTAAAGTATATAAACTTTCAAAAACACACTGTAACCGCCTACAATACATAAACATTAAAAAAAAGTAACCTCCGACAGTATATAAGCATTCAGAAACACTGTAACCTCCAACAATAGATAAACATTCCAAAACACTCTTTAACCTCTCAGAGGATTTAAATTTCCAAAAACAATCTGTAACCTCCTCCAGAATATAAATATACAAAAACACACTGTAACCTCATACAGTATATAAACATTCAGAAACACTCTGTAACCTCCGACAGTATATAAACATTCAAAAACACACTGTAGCCTCCTACAGTATATAAACATTCAAAAACACACTGTAAACTCCTACAATGTATAAACTTTCCAAAACACTGTAATCTGCTACAGTATATAAATATTCAAAAACACTCTGTATCCTGCTGCAGTATATAAACATTCAAAACGCACTATAACCTCCTGCAGTATATAAACATTCAAAAAGTTTCTGTAACCTCTGACAGTACACAAACATTCAAAATTACTCCGCAAACTCCTCGAGTATATATACATTCAAATTCACACTATAACCTCCTACAGTATACATAGCAGTCAAAAACACTCAGTAACCTTTGACAGTATATAAATATTCAAAATCACACTAACATACTCCAGTATATAAGTATTAAAAATCACACTCTAACCTCATACAGTATGTACATTTTCAAAAATGCTCTGTAACCTCCTACAGTTTAAAAACAATGAATGCAGATGCTGGAAACTCAGATTCAGAATTAAAGTGGAGCTGGAAAAGCACAGCAGTTCAGACAGCATCCAAGGAGCAGGAGTATATAAAAATTCAAAATCACATTGTAACCTCCTACAGTATATAAACATTCAAAATCATACTGTAACCTCCTAGAATATATAAACATTCAAAATCACACTGTAACCTCCTACAGTATGCAAACATTCAAAATCACAGTGTACCCTCCTACAGTATATAAATATTCAATAACACACCGTACCCTCCTACAGTATATAAACATTCAAAAATACTCTGCAACCTCCGACAGTATATAAACATTCAAAATCACACTGTAACCTCCTACAGTATATAAACATTCAGAAACACTCTGTAACCTCCTGCAGTATATAAACATTCAAAAACACACTGTAACCTCCTAAAGTACATAAACATTAAAAAAAATTGTAACCTCCAACAGCATATAAACATTCAGAAACACACTGTCATCTCCGACAGTATACAAACATTCAAAATCATTCTATAACCTCCTACAGTATAATAATATTCAAAACCGCCCTGTAACCTCCGACAGTATATAAAGATTCAAAAACACACTATACCCTCCAACAGCATATAAACATTCAAAAACACACTGTAACCTCCTACAAAATATAAACATTCAAAAACACACTGTACCCTCCTACAGCATATAAAAATTCAAAAAAACTATGCAACCTCCTACATTATATAAACTTTCAAAAACACACTGTAACCTTCTACAGTACAAAAACATTAAAAAAATTTGTGACCTCTGACAGTATATAAACATTCAGAAACACTGTAACCTCCAACAATAGATAAACATTCCAAAACACTCTGTAACCTCTCAGAGTATTTAAATTTCCAAAAACACTCTGTAACCTCCTCCAGGATATAAATATTCAAAAACATACTGAAACCTCATACAGTATATAAACATTCAGAAACACTCTGTAACCTCCGACACTATAAAAATATTCAAAAACACACTGTAAACTCCTACAGTATATAAACATTCCAAAACACTGTAATCTGCTACAGTATATAAATATTCAAAAACACACAGTAACTTCCAAATATATTTAAACATTGAAAAACACACTGTAACCTCCTACAGTTTATAAACATTCAAAATCATTCTGTAACCTCCGACAGTATTTAAATTTTCAAAAACACTCTGAAACCTCCTACAGTATATAAACATTCAGAAACACTCTGTAACCTCCGACTGTATATAAACATTCAAAAACACACTGTAACCTCCTACAGTATATAAACATTCAAAAACTCACTGTAAACTCCTACAGTATATAAACATTCAAAAACACACTGTAACCTTCTTCAGTGTATAAACACTCAAAAACACAATGTAAGCTCCCACAGTATATAAACATTCAAAAGCAGACTGTAATCTCCAACAGCATATAAACATTCAAAAGTACACTGCAACCTCCTACAGTATATAAATGTTCAGAAACACTCTGTAACCTCCGACTGTATATAAACATTCAAAAACACACTGTAACCTCCTACAGTATACAAACATTCAAAAGTACACTGCAACCTCCTACAGTATATAAATGTTCAGAAACACTCTGTAACCTCCGACTGTATATAAACATTCAAAGACACACTGTAAACTCCTACAGTATATAAACTGTCCAAAACACTGTAATCTACTACATTATATAAATATTCAAAAACACTCTGTAACTTCCGAATATATTTAAACATTCAAAAACACTCTGTAACCTCCTACAGTATATAAACAATCAAAAACACACTGTGACCTTCTTCAGTGTATAAACACTCAAAAACACAATGTAAGCTCCCACAGTATATAAACATTCCAAAACAGACTGTAATCTCCAACAGCATATAAACATTCAAAAGTACACTGCAACCTCCTACAGTTTTTAAACGTTCAAAATCACACTGTAAACTCCTGCAGTATATAAACATTCAAAATCACTCTCTATCCTCTTGCAGTATATAAACATTCAAAACACACTGTAACCTCCTGCAGTGTATAAACATTCAAAAACACTTCAATCTCCTACTATATATAAACATTCAAAAGTACTCTGTAATATCCTAATGTATATAAACATTCAAAAAGTTTCTGTAAACTCTGACAATATATAAACATTCAAAAAGTTTCTGTAACCTCTGACACCACATAAACATTCAAACTCACTCTGCAACCTAATAGAGTATATATACTATCAAAATCACACTATAACCTCCTACAGTATGTACAGCAGTGAAAAACACTCAGTAAACTGTGACAGTATATAAATATTCAAAAACACTCTGCATCCGAGAAGAGTATATAATAATTCGAAAACACACTGTAAACTTCTACAGCGTAAAAATACTCCAAAACATTTAGCAACCACCTACAGTACAAAATCACACGGTAACATACTACAGTATATAAGTATTCAAAATCACACATTCAAAAACACTCTGCAATCTCCAACAGTATAAAAACACTTAAAAACACTCTGTAACCTCCTACAGTATATAAACCTCATACAGTGTATAAATTTTCAAAAACGCTCCGTTAAAACAATGAATGCAGATGCTGGAAACCAGATTCAGAATTAGAGTAAACTCCTACGATATATAAACATTCCAAAACACTGTTATCTCCTGCTGTATATAAACATTCAAAAGTACTCTGTAACCTCCTACAGTATATAAACATTCAAAACGTTTCTGTAACCTCCGTCAGTACATAAACATTCAAAATCACTCCGCAACCTCCTAGAGCATATATACATTCAAAATCACACTATAAACTCCTACAGTATATATAGCAGTCAAAAACACTCAGTAACCTGTGACAGTATATAAATGTTCAAAAACACTCTGCATCTGAGAAGAGTATATGATAATTCGAAAACACACTGTAAGCTCCTACAGCAAAAATATACTACAAAACACTCAGCAAAAAACTACAGTACATAAACATTCAAAATCACACTGTAACATACTACAGTATATAAGTATTCAAAATCACACTCTAACCTCCTACAGTATATAAACTTTCAAAAACGCTCTGTAACCTCCTACAGTATAAATACAATGACTGCAGATGCTGGAAACCAGATTCAGAATTAGAGTGGTGCTGGAAAAGCACAGCATCCAAGGGGTAGGAGTATATAAACATTCAAAATCACACTGTAACCTCCAACAGTATATAAACATTCAAAAACACTATGTAAGCTCCTACAATATTTAAACATTCAAAAACACCCTGTAACCTCCTACAATATATAAATACTCAAAAACACTGTGCAACCTCCTACAGTATATAAACATTCAAAAACACACTGTAACCTCCGACATTACATAAGCATTCAAAAAACAATTGTAACCTCCAACAGTATATAAACATTCAGAAACACACTGGAACCTCCTACAGTATATAAACATTCAGAAACGCAGTGTAACGTTGTACAGTTTAGAAACATTCAAAAACACTCTGTAAACTCCGACACAAAATAAACATTCAAATACACTCTGTAACGTCCTACAGTTTATAAACATTCAGTAACACCCTGTAACCTCATAGAGTACATAAAAATTCAAAAACACACTGCAACCTCCTGCAGTGTATATGCATTCAGAAATGCACTGTAACATCGTGCAGTATATAAACATTCAAAAACACTCTGTAACCTCCGACAGTGTATAAACATTTAAAAACACTCTGTAACCTCCTACAGTACATAAACATTCAAAAACACAGTATAACCTCCAACAGTATATAAAGATTCAAAAACATACTGTTACCTCCTACAGTATATAAACATTCAGAAACACACTGTAACGTCCTACAGTATATAAACATTCAAAAACACTCTGTAACCTCCGACAGAAAATAAACATTCAAAATCACTCTGTAACCTTCAGTTTATAAACATTCAGTAACACCCTGTAACCTCCTGCCGTACAGAAACATTCAAAATCACTCTGTAACCTCCAACAGTATATACAGCAGTCAAAAACACCCAGTAACCTGTGACAGTATATAAACATTCCAAAACACTGTAATCTCTGACAGTACATAAACATTCAAAATCGCTCTGCAACCTCCTAGAGCATATATACATTCAAAATCACACTCTAACCTCCTACAGTATATACAGCATTCAAAAACACTCAGTAACCTGAGACAGTATATAAATATTCAAAAACGCTCTGCATCTGAGAAGAGTATATAATCATTTGAAAATACACTGTAAACTCCTACAGCAAAAATATACTCCAAAACACTCAGCAACCACCTACAGTACATAAACATCCAAAATCACACTGTAACATACTACAGTATATAAGTATTCAAAATCACACTCTAACCTCATACAGTATATAAATTTTCAAAAATGCTCTGTAACCTCCTACAGTGTAAAGACAATGACTGCAGTTGCTGGGAACCAGATTCAGAATTAGAGTGGTTCTGGAAAAGCACAGCAGTTCAGACAGCATCCAAGGAGCAAGAGTATACAAACATTCAAAATCACACTGTAACCTACGACAGTATATAAACATTCAAAAACACCCTGTAACCTCCTAGAATATATAAATATTCAAAAACACCCTGTCACCTACTACAGTTTACACACATTCAAAATCACACTGTAATCTCATACAGTATATAAATTTTCAAAAATGCTCTGTAACCTCCGACAGTGTAAAAACAATGACTGCAGATGCAGGAAACTCAGATTCAGAATTAGAGTGGTGCTGGAAAAGCACAGCAGTTCAGACAGTATCCAAGGAGTAAGAGGACATAAACTTTCAAAATCTTATTGTAACCTCCTACAGTACATAAATATTCAAAATCACACTGTAATGTCCTACAGTATATAAACATTCCAAAACACTCTGTAACCTCCAAGAGTATTTAAATTTTCAAAAACACTCTGTAACATCCTACAGCATGTAAACAATCAAACACACACTGTAACCTCCGACAGTATATAAACATTCAAAAACACACTGTAACATCCGACAGTATATAAACAGTTAAAAACACACTGTAACCTCCAAAAATAGATCAACCTTCTAAAACACTCTGCAACCTCCACAGTACATAAACAATCAAACACACACTGTAACATCCGACAGTATATAAACATTCAAAAACACTCTGTAACCTCCGACAGTATATAAACGTTTAAAAACACTCTGTAAGCTCCCACAGTATATAAACATTCAAAAACACACTGTTACGTCCTACAGTGTATAATCACTCAAAAACACAATGTAAGCTCCCACAGTATATAAACGTTCAAAAACACTGTGTAACCTCCAACAGTATATAAACATTCAAAAACACACTGTAACCTTCCACAGTACATAAACATTCAAAATCAAACTGTAACCTCCTACAGTATATAAGCATTTAGATACACACTGTAACCTCCGACAGTATATAAGCATTCAAAATCACACTGTCATATCATATAGTATATAAATTTTCAAAACTGGTTTGTAACCTCCTACACTGTAAAAACAATGAATGTAGATGCTGGAAACCAGATTCTGAATTAGAATGGTTCAGGAAAAGCACAGCAGTTCAGACAGCATCCAAGGAGCAGGAGTATATAAACGTTGAAAATCACACTGTAACCTCCTACAGTATACAAACATTCAAAAACATTCTGTAAACTCCTGCAGTATATGAACATGCAAAACACTGTAATCTGCTACAGTATGTAAATATTCAAAACCACTCTGTAACTTCCGACTGTATTTAAACATTCAAAAACACTCTGTAACTTCCGAATATATTTAAACATTCAAAATCTTTCTGTAACCTTCTACAGTATATAAACATTCAAAACCACACTGTAACCTCCTACATTATATAAGCATTCCAAAACACCCTGTAACACCCTGTTACCTTCAGTAACACCCTGTGACCTCCTGCCGTATGGAAACATTCAAAATCACTCTGTAACCTCTTACAGTATATGCAGCAGTCAAAAACACCCAGTAACCTACAGCACATAAACATTCAAAAACACACTGTAACCTCCCACAGGATATAAACATTCAAAACACTCTGTAACCTCCTACACTATAGAAACATTCAAAATCACCCTGTAACCTCCTACAGTATACAAACATTCAAAAACACTCTGCAAACTCCTACAGTATATAAACACTCAAAAACACACTGTAACCTCCTACAGGATAAAAATATTCAGAAACACACTGTAACCTACAGTATATAAACATTCAGAAACACACTGGACCCTTCCACAGTATATAAACATTCAAAAACATACTGAACCCTCCCACAGTATATAAACATTAAAAAATACTCTGCAATCACCTACAGTATATAAACATTCAAAGCCACACTCTAACCTCCTACAGTATAAAAATATTTAAAAACACACTGTAACCTCCCACAGAATAGAAACATTCAAAAACACATTGTACCCTCCTACAGTATATAAACATTCAGAAACACACTGTAACCTCCTACAGTATATAAATATTCAGAAACACACTGTAACCTCCTAAAGTACATAAACGTTAAAAAAAATTGTAACCTCCGACAGCATATAAACATTGAGAAACACACTGTCATCTCCGACAGTATATACACATTCCAAAACACTGTAACCTCCAACAATAGATAAACATTCCAAAACACTCTGTAACCTCTCAGAGTATTTAAATTTCCAAAAACACTCTGTAGCCTCCTCCAGTATATAAATATGCAAAAACACACTGTAGCCTCATACAGTATATAAACATTCAGAAACACACTGTAACCTCATACAGTGTAAAAACATTCAAAATCACTCTGTACCCTCCCACAGTATATAAACATTCAGAAACACACTATAACCTCCGACAGTATATAAGTATTCAAAATCACACTGTAATCTCATACAAATAAATATAAATTTTCAAAAATGCTTTGTAACCTCCTACAGTGTAAAAACAATGAATGCAGATGCTGGAAACCAGATTCTGAATTAGAGTAGGTCTGGAAAAGCACAGCAGTTCAGACAATGTCCAAGGAGCAGGAGTATATAAACGTTGAAAATAACACTGTAACCTCCTACAGTATATAAACATTCCAAAACACTGTAATCTCCTAAAGTATATACATAAAATACAAAAACACTCTGTAACTTCTGACTATATTTAAACATTCAAAAGCACACTGTAACCTCCTACAGTATATAAACATTCAAAAACACCCTGTAATCTCCTACAGAACTTAAACATTCAAAAACACTCTGTAAACTGTTACAGTATATAAACATTCAAAAACACACTGTAACCTCCTACAGAATATAAACATTCAAAAACACACTGTAAACTCCGAAGGTATATAAACAGTCAAAATCATTCTTTAAACTCTTACAGTATAAAAATATTCAAAACCACACTGTAACCTCCGAGAGTATATAAATATTCAAAAACACACTGTACCCTCCAACAGCATATAAACATTCAGAAACACATTGTAATATCCTACAAAATATAAACATTCAAAAACACACACTACCCTCCTACAGTATATAAACATTCAAAAACACTGTGCAATCCCCTACAGTATATAAACTTTCAATAACTTTCAAATAACCTCCGATAGTATATAAACATTCAGAAACACTGTAACCTCCAACAATAAATAAACATTCCAAAACACTCTGTAACCTGTCAGAGTATTTAAATTTCCAAAAACAATCTGTAACCTCCTCCAGAATATAAATATACAAAAACACACTGTAACCTCATACAGTATATAAACATTCAGAAACACTCTGTAACCTCCAACAGTATATAAACATTCAAAAACACACAGCAACCTCCTACAGTATATAAACATTCAAAAACACTCTGTAACCTCCTACACTATACAAACATTCAAAAACACTCTGTAACCTCATACAGTATAGAAACATTCAAAAACACACTGTAACGTCCTACAGTATAAAAACATTCAAAAACACTCTTTAACCTCCTACAGTATATAAACATTCAAAAACACTCAGTAACCTCCTACAGTATATAAACATTCAATAACACACTGTAACCTCCGACAGAATATAAACTTCAAAAACACTCTGTAACCTCGAAGAGTATATAATAAGTCAAAAACACATTGTAATCTCCTGCAGTGTATAAACATTCGAAAACACATTGTAACCTCCTACAGTATATAAACATTCAAAATCTCTGTGTAACGTCTGACAGTATATATACATTCAAAAACACCCTGTAACCTCCTACTGTTTGCATACATTCAAGAACACACTGTAACCTCCTACAGTATGTCAACATTCAACAACACTGCAACCTCATACAGGATATAACCATTCCATAACACTGTGTAACATCCAACAGTGTATAAACATTCAAAAACACACTGTAACCTCATACTGCATGTAAACATTCAAAAACACTCTGTAACCTCCTACACTATATAAACATTCAAAAACACTCTGTAACCTCATACAGTATATAAATATTCAAAATCACTCTGTTATCTCGTACAGTATAAAATCATTCAAAAACAGAATGTAACCTCCTACAGTGTATTAACATTCAAAAACACACTGTAATCTCCATCAGTATACAAACATTCAAAATCTTTCTGTAACCTCCTACAGTATATAAACATTCAAAAACACCCTGTAACCTCCCACAGTATATAACCATTCAAAACCATTCTGCAACCACCTACAGTATATAAAGATTCAAAAACACTCTGTAACCTCATACAGTATATAAATATTCAAAATCACTCTGTTATCTCGTACAGTATAAAATCATTCAAAAACACACTGTAACCTCCTACAGTGTATTAACATTCAAAAACACAATGTAATCTCCATCAGTATACAAACATTCAAAATCTTTCTGTAACCTCCTACAGTATATAAACATTCAAAAACACCCTGTAACCTCCCACAGTATATAAACATTCAAAACCATTCTGCAACCACCTACAGTATATAAAGATTCAAAAACACTCTGTAAACTCCAAAAGTATAGAAACATTCAAAAACACACTGTAACCTCCTACAGTATGTCAACATTCAAAAACACTCTGTAACCTCCCACAGTATATAAACATTCAAATTCACACTGCAACCTTCGACAGTATATAAACATTCAAAAACACACTGTAACCTCCTACACTAGATCAACATTCAAAAACACTCTGTAACCTCCTACAGTATATAAACATTCAAAAACACACTGTAACCTCCCACAGTGTATAAACATTCAAAAACACTCTGAACCCTCCGACAGTATATAAACAATCAGAAACACACTGTAATCTCCGACAGTATATAAACATTCAGAAACACACTGTAACCTCCTACAGTATATAAACATTCAAAACCACACTGTAACCTCCTACAGAATAGAAACATTCAAACACACTCTGTAACCTCCTACAGTATAAAAATATTCAAAAACACACTGTAACCTCCTACAGTGTGTAAACATTCAAAAACACTCTGTAACCTCGTACAGGATATAACTATTCAATAACACTGTGTAACATTCAACAGTGTATAAACATTCAAAACACACTGTAACCTCATACTGTATGTAAACATTCAAAAACACTGTGTAACCTCCTACACTATATAAACATTCAAAAACACTCTGTAACCTCATACAGTATATAAATATTCAAAAACACTCTGTTATCTTGTACAGTATATAATCATTCAAAAACACACTGTAAACTCCTACAGTGTATAAACATTCAAAAACACACTGTAATCTCCATCAGTATACAAACATTCAAAATCTTTCTGTAACCTCCTACAGTATATAAACATTCAAAAACACCCTGTAACCTCCGACAGTATATAAACACTCAAAATCATTCTGCAACCACTTACAGTATATAAACGTTCAAAAACACTCTGTAAACTCCAAAAGTATAGAAACATTCAAAAACACACTGTAACCTCCTACAGTATGTCAACATTCAAAAACACTCTGTAACCTCACACAGTATATAAATATTCAAAGTCACACTGCAACCTTCGACAGTGTATAAACATTCAGAAACACACATTCTATCTCCGACAGTATATAAAGATTCAAAAACACTCTGTAAACTCCAAAAGTATAGAAACATTCAAAAACACACTGTAACCTCCGACAGTATATAAACATTCAAAAACACACTGTAACCTCCCAAAGTATATAAACATTCAAAAACATTGTAACCTCAGACAGTACGTAAACATTCAAAAACACACTGTAAAATCCAACAGTATATAAACATTCAACATCACTGTGTAACCTCCGACAGTATATAAACATTCAAAAACACTCTGTAAACTCCAAAATTATAGAAACATTCAAAAACACACTGTACCCACCTACAGTATTCAAACCTTCAAAAACACTCTGTAACCTACCACAGTATATAAATATTCAAATTCACACTGCAACCTTCGACAGTGTATAAACATTCAAATACACACTGTAACCTCCTACACTATATCAACATTCAAAAACACTCTGTAACCTCCTACAGTATATAAACATTCAAAAACACACTGTACCCTCCCACAGTATATAAACATTCAAAAACACACTGTAACCTCTGACAGTATATAAACATTCAAAAACATACTATACCCTCCTACAGTATATAAACATTCAAAAACACACTGTGATCTCCTACAGTATATAAACATTCAAAAACACTCTGAACCCTCCGACAGTATATAAACAATCAGAAACACACTGTAACCTCCTACAGTATATAAACATTCAAAACCACACTGTAACCTCCTACAGAATAGAAACATTCAAACACACTCTGTAACCTCCTACAGTATAAAAATATTCAAAAACACACTGTAACCTCCTACAGTGTGTAAACATTCAAAAACACTCTGTAACCTCGTACAGGATATAACTATTCAAAACACTGTGTAACCTCCTACACTATATAAACATTCAAAAACACTCTGTAACCTCATACAGTATATAAATATTCAAAAACACTCTGTTATCTTATACAGTATATAATCATTCAAAAACACACTGTAAACTCCTACAGTGTATAAACATTCAAAAACACACTGTAATCTCCATCAGTATACAAACATTCAAAATCTTTCTGTAACCTCCTACAGTATATAAACATTCAAAAACACCCTGTAACCTCCTACAGTATATAAACATTCAAAATCATTCTGCAACCACTTACAGTATATAAACGTTCAAAAACACTCTGTAAACTCCAAAAGTATAGAAACATTCAAAAACACACTGTAACCTCCTACAGTATGTCAACATTCAAAAACACTCTGTAACCTCACACAGTATATAAATATTCAAAGTCACACTGCAACCTTCGACAGTGTATAAACATTCAGAAACACACATTCTACCTCCGACAGTATATAAAGATTCAAAAACACTCTGTAAACTCCAAAAGTGTAGAAACATTCAAAAACACACTGTAACCTCCGACAGTATATAAACATTCAAAAACACACTGTAACCTCCCAAAGTATATAAACATTCAAAAACATTGTAACCTCCGACAGTACGTAAACATTCAAAAACACACTGTAAAATCCAACAGTATATAAACATTCAACATCACTGTGTAACCTCCGACAGTATATAAACATTCAAAAACACACTGTAACCTCTGACAGTATATAAACATTCAAAAACATACTATACCCTCCTACAGTATATAAACATTCAAAAACACACTGTGATCTCCTACAGTATATAAACATTCAAAAACACTCTGAACCCTCCGACAGTATATAAACAATCAGAAACACACTGTAACCTCCTACAGTATATAAACATTCAAAACCACACTGTACCCTCCTACAGTATATAAACATTCAAAAACATCCTGTAACCTCCTACAGGATATAAACATTTTGTAACACACTGTAAACTCCTATAGTAGACAAACATTCAAAAACACACTGGAACCTCCTACAGTACATAAACATTCAAAAATACTCTGTAACCACCTACAGTGTATAAACATTCAAAAACACACTGTACCGTCCTACAGTATATAAACATTCAAAAACATCCTGTAACCTCCTACAGTACATAAACATTCAAAAACACACTGTACCCTCCTACAGTATATAAACATTCAAAAACACTCAGCAATCTCCTACAGTATATAAACAATCAAAATCACACTGTACCCTCCTACAGTACATAAACATTCAAAAAGACTCTATAACCTCTGACAGTATATAAACATTCAAAAACACACTGTGATCTCCTACAGTATATAAACATTCAAAAACACTCTGAACCCTCCGACAGTATATAAACAATCAGAAACACACTGTAACCTCCTACAGTATATAAACATTCAGAAACACACTGTAACCTCCGGCAATATATAAACATTCAAAACCACACTGTAATCTCCTACAGAATAGAAACATTCAAACGCACTCTGTAACCTCCTACAGTATAAAAATATTCAAAAACACACTGTAACCTACTACAGTATATAAATATTCAAAAATGCACTGTAAACTCTCACAGTATATAAACATTCAGAAACACACTGTGATCTCCTACAGTATATAAACATTCAAAAACACATGATACCCTCCGATAGTATAAAAATATTCAAAAACACACTGTAACCTCCTACTGAATAGAAGCATTCAAACACACTCTGTAACCTCCTAAAATATAAAAATATTCAAAAACACACAGTAACCTCCTACAGTATATAAACATTCAGAAACATACTGTAACCTCCGACAGTATATAAGCATTCAAAATCACACTGTAATCTCATACAGTATATAAACATTCAAAAACACAGTATATAAATATTCAAATACAGTCTGTAAATTCCGACTATATTTAAACATTCAAAAACACACTGAAACCACCTACAGTATATAAACATTCAAAAACACACTGTAACTTCCTAGAGTATATAAACATTCAAAGAAAATTTGTAACCTCCAACAGTATATAAACATTCAGAAACACTGTAACCTCCACCAATAGATAAACATTCCAAAACACTCTGTAACTTCTCAGAGTATTTAAATTGTCAAAAACACTCTGTAACCTCCTCCAGGATATAAATATTCAAAAATGCACTGTAACCTCATACAGTATACAAATTTTCAAAAACGCTCTGTAACCTCCTACAGCGTAAAAACAATGAATGCAGATGCTGGAAACCAGATTCAGAATTAGAGTGGTTCTGGAAAAGCACAACAGTTCAACCAGCATCCAAGGAGCAGGAGTATATAAACATTGAAAATCAAACCGTAACCCCCTACAGTATACAAAAATTCAAAAACACACTGTAACCTCCTACAGTATATAAACATTCAAAAACATTCTGTAACCTCCTACAGTATATAAACATTCAAAGACACACTGTAAACTCCTACAGCATATAAACATTCCAAAACACTGTAATCTGCCACAGTAGATAAATATTCAAAAACACTCTGTAACTTCCAACTATATTTAAACATTCAAAGCATACTGTAACCTCCTGCAGTATATAAACATTCAAAAACACACTGTACCCTCCTACAGTATATAAATATTCAAAAACACTGTGCAACCTCCTACAGTATATAAATATTCAAAACACACTGTAACCTCCTACAGAACATAAGCAGTCAAAAAAAATTTGCAACCTCTGACAGTATATAAACATTCAGAAACACACAGGAACCTCCTGCAGTATATAAACATTCAGAAACGCAGTCTAACGTCGTACAGTACAGAAACATTCAAAAACACTCCTACAGTTTATAAACATTCAGTAACACCTTGTAACCCCCTTCAGTATATAAGCATTCAAAAACACACTGCAATCTCCTACAGTGTATAAACATTCAGAAACGCACTGTAACATCGTACAGTATCTAAACATTCAGAAACACTCTGTAACCTCCTACAGTACATAAACATTTAAAAACACACTGTACCCTCCCACAGTATATAAAGATTCAAAAACACACTGTAACCTCCGACAGTATATAAAGATTCAAAAACACACTGTTACCTCCTATAATATATAAAGTTTCAGAAACACACTGTAACGTCATGCAGTATATAAACACTCAAAAACACTCTAACCTCCGACAGAAAATAAACATTCAAAATCACTCGGTAACCTTCTACTGTTTATAAACATTCAGTAACACCCTGTAACCTCCTACAGTATATACAGCAGTCAAAAACACCCAGTAACCTGTGACATTCAAAATCACTCTGTAACCTCCTACAGTATATAAATAACAGTATAATATATCCAGTTATTTATATATAAATATAAATATATAAATCTCCTACTGTATATAAATATTCAAAATACTCTGTAACATCCAACTGTATATAAACATTCAAAATGTTTCTGTCACCTCCAACAGTACAAAAATATTCAAAATCACTCCGCAACCTCCTAGAGTATGTATACGTTCAAAATCACACTATAACCTCCTACAGTATATACAGCAGTCAAAAACACTCAGTAACCTGTGACAGTATATAAATATTCAAAAACACTCAGTAATCTCCTACAGCATAAAAATACTCCAAAACACTCAGCTATCACCTACAGTACATAAACATACAAAATCACACTGTAACATACTACAGTATATAAGTATTCAAAATCACACTCTAACTTCACACAATGTATAAATTTTTAAAAATGCTCTGTAACCTCCTACAGTGTAAAAACAATGACTGCAGATGCTGGAAACTCAGATTCAGAATTAGAGTGGTGCTGGAAAAGCACAACAGTTCAGACAGCATCCAAGGAGCAGGAGTATATAAACAATCAAAATCACATTGTAACCTCCTACAGTATACAAACATTCAAAATCACACTGTAACCTATTACAGTATATAAACATTCAAAATCATAGTGTAACCTCCTACAGTATACAAACATTCAAAATCACACTGTAATGTCCTACCGTAGATAAACATTCAAAAACCCCCTGTAACCTACTACAGTTTACACACATTCAAAATCAACTGTAACTTCACAGAGTAATAAATTTTCAAAAATGCTCTGTAACCTTCTACAGTATAAAAACAATGACTGCAGATGCTGGAAACCAGATTCAGAATTAGAGTGGTGCTGGAAAAGCACAACAATTCAGACAGCATCCAAGGAGCAGGAATATATAAACATTCAAAATCTCATTGTAGCCTCCTACAGTACATAAATATTCAAAATCAAACTGTAACTTCCTACAGTATATTAACATCCCAAAACACTGTAAGCTCATACAGTATATAAACATTCAAAAACACACTGTAACCTCCTACAGTATATAAACATTCCAAAACACTCTCTAACCTCTGAGAGTATTTAAATTTTCAAAAACACACTGAAACCTCCGACAGTATATAAACATTGAGAAACACCTGTAACCTCCTATAGTCTATGAACATTCAAATATCCACCCGTAAACCTCCGTAAGTATGTAAACTTCATCAACACTCTCTGACCTCCTATAAATATTCATAAAACAGTGTAACCTTCGACAATATTTAAACATTCAAAAACACATTGTAAACTCCTACAGTATATAAACATTCCAAAACACCCTGTCACCTTCCACAGTATATAAATATTCAAAAACAATCAGTAACTTTGAAGGGTATATAATAATTCAAAAACACACTGTAACCTCCTAGATTATATAAACATTCGAAAACACTGTAACCTCCTACAGCATACAAATATTCAAAAACACTCAATAACTTCCTACAGTATATAAACATTCAAAAACGCTGTGTAACCTCCGACAGTATATAAACATTCAGAAACACCCTGTAACCTCCTACTGTATATAAACACTCAAAAGTACTCTGAAACCTCCTACAGTACCTAAACATTCAAAAGTACTCTGCAACCTCCTACAGTATATAAAAACTAAAAATAACACTGTATCCTCCTGCAGTATATAAACATTCAAAAACACTATGTAACCTCCTATAGTATATAAACATTCAAAAACAGGGCAATCTGCTACAGTATGTAAATATTCAAAAACTCTCTATAAACTGCATGTAAACATTCAAAAACACACTGTAACCTCAAACAATAGATAAACATTCCAAAACACTCTGTAACCTCCTACAGTATTTAAATTTCCAAAAACACTCTATAACCTCCTCCAGTATATAAATATTCAAAAACATTCTGTAACATCCGACAGTATAAAAAAATTAAAATCACTCTGTAACCTCCCACAGTCTATAAACATTCAGAAACACACTGTAACCTCCTATATTATATAAGCATTCAAAATCACATTGTAACCTCAAACAGTATATAAATTTTCAAAATGGCTTGGTAACCTCCTACAGTGTAAAAACAATGAATGTAGATGCTGGAAACCAGATTCTGAATTAGAGTGGTTCTGGAAAAGCACAGCAGTTCAGACAACATCCAAGGAGCAGGAGTATAGAAACATTGAAAGTCACACTGTAATCTCCGACAGTATACAAACATTCAAAAACATTCTCTAACCTCCTAGTATATAAACATTCAAAAACACCCTGTAACCTCCTACAGTGTATAAACATTCAAACATAATCTGTAAACACCTACAATATATCAACATTCAAAAACACACTGAAACCTCCTACAGTATATAAACATTCAAAAACTCACTGCAACCGCCTACAGTATATAAATGTTCAAAATCATTCTGTAACCTCCTACAATATATAAACATTCAAAAACACTCTGTAACCTCCTACAGTATATAAACATTCAAAATCATTCTGTAACCTCCAACAGTTTATAAACATACAAAAACACCCTGTAAACTCCTACGGTATATAAACATTCAAAAACAATCTGTAACCTCCTACAATATGTAAACATTCAAAAATAGTCTGTACCCTACTACAGTATACAAACATTCAAAAACACACTGTAACCTCCTACAGTATGTAAACATTCAAAAACACACTGTACCCTCCTACAGTATATAAACATTCAAAAACATCCTGTAACCTCCTACAGGGTATAAACATTTTGTAACACACTGTAAACTCCAATAGTAAACAAACATTCAAAAACACACTGGAACCTCCTACAGTATATAAACCTTCAAAAACACTCTGTAACCTCCTACAGTATATAAACATTCAAAATCATTCTGTAACCTCCTACAATATATGAACATTCAAAAACACTCTCTAACCTCCTACAGTATATAAACCTTCAAAAACACACTGTACCCTCCTACAGTATATAAACATTCAAAAACACTCAGCAATCTCCTACAGTATGTAAACAATCAAAATCACACTGTACCCTCCTACAGTATATAAACATTCAAAAAGACTCTATAACCTTCTGCAGAATATAAATATTCAGAAACACACGGTAACCTCCTACAGTATATAAACATTCAAAATCATTCTGTAACCTCCTACAATATATGAACATTCAAAAACACTCTCTAACCTCCTACAGTATATAAACATTCAAAATCATTCTGTAACCTCCTACAATATATAAACCTTCAAAAACACTCTGTAACCTCCTACAGTATATAAACATTCAAAATCATTCAGTAACCTCCTACAATATATGAACATTCAAAAACACTCTCTAACCTCCTACAGTATATAAACGTTCAAAATCATTCTGTAACCTCCTACAATATATAAACCTTCAAAAACACTCTGTAACCTCCTACAGTATATAAGAATTCAAAAACTCCCTGTCAACTCCTACAGTATATAAACATTCACCAACACACTGTATCCTCCTACAATATGTAAACATTCAAAAATACTCTGTACCCTCCTACAGTATATAAAAATTCAAATGCACTCTGCAAACTCCTACAGTATATAAACATTCAAAAACACACTGTAAACTCCTACAGTATGTAAACATTCAAAAACACTCTGTAACCTCGTGCAGTATATAAACATTCAAAAACACACTGTACCCTCCTACAGTATATAAACATTTAGAAACATTCTGTGACCTCCTACAGTATATAAACATTCAAAAACAACTGTACCCTCCTACAGTAGATAAACATTCAAAAACACTCAGCAATCTCCAACAATATATAAACAATCAAAATCACACTGTACCCTCCTACAGTATATAAATATTCAAAAAGAATCTATAACCTCCTGCAGAATATAAATATTCAGAAACCCATTGTAATCTCCAACAGTATATAAACAGTCAAAAACACACTGTACCGTCCTACAGTATATAAACATTCAAAAACACTCTGCAATCTCCAACAGTATATAAACAATCAAAATCACACTGTACCCTCCTACAGTATACAAACATTCAAAAACACTCTATCACCTCCTGCAGAATACAGATATTCAGAAACACACTGTAATCTCCAACAGTATATAAACATTCAAAAACACTCTATGACCTCCTGCAGAATACAAATATTCAGAAACACATTGTAATCTCCGACAGTATACAAACATTCAAAAACACTCTGCAACTTCCTACAGTATATAAATATTCAAAAACTCACTGTACCGTCCTACAGTATATAAACATTCAGAAACATTCTGTAACCTCCTACAGTATATAAACATTCAAAAACATCCTGTAACCTCCTACAGTGTATAAACATTCAAAAACACACTGTACCCTCCTACAGTATATAAACATTCAAAAACACTCAGCAATCTCCTACAGTATATAAACAATCAAAATCACACTGTACCCTCCTACAGTACATAAACATTCAGAAAGACTCTATAACCTCCTGCAGAATATAAATATTCAGAAACACACTGTAACCTCCTACAGTATATAAACATTCAAAATCATTCTGTAACCTCCTACAATATATAAATATTTAAAAACACTCTGTAAGCTCCTACAGTATATAAACATTCAAAAACACTCTGCAATCTCCTACAGTATATAAACAATCAAAATCACACTGTACCCTCCTACAGTATATAAACATTCAAAATCACTCTATCACTTCCTGCAGAATACAGATATTCAGAAACACACTGTAATCTCCAACAGTATATAAACATTCAAAAACACTCTATAACCTCATGCAGAATACAAATATTCAGAAACACACTGTAATCTCCGACAGTATATAAACATTCAAAAACACTCTGCAACTTCCTACAGTATATAAATATTCAAAAACACACTGTACCGTTCTACAGTATATAAACATTCAGAAACATTCTGTAACCTCCTACAGTATATAAACATTCAAAAAGACTCTATAACCGCCTGCAGAATATAAATATTCAGAAAAACACTGTAATCTCCAACAGTATATAAACATTCAAAAATACACTGTAACCTCCCACAGTATATAAACATTCAGAAACACACTGTAATCTCCGACAGTATATAAACAGTCAAAAACACACTGTAACCTCCTACATTATATAAACATTCAAAAACACACTGTAACCTCCGACAGTATATAAACATTCAAAACAAATTTGTAACCTCTGACAGTATATTAACATTTAGAAACACACTGGAACCTCCTACAGAATATAAACATTCAGAAATGCAGTGTAACTTGGTACAGTGTAGAAACATTCAAAACCCTCTGTAACCTCCGACACAAAATAAACATTCAAAAGCAGTCGGTAACCACCTACAGAATATAAACATTTTGTAACACACTGTAACCTCCTATAGTAAACAAACATTCAAAAACACACTGGAACCTCCTACAGTATATAAACATTCAAAAACACTCTGTCACCTCCGAAAGTATATAAACTTCAAAAACACTCTGTAACCTCCGACAGTATAGAAACATTCAAAAACACACTGTAACGTCCTACAGTATAAAAACATTCAAAAACACTCTGTAACCTCCTGCAGTATATAAACATCCAAAAACACACTCTACCCTCCTACAGTATTCAAACCTTCAAAAACACTCTGTAACCTCCTGCAGTATATAAATATTCAGAAACACACTGTAATCTCTGACAGTACATAAATATTCAAAAACACTCTGCAACTTCCTACAGTATATAAACATTCAAAAACACACTGTACCCTGCTACAGTATATAAACATTCAGAAACATTCTGTAACCTCCTACAGTATATAAACATTCAAAAACATCTTGTAACCTCCTACAGTATATAAACATTCAAAAACAACTGTACCCTCCTACAGTAGATAAACATTCAAAAACACTCAGCAATCTCCAACAATATATAAACAATCAAAATCACACTGTACCCTCCTACAGTATATAAATATTCAAAAAGAATCTATAACCTCCTGCAGAATATAAATATTCAGAAACCCATTGTAATCTCCAACAGTATATAAACAGTCAAAAACACACTGTACCGTCCTACAGTATATAAACATTCAAAAACACTCTGCAATCTCCAACAGTATATAAACAATCAAAATCACACTGTACCCTCCTACAGTATAAAAACATTCAAAAACACTCTATCACCTCCTGCAGAATACAGATATTCAGAAACACACTGTAATCTCCAACAGTATATAAACATTCAAAAACACTCTATGACCTCCTGCAGAATAGAAATATTCAGAAACACATTGTAATCTCCGACAGTATACAAACATTCAAAAACACTCTGCAACTTCCTACAGTATATAAATATTCAAAAACTCACTGTACCGTCCTACAGTATATAAACATTCAGAAACATTCTGTAACCTCCTACAGTATATAAACATTCAAAAACATCCTGTAACCTCCTACAGTGTATAAACATTCAAAAACACACTGTACCCTCCTACAGTATATAAACATTCAAAAACACTCAGCAATCTCCTACATTATATAAACAATCAAAAACACTCAGCAATCTCCTACAGTATATAAACAATCAAAATCACACTGTACCCTCCTACAGTACATAAACATTCAGAAAGACTCTATAACCTCCTGCAGAATATAAATATTCAGAAACACACTGTAACCTCCTACAGTATATAAACATTCAAAATCATTCTGTAACCTCCTACAATATATAAATATTTAAAAACACTCTGTAAGCTCCTACAGTATATAAACATTCAAAAACACTCTGCAATCTCCTACAGTATATAAACAATCAAAATCACACTGTACCCTCCTACAGTATATAAACATTCAAAATCACTCTATCACTTCCTGCAGAATACAGATATTCAGAAACACACTGTAATCTCCAACAGTATATAAACATTCAAAAACACTCTATAACCTCATGCAGAATACAAATATTCAGAAACACACTGTAATCTCCGACAGTATATAAACATTCAAAAACACTCTGCAACTTCCTACAGTATATAAATATTCAAAAACACACTGTACCGTCCTACAGTATATAAACATTCAGAAACATTCTGTAACCTCCTACAGTATATAAACATTCAAAAAGACTCTATAACCGCCTGCAGAATATAAATATTCAGAAAAACACTGTAATCTCCAACAGTATATAAACATTCAAAAATACACTGTAACCTCCCACAGTATATAAACATTCAGAAACACACTGTAATCTCCGACAGTATATAAACAGTCAAAAACACACTGTAACCTCCTACATTATATAAACATTCAAAAACACACTGTAACCTCCGACAGTATATAAACATTCAAAACAAATTTGTAACCTCTGACAGTATATTAACATTTAGAAACACACTGGAACCTCCTACAGAATATAAACATTCAGAAATGCAGTGTAACTTGGTACAGTGTAGAAACATTCAAAACCCTCTGTAACCTCCGACACAAAATAAACATTCAAAAGCAGTCGGTAACCACCTACAGAACATAAACATTTTGTAACACACTGTAACCACCTATAGTAAACAAACATTCAAAAACACACTGGAACCTCCTACAGTATATAAACATTCAAAAACACTCTGTCACCTCCGAAAGTATATAAACTTCAAAAACACTCTGTAACCTCCGACAGTATAGAAACATTCAAAAACACACTGTAACGTCCTACAGTATAAAAACATTCAAAAACACTCTGTAACCTCCTGCAGTATATAAACAGTCAAAAACACACTCTACCCTCCTACAGTATTCAAACCTTCAAAAACACTCTGCAGTATATAAATATTCAGAAACACACTGTAATCTCCGACAGTACATAAATATTCAAAAACACTCTGCAACTTCCTACAGTATATAAACATTCAAAAACACACTGTACCCTGCTACAGTATATAAACATTCAGAAACATTCTGTAACCTCCTACAGTATATAAACATTCAAAAACATCTTGTAACCTCCTACAGTATATAAACATTCAAAAACACACTGTACCCTCCTACAGTATATAAACATTCAAAAACACTCAGCAATCTCCTACAGTATATAAACAATCAAAATCACACTGTACCCTCCTACAGGATATAAACATTCAAAAAGACTCTATAACCTCCTGCAGAATATAAACATTCAGAAACACACTGAAACCTCCGACAGTAAATAAACATATATTAACATTTAGAAACACACTGGAACCTCCTATAGTATATAAACATTCGGAAACGCAGTGTAACGTGGTACAGGATAGAAACCTTCAACAGAAAATAAACATTCAAAAGCAGTCTGTAACCTCCTACAGGATATAACATTCTGAAACACACTGTAAAATCCTATAGTAAACAAACATTCAAAAACACTCAGTAACCTCCTGCAGTATATAAACATTCAAAAACACACTGTAACGTCCTACAGTATTCAAACCTTCCAAAACACTCTGTAACCTCCTGCAGTATATAAATATTCAGAAACACACTGTAATCTCCGACAGTATATAAATATTCAAAAACACTCTGCAACTTCCTACAGTATATAAACATTCAAAAACACACTGTACCCTCCTACAATATATAAACATTCAAAAACATTCTGTAACCTCCTACAGTATATAAACATTCAAAAACATCCTGTAACCTCCTACAGTATATAAACATTCAAAAACACACTGTACCCTCCTACAGTATATAAATATTAAAAAACACTCAGCAATCTCCTACAGTATATAAACAATCAAAATCACACTGTACCCTCCTACAGTATATAAACATTCAAAAACACTCTATAACCTCCTGCAGAATATAAATATTCAGAAACACAATGTAATCTCCAACAGTATATAAACATTCAAAAACACTCTGTAACCTCCGACAGTATATAAACTTCAAAAACACTCTTTAACCTCGAAGAGTATATATTAAGTCAAAAACACACTGTAATCTCCTGCAGTGTATAAACATTCGAAAACACATTGTAACCTCCTCCAGCATACAAATATTCAAAAACACTCAGTAACCTCCTACAGTATATAAACATTCAAAAACTCTGTGTAACTTCTGACAGTATATATACATTCAAAAACACCCTGTAACATCCTACTGTTTGTAAACATTCAAAAACACTCCGTAACCTCGAACAGGACATAACCATTCAATAACACTATGTAACATCCAACAGTGTATAAACATTCAAAAACACTCTGTTATCTCGTACAGTATATAATCATTCAAAAACACTGTAATCTCGTACAGTATCTCAACTATCAAAATCCCACCCTGTAACCTCGTATAATATATAAATATTCACAAAAACTCTGTAACCTCATAGACTATATAATCATTCAAAAACACACTGTAATTTCCTACTGTATATAAACATGCAAAAACACAGTGTAATCTCCTACAGTATTCAACAATTCAAAAACACTCTGTAACCTCCTATAGTAAACAAACATTCAAAAACACACTGGAACCTCCTACATTATATAAACATTCAAAAACACCCTGTAACATCCTACAGTATATAAGCATTCAAAAACACACTGGAACCTCCGACAGTATATAAACATTCAAAAACACACTGTACCATCCTACAGTATACAAACCTTAAAAACACTGTAGAACCTCCTGCAGTTATATAAATATTCAGAAACACACTGTAATCTCCGACAGTATATAAACATTCAAAAGCACTCTGCAACTTCCTACAGTATATAAATATTCAAAAACACAGTACTGTCCTACAGTATATAAACATTCAGAAACATTCTGCAACCTCCTACAGTATATAAACATTCAAAAACATCCTGTAACCTCCTACAGTGCATAAACATTCAAAAACACACTGTACCCTCCTACAGTATATAAACATTCAAAAACACTCAGCAATCTCCCACAGTATATAAACAATCGTAAACACACTGTACCCTCCGACAGTATATAATCATTCAAAAACACTCTGTAATCCCGTACAGAATCTCAACCATCAAAATCCCACCCTGTAAACTCCTACAATATATAAATATTCACAAAAACTCTGTAACGTCATAGAGTATATAATCATTCAAAAACACACTGTAATTTCCTGCTGTATATAAACATGCAAAAACACAGTGTAACCTCCGACAGTATATAAACATTCAAAAACATTCTGCAACTTCCTACAGTATATAAATATTCAAAAACACACTGTATTGTCCTACAGTATATAAACATTCAGAAACATTCTGTAACCTCCTACAGTATATAAACATTCAAAAACATCCTGTAACCTCCTACAGTATATAAACATTCAAAAACTCTGTGTAACTTCTGACAGTATATATACATTCAAAAACACCCTGTAACCTCCGACTGTTTGTAAACATTCAAGAACACAATGTAACCTCCGACAGTATGTAAACATTCAAAAACACTCTGTAACCTCGTACAGGATATAACCATTCAATAACACTGTGTAACATCCAACAGTGTATAAACATTCAAAAACACTCTGTTATCTCGTACAGTATATAATCATTCAAAAACACTGTGATCTCGTACAGTATCTCAACTATCAAAATCCCACCCTGTAACCTCGTACAATATATAAATATTCACAAAAACTCTGTAACCTCGTACAGTTTACAAACATTCAAAAACACACTGTAACCTCCTACAGTATGTAAACATTCAAAAACACAGTGTAACCTCCTACAGTATTCAACAATTCAAAAACTCTCTGTAACCTCGTACAGTTTACAAACATTCAAAAACACACTGTAACCTCCTACAGTATGTAAACATTCAAAAACACTCTGTAACCTCCTGCAGTATATAAATATTCAGAAACACACTGTAATCTCCGAAAGTATATAAACATTCAACAACACTCTGCAACTTCCTACAGTATATAAACATTCAAAAACACACTGTACCATCCTACAGTATATAAACATTCAAAAACACTCAGCAATCTCCTACGGTATATAAACAATCGAAAACACACTGTACCCTCTTAGAGTATACAAGCCTTCAAAAACACTCTGTAATGTCCTGCAGTATATAAATATTCAGAAACACACTGTAATCTCCGACAGTATATAAACATTCAAAAACACTCTGCAACTTCCTACAGTATATAAACATTCAAAAACACACTGAACCATCCTACAGTATATAAACATTCAAAAACACTCAGCAATCCCCTGCAGTATATAAACAATCGAAAACACACTGTACCCTCCTACAGTATACAAACCTTCAAAAACACTCTATAACCTCCTGCAGTATATAAATATTCAGAAACACAGTGTAATCTCCGACAGTATATAAATATTCAAAAACAATCTGCAACTTCCTACAGTATATAAACATTCAAAAACACACTGCACCCTCCTACAGTATATAAACATTCAGAAACATTCTGTAACCTCCTACAGTATAAAAACATTCAAAAACTTCCTGTAACCTCCTACAGTATATAAACATTCAAAAACACACTGTACCCTCCTACAGCAGTATATAAACATTCAAAAACACTCAGCAATCTCCTACAGTATACAAACAATCAAAAACACTAAGCAATCTCCTACAGTATATAAACATTCAAAAACACTCTATAACCTCCTGCCGAATATAAATATTCAGAAACACAATGTAATCTCCAACAGGATATAAACATTCAAAAACATACTGTAACCTCCTACAGTATATAAACATTCAGAAACACACTGTAATCTCCGACAGTATATAAACAGTCAAAAACACACTGTAACCTCTTACAGTATATAAACATTCAAAAACACACTGTAACCTCCGACAGTATATAAACATTCAAAACAAATTTGTAACCTCCTACAGTATATTAACATTTAGAAACACACTGGAACCTCCTACAGTATATAAACATTCGGAAACGCAGTGTAACGTGGTACAGTATAAAACCTTCGACAGAAAATAAACATTCAACAGCAGTCTGTAACCTCCTACAGGATATAAACGTTCTGTAACACACTGTAACCTCCTATAGTAAACAAACATGCAAAAACACACTGTAACCTCCTACAGTATATAAACATTCAAAAACACTCTGTAACCTACGGCAGTATATAAGCTTCAAAAACACTCTGTAACCTCCGACAGTATGGAAACATTCAAAAACACACTGTAACGTCCTACAGTATATAAACATTCAAAAACACTCTTTAACCTCCTACAGTATATAAACATTCAAAAACACGCAGTAACCTCCTACAGTATATAAACTTTCAAAACCACACTGTAACCTCCGACAGTATATAAACTTAAAAAACACTCTGTAACCTCAAAGAGTATATAATAAGTCAAAAACACACTGTAATCTCCTGCAGTGTATAAACATTCGAAAACACATTGTAACCTTCTACAGCATACAAATATTCAAAAACACTCAGTAACCTCCTACAGTATATAAACATTCAAAAACTCTGTTTAACTTCTGACAGTATATATACATTCAAAAACACCCTGTAACCTCCTACTGTTTGAAATCATTAAAGAACACTCTGTAAGCTAGTACAGGATATAACCATTCAATAACACTGTGGATCATCCAACAGTGTATAAACATTCAAAAACACTCTGTAATCCCGTACAGTATCTCAACCATCAAAATCCCACCCTGTAACCTCCTACGATATATAAATATTCACAAAAACACTGTAACCTCATAGAGTATGTAATCATTCAAAAACACACTGTAATTTCCTACTGTATATAAACATGCAAAAACACAGTGTAACCTCCTACAGTATTCAACAGTTCAAAAACACTCTGTAATCTCGTACAGTTTATAAACATTCAAAAACATATTGTAACCTCCTACAGTATGTAAACATTCAAAAACACTCTGTAACCTCCTGCAGTATATAAATATTCAGAAACACACTGTAATCTCCGACAGTATATAAACATTCAAAAACACTCTGCAACTTCCTACAGTATATAAACATTCAAAAACACAGTGTACCATCCTACAGAATATAAACATTCAAAAACACTCAGCAATCTCCTACGGTATATAAACAATCAAAAACACACTGTACCCTCCTACAGTATATAAACATTCAGAAACACTCTGTAACCTCCTACAGTGTATAATCATTCAAAAACACACTGTACCCTCCTACAGTATATAAACATTCAAAAACACTCTGTAACCTCCGACAGTATATAAACTTCAAAAACACTCTTTAACCTCGAAGAGTATGTATTAATTCAAAAACACACTGTAATCTTCTGCAGTGTATAAACATTCGAAAACACATTGTAACCTCCTACAGCATACAAATATTCAAAAACACTCAGTAACCTCCTACAGTATATAAACATTCAAAAACTCTGTGTAACTTCTGACAGTATATATACATTCAAAAACACTCAGTAACCTCCTACTGTTTGTAAACATTCAAGAACACACTGTAACCTCCTACAGTATGTAAACATTCAAAAATACTCTGTAACCTCGTACAGGATATAACCATTCAATAACACTGTGTAACATCCAACAGTGTATAAACATTCAAAAACACTCTGTTATCTCGTACAGTATATAATCATTCAAAAACACTGTGATCTCGTACAGTATCTCAACTATCAAAATCCCACCCTGTAACCTCGTACAATATATAAATATTCACAAAAACTCTGTAACCTCATAGAGTATATAATCATTCAAAAACACACTGTAATTTCCTACTGTATATAAACATGCAAAAACACAGTGTAACCTCCTACAGTATTCAACAATTCAAAAACACTCTGTAACCTCGTACAGTTTATAAACATTCAAAAACACACTGTAACCTCCTACAGTATGTAAACATTCAAAAACACTCTGTAACCTCCTGCAGTATATAAATATTCAGAAACACACTGTAATCTCCGACAGTATATAAACATTCAAAAACACTCTGCAACTTCCTACAGTATATAAATATTCAAAAACACACTGTACCATCCTACAGTATATAAACATGCAGAAACATTCTGTAACCTCCTACAGTATATAAACATTCAAAAACACACTGTACCCTCCTACAGTATATAAACATTCACAACAGCTCTATAACCTCCTGCAGAATATAAATATTCAGAAACACACTGTAATCTCCAACAGTATATAAACATTCAAAAACACACTGTAACTTCCGACAGTATATAAACATTCAAAACAAATTTGTAACCTCTGCCAGTATATTAACATTTAGAAACACACTGGGACCTCCAACAGTATATAAACATTCGGAAACGCAGTGTAACGTGGTACAGTATAGAAACATTCAAAACCCTCTGTAACCTCCGACACAAAATAAACATTCAAAAGCAGTCGGTAACCTCCTACAGGATATAAACATTTTGTAACACATTGCAACCTCCTATAGTAAACAAACATTCAAAAACACACTGGAACCTCCTACAGTATATAAACATTCAAAAACACTCTGTAACCTCCTACGGTATATAAACGTTCAAAAACATACTGTAACGTACTACAGTATATAAACATTCAAAAACACTCTGTCACCTCCGACAGTATATAAACTTCAAAAACACTCTGTAACCTCCGACAGTATAGAAACATTCAAAAACACACTGTAACGTCGTACAGTATAAAAACATTCAAAAACACTCTTTAACCTCCTACAGGATATAAACATTCAAAAACACACTGTAACCTCCTACAGTATGTAAACATTTAAAAACACTCTGTAATCTCCTGCAGTATATAAACAGTCAAAAACACACTGTACCCTCCTACAGTATTCAAACCTTCAAAAACACTCTGTAACCTCCTGCAGTATATAAATATTCAGAAACACACTGTAATCTCTGACAGTATATAAATATTCAAAAACACTCTGCAACTTCCTACAGTATATAAACATTCAGAAACATTCTGTAACCTCCTACAGTATATAAACATTCAAAAACATCCTGTAACCTCCTACAGTATATAAACATTCAAAAACACACTGTACCCTCCTACAGTATATAAACATTCAAAAACACTCAGCAATCCCCCACATTCAAAAACACTCTATAACCTCCTGCAGAATATAAATATTCAGAAACACAATGTAATCTCCAACAGTATATAAACATTCAAAAACATACTGTAACCTCCTACAGTATATAAACATTCAGAAACCCACTGTAATCTCCGACAGTATATAAACAGTCAAAAACACACTGTAACCTCTTACAGTATATAAGCATTCAAAAACACACTGTAACCTACTACAGTATATAAACATTCAAAAACACACTGTACCATCCTACAGTATATAAACATTCAAAAACACTCAGCAATCTCCTACAGTATATAAACAATCGAAAACACACTGTACCCTCCTACAGTATACAAGCCTTCAAAAACACTCTGTAACGTCCTGCAGTATATAAATATTCAGAAACACACTGTAATCTCCGACAGTATATAAACATTCAAAAACACTCTGCAACTTCCTACAGTATATAAACATTCAAAAACACACAGTACCATCCTACAGTATATAAACATTCAAAAACACTCAGCAATCTCCTACAGTATATAAACAATCGAAAACACACTGTACCCTCCTACAGTATACAAACCTTCAAAAACACTCTGTAACCTCCTGCAGTATATAAATATTCAGAAACAAACTGTAATCTCCGACAGTATATAAATATTCAAAAAAAAGCAATCTGCAACTTCCTACAGTATATAAACATTCAGAAACATTCTGTAACCTCCTACAGTATAAAAACATTCAAAAACATCCTGTACCCTCCTACAGTATATAAACATTCAAAAACACTCAGCAATCTCCTACAGTATATAAACAAACAAAATCACACTGTACCCTCCTACAGTATATAAACATTCAAAAACACTCTATAACCTCCTGCAGAATATAAATATTCAGAAACACACTGTAATCTCCAACAGTATATAAACATTCAAAAAGACTCTATAATCTCCTGCAGAATATAAATATTCAGAAACACAATGTAATCTCCTACAGTATATAAACACTCAAAAACATACTGTAACCTCCTACAGTATATAAACATTCAGAAACACACTGTAATCTCCAACAGTATATAAACACTCAAAAACATACTGTAACCTCTTACAGTATATAAACATTCAAAAACACACTTTAACCTCCGACAGTATATAAACATTCAAAACAAATTTGTATCCTCCTACAGTATATTAACATTTAGAAACACACTGGAACCTCCTATAGTATATAAACATTCGGAAACGCAGTGTAACGTGGTACAGGATAGAAACCTTCAACAGAAAATAAACATTCAAAAGCAGTCTGTAACCTCCTACAGGATATAACATTCTGAAACACACTGTAAAATCCTATAGTAAACAAACATTCAAAAACACTCAGTAACCTCCTACAGTATATAAACATTCAAAAACACACTGTAACGTCCTACAGTATTCAAACCTTCCAAAACACTCTGTAACCTCCTGCAGTATATAAATATTCAGAAACACACTGTAATCTCCGACAGTATATAAATATTCAAAAACACTCTGCAACTTCCTACAGTATATAAACATTCAAAAACACACTGTACCCTCCTACAATATATAAACATTCAGAAACATTCTGTAACCTCCTACAGTATATAAACATTCAAAAACATCCTGTAACCTCCTACAGTATATAAACATTCAAAAACACACTGTACCCTCCTACAGTATATAAATATTCAAAAACACTCTATAACCTCCTGCAGAATATAAATATTCAGAAACACAATGTAATCTCCAACAGTATATAAACATTCAAAAACACTCTGTAACCTCCGACAGTATATAAACTTCAAAAACACTCTTTAACCTCGAAGAGTATATATTAAGTCAAAAACACACTGTAATCTCCTGCAGTGTATAAACATTCGAAAACACATTGTAACCTCCTCCAGCATACAAATATTCAAAAACACTCAGTAACCTCCTACAGTATATAAACATTCAAAAACTCTGTGTAACTTCTGACAGTATATATACATTCAAAAACACCCTGTAACATCCTACTGTTTGTAAACATTCAAAAACACTCCGTAACCTCGAACAGGACATAACCATTCAATAACACTATGTAACATCCAACAGTGTATAAACATTCAAAAACACTCTGTTATCTCGTACAGTATATAATCATTCAAAAACACTGTAATCTCGTACAGTATCTCAACTATCAAAATCCCACCCTGTAACCTCGTACAATATATAAATATTCACAAAAACTCTGTAACCTCATAGAGTATATAATCATTCAAAAACACACTGTAATTTCCTACTGTATATAAACATGCAAAAACACAGTGTAACCTCCTACAGTATTCAACAATTCAAAAACTCTCTGTAACCTCGTACAGTTTACAAACATTCAAAAACACACTGTAACCTCCTACAGTATGTAAACATTCAAAAACACTCTGTAACCTCCTGCAGTATATATATATTCAGAAACACACTGTAATCTCCGAAAGTATATAAACATTCAACAACACTCTGCAACTTCCTACAGTATATAAACATTCAAAAACACACTGTACCATCCTACAGTATATAAACATTCAAAAACACTCAGCAATCTCCTACGGTATATAAACAATCGAAAACACACTGTACCCTCTTAGAGTATACAAGCCTTCAAAAACACTCTGTAATGTCCTGCAGTATATAAATATTCAGAAACACACTGTAATCTCCGACAGTATATAAACATTCAAAAACACTCTGCAACTTCCTACAGTATATAAACATTCAAAAACACACTGTACCATCCTACAGTATATAAACATTCAAAAACACTCAGCAATCTCCTACAGTATATAAACAATCGAAAACACACTGTACCCTCCTACAGTATACAAACGTTCAAAAACACTCTATAACCTCCTGCAGTATATAAATATTCAGAAACACAGTGTAATCTCCGACAGTATATAAATATTCAAAAACAATCTGCAACTTCCTACAGTATATAAACATTCAAAAACACACTGCACCCTCCTACAGTATATAAACATTCAGAAACATTCTGTAACCTCCTACAGTATAAAAACATTCAAAAACTTCCTGTAACCTCCTACAGTATATAAACATTCAAAAACACACTGTACCCTCCTACAGCAGTATATAAACATTCAAAAACACTCAGCAATCTCCTACAGTATATAAACAATCAAAAACACTCAGCAATCTCCTACAGTATATAAACATTCAAAAACACTCTATAACCTCCTGCCGAATATAAATATTCAGAAACACAATGTAATCTCCAACAGGATATAAACATTCAAAAACATACTGTAACCTCCTACAGTATATAAACATTCAGAAACACACTGTAATCTCCGACAGTATATAAACAGTCAAAAACACACTGTAACCTCTTACAGTATATAAACATTCAAAAACACACTGTAACCTCCGAGCGTATATAAACATTCAAAACAAATTTGTAACCTCCTACAGTATATTAACATTTAGAAACACACTGGAACCTCCTACAGTATATAAACATTCGGAAACGCATTGTAACGTGGTACAGTATAAAAACCTTCGACAGAAAATAAACATTCAACAGCAGTCTGTAACCTCCTACAGGATATAAACATTCTGTAACACACTGTAACCTCCTATAGTAAACAAACATGCAAAAACACACTGGAACCTCCTACAGTATATAAACATTCAAATACACTCTGTAACCTACGGCAGTATATAAGCTTCAAAAACACTCTGTAACCTCCGACAGTATGGAAACATTCAAAAACACACTGTAACGTCCTACAGTATAAAAACATTCAAAAACACTCTTTAACCTCCTACAGTATATAAACATTCAAAAACACGCAGTAACCTCCTACAGTATATAAACTTTCAAAACCACACTGTAACCTCCGACAGTATATAAACTTAAAAAACACTCTGTAACCTCAAAGAGTATATAATAAGTCAAAAACACACTGTAATCTCCTGCAGTGTATAAACATTCGAAAACACATTGTAACCTTCTACAGCATACAAATATTCAAAAACACTCAGTAACCTCCTACAGTATATAAACATTCAAAAACTCTGTTTAACTTCTGACAGTATATATACATTCAAAAACACCCTGTAACCTCCTACTGTTTGAAATCATTAAAGAACACTCTGTAAGCTAGTACAGGATATAACCATTCAATAACACTGTGGATCATCCAACAGTGTATAAACATTCAAAAACACTCTGTAATCCCGTACAGTATCTCAACCATCAAAATCCCACCCTGTAACCTCCTACGATATATAAATATTCACAAAAACACTGTAACCTCATAGAGTATGTAATCATTCAAAAACACACTGTAATTTCCTACTGTATATAAACATGCAAAAACACAGTGTAACCTCCTACAGTATTCAACAGTTCAAAAACACTCTGTAATCTCGTACAGTTTATAAACATTCAAAAACATATTGTAACCTCCTACAGTATGTAAACATTCAAAAACACTCTGTAACCTCCTGCAGTATATAAATATTCAGAAACACACTGTAATCTCCGACAGTATATAAACATTCAAAAACACTCTGCAACTTCCTACAGTATATAAACATTCAAAAACACAGTGTACCATCCTACAGAATATAAACATTCAAAAACACTCAGCAATCTCCTACGGTATATAAACAATCAAAAACACACTGTACCCTCCTACAGTATATAAACATTCAGAAACACTCTGTAACCTCCTACAGTGTATAATCATTCAAAAACACACTGTACCCTCCTACAGTATATAAACATTCAAAAACACTCTGTAACCTTCGACAGTATATAAACTTCAAAAACACTCTTTAACCTCGAAGAGTATGTATCAAGTCAAAAACACACTGTAATCTTCTGCAGTGTACAAACATTCAAAAACACATTGTAACCTCCTACAGCATACAAATATTCAAAAACACTCAGTAACCTCCTACAGTATATAAACATTCAAAAACTCTGTGTAACTTCTGACAGTATATATACATTCAAAAACACTCAGTAACCTCCTACTGTTTGTAAACATTCAAGAACACACTGTAACCTCCTACAGTATGTAAACATTCAAAAATACTCTGTAACCTCGTACAGGATATAACCATTCAATAACACTGTGTAACATCCAACAGTGTATAAACATTCAAAAACACTCTGTTATCTCGTACAGTATATAATCATTCAAAAACACTGTGATCTCGTACAGTATCTCAACTATCAAAATCCCACCCTGTAACCTCGTACAATATATAAATATTCACAAAAACTCTGTAACCTCATAGAGTATATAATCATTCAAAAACACACTGTAATTTCCTACTGTATATAAACATGCAAAAACACAGTGTAACCTCCTACAGTATTCAACAATTCAAAAACACTCTGTAACCTTGTACAGTTTATAAACATTCAAAAACACACTGTAACCTCCTACAGTATGTAAACATTCAAAAACACTCTGTAACCTCCTGCAGTATATAAATATTCAGAAACACACTGTAATCTCCGACAGTATATAAACATTCAAAAACACTCTGCAACTTCCTACAGTATATAAATATTCAAAAACACACTGTACCATCCTACAGTATATAAACATGCAGAAACATTCTGTAACCTCCTACAGTATATAAACATTCAAAAACACACTGTACCCTCCTACAGTATATAAACATTCAAATCAGCTCTATAACCTCCTGCAGAATATAAATATTCAGAAACACACTGTAATCTCCGACAGTATATAAACATTCAAAAACAATCTGCAACTTCCTACAGTATATAAACATTCAGAAACTTTCTGTAACCTCCTACAGTATATAAACATTCAGAAACATTCTGTAACCTCCTACAGTATAAAAACATTCAAAAACATCCTGTACCCTCCTACAGTATATAAACATTCAAAAACACTCAGCAATCTCCTACAGTATATAAACAAACAAAATCACACTGTACCCTCCTTCAGTATATAAACATTCAAAAACACTCTGTAACGTCCTGCAGTATATAAATATTCAGAAACACACTGTAATCTCCGACAGTATATAAACATTCAAAAACACTCTGCAACTTCCTACAGTATATAAACATTCAAAAACACACTGTACCATCCTACAGTATATAAACATTCAAAAACATCCTGTAACCTCCTACAGTATATAAACATTCAAAAACACACTGTACCATCCTACAGTATATAAACATTCAAAAACATCCTGTAACCTCCTACAGTATATAAACATTCAAAAACACACTGTACCCTCCTACAGTATATAAACATTCAAAAACACTCAGCAATCTCCTACAGTATATAAACAAACAAAATCACACTGTACCCTCCTTCAGTATATAAACATTCAAAAACACTCTGTAACGTCCTGCAGTATATAAATATTCAGAAACACACTGTAATCTCCGACAGTATATAAACATTCAAAAACACTCTGCAACTTCCTACAGTATATAAACATTCAAAAACACACTGCACCCTCCTACAGTATATAAACATTCAAAAACACTCAGCAATCCCCCACATTCAAAAACACTCTATAACCTCCTGCAGAATATAAATATTCAGAAACACAATGTAATCTCCAACAGTATATAAACATTCAAAAACATACTGTAACCTCCTACAGTATATAAACATTCAGAAACCCACTGTAATCTCCTGCAGTATATAAACAGTCAAAAACACACTGTAACCTCTTGCAGTATATAAACATTCAAAAACACACTGTACCATCCTACAGTATATAAACATTCAAAAACACTCAGCAATCTCCTACAGTATATAAACAATCGAAAACACACTGTACCCTCCTACAGTATACAAGCCTTCAAAAACACTCTGTAACGTCCTGCAGTATATAAATATTCAGAAACACACTGTAATCTCCGACAGTATATAAACATTCAAAAACACTCTGCAACTTCCTACAGTATATAAACATTCAAAAACACACTGTACCATCCTACAGTATATAAACATTCAAAAACATCCTGTACCCTCCTACAGTATATAAACATTCAAAAACACACTGTACCCTCCTACAGTATATAAACATTCAAAAACACTCAGCAATCCCCCACATTCAAAAACACTCTATAACCTCCTGCAGAATATAAATATTCAGAAACACAATGTAATCTCCAACAGTATATAAACATTCAAAAACATACTGTAACCTCCTACAGTATATAAACATTCAGAAACCCACTGTAATCTCCGACAGTATATAAACAGTCAAAAACACACTGTAACCTCTTACAGTATATAAACATTCAAAAACAAACTGTAACCTCCTACAGTATATAAACATTCAAAAACACACTGTACCATCCTACAGTATATAAACATTCAAAAACACTCAGCAATCTCCTACAGTATATAAACAATCGAAAACACACTGTACCCTCCTGCAGTATACAAGCCTTCAAAAACACTCTGTAACGTCCTGCAGTATATAAATATTCAGAAACACACTGTAATCTCCGACAGTATATAAACATTCAAAAACACTCTGCAACATCCTACAGTATATAAACATTCAAAAACACACAGTACCATCCTACAGTATATAAACATTCAAAAACACTCAGCAATCTCCTACAGTATATAAACAATCGAAAACACACTGTACCCTCCTACAGTATACAAACCTTCAAAAACACTCTGTAACCTCCTGCAGTATATAAATATTCAGAAACACAGTGTAATCTCCGACAGTATATAAATATTCAAAAAAAAACAATCTGCAACTTCCTACAGTATATAAACATTCAGAAACTTTCTGTAACCTCCTACAGTATATAAACATTCAGAAACATTCTGTAACCTCCTACAGTATAAAAACATTCAAAAACATCCTGTACCCTCCTACAGTATATAAACATTCAAAAACACTCAGCAATCTCCTACAGTATATAAACAAACAAAATCACACTGTACCCTCCTTCAGTATATAAACATTCAAAAACACTCTGTAACGTCCTGCAGTATATAAATATTCAGAAACACACTGTAATCTCCGACAGTATATAAACATTCAAAAACACTCTGCAACTTCCTACAGTATATAAACATTCAAAAACACACTGTACCATCCTACAGTATATAAACATTCAAAAACATCCTGTAACCTCCTACAGTATATAAACATTCAAAAACACACTGTACCATCCTACAGTATATAAACATTCAAAAACATCCTGTAACCTCCTACAGTATATAAACATTCAAAAACACACTGTACCCTCCTACAGTATATAAACATTCAAAAACACTCAGCAATCTCCTACAGTATATAAACAAACAAAATCACACTGTACCCTCCTTCAGTATATAAACATTCAAAAACACTCTGTAACGTCCTGCAGTATATAAATATTCAGAAACACACTGTAATCTCCGACAGTATATAAACATTCAAAAACACTCTGCAACTTCCTACAGTATATAAACATTCAAAAACACACTGTACCATCCTACAGTATATAAACATTCAAAAACATCCTGTAACCTCCTACAGTATATAAACATTCAAAAACACACTGTACCATCCTACAGTATATAAACATTCAAAAACATCCTGTAACCTCCTACAGTATATAAACATTCAAAAACACACTGTACCATCCTACAGTATATAAACATTCAAAAACATCCTGTAACCTCCTACAGTATATAAACATTCAAAAACACACTGTACCCTCCTACAGTATATAAACATTCAAAAACACTCAGCAATCCCCCACATTCAAAAACACTCTATAACCTCCTGCAGAATATAAATATTCAGAAACACAATGTAATCTCCAACAGTATATAAACATTCAAAAACATACTGTAACCTCCTACAGTATATAAACATTCAGAAACCCACTGTAATCTCCGACAGTATATAAACAGTCAAAAACACACTGTAACCTCTTACAGTATATAAACATTCAAAAACACTCAGCAATCTCCTACAGTATATAAACAATCGAAAACACACTGTACCCTCCTACAGTATACAAGCCTTCAAAAACACTCTGTAACGTCCTGCAGTATATAAATATTGAGAAACACACTGTAATCTCCGACAGTATATAAACATTCAAAAACACTCTGCAACTTCCTACAGTATATAAACATTCAAAAACACACTGTACCATCCTACAGTATATAAACATTCAAAAACACTCAGCAATCTCCTACAGTATATAAACAATCGAAAACACACTGTACCCTCCTACAGTATACAAACCTTCAAAAACACTCTGTAACGTCCTGCAGTATATAAATATTCAGAAACACAGTGTAATCTCCGACAGTATATAAATATTCAAAAAAAAACAATCTGCAACTTCCTACAGTATATAAACATTCAGAAACTTTCTGTAACCTCCTACAGTATATAAACATTCAGAAACATTCTGTAACCTCCTACAGTATAAAAACATTCAAAAACATCCTGTACCCTCCTACAGTATATAAACATTCAAAAACACTCAGCAATCTCCTACAGTATATAAACAAACAAAATCACACTGTACCCTCCTTCAGTATATAAACATTCAAAAACACTCTATAACCTCCTGCAGAATATAAATATTCAGAAACACACTGTAATCTCCAACAGTATATAAACATTCAAAAAGACTCTATAATCTCCTGCAGAATATAAATATTCAGAAACACAATGTAATCTCCAACAGGATATAAACACTCAAAAACATACTGTAACCTCCTACAGTATATAAACATTCAGAAACACACTGTAATCTCCGAAAGTATATAAACAGTCAAAAACACACTGTAACCTCTTACAGTATATAAACATTCAAAAACACACTGTAACCTCCGACAGTATATAAACATTCAAAACAAATTTGTAACCTCCTACAGTATATTAACATTTAGAAACACACTGGAACCTCCTACAGTATATAAACATTCGGAAACGCAGTGTAACGTGGTACAGTATAGAAACCTTCGACAGAAAATAAACATTCAAAAGCAGTCTGTAACCTCCTACAGGATATAAACATTCTGTAACACACTGTAACCTCCTATAGTAAACAAACATTCAAAAACACACTGGAACCTCCTACAGTATATATATACATTCAAAAACACTCTGTAACCTCCGGCAGTATATAAACTTCAAAAACACTCTGTAACCTCCGACAGTATAGAAACATTCAAAAACACACTGTAACGTCCTACAGTATATAAACATTCAAAAACACTCAGCAATCTCCTACAGTATATAAACATTCAAAAACACCCAGTAACCTCCTACAATATATAAACATTCAAAAACACTCTGTAACCTACGACAGTATATAAACTTCAAAAACACTCTGTAACCTCAAAGAGTATATAATAAGTCAAAAACACACTGTAATCTTATGCAGTATATAAACATTCAAAAACACATTGTAACCGCCTACAGTATATAAATATTCAAAAACACTCAGTAACCTCCTACAGTATATAAACATTCAAAAACGCTGTGTAACCTCTGACAGTATATATACGTTCAAAAACACCCTGTAACCTCCTACTGTTTGTAAACATTCAAGAACACTCTGTAACCCCGTACAGGATATAACCATTCAATAACACTGTGTAACATCCAACAGTGTATAAACATTCAAAAACATTCTGTTATCTCGTACAGTATATAATCTTTCAAAAACACTCTTTAACCTCCTACAGTATCTCAACCATCAAAATCCCACCCTGTAACCTCCTACAGTATATAAATATTCACAAAAACTCTGTAACTTCATAGACTATATAATCATTCAAAAACACACTGTAATTTCCTACTGTATATAAACATGCAAAAACACAGTGTAACCTCCTACAGTATTCAACAATTCAAAAACACTCTGTAACCTCCTATAGTAAACAAACATTCAAAAACACACTGGAACCTCCTACAGTATATAAACATTCAAAAACACACTGTATCCTCCCACAGTATATAAACATTCAAAAACACTCTGTAACCTCCTACAGTGTACAAACATGCAAAAACTCTGTGTAATCTCCTACATATACAAACATTCAAAAACACTCTGTAACCTTCTACAGTCTATGAACATTCAAATACCCACCCTGTAACCTCCTCCAGTATATAAACTTTCAAAAACACCCTGTAACCTCTTGCTGTATATAAACATTCAAAAACACTACAGCTCTCCAGTGTCAGCCCTATTAACATCCCTTATATTAATCACCCCAACCATCTAAGTCCTGAGCTTTTCTGTTCCTTCTGTGAACCTCTCCGAATTTTGACTTTTCTCACTTGCCTATCTTAAAACCTACACTTGCAGCCAATTTCCTTTGTTCACCTCTCAGCTCATCTCTTCCTTTGGCTTGGCATTAAATCCAATCTGATAATGTTGCATCGAAGCTCCTTGGGACATGTTCTTACATTAAAGATGCTATACAAATGCAGCAAAGCTTGAACTGTGCAGAAATTATTAAACGTATGATAGTCCAATGAATTGGGAGGTCATTACCGAGTTAATGAAAAGACATTAAAAGGGTCAACGAGTGAAAATATCCAACATTCATTTTAGATTTCTAACTGTTGTAATTTTTTAAAAGAAACTGTTTATAATATCATATAAAATCCTTGTTAACTGTGTGTCAAAGGCAATAAACAAACAGATTCCTGTGCAACATTATATAGAGAAGGGTATTTAGTAGAGGGTACTTACTACTAAATGGCCAACTGCAGGCTGTCCAAGAGTGGGTCATGGAAGGGAACCAAATGAATGGGATCATTGAGGGGATATGAATTAGCTCATGTGGATTCAAGCAGAAGGGGTGATATAAGAGAGTCTATCCGATTTGGTAATTGAGAGAATAGTGGTAATAAAAGGGGAGTCAATCAGATTGGGTAATGGAGTGAGTTAGGCAAAAAGGGCTAGGAAAGATGAAGTCAGGGTGAAAAGGATGTAGTGGGGTCAGGTACTTCAGATCGGAAAAGTGAAAACCAGTTGATGAAATAATTACTACACTCTTCAATGGGGTTTGGAAGATGGAGGGAGCAATAACTTATCCTTGGCTGCTATATATTATTCAGGAAAATAGTGTTTTGCCCCTTGCATGGTGACTACACTGGTGGGATTTTTACCATGAGCAGACACATCAGAGCGTCTGGTACTCATTTGGTTCTCAAAGTATTTGGGAAGGATTTTATAATTGAATGGAATTTTACACATAGTTGAGAAGTAGATGACTTGTAGATTGCCAAAACATTCCAACAATTTCATTCGCCTGACAAGAGATTCACAAACTCTCACGTACATGACAATTATTGAAGACTTCCTGAAAGAAATGAATTAATACTGATGGTGGACAACGGAGAGTTTGAGATGAACAAATGGAAAATGAAAATAAATATTCTTCAATCATCAAATTCTACCCTCCGGAGAATAGAAAATAGGAGAAGGAGCAGGCCATTCGGCCCTTTAATCCTGCTTCACCTTTCAATACGATCATTGGCTGATCATCCAACTCAGTTCCCTGTTCCTTCATTCTCCTCATGATCTTTGATCCCTTTAGCCTTAAGAACTATATCCAATTCCTCTTGAAAATGTTCAACATTTGTGATCAATCACTTTCATTGGCAGGTAATTGCACAGGCTCATCGCTCTCTGGGTTAATTGCTGTTAATCTCAGTTCCATTATTTTAATCAGTTTGACTCTGGCAGTTTGTTAATTTCAGTTGTAAAACTCATTGTCAGCAAAAGATCATTCAAAATAGAAACTTAGGAACAGAGGTATTCATTTGTCTGGCCATTTCTACCAGTCTACAATATTATTTGTATTTTAATGCAAATGTTCACCTGACTTTGAGTAAGCTGATTTTATGGTTGAAATAAGTAAAAGAACAGTGTCAAAAAGAGAATGTGGGTGGCACAGTGGTTAGCACTGCTGCCTCACAGCACCAGAGCCCTGGGTTCGATTCCTGACTCAAGCAACTGTCTGTGTGGATTTTGCACGTTCTCCCCGTGTCTGCATGGGTTTCCTCCCACAGTCCAAAGATGTGCAGGTTAGGCGAATTGGCCATGCTAAATTGCCTGTAGTGTTAGGGGCCACGGTAAATGTAAGGGAATGGGTCTGGGTGGGTTGCTCTTCGGAGGATTAGTGTGGACTTGTTGGGCTGAAGGGCCTGTTTTCCACACTGTAAATAATCTAATCTAATGTCACTGTAAAAGAGCTCCTTAGAAAGATCAAAATCTTTACCTTGCTCTGATCCTTATCACTTGTCAATTGTGCCAAATGAAAATATATTGATCACAAAGGTAATACCATATGACCCAACATCAAACACGTTTTAAGGAGAGAATTCCAGAATTTCATTCCCCTTTCTGTAAAAAGAGATTTCTGATTTCAATTCAGAATTGAATAACTCTCACTTGTGACTGAGCTTCTGGGCTCTTGATTTCCCACCGGAGTAAGTTGTTTTGCTGCATTTTCAAAATCTGCTATAATTTTAAACACCATTTTTTGAGATTTCTTTTAAATCCCTCTATCTCCTAAATTCAGCAGAATAGAAGCTTAGTTTATGCAGGCTATGCTCACAATTCAACTCCCTTTATCCCCAGAGTAATTCTGGAGAATCTGATTTGTGCACAGGTTGAGTCAATAAAGTGCAATGCAGTTTATCCTCAATAAAAACTGATCCTTTCCCCAACAAGAATCAGTAGCTAACAGTGGAAACCCGGGTTGATTTTGCTGCTTCCTTTATCTGGTAACTGAATTCAGGAGGTTTGGGGTCTTAAATCAGTTGTAGGACCCTTCTGTCAATTGGGTGAGATTAACTAACTCATTGCAGACAGACAATGAATAAAATCTGAGACAAAGAGAAGCAGAAATCACTGAAGAAATTCAGCAGGTCTGCCAGAATCTGTGGAGAGAGAAACAGAGTTAATGTTTTGAGTCCAGTGACCCTTCTTCAGAACTTGCTGGTTGGTATCTAAGAGTCTTGGCACACTGCGTAATATACAATTATCTTTTTTGGTGCCTTCCAATCATCACCATAAAGAACGAGACCACAAAGTTGGAAAAGCTAATGCTCACTCTTGCTCTACATTTGCCAAGATACATCATACTTTGACATAATCTCCATTCTGCTTCGATATCTCAATGGATTTGCTCTCATTAAAACATTGAACATTTCAGAAAAACAAATTACTGGTGGGGACGTCATGTCATGGCTATAAATCTCACTTAATTCTTTTTTCCGACAATAAGACACCACATTCCTTTTGTCCCAGATATACCCTCCTTCTTCCAATCTGAATGAAGGTTCAACACTGCCCTTGAGTCAGTCCAAATGTATCTCCAAGATGCTGTCTGTGATAAAGTGTAATTATAAATGATTGGAAGATTGCATGCAGTGAGCCTGAAACTTGGATACATACAGATGCTTCCCAATGAGGCTATAGAGTCAGAAAATTGCTTCACAGTTAAATTCTTCCTAAGGATTCTTATTCGTAATTGGAGTTGAATAGGTTTCTTCTGAGTCAATATCCTTTTTGATGGCGACAATGCCAGGTTACATTCCATTTGGAGTTATGTATTTTCCTAATTAGGGGGTTGTTTATAAATCTCAGTTCAATCCCCTTCAGTATTCAGTCATTGATCTCTCCAGCTCTTGTTTTGAGGTATAAATTAGAAGAGCAATGTAATATGAGCTGGCCATTACTGGCCAACCACAAACTACATATTTGTTCCAATGAATAAAACGCTTCTAATTTGGAACCACTCGCACAAAATTCAGCTTTGATGATTTTTCATCCGCCAAAATATTTTCCTGTTAGCCAATCGCTCCGCTCTCCATCCCAACATTCCTGAACTGATTTCAAGTTAGATTTCCAACCAACAAAAAATACTTGTGGCTAAGGCACTTAGAACTTAGTCATGATTCATAAATGAATACCTTGTAAAGTTCAGATATCATGGTTAATCTTCTGTTTATCCAAGGGAAGAGGTCAGTGGCAGGATTGGACATTTTTGGACAATGCAGGACTCTTTGGAATGAGTCACAAAATTCTATCATTCTCAGTTCAATTCGAGATGAACTAGATGCGCAAGTAAAACTGTCCTATCACAGCACAGTAAGTATGTACTGATTCTGCATCCCCAGACTGACATTCTCAATGTACTTAGATATTGTGGTGTCAAGCCTGCTTGGAAGATGTTGCTATATTGGATGTTGGGAATCTGTGCCTCAGATTTCTAAAGGTCTCTGTATCTCACAGAAAATATTAGGAGTAGAGGAAGATTAATGGTAAATTGTCCTCTGTTATGTCTCACCTTAGAACATAAAGCAACAGGGATATATTGAATGAACCTGCTCACCCCAAGGGAGAGTGAGCTAGAAGATTAACTGTAAAGGTTTTTAGCCCTACCTCAGAGGTACAGATGTTACTCCTTATACGATCGGTGAGTGTGCCTATGTGACACCATTGCCAAGTCTGTCATGGGGCTGGTATTTGCAGAGTATAACTTTCTTTTAGGTGTACTGCTTGGCCTTATCTAAGAAAGCTAGTACTTGTGCAAGATACAGAGGCATTCACAGATCTAATGGTCAACCTCATAGCACTAGGTGAAAATGAGGGCTGCAGATGCTGGAGGTCAGAGTCAAGATTAGAGTGGTGCTGGAAAAGCACAGCAGGTCAGGCAGCGTCCAAGGAACAGGAAAATCGTCGTTTCGGGCAGGAGCCCTTCATCATTCCTGATGAAAGGCTCCTGCCCGAAACAACGATTTTCCTGCTCCTTGGGTGCTGCCTGACTTGCTGTGCTTTTCCAGCACCACTCTAATCTTGACTCTGAACTTCATGACAATCTCTGCCTTTCCAGTGTAAGATTGTTACATTGAGGTTTTTGATCTTGGGTTTAGTTGACTTCTAATTGTAAGACTTTGATCAATTGCAGTCAGATTCGGAGCTGGGAGAGCTGGTCAGCCATCTGCAGGCCAGGTGAGTATGTGTGTATCTATGCAAACTTACAAAATTTATTCAGGCTCTCACTGCACATAAACACGACATGTAGCAAACAGCAGTGACGAGCAATTGTGCTCACGGTGGAACCTTAGTAATTGAAGTTTGGCTGACTGTGGCGTTGGTCTCTTGAGTGAGGTGTATCTTCGTTTTTTTTCCTTCCTGATGTATGCTGGTTCCATGAGGCATTGCACTTTTACACCTTTCAGGATACTAGTGCCTCACTGTGCTAACAGGATTAGATTTTGGTTTCACCATTGTTATCCATCCTGACCATATGACCACAGATGTTATGGTACTTTATTAAGCAAGCCAATGCGATTCAATTGGTCGAATGCAATTTTCTTTTGTAAATATTTTTATTGAGAAAAAAGATTTTAAATTTTTTACAAAATCATTACAAAACAGTGTAACAACCTTATAATATAAGGACAATAACAGTAAACAAACTACGACTCTACTACACAACCACTGAGGATAGAGAGAGAAAAAAAACTTACAAAAAATACAATTCAATAAATAGCTTAAGAAATATGAAATTAAATCATGTTGAACCAAAGTAAATTAAATTACATTCCATTAAGTTACCCAATCCCACCAAAGCTCCCCACCACCGGGAGCATCAGTAAGCAAACCCGTATTTGGTCAGGATTCTCCTCCCAGGGGCCCCTGGACTGCCAGACATAGCCATCATGGTTACGCAAAGGCCCTGATCAATATAGCCAACTAGTCTGCGACTGTATAATTCAGTTCTATCAAACAGGCCTGTTCTCTGGTGCACCATACTCCTGAGGAAGTCTGGGGAATGTGCACCATAAATAGTCTGCGCCAGCCTGAGCGTCCCGGGGGAATTCTTTGACACCCAGCTCTTAGAATGTTCTTCCTCACACAGAAAGAACGAATATTAAACAGCTTCTTCCCAAGTGCGTCCAAAGAGGGGAGTTCTGGCAAACTCAACAGGAGGGACACTGGATCCACCTTGACCTCAGTTCCAAAGACCCCTTCCAAAACAATCGCTATTGTACTCTAATACCTACAAAGCTTGTGGCATGATCACAAGCAATGAGTAAGAGTGCCGACATCTGTTTTATATTTGGGGCACACTGGGGATGCTCCTGTCTTAAATTTCACAGGCCGCTCCACTGCCAAATGAGCCCTGTTGAGTGCCTTCAATTGCATAACTTGTGTCCTGTTACAAATCAAGATCCCTTACATTCTCCCAAATATCCTCCCAAGCCTCTGACAAGATTTCTACCCCAAATTCATGAGTCCAGATTCTGCATTGCTGCTCAATGTCCTTTGAAACATTACCTCCTAACAAGTGATAGATGGTGCTGACCAAGAGAGTGGCCATAGACTGAAGCACTCTCCTCTCTATATCCGGCTTAGCATCAATGTAGTCCTTTTCTGTATGAAGTCCCTAACTTGAAAGTAATGAAAGAGGTCCCTCCTAGATAGCTCATATCTCTGAATCAGCTGCTCGAAAGACATCATGACCTCCCCGTCAAATAAATCTCCTAAACCAGAGACTCCTCTATACTCCCAGAGCTTAAAGCCTGAGACCATCGATCCCTGCTAAAATCTGAACATTCCTACTATGGGAGTGAGACGGGAAGTTTTTGTAAGTTGCCATCGCCTTGGAGCATCATTCTCCATGCTTTAACCGTGTTAAGGACAATCGGGTTTCTGCAATGGTCCTCATCTTGTCCAGAAACAATGAATTAACAAGGGGGCATTCTGCCTGGGAGGCCTCAATGTCCAATCAGATTGACCGTGGGTCCGGTAGGCCCAGTCATCCATGTAGGATAGTAAGGAACTCAATTGATATTTCTTAAAATCCAGGAAATCCAAACTTCCCCTCCCCTACGCAAGCTGCAAATTAACAAGCTTAATAAGAGACCACCTATGATGAAAGATCCAAGCCAACTATTCAGCCTCTGTAGTGTCTGCCTAGGTAGCATCAAAGGGAGCATGCAGATGGGATATAATAAGCGAGGAAGAACATTCATTTTGACCAGAACTATTCTACCCACCCAGGATATCGGAAAATCTTCCCAGTGCCGAAGGTCCTGTCTAATCTTCTTCAGCAACTGTACAAAGTTAGCTTTATATAAGTGATTGAAGTCCGGCGTGATAAAAATGCCTAAATACAAGAAACCTCCCTGTGACCACCTGAAAGGGAAATGGGTTCCATCCCCAAGATTGGATATTCTATAAAGTCCCCTATAGGCACGGCCTCCGACATCATAAAATTAATGTTGTAAAGTCTGGTTGAAGATTTGTAGCTCTGGTGTCCGTTGTTGTGGTTCTGTTCGCCGAGCTGGAAGTTTTTGCTGCAAACGTTTCGTTCCCTGGCTAGGGAACATCATCAGTGCTATTGGAGCCTCCTGTGAAGCGCTGCTTTGATGTTTCTTCCAGTATTTATGGTGGTTTGTTCTTGCCGCTTCCGGGTGTCAGTTTCAGCTGTAGTAGTTTGTATGTGGGGTCCAGGTCGATGTGTCTGTTGATGGATGTTCTTGCCGTTTCCGGGTGTCAGTTTCAGCTGTAGTGGTTTGTATATTGGGTCCAGGTCCATGTGTCTGTTAATGGAGTTAGTGGATGAATGCCATGCCTCTAGGAATTCCCTGGCTGTTCTCTGTCTGGCTTGTCCTATGATGGTAGTGTTTTCCCAGTCAAATTCATGTTCCTGGTTGTCTGAGTGTATGGCTACTAGGGATAGCTGGTCATGTCGTTTTGTGGCTAGCTGATGTTCATGGATGCGGATTGTTAGCTGTCTTCCTGTTTGTCCTATATAGTGTTTTGTGCAGTCCTTGCATGGTATTTTATAAACTACATTAGTTTGGCTCGTGCTGGCTATTGGGTCCTTTGTTCTAGTGAAAGTAACCACCCCAACACACACAAACGAAGCTGCATCAGGACACTATTCAAAAGAGCCACAACACACTGCAGTACACCAGAACTGCGAAAAGAGGAAGAGGAACACCTATACAAGGTATTTGCCAAAAACGGATACCCACGCAACTTTATCACCAGATGCCTAAGAGATAGACCACGGAACGAGGACATGCCACAACCAAAAGGACGAGCCATACTACCATACGTCAGGAGCGTCTCAGAACTGACAGCCAGACTACTGCGACCCTTAGGACTCATAACAGCACACAAGCCAACTTCCACACTCAGACAACAACTCACTAGAACAAAGGACCCAATAGCCAGCAAGAGCCAAACTAATGTAGTTTATAAAATACCATGCAAGGACTGCACAAAACACTATATAGGACAAACAGGAAGACAGCTAACAATCCGCATCCATGAACATCAGCTAGCCACAAAACGACATGACCAGCTATCCCTAGTAGCCATACACTCAGACAACCAGGAACATGAATTTGACTGGGAAAACACTACCATCATAGGACAAGCCTGACAGAGAACAGCCAGGGAATTCCTAGAGGCATGGCATTCATCCACTAACTCCATTAACAGACACATGGACCTGGACCCAATATACAAACCACTACAGCTGAAACTGACACCCGGAAACGGCAAGAACATCCATCAACAGACACATGGACCTGGACCCAATATACAAACCACTACAGCTGAAACTGACACCTGGAAACGGCAAGAACATCCATCAACAGACACATCGACCTGGACCCAATATACAAACCACTACAGCTGAAACTGACACCCGGAAACGGCAAGAACATCCATCAACAGACACATGGACCTGGACCCAATATATATACCACTACAGCTGAAACTGACACCTGGAAACGGCAAGAACATCCATCAACAGACACATCGACCTGGACCCCACATACAAACTACTACAGCTGAAACTGACACCCGGAAGCGGCAAGAACAAACCACCATAAATACCGGAAGAAACATCAAAGCAGCGCTTCACAGGAGGCTCCAATAGCACTGATGATGTTCCCTAGCCAGGGAACGAAACGTTTGCAGCAAAAACTTCCAGCTCGGCGAACAGAACCACAACATTAATGTTATACCCCAAAAATGAATCAAAGAGATTAATCACTTGTATTAAACTGGGCAGAGGTATCATTGGATTCACTTAAAAAGAGAAGAACGTCATCCACGTAAAGGGGGTGATCTTATGCCTACCTGACCCTACCTCTGGGGCAATTGTTTTGGGGTCCCTCTGGATGGCCTTCACTAGTGGCTCAATCACCAATGTAAATAATAGCAGCGAGAGAGGGCACCCTCATTGGCTGCCTCTGCCGGTACTAAGATTGTCTGACCTTATACCATTAGTGAGAACTGCTGCTTTTGGGTCACTACATAACTCTGCCATCCACCTGGCAAAAACCCCTCCAAGACCAAACCGCTCCAGTACATAAAAAAAATACAGTCACTCACTTTCTCTGCATCCAGTGAGACTACCAAGCCCGGAATCGATGCTAGCTGGCATACCTGAACCATGGTTAATACTCTTCTAATATTATTAGTCGGCCTATGACCCTTAATAAAACCTGCCTGGTCCTCTTTTGCAATGAAGGGCAAAACTCTCTCCAACCTTAATGCCAGCATTTTTGACAGAATTTTAAAATCCACATTTAGTAACGATATGGGCCTGTATGAGGTGTGATCCTCTGGGGCTTCCCTTTTCTTGAGAATAAGTGAAATATTTGCTTTTCTTGGAGAGGGTGGGAGGCTGTCCTGACTGTATGAGTAGTTATACGTATCCAACAGTGGTCCCGCCAGCATGTCTATTAACCCCTTGTAAAACTCACTTTGAAATCCATCTGGGCCAGGCGCTTTACCACTCTGGAGCTGCCTCACCGCCCCCTGTATTTCTTGGATTGTCAAAGGGACTTTCAGAAAAGACACCGGCTCTGAAGTTTCACCTTGAAGGTCCATCTTCACCAATCTGTCCTCACAGCTCTCCTACCGGTACAGCTCAAAGTTGGACTTCCTAAATGCTGCATTAATCTTTTTGGCATTGCAAGGTAGAGTACCAGCACTCTCTCTGATGGATACGATAGACTGGGGGCATTTTCTTTCTGGCCAGGCACACTGGATATCTACCTGGTTTATCACCATACTCAAATAACCTCTGTTTTGCAAAAGAGATTTCCCTCTTTGTTATCTGGGTGAGCGCAGCACTCTTAGTAGCCCTGAGGGCTGTAATCCGCTGCAATTGCAGATGACCTGTCAAACTCTGCTAACTCAGCTGCCTTCAGGTGAGCCCGAGCAAATGCTGCTCTCTCCCCTCTGCAGCTTCCACATCGCCAAGTAGGAAATAATCAAAACCCCGTGCATAGGCCTTGGCGGTCTCCCAGAGCACGGCCGGATTACTGGCCGTACCCAAATTAATGTCCCAAAAGATTTTAAATTCCCATGAAAAATACTCTATAAACTTGTTATCCTTCAAGAGGAAAGGATCCATGCGTCAGTGCTGCGAGCCTATCCCGTTAGCATCGACCTTGACCTCCAAGTACATTGCTGCATTATCAGAAATGGCTATGTTCCTAATTCTGCAAGACAGCACGAATTCAAAAGGTCAATGGGACAAAAAACATGTCAGTTCTGGTGTAGCACTAATGTGGGTTAGAGAAAAAAGGTGAAATCCTGACCTTCAGGGTGAAGATTGCGGGAACTTATGTGTGGGACCCCTAGGCATCCTGTCCATAAGTTGATTAAAGTCTTCCCCCTATACTTGTATGATCAAGGGTCATCAACCTGGAAAGTGTATCTGTTAAAAATTTGAGAGGATGTGTCGGGGGTCAATATGCATTCAAAATCCCATACTCCTCTCCATGTATTAAAGCTTTAAGAATTATAAAGCGCCCAAATTCACCCTTAATTTGGTCTAACAGTTGGAATGGAAGATTCTTCGGGATGAGTAGAGCAACTCCTCTACTTTTTGAAGTAAAGGATGAGAAAAACACCCATCCGAACCCTTCCTGCTGCAACTTCAAGTGCTCCTTATCGGTTAATTGTGTTTCTTGCAGCAAGGCTACAGTGACCCTCTCTTTTCTCAGGCTTGAAAGTATCTATTTCTCTTAATTGGTGAATGACCCTCCTTAACATTCCAGGTGCACCATTTAAACGAATGGTTAGCCATATGAGACAGTTCATGACACCCACCCAGGAAGAAGAGTGCCGTTGTGCGCCGAGTGAAAACAGCAAACAGTACATATAAATTTTAAAATACAACTACCAAAATTACCAAATCACTAACATGCATGCCAATACTCTTGAGGAGGAGGTAAGGTCTATATAAATAGCAAGGTATGATGTTATTTAAATCCCCAACCCTTTAAAAGGCAAAAAATGCTGCCTGTGTCATTGCATGGTTTAAAAAAAAACACTCTGTTCTAGCATTGACAATAACCATTTGTTGATATTACCTTAAGGACTATCGTTATAATACCATGTTTTTGTGAAAGGGAAATCATGTTTAACCATTTTATTGGAGCTTTATGAGAGTAACATACGCTGTGAATGAAAGGGATCCTGGAGACAGACTACGCTTGGATTTACAGAAAGGGTTTGAGAAGTTGCCACTTCAACAGTGTTTTTCCAGAAAATAAAAGCTCATGAAGGAGGGAATGATATGTTAGTGTGGGTAATATATTACTGGCTGGAAAAATACAGAGTATAAACAGATGTATTTCTAATTGGCAGGGTGTGATGAGTGGAGTCGGTAAGTGTTTCTGCCCGGCCCTCAACTTTATAGAACAAAGAACAAAGAAAATTTACAACCCTCCAAGCCTGAGCTGATCCAAATCTACTGTCTAAACCTGTCCCCAATTCCTAAGCATCTGTATCTCTCTGCTCACTACCTACTCTGTCTGTCTGGATGCAACTTAAATAAATCTACCATGCCTGCCTCTACCACCTCTGCCGGCAACGCGTTCCAGACACCCACCACCCTCTGTGTGAAGTACTTGCTGCGTGTATCCCCCTTAAACTTTCCACCTCTCACCTTGAAAGCGTGACCTCCCGTTATAGAATCCTTCACCCTGGGAAAAAGCTTATCTCTATCCACCCTGTCTATACCCTTCGTGATTTTGTAAACCTCAATCAAGTCCCCTCTCAAACTCCATTTTTCTTATGATAGTTAAATTAATGACAAAAGTATCTAGGAAAGTATATTGCGAAGAGGACAGAAGGAAGTTGCGCACCAACATAGATAGGTTGGAGAGAGTGGGCGATTTGCTAAATTAAATATAATATGGGAAAATATGAAATTGTTGTGTATGGCTGGAAGAATAAACACAGGGCATTTAATTGAATGGAGACTGCCTGTAGAATTCTGAGGTGTAGGTGTTAATGGGCTTAATTCGTAAAATGTATGCAGTAATTAATGCAAGCAATTTACAAAACTAATTATGTGCTATTCTTTATAATGAAGAATTGAATATAAAAGTAACAGGTTACGCATCAGTTATGCAGAACACAGGTGAAACTACAGGTCAATACTGTGCAATTTTGGTCTCCTATTTAAGGAAGGTTTGAAGCCATTCAGAGGAAGTTCACTAGATTGAAACCTGGAATGAGTAGATATGTCTTCTTTGTCTTCTGAGGAAATGTTGGTCAGACTGACTGTTTTTACAGGCAATTAGAAGATCAAGAGGCGATTGATTGAAGTGAAGAACCAGAGTGGCCTTAAGTTGAACTTGGAAAGTTTGTTTTCTCTCGTGGGTGAGTATGGACCTAAATGGACATGGTTTTAAAATGATTGGTCTATGTTTCAGGGCAGAGATGATAATTTATATTCTTTCAAAGTGTTATTGCAACGTTTGACCTCTATACTTCAGAAGAAGGTGGAGACTGATAGATTCTTGCTGGGGAAGGAAAGCAAAAGTTATTAGGTAGAGATGAGAAGGTGGAATTTGAAACACAAATGCATCAGCTCTAACTTCACAGAATGATGGAACAGACTTGAGGAGGTGAATAGCCTACAGCTGCTCCCAGTTCATGTGTTGGTATAACATTATTTATTTTGGCTGCTTTTCATAACCTTTCATTCTCTCAGCAGGGGTCTCCTACATTCTCCTAAGTTTGATTGACAGCTCAGAGAAATTATTAAAGAATTAGTCGGGCTGATTTGAGGTGATGAATAAAAACCTATTTTCCTTGGTGATTACGTACTTGTGTGAATTTGAAAGTTTTGAATGGGCTTTCATAAAGTATTTTTTAATATGGTGAAGGCTGCAATAAATATTTAGAACACAATTTATTTAATCTCAGAATGGCTTGTGTGATCTCCGATTGTGTATTCTGGGTGAGTTGGATTGGATGGTGTAAGAGCAAAAGGTGGCATGTGTGGTGGTATGAGTTGATTTTAAGTTAGCATGGGGTTATAAAGGGCCCTAGGATTGGATGGTTTGGTATAGGTTGGTATCAAGTTGGCATGATAGCTGCAGAGACAGCAGAAGGAAGGTGAGGGAGCAATGAGTCTCATGAAAGGTAGGAGGAGCCATTGTGGATAAATGATGGGAAACCGCAACAAGGATAGAATTCCCCTGGTCCTCACATTCTATCCCATGAATTCCAAATCCAGCGTATCATCCTCTGCCATTTTCACCACCGACAGTCAGACCCCACCACCAAAAATATATTTCCCTCCCCACCCCTATTTGCAATATGTAGGGACTGGTCCCATGATTCCCTCGTTAGGTCCACACTCCCCACCAATCCCCTCTCCACACCTGGCACCGTCCCTGTCACTGTAGGAGGTGCAAACCCTGCCCCCCCACCTCCCTCTGCATCTCCATCCAAGGTCCCAAAGGATCATTCCAAATCTAGCAGAGATTTATTTGCATATCCTCGAACCTCACTTATTGTATCCATTGGATGTAGTCTCCTCTACATCAGAGAGACTGAGCGCAAACTCATGGAACATTTCAGGCAACATCTCTAGTCTGTATGCACTAATCAAGCCCATCTTCCTGTAGCCGTCCATGCCGACTCCCCCTCCCACTCCCCCCATGACTTATCCGTTCTGGACCTCCTCCGCCATCTGAACAAGACCACCCACAAGCCAGTAGAGGAACACCTCATCTTCCATCTTGGGGGTTTACAACCACATGGCCTCAACATCGAATTCACCAGTTTCCAAATCTCCTCTCCACCCGCCCCAACCTAGTTCCAACCCTCTGACTCAACTCTGCCTTCTTGACCTGATCTATCTGTCCATCTTCTTTCCCACCCATCTACTCCACCCTTCCCACCAACTTTCCAGAATCACCCCCTACCTTCACCACCTATCACCATCCCGCCTACTTTTCCCCAGCCCCATCCCCCCATTTATTTCTCAGCTCCCATCCCCTCCCAGTCCTGATGAAAGGTCTTGCCCGAAACGTCAACTCTCCTGCTCCTCAGATGCTGCCTGACCTTCTGTGCATTTCTCTAGTGCCACACTTTATTGAATCTGACTCTCCAACATCTGGCATCTTCATTATCTCCTATATGCTCGCAGAGTTGAACATGGGGACTGGCTGATAGGTAGACTGTGTGTGAGGATCGGGGGAAGGATGGCCTGAAAGATGAGCGAACAGCTGGGACCATGGGGGTGAGTAGGAGGGATCTTTAGACAGTCCATCTTAATACTTGGAAGGTGCTTGTGCCCATTTTAATCTGTGTCCAGGGACACAGGCCTGATTCCATTTCACCCATCCCTTGGGGCTAATGTTGGAGCTGACTGAGCACTTTTCCCTAAGGCAAGTTGAGAAAGTTGGGAAATTTCCTGACTCTGTTTGCGGCCCTTTCGGAGCAAAAATCCAGCCAAACCTCTCTTCACCTTCGGACACGCTGACTGTCACCTGTATGATTATTTTGTTTTTAACTTCATAGCTTTTAGTAATTTGGTCTTGCGTGACTGGATTGTTTTACTTGACTTAATCAAAATAATTTCTAACTGCTACTTCAGGGTTTCTGATGTTAATGTTCATTGCTGTCTTGAAACCTTGACTGTTGGCACAGTTTCTCACTTAGCCTCTTGGTTCAATCTTTTTTTTTAACTTGTTTGTGAGATGTGAACATCACTGGCAAAGCCAATATTTGGTGATTGACCATCTTGGACTGTTTTGTAATGCACTGAGAGAAACTCTCTATCGCTTGGTCAACTACGGGCAGCCATTATTGAACTAACTTCACTTACACCTCCGCAACAGATGGGACAACAGAGAGGGCAATATAGCAAAATGGTCAGGTCTTGTAATTTGCTACACAGTCCATAGAGTATATAGTAGGGATTAAATATAATAATAGAGCTGTTAGGCAGGTAGTTTCAGGACTGTGATCCAGTGAGTGTGAAGGAAGGGCATTATCATTCCAAGTCAGGACAGTGGTTCATTTGGAGGGGATCTTTCAGGGTTTGGCACTTCCATGTGTCTGACGCTGCTTTGCTTCTGGGCAGTAGAGATGGTCGGATTGGAAAATGCTGTTGAAGGTGGTTTAACAAGTTGTTGTAGCACATCTAGTACACACAGCTGCCGGAAGGGGATGAGTGAATGTTGAAAGTGGTGGATGTGGTGTCAGTCAAGTGGGTTTCTTTTCTCCTGGATGGTGTCAAGCTTCTTCAGTGTTGCTGCCGCTGCACTCATCCAGGCAACTGGGGACTATTTTGTCACATACCTAACTTACAACTTGTAGCTGGTGGACAAGTCTCGGCAAGTCAGGAGGTGAGTCACTCATCACAGAATTCCTATGCTTTGACCTGGTCTTGGAGTTCCAGTATCGATTCAGCTGGTCCAATACACTTTCTGGCTGATGATAACACCTGGGATACAGATCATCAAGGCAATGGTTCGATTCTCTCTTGTTGGGTATTGCAATCGCCTTTCACTTGCCCTGCATGAACATTTGTTATCACTTATCACCCAATCCTAGAAGTCTTGTTGCTTACAGACACAGGCTACTTCAGTATTTGTGAAGTTTGAAATGGCACTAAAAACTGTGTAATTATCAGTGAACAGCAACTCCATTTCTCCCCTTACGATGGAGAGGCGATTATTGATGAAGCGAGGACTCTAGCTAAAGGAACACCCACATGATCGCCTCGGCTGATTGACCCCAGTCAGTGAGGTTGCCTCCCAGTTCCCATTCACTTCGGTTTACTCTGGCTCTTTGATGCCACTATCCATTTCAAAACAGTATAAGTTTTTTTTGTCAAATCGTTTAAGTTCTGTCCAAAAACCTTCAATTCGTCCAGGGACGTGGCAACCAATAATCTCACAGCAGCTGTGAGAAGAAGCCTTCTGTGGAGGAGAAAAACACAAGACCATTAATTCACTTTAAAACAGCGATTGCAAAATAATTTGCCAATGATATTTCCGGAGAAGGATTCTGAAAAGGAAATCTGAAAAAAGTTTGCAATGTGTGCGGTCGTCATATTGGATGGTGTTCTTGTTAAAATTACAGAGCAAAGAATTTCAATTACCTTTGTTAGAACAGATTACCATGTGATTCGATGTGCAAGACACATATATCACTGCTGTAGATGCACTACATTTACAAGGGATATGATCGGACACTGCTGAATACATTCATTTTTATTTATAAAATTGAAATCTATTCATGAATTAGACAGGAACCCGAGTCTGAAGGGAAAACACACTTGAACGCTGAGTAATTTTGGAAAATAGGATTAGTCAAACACAATTAGACCTTTCAATAATTATAATTTACAGATGAACTTCAGTCGGATTTTGACTTAAGCAAATTTACACTTGTCAGATTTCAGAATAAGGAGTGGGATAGAAAGGAAAAGGGGAATTTGGACAGAAATAGTGATAGACCCAACATCTCACACCCCGTCCTCATGTGGTTGAAATTTAATCACTTTGAGTTCAGTGAGACTACAGTGAAAGAGAGGGATTGTTCTGGGCAATGGAATGAAGGCTAGACTGGGAGCACTAGTTCTGGTAAAGTTTCACTGTGTTACAGATTTCACTGACAAATTCCCAAATGGTGAACGCTTAGAAGAGTTACTTCACCCTTCCCCCACTCTAGTGCTTTACTAAGTATGTATAATTTATAAGATGCAGGCTGGGCCCACTTAACTCATCTCATTTTGTTGGATCAGTCTCATTCATAGGCACCTTCTTAACAGCAACCTTTGCTTTGCTTGCATCATATGGGGTGGGTTGTGACCATTTGTGAGTATCATTAAACCGTAATAGCGGGTTCCACCTCTCTCCAGATTTGCACTCCCATCAAATAAACTGCTAATTAGCTGCCCCTCATTTTGTCTCATCATATAAAGTCAAAATCAACTTCCTGGCCTGTTTTGTCACTTACATCGACTCTGGGGCTGGATTTTACTGCACACCCTCGCCTTCTTACCAGGCTTATTTTAGAGGATGTATTCCCATTGTCCCTCCCCCAAAATTCCCTCGCCCTTACCTTTTATCTCAGCCTGCTTGGCACACCAGCCTCATTCCTGAAGAAGGGATTATGCCCGAAATGTTGATTCTTCTGCCCTTCGGATGCTGCCTGGCCTGCTGTGCTTTTCCAGCACCACATTTTTCAACTCTGATACTCCAGCATCTGCAGTCCTCTGCTTATTTTAGAGGATGGCAACATAAAACATGGCAGATAGCTTGCCCACTGCCTTCCCACCCATTCCTGACCAAATCCCTATCATATTGGAGGTGAATGGGTGCTGGAATTGGGATCCCAACCAGTTGAAGGTAAGCCCTTTAGCCTGTAAATGTTTTAAAACTGCATGATCCCTCTGTCCATGTGTTTCAACCATCTCATCATGAATTAATATGTCATCCCTGTGGTGTATGACACCTTCAAATTCTTGCTGGAAAAGCGCAGCAGGTCAGGCAGCATCCATGGAGCAGGAGAGTCGACGTTTCGGGCATAAGCCCTTCTTCAGGAATGAGGCTGGTGTGCCAAGCGGGCTGAGATAAAAGGTAGGGGGGAGGGAATTCAGGAAGGGCTCATGCCTGAAACGTCGACTCTCCTGCTCCTTGGATGCTGCCTGACCTGCTGCGCTTTTCCAGCAACACATTTTCAGCTCTGATCTCCAGCATCTGCAGTCCTCACTTTCACCTTCAAATTCTTGTAATACATTGGACATAGTCCTTCGTAAAGTCTTTGGGGCTGAGGCCCAAACGTCATTGAAGCAAAATCTTCCAAATAGAGTGATAAAGAAGGACACACTCTTGTTCTGTTGTTGATGACATTGCCGGAACCCACTGATAGCTTCAAGTGTCATGAAAACCCGGTTTTAAAATAGAGTTACCCAAATGTTCATCCACTGTAGACAGAGGTTGGAGTTTCCCTCTCCACAGATTGTTGAGTTGTGTTAGGTTGATGCATATACTGATGGATATCTCATTAATTCGAAGCATGATACAGGAGCAAATGTTTTATCAGATTCAATCCTACAGCTGAAGAAAGAGAAGTTACAGCTCACAGAGATAAAATTTTCAGGTATGGGTGGCATAACTCCCACTGAGTATGGGTTGAGACATTACCAATGTCCAAAAACTGCTTACTTGGTTTTGCTATCAGGGAATTGGTGTCCATTCTGGTCATTTCCTCAAGTTACTTTGAACTTGATTTATCAGGAGTCTTCCTCCATGTGCATCCTTCCACAATGTGATCCTTCTACTGAGTTTCCCTATTCCTGTGGACATTTTGAGTATCCCTTTTAGTCCTAAACTGTTCAACTTAGAGTCATAGAATTATAGAGATGGACAGCATGGAAACAGATCCTTCAGTCCAACGTGTCCATGCCGACCATATATCCCACCTGTCCACGACTTTTCCTCATTTATATAAATGATTTGGATGTGTGTATAAGAGTTATAGTTAGTAAGTTTGCCGGTGACACTAAAATTGGAGATGTAGTGGACAGCGAAGGGGGTTACCACAGATCACAATGGGATCTTGATCAGCTGGGCCAATGCGCTGAGAAGTGGCTTCATTGATCTTTTGAAGAAAATTGATGGCAAAGGATCCATCCTTACAAAAGAGTGATGTTTCTTGATTAATTTTGTTTACAATCAATGCTATCTTACGCCACTGTGGAGTTGCTCATAACATACCTTTGATCTGAAGCCACTTATATGTAGAATCAAAGAATCCCTTCTGTGTGGAAGCAAGCCATTCAGCTCATCAACCCCACACCCTCTGAAGAGCATTCCACCCAGATCCAGCTCCTTTCCCTGTCCCTGTAACACTGCATTTCCCATAGCAAATCCACTTAACCTGCACGTCTTTGGACTGTGGGAGGAAACTGGAGGAAATCCACATAGACACAAGGAGAATGTGCAAATCCCACATAGACAGTCACCCGAGGCTGGAATTGAACCGGGGTCCCTGGCACTGTGAGGCAGCAGTGCTAACCACTGAGCCACCATACTGCCCATACCTTGTAATTTTATCTCCATAGGCTGTAACTTGTCTTTCTTCAGTTATAGTATTAGATTTGATATAACAGCGACACTTGCCCCTGTATCATGTTTCAAATTAGTTAGATGTCCATTGATATAGATAGGAGGTTCTACAAGACTTGAGTCAAAGAATGCTTTGGATATCTTCTGTGATGCTATTGGTTCTTTCACATTAATATCTTTGCATGAGTAACCATTTTACATGTTGTTGCTCTGAAACTGAGCACTATTCTTCTGTAACATTCTTCTGTCATTGCTGAGCTGCCATTGCACTTGTGAGACTTTTCTATTCCATAAAACTGACACAGATCCTTAGTATACGCTGTTCAACCGACATTTTGTATTGGCTTGTCATATGTGGGTTTTACAGTATTTATATATTACCAAGTAAATAGGCTCTACTGCTCACCAGAAATAAAGTTGTCCTTCTCCTCTCAGGATTTGTCTGGGATTCTTCCTGCTTCTAGCACAAACTGCATAGTTTCTCCAAAGACAAAACTTCTTTGAAGTTTGTCTAAATCTGACAAAGATTTATCAACAATTCTAACACTAATTTGTGTTTTTCATTTTTGATTTCAAAACTCCATTGTCCTAATTTTCCACTAATTTGCAGTGATCATTATTTAAATTATTGATGGATTCTCTGGAGTTCGGAATTACTCTGTTAAATGTTGTTCTTTCAAGATTCTCATTTGTTATCAGACAAAAGTAATTGTCAAAAGCTTGAAGAACTCCTTCAAAGATTATCTGTATCTTCTTTTATATTTTGGCTATTTACACCAATACATCATATTGAATCAATAGTGTATTTATCAGTTAAGCATGAGGTTTATTATTTGATTTTGATGTAATTTTGTATTATAAGAATTGTTTTCTCCAAGATGTCTAGTTTCGTGCTCTATTCACCCTATATCCAAAATTGAGTTCTGCAGCAAATATTATTCCTCCTGTCACATCTTCCTAATGTGACTATTTATTCTTCTTATTTGAAAGCTTTTAAATTCTGCAGTGTATCAATCAGTGTATAATTTATTTCACTTGAAAACTTCTGCAAAGAGTAATGATACTTTTTCCCCTTAACCCTGCAGGTTTTCATGCATTTTTTTTGCATTGAGAGTTCCCTCCTCCAAATCGAGTAAAATAGAGGCTTTTTTTCACTTTGAAATGAAACGTTGCATGTCTTTTATTACAACTTTCCCAAATAATGTCTGGAGCCTGTGGCCTTAATAAGTTCTTCCTGCAGCAATGTGATTTAAATTATGGATCTTCAGCTCTTATCGCAACCTCAAAAGTCTTCTGCTGTTAGATCCTGTCTGTTGTAGGTTTTAAATTGCCCCTTTTGCTACATTCCCAAAGTGCAACATCAGTATCAAATACTTCTATGGCCCTTGGGTTCCCTACTGCAGTTGCACCTCTGAGTGTTTCTTGCTTCAGAAGTGAAGCTTATTGCAAATCCTAAATATACCTTTTGTTACTTCTGTCTTACCAGTTTGATTTTTGTGACACTACTTGAAAAGTTTTCCCCTCAGTGAACAGGGATTTTACTTACAGAGCTGTGCTACCTAGCTGAATATCTGACTGGCAATGGTGTTACAGTTCTTCACTTTAACTGCGATGTTTTGCAATTCTTATCAGGTCTGAACTAAAGATTTTAGCCTGGAGTGCTATTACTCTCTTGAAGGTCAATATTAGTTGCATTAATAATTCCCCCATCAAGGTCAGACTGGATAGCCTCTCATTATTTGGCCTCTCCCTTGCAGCCTTTTTAATAATTGTACCAGGTTTCCAGACCTCTAATCATTTGGTACCTGGCCTTCATTAACTGAGGTTTGGAAAATGATCCTCAGAATACCTACTATTTCTTCATTGGCTTCCTTTAATAGCCTGGGTGCAAATTATCCTCCTCCAAGGTCAGCGATTCCATCAGTAATTTATTTCTCACTGTACTTATTTTATCTAAATGTTCACACTCCTCATCTCTAACTGGAATGTCTGCACATTCCTTGCCTTTGTGAAGATTGAGACAAAACATTGATTTAGAATCTGCCAAATCTTCTCTATCTATGTACAACTTATCATGAACATCTCTGATAAGGCTAATCCTTTTCCTCAGTCATTCTTTTGCTCTGAATATAGAAAATAGACAATAGGTGCAGTAGACCATTCTGCCCTTTGAGCCTGCACCACCATTCATTATGGTCATAGCTGATCATCCTCAATCAGTATCCTGTTCCTGCCTTATCGCCATAACCCTGGATTCCACTATCCTTAAGATCTCTATCCAACTCTTTCTTGAAAGTACCCAGAGACTTGGCCTCCACAGCCTTCTGCAGCAGAGCATTCCGTACACCCACCACTCTCTGGGTGAAGAAGTTTCTCCTCAACTCTGTTCTAAGTGGCCTACCCCTTATTTTTAAACTGCGTCCTCTGGTTCTGGACTCACCCATTAGCTGAAACATGCTTCCTGCCTCCAGAGTGTCCAAACCTTTCATAATCTTATACGTCTCAATCAGATCCCCTCTCAGCCTTCTAAACGGAAGGGTATACAAACCCAGTCGCCCCAGTCTTTCAACATATGATAGTCCCACCATTCCAGAAATTGACCTTGTGAACCTACGCTGCATTATATTGATAAAACAGTTTTGGAATTTCCTTAATTTCAATGGCCAATACTTTTTTCGTACACTCTCTTTGCACTGCGGGCTTTCTTTCAAACTTCACCCCTGTAACTTCCATAATCTTCAAAGCTTTTCTTCAGATTCCCCTATTTTTCTGCTCTATCTTACACAATTTGGTTTTCTGGATGGTGAGGGGACTTTAGGCCTGACAGGACCATTCATTTCATCTGCAGGCACACATCTGCACTGTGGTGTACCCACCTTCCTGAAGCTGCTATCCACATAGTCCTCAGCCTCGGAATTCTCAGCAATGATTCCATGCTCAAACCTGAAGATTCAGCTGATGACACTTCCTGCAGAGGTGCTCTTTTGGGACACATAGTATGTCCAGACGTACTAGACAATTTATTCTCCACTTGGTGCACCTGGCCTGCCATGTCATTTTAAAACAAATTTATTGGCATTAGAATGGTGGGAAAAATGTACCAACATTCAACTATCAGCTTCTTTCCTTCTACCTAAGTAACCGACTCCAGGAAGCAGCTTCCCATAAAGATTCCCTGCTTGGACTTTTTTCTGTCACTTCCACCATCCCCCTTTCACGTTGGGTTCAAACCCCTGGGCTGCTTCCTTCTCTCTGTCTCCTCCCCCCCCACCCCCCTCCCCCCCTCAATTCCTCTGCTCTAGATTTAGATTGTATGGAGCATAATGCAGTCTCCAACAATGACCCTTTCAGAACTGTTGCCTTCTGCAACCCTCACTGGGTGTGATGCATGGCAGGCCCCCTGTGTTTGGATTCAGAGCGATGTTCATGCTCTTCCCTTTCTCATTTCAATGTTTGGGGCGTGCAGCCCATTTCTGTACAGCTGCTACAGGGACACCTGCCCTGATGGTGAAAATCCAGAGTTTCTTAACAAGTTGAAGAGTAGAAGGAACAGAGAAACCCCAGGCCTGCTTTCAAAGGTATAATAGTCTCCTTTGAGGTTGATTTGTGAAGTACCCCTTCTGAGGGCTCAGTACACCCACTCTCCATGGATATGGACCTGCCATCTGTTGAAATAGGCTAGACACTTTCAGTTCGGAATGAATTCAGACACTTTCTCAAGGTTCCTAGGAAAGGAAGCACAACCAGCTAAGAAGCTTGGGACAGGATGAAGGATGGGGTCAATTTGAACTTCAGGATGGAGTTACTGTGTTGGAACTGACAAGGTTGGGGAAGGTTTCAGACAGCATTCCATGGTTTACTGCATCTCTTCCAGCTTTACAGTCAAGTAAACATTTAGAAAAAAAATAAATCTACCTTTATGCTGTCAGCCAGCAGCAGTCCGTTTGAGGATGTCAGCTAGACCCTATTGGTCTGGATTCCTTGATAGGAGCCAACTTTGCACAAGAGACCTCAGCTAGCCATTAGGTCAATTATTTGCACATGAATTATATCCAAAAAAAAACAGCAGAGAGTGACTTCTAGACTGTAACTGAATGCTAAGGTTTCATGCAAGGTTTACAGAGACAGCTGAACTTCGCGATGCATGCACCATCTTATTACTCATTCCCACCCACACAACCAAAACTATTAGGTAAATAATTCACTCCCTCCCACACCGAACTGCAATACATTACTCACATATTAACTGTCCCGCAAAAAAACTGCAAGATTTGGCATCTTTTGGTATCTTCATTTCCAAAGCTCACTGCCTCGGAATGTGAGCACCTGCAGGCTTGGGCAAATACTGACCAGTGAAGCCCTTTGATTCTACACAATCCTGGTTTCTGTATGAAAAAGGAGACTGTATCTTGAATATGTGCCGATCTTTGGAAGCCAACCCTCAGCCTCTTTTAAAGCAGATCTGTTTGTGTTATGGGGCATTAAAGTTATTGTTGCCACTTCAAAGGCATTGTGTCAAACTAAAGAACTAAATATTGGCGCAAAGCATCTCAACTGATGGACCCTGCTAAAAGACAACATCCTCATAGCAATGGGCCCTTCAGCATGTCTGAAAAATATCTGTTTATATATGCATTCATTCCCTCATACCACAGGTAGGGTCATTTCAACAGAGAGAGACTATAATCTGCTGTCATTAATCCTCTGACATGGGAACTTGTACAGAAAAAGTTTCATATCTGAATTGCATCATTAGAATGGTTTATACCATTTATCAAAGCTTGGATTTTATACTCTCAGCTGCTTCTGGGATAATGGGGATCCACCATTATTCATTATTCTAGCCATAGGCTAACATTCAAAGACTTCTGCTGGTCTCCATTGCTTTACAGTGTTTGACCCTGGGAAAACCGGCAAGTGGGACTAGATTGGGTTGGGATGACTGGTCGATATGGATGAGTTGGACCATAGGTTCTGTTTCCGTGCTGTACATCTCTATGACTCTATGACTATGACTCTATGACGACCTTGCTAGGACTGGACTCACTGGAGTTCCTCAGTCAGGAAATCCAGGCATTTCCATAGACTGACAGTGAATAAAAGGGTTGGAATTTCAGGTTCATTTTTAACACGTGAGCATGAAGAAAATTAGCATGCAGAAGGACAAGAGTGAAAATTCTTTTTATTTCCCATCAGGTGAAATATTTTCAGGGAATGACAACATGGAGTTTAAGGGAAATAGCTATTATCTGATCAGTAAAAGACAAGATAAATGAGTCCAACTTTTATGAAGGAGAATTTAAGTTATTTCTCGTCATTTGGTTCTGAGTAAGAATTATTGCAAGGAAAGAAGTGAGACATTAAATATTGAAGTGAGGATTAAATATTGCTTTCACCATTAAAACTAACAGCATCCTGCAGTCACTACATACTTTTTGTTCAGTCAAAAATATGTACCTTTCTTTATAACAGTATCCTGCGTCTTTGGAGGCTTCCTGATGTGGCAACTGTACAATTCAAGATCGGAGATGGTTACAGAGAGTGGTGAACTCAGCCCGGACAATCACAAAGGCCAACCTCCCATCTGTAGAATCCGTCTACCAGGCTCATTGTCAAAGAAAGGCTGCCAGCATTCACAAAGATCCATCCCACCCTGGCAATGCTTTTCTACAATCTCTATCATCAGGGAGAAGGTACAGAAGCCTCAACACAAGCACCAGCTGGTTTTGCAACAGTTTCTACCCTACTGTTGTTAGAATACTGAATGGACTCTCAAATTTTTAACATTCGTCTGTACCTGTGTTTTTGTTTTTGCTGCTGTTTACTTCTTATTTACTATCTGTGCTATTTAACTCTGTGACCTGCCTCACAAGACAAAGCTTTTCACTGTGTCTTGGTACATATGACAATACATTTAATTCAATTCAATTCAGTTCAATACAGGAAGTCCTTTAAAGGCGTAAAGTTGCTCAGTTACAAAGATCAGCTGAGATAAATCAGAGAGGTGCACTGTGGAAATTGTAAGACTATCCCATAACCTCCAAGTCCTGCTTAGATACAAGTGATGTGCCAGAGGATTAGAGAATTGCAAATATCACACCTTGATGATAAATAGATGCAAGTGCAGGTCAGAGAATTTTACTACAAAGCCGTTAGAAATAATCACACATGACAAAAGTAGCAGTTTCCTGGAGAAATGAAAATTAGTGAATGAAAACCTACATAGATTTATTAAGGGCAAATTTCATTCAATCAATATGTTTGAGTTTTCTGTTGAAATAACAGGGTGGATAAGGATAATGGCTGAAAATGTGTTGCTGGAAAAGTGCAGCAGGTCAGGCAGCATCCAAAGAACAGGGGAATCGACATTTCGGGCATAAGCCCTTCTTCAGGAATGAGGAAAGTGTGTCCAGCAGGCTAAGATAAACAGTAGGGGGGAGGGGCGTTGGAGATGCGATAGGTGGAAGGAGGTCAAGGATAATGAAATTCATGCAATGAACTGGATGGTAAAAGACAGAGGGTGGTGGTGGAGGGTTGTTTTTCAGACTGGAGGCCTGTGACCATTGGAGTGACACAAGGATTGGTGCTGGGCCCTGTACTTTTTGTCATTTACATAAATGTTTTGGATGTGAACATAGGAGGCATAGTTAGTAAGTTTACAGATGACACCAAAATTGGAGGTGTAGTAGACAGCGAAGAGGGGTCCCTCAGATTACAACGGGATCTTGATCAGATGGGCCAATGGGCTGCGAAGCAGCAGATGGATTTTAATTTAGATAAAGGTGAGGTGCTGCATTTTGGGAAAGCAAATCTTAGCAGGACTTATACACTGAATGGTAAGGTCCTGGGGAGTGTTGCTGAACAAAGAGACCTGGGAGTGTAAGTTCATAGCTCCTTGAAAGTGCAGTCGCCGGTAGATAGGATAGTGAAGAAGGTGTTTGGTATGCTTTCCTTTATTGGTCAGAGTATTGAGTACAGGAGTTGGGAGGTCATGCTGTGGCTGTGGTTCGGCCACTTTTGGAATGTTGCATGTAATTCTGATCTCCTTCCTATCAGAATGATGCCGTGAAACCTGAAAGGTTCAGAAAAAATTCACGAGAATGTTGTCAGGGTTGGAGGGTTGGAGCTATGGGGAGAGGTTGAATAGGCTGGGGCTGTTTGTTCTGGAACATAGGAGACTGAGAGGTGGCCTTATAGAGGTTTATAAAATCGTGGTGGGCATGGATAGGATAAATAGACAAAATATATTTCCTGGGGTGGGGGAGTCCAGAACTAGAGGGTATAGGTTTAGGATGAGAGGGGAAAGATATAAAAGAGACCTAAGGGGCAACTTTTTCATGCAGAGTGTGGTGTGGGTATGGAATGAGCTGCCAGAGGATGTGGTGGAGATTGGTAGAATTACAATATTTAAAAGGCATCTGGATGGGTATAGGAATAGGAAGGGTTTGGAAGGGTATGGGCCAAATACCGTCAAATGGGAATAGATTAGGTTAGGATATTTGTTCGGCATGGACGAGTTGGACCGAAGGTTCTGTTTCTGTGCTGTACATCTCTATGAATCTATGATTCTAATGTATAAGGACTTCCAAAAGGTGTTTAATGAAGTGGTCCTTATGAAGGTCAGGCAGCAGAGTCAAAGCATAAGGAATGAACAGGACAATGGAAACTTGGCAAGGATGCCCTGAGACATGGTATTTTGGCAAGACCATGCAAACACTGTGGGAACGGATGAATGGACACCATGCAACAATCGCCAGACTGGGATGTTCTCTCCCAGTCAGGAAACACTTCAGCGGTCAGGGGCATCCAGTCTCTGACCTTCAGGTAAGCGAGCTCCAAGGCAGACTTGGAGATACACAGCATCGCAGAATCGCCGAGCAGAAACTGATAGCCACGTTCTGTACCTATGGGTACATGTCACATCATTGTGACCCCACTGCACTGTTCTGTATCTGTAAAATTGTCCTTGCTGTCCTGTTTTCATACCATCATCTAGATAAATTATAATGATCTTTCTACCTTAATTAGTTTGTACAGTTTTGGATTAGTTATTACTTTGGTTAGACCCTTAACATGTGACTCTTACACCTAACATATTATTCCAGCCATGTGGTTTGTCTCCAGCACTTACTTCTTTTTGATTCTTTGTAATTATCTTATTGCTTCTTTTAATCAGATTCTAAGTCATCCCTTTTCTTGTTATTCAGCTGTTGACACTTTACTAACACTGTCTGACACTCTTGATCACCTGCAGAGACCTATTATTTGGCCTGTTGACATTCCACTCACATCATTTATAAACTCTGTGCCTGGGTGTTCTCTTCACCTGACGAAGGAGCAGTGCTCCGAAAGCTTGTGAGTTCAAATGAACTTGTTGGACTATAACCCAGTGTCATTTGACTTGTAATGTTGTCCACCTCAGCCCAACACGAGCATCTCCACAAAATGGCAACATGGTAATGAAGTTGGCTGAGTGACAGGAAACTAGGGGAAGCTGACTGATTCTGTTTGAAGGTCATTGTCCTGAAATGTTAACCCTGTTTCAGCTTCCACAGATCGTCTGAATACTTTTCAAATTTGCTGTCTTTATTTCAGACTTCCAGCCTTTGCATCATTTAGTTCTTGTGGAAGTGGCAAAATGGGTGTAAGAATTCATGGACCTGGGAATAAATGTGCACACATTGTTGAGGAAGTGATCAGTAAGATCACTGGGCTTTGTAAACAAATACATTCAACAGAAAAGACAGGAAGTAACGGTGAACCTTTAAAAGACACTGCAACTGGAGTTTCATGCCTGAATCTGAGCATCGTGCTTTCGGAAGGCCGTAAAGCCATGAAAGATGGAAAACGTTGAGGTAAAAACATGACAAGAATGGTTCTAACGTGCAGTTGTGAAGATAAATTCGGGAAGCTGAGGGTGGTCTTTTCAGAGCAGAAGAGGTTGAGAGAGGATTTGATAACAATGTTCAAGATCATAATGAATCCGAGTAGAAGGAGGGAGACTGTGTCTGACGGCCCAGCAGGTGTGAACCAGACAGCAATGACTTAAGATGATCAGCAGAGAAACCAAAGGAAACGTGAATATTTTTTGACACGGCAAGGGTAGAATTTGGAATGCATACCCTGAAAGAGTAGTGGGAAGCCTATTCAGTCAAGGCTTTCAAAAGGAAACTGGATAAATTATTTAGGGCAAAAATGCAATGGCAAAGGGAAAGTCAGAGGAGTGGGATTAGCTGAACTGATCTTGTAGGGAGGCAACAAAGGCTGAATGGCTTCCCTTTGTTGTGTAATCACTCTTAGATATTATCCTTCTTCAGTGAATCATAAAGTTAGCTCATGAAGCACTAGCGTCAAGTGTTTATGCAGCAGACTCTCTCAGATCTGCAGCCAGTGAAAGTACAGGAAAATATACTCTCAAAAACTTTAGAACAGGAAGCGATCATTAGGTCTGATGAGTGTTTCTTTTGAGATGAATTCCATTTCCACCATATCCCTCAAAGGTTTGTATCTCCAAAAGAATGTCAATTACTTTTGATCATTCTTGTAAAGTCTGCACTAATATGCTGCTCATATAAGTTATTCAGCACCGTTATTTAGTCGTATGAAAGAAATAGCCTGTCTGACTCTTTTTCGTCCTCATATCCCTGGTCTCATTTTAAACATAGATTTTCTAGATTAACCCTTTGTGGTCAGAGACCAATAAAATGAATCTCTCCTCCATAATCCAAAATGTGTAACTTCAACAACTCCATTTGGAGTGCACCCACCTTCTTCGCAGGAAGACCAGAGCATTAGCTAAACTTTCTCTTTGGCTGCTACAAACAAACTGGCAAACAAAAGTCAAAGCTATGTTATCGAAGGTAGTTCAAACAAACATGGAGCTTCAGTCATTTGCCTGCACCTTTGGGCTCAGACTCTCATTAACCAGATGGTTTTGATATTCTTTCATCAGAAATCATTGTGTAGTCGATAACTGGGGAGTCACTTTTGCCAGGATAGGCTGTAGTGGGTTTTGATGGTCTCCTTTGCACAGAACTGGTTGAGGTAGATATCTAGTCTAAGAGCTGAAAATGTGTTGCTGGAAAAGTGAAGCAGGTCAGGCAGCATCCAAGGAACAGGAGAGTTGATGTTTCAGGCATGAGCCCTTCTTCAGGAATGAGGAAAGTGTGTCCAGCAGGCTAAGGGAAAAGGTAGGGAGGAGGGACTTGGGGGAGGGGCGTTGGAAATGCGTTAGGCGGAAGGAGGTCAAGGTGAGGGTGATAGGCCAGAGTGGGGGTGGGGGTGGAGAGGTCAGGAAGAAGATTGCAGGTTAGGAAGGTGGTGCGGAGTTCGAGGGATTTGACTGAGACAAGGTGGGGGGAGGGGAAATGAGGAAACTGGAGAAATCTAGGTTCATCCCTTGTGGTTGGAGGGTTCCGAGGCAGAAGATGAGGCATTCTGGATGGCATCTCTGGATAGAACACCTCTGGGACACCTGGACCAACCAACCCAACCACCCTGTGGCTCAACACTTCAACTCCCCCTCCCACTCCACCAAGGACATGCAGGTCCTTGGACTCCTCCGTCGTCAGACCATAGCATTCAGCATCTAGTCTGAGTCCTTTGTGTTGACTTGGTGAGAATGTGCCATATTGTTGGAGGTGATGAGTTTATCTTTGCCCTCGCAATTGCTGGACATTTACAGTCATATAGATGTACAACAAGGAATCAGATCCTTCGGTCCATGCTGAACAGATATCCTAATCTAATCTGGTCCCATTTGCCAGTATTTGGCCCATATCCTTCTAAGCTTTTCAAATACCCATCCAGATGCCTTTTAAATGTTGAAATTGTACCAGCCTCCATCACTTCCTCTGGCAGCTCATTCCATACACGCAGAATGGTTGATGCCAATGACAGAGATAGTGCTGAGTGGGCAGCAACCTTTCAATAACATGACTGAGAATCTGAAAAAGTTAACTTCACTAAACAAACAACGGTAGGTTACCTGGAAATGTCTAACCTCAGAAACACAGATTCACAAAGTGTTATGCCACAGAGGCCATTCAGCCCACCATGCTCGTGCAGGCTCTCTGAATAACATCGAGACTTCGTGCCATTTTTGTGCTTTTTGCCTGTAGCCCTGAACATTGCTTCTACATAAGGAATTATCTATTGCCCTCTTGAATCCGAACCCAGTATACTTCCAGGCAATGCATTTCAGATCGAGCCACTTATGTGAAAACATTTGCTTCTGCTACAAATCACCTTAAATCAGTGTATCCAACTCTTGCTCCATTGACGAGTGGGAACAGTTTCTCCTTACCTCCCTTATCTAGCCTTCTTCTCTACAAACAGATCAGCCCAAACCTCTCCAGTACATCCTTCTACCTAAAGTTCCTCATAGAATCATAGAGTCATAGATATGTACAGGAGACAAATCCTTTGGTCCAACTTGTCCACGCCAATCAGATATCCCAAGCTAATCTACTCTCACTTGCTAGCACACGACCCATATCCCTCTAAACCCCTACTATTCCATCCAGATACCTGTTAAATGTTGCAATTGTACTAGCCTCCACCACTTCTTCTGGCAGTTCATTCCATACACACAACACCCTCTGTGTGGAAAAGTTGCCTCTAAGGTCTCTTTTATATCTTACCCCTCTCACCCTAAACCTATGCCTATTGATAATTTTTTCCTGCGTTCTCTCCAATGCATTCACAGCCTTTCTGAGGCGTGGTGCCCAGAGCTGTACACAATACTCCAGGTGAACTCAAAGTAGTGTTTTAGAAGTTAAGCAATAAACTCTTGTTCTTGAGCTCTATGTCCCAAGTAATAAATCTCAGAATACCATATGCTTTATTAACAGCTCTCTCCATCTGCCTTGTCGCTTCATTGTCTGTGCACATATACATCCAGGTGCCTTCATTCCCTTTAAAATTGTATCCCTGATTTCATATTGTCTGTTGATGTTCTTCCTATCAAAATGCATCACCTCACACTTCTCTGCATTGAACTTTATCTGTCATCTATCTCCCCACTCTACCAACTTGTCGATGTCTTTTTGAAGTTCTCAGCTGTTCTCCTACTGCTTCCAAGTTTTATCTGCAAACTTTGAAATTATCATTTGCTCACCAAAATTGAGATCATTAAAATGTGATAAGAAAAGCAAGGCTCCCAATACTGACTCCTGGGGAATTCCATTACAAGCCTTCCTTCATCCTGAAAACTATCCATTGATCATTACTCTCTGTTTCCCATCACTCAAACAATTTGTATCCATATTGTATTCCATACTCTTACCGTTTTTCTCACGAGGGTGTCTCTGCATTGAAGTCCACTTACAACATATCAAAAGCATTACCATCATTAACCCTTTCTGTTACCTTGTCAAAAACCTCCAGCAGCTTATTTAAACACAATTTTCATATGCCTACAGAAGACATGGATTCTCCTGTACATTGACTGCAAACATTTTCGCATTATTCATGTTTGTTTCTCTCATATGCCTCTGCCCCTTCCCTTTGGACCTTCTGAATGCCTCTTTGTTCTCAACTGTATTTTCAACCTGAAACCTGTTATTCGCTCAGTTTTTCTTCTTTTCTTAATTTCCATCTCATTTGTTATCCAGGAGTTCTAGATTGCCCTACTTTCCATTCTGAGGGAATATAGCTTGTTCATACCTGAACCATCTCCTGCTTGAAGGTAGCCCTTTCCTCAGTTATAGATTTTCCAAATGGTGTGATTTAGAACATCATTTTTAATATTGCCCAAGACAGAACAGCTTTTATTCGAAATTTTCTTCAGGAAGTGTATTTCACCATATGCAGCAGACAGCTATTTAAGACATAAGAGTGGAAGTAAGGCCATTTGGCCCATCGAGTCCACTCCGCAAGGCAGTGACAAGGCAGATGGAGAGAGCTATTAATAAAGCATATTAACAGCAATACCTACCTTAATATTTCTCCTATTTCCTTTGCTGCTCTTTCTAGTTGACACAGATTGAGTGAGTCAATCAGTTCTCTTGCTTCCACACACCATGAACACAATTGACAAAACTCTGTCACTAGGCAGAAGTGGGCACTGCAGATGCTGGAGATTAGCTGGAAAAGCACAGCAGGTCAGGCAGCATCTGAAGAGCAGGAAAATCGGTGTTTCAGGCAAAAGCCCTTCATCACACTAATCTTGACTCAAGACTATCACTATTGCACAATTATTTATTGGAATTTGGCATTACAGTGTGAGATTAGCTGGCATAGACATTTAAACAGAGTGGTAGCTTGTTAAGTAAGAAAGAGGAAGGGATTTTATTTACCTAGGAGCAGTTAGGGAGAATAAGACAAAGTGTGGGGATACTAGGTATGTATATCAACTGGCACTAACACTGAGTGTTATTGAACTGAGGGGAGTGTTAACACTGAGAGTTATTGAACTGAGGGGAGTGTTAACACTGAGTATTATTGAACTGAGGGAATGTGAACACTGAGTGTTATTTGACCTGTTGGGAGTATTGGTCATGTACATTTGCTGAACTATAAGCATGTTCCTAACATACATGTCTTGAACTCTCGTGTTATTCCTGTTTGTTACTAGCTCATTTGTTCGAGTCTGGAGGCTGTATTGCCTGGCTGCTAATGATTCAGTCAAATTACAGAATGCTAGGGGACGACACCTTTCACATGTCTGTGTACCTGTGCTGTGAATAAATGAATTATGACATGATAGAGTTTGTAAATTCAAACCAATCTGACCCTGGCCATATACAAAGTCTATGAGTCAGCTGGCTATGCAGTTGTGAACTCTAAGTGGATTACAGAGAGACATAAGCAGATGTATAAAGATTCTTGAAGCATTAGGGATGTGGAAACAGATGGGGGAATTCAAGCTTAAGGGAGAAACCGTAGGCAGAAGGAACAAGTTCAATTTACCTCTTTGCTTTGTGGAATTCTTGATTCCTCAAAATTAACTTGTGGCAATATTTAATATTTCTGTATATAAAGAAATCTGGCTAAGAACTTGCAGCTCCACTCGAGTAGAATTCCATGCCTTTGAGAAGCTCCCTTACAGAGGGGAGATTTGACCAGCAGAGACAGAAGCCAAATACTGTGCACGCCTTCTCAACCTGGCCCCTCGACTGAGGAGTAAAGACCCTCAAGTTAAACTCACCAATAGTTGTCTCTCTGTAATGAGAGAGCAGCCCTCTGGGCCTCTGGGACTGTGGTAATTTGACTGTGGAAGGGAAATGAGACAGCGGTAGAGATGCTGGAACCCTGGAGCTTGTGAAGAACAAGAGAACTGGTCTCCCTCCCAAAGACCTGCTGTTTGATGCTCCATCTGTACATGAAACACTAACTATCCAACTACAGAAGCCATCGCAGCAGCTGGATTCACCTTTAACTCTTAACCTCACCATTTCAGTCACAAGAACTCAAGTAACAGACCCTAACATTACACTACAGACAATTATTGGGAATTTCTTCTTTTGTGTATTCTTTTATCTTTTCTGTGCTTGTTTTAAACTTGGGACTCCGTCAATTTTTTATCACTTTATCTTTAACCTTGAGGAACCTTCAGTAATAACTTGTTACAAACGAACTTTTAATCTATTTAAATCAAGAGCTTTACTGCCGGTCTGCATTAACTTTTTAAAAATTCATTCATGGGATGTGGGTGTAACTAGTGAGATATGAATAGGCGTCTACACAAGTTACTTTAGCTGACAGTTCATTGCCTGTGTGGTGGTTTGTCCTGGTCATCTTGGTGCCTGCATACAGAGGGCACTATTAACACTACCTATTAATGGGTGATTCTATAGTACCCATACCCATTGCAATATGTTCCTCATAGAGAGTACATTATCATTGAACCTAACCTGTTTCTGGAAGGGGTTAGAGTACATGGGACAGAGTATTTGGAGCTTATAGAAGTATGATAAAACTATAGGAGAAAATTCAGAGGAATGCAGACTATGGTTCATAAAAAGAGAGAGATGGAAGTCTGTCCTAATTCAGTGTTATCTGGCATTTATTTAAATGGAGTCAGCTGCACCATGAACTGAGTTTCTCCCAGAACCAGAATGTTAAATAGCAGGAAGTGAATGCTTCATAGGAATCCACTAATTAGACTTTGCCTTAAGCAGGTCCAATAAAACCAATTCACATTTGTCTGCCATCGTACAAGATTCCTTCAGTATGTGCTTTTGCCCAACTGTTTATTATCAGACTGGGAAAGGAGTTTTGCAAAGGAAGTTAGTTACTTCAAACTGCACGAGCTGACAAGAGTCCTATTCACATCTGTCAAATAGAAATTCCCTTTAGTTAAAGCTTATTTGGAATACTCACATTTTTCTTTATTTTATTAATGTTAAAAAAAAAATGATTTGGCCTACACAGCCTGGGTAAATTGATTATCTGTCTTTCTCCCTGTGAGCAATATCCAGTTCCTTACTGATCAGAACTGCAAAAACATCGCTTAAAATGTCGGTCAGGTCAAAGTTCACCCCCTCCACCAAAAGGAAGTCTGTCACCATTTTCATTTCCCTGTCCTTGTGGAGATGAGTGACATTGTGTTGACACATATGCTCTTTGAGATGACCCCTTTAAAAAGGGTGTCACCATTATAGCCACTTACAGAGGACCAGAGAAGTTGAAGCATTACTGTATTTTACTCATAGTGTTGGCGCTGACTCTTTGCAAGGACATTCTCAAACAAATTCCTTTGCCCTGTTCTTTCCTTGTAGTCCTGTATGTTCCTTTGTTTTATCTATTTTTTCCTTAAAGGGCAAAATGGACTCTGGCTCAACTATTTTGTTGCTGGCAGGAATAGCCTAGGTGTACAGAAATGTGTGATCACATTTCTCATTTGGTAAGTCGATTACTGCTCATGCCTAACACTCCAAACCAAATAGCCTTTTTTCCTTTCTACTGAAACCACTCACTCACTTGATTAGATCTCCCCTTTAATCTTCCAGTGGAGTCTAAAAGTAAATATTCAGCCTGGAGCCCAGTTACAAGTGGAGTTCCGCAGGGATCAGTTCTGGGTCCTCTGCTGTTTGTAATGTTTATTAATGACTTGGAAGAGGGAGTCGAAGGGTGAGTCAGTAAATTTGCAGACGATACGAATATTGGTGGAGTTGTGGATAGTGAGGAGGGCTGTTGTCGGCTGCAAAGAGACTTAGATATGATGCAGAGCTGGGCTGAGGAGTGGCAGATGGAGTTCAACCCTGTCAAGTGTGAGGTTGTCCATTTTGGAAGGCCAAATAAGAATGCGGAATACAGGGTTAACGGTAGGGTTCTTAGCAAGGTGGAGGAGCAGAGGGATCTTGGGGTCTATTTTCATAGTTCTTTGAAAGTTGCCACTCAGGTGGATAGAGCTTGTAAGAAGGCCTTTGGTGTATTAGCGTTCATTAGCAGAGGGATTGAATTCAAGAGTCGTGAGGTGATGTTGCAGCTGTATAGGACCTTGGTAAGGCCACATTTGGAGTACTGTGTGCAGTTCTTGTCACCTCATTTTAGGATAGATGTGGAATCTTTGGAGAGGGTGCAGAGGAGATTTACCAGGATATTGCCTGGAATGGAAAATAGGTTGAGAGTGCTAGGCCTTTTCTCATTGGAACAGCAAAGGATAAGTGGTGACTTGATAGAGGTTTATAAGATGATCAGGGGAATAGATTGAGTAGACAGTCAGAGACTTTTTCCCCGGATACAACAGAGTGTTACAAGGGGACATAAATTTAAGGTGAAGGATGGAAGGTATAGGGAGGATGTCAGGGGTAGGTTCTTTACCCAGAGAGTGGTGGGGGCATGGAATGTGCTGCCTGTGGGAGTGGCAGAGTCAGAATCATTGGTGGCCTTTAAGCGGCAATTGGATAGGTACATGGATAGGTGCTTAAGCTAGGACAACGTTCGGCACAACGTAGTGGGCCGAAGGGCCTGTTCTGTGCTGTATTGTTCTATGTTAAGTCTATAGCAAGTGAGGATGGACACAAGTTTTATTGTCTGGAATGTAAAGCAGTGATTGTTTCCACCAGCTTCTAAGACATGTAACTTCCATTCTTAAAGTTGACCTGGTGTGGTGATTGGCGATATGTTCCAAGACTTACCATGGATAGTAGTGAACCCACTCATTTCAATGGGAAATTTACCTTCCTGGTAGCCCCTTGGTCCCTGGTTCTGGAATGTTCCCTATAATATATTTGGGTCACTGTAAACTGTGGATAACTGAAACTGCAGAAATTAATTTCACAGATATAGGGTCACCCTGTATCTCAAGGCCACTCTCTTCACAACACAGGGCAATGTCAGGGAGGTCTCTCTGGCTACCAGATAACTTCGACTCATTACATCCTCATGAAGATATCGAGACAACAATCTGACAGCATGAGTCCCATTGATGGCCTCAGAAAGGTCCCTGTAAAAAATGAGGTCTGCAGATGCTGGAGATCAGAGCTGAAAATGTGTTGCTGGTTAAAGCACAGCAGAGCCAGAAGCTCTGCTTTGAAGCACTTAAACTTTCAGAGCATAGCTTTTGGCATTTGAGACTACAAGGATCGAGTCCTCGTGGGCAGAATCTTCTGGAAGTGGTGAGATTGGAGGGGTGAGAGGCAGCTGTTGATCTGGGGTGCTGTGGTACTGAAAGGCTATGACATTCTCACCTCCCCTGGAAGTGTGTTTGTGACAGTATGGTTCGTTGTCGACCTTCCTAGCCCATTGCCAGTTGAAGCTCTTTACTGACTGATTAAGGATCACGAAAGGGCCCAGGCTGCAGATTAACCTGGTTGCAAATGAGCCTGTAACCCACTTGGTGTCTACAACAGTTGGTCTATGTGGGCAACTTGTCGACCACTGAGGGTTCCTGCAATCAAAGGCACTAAGAATCTGACCAAGGATCTGACACAAGGCAAGTGAGAAAGTTGGGGGGGGGGAGGTGTTGCTGCTGCCTTTGATTCTGTTCCAGCAGACTCCCTTTCCCCAACAACCCTAACACCAGAAACAAATCCATTCCCACAGACAAATTCTGAGCCACTGGCTCCTGTGGTGCTACCGAGTGCAGGATCTGCCTTAGGGTCTTAAATACAGGTGAAGGCTCCACCAGCTTCCTCAGGATCACTCACTGGCTCTCCAACTGTCCCCAGGATTCCCCAGTCACCCCAACAAGATTCCACCATGTTACTGTGATGAACACACGAACTTCGGTACAACAAAAGAAAGGAGATCTGATACAAACAAAAATTCTGGAGGAACTTTAGCAAGGGAGTGTGGCTGAAAAAAAGAGACCTAGGGGTGCAGGTTCTGAGTTCTTTGAAAGTGGAGTCACAGGTAGACAGGGCAGTGAAGAAGGCGTTTGGCATGGTGTCATCGAAGCTCAGGAGGTGGAGAGTGGGGTGAGGTGGGGTGGGGGTGGTTGAATCACATGACCATTTAATGAACCTGACAAAGGTCAGACTGCCCCATGTCCTTTTCCCACAAAAACTGCCGGGAGTTGGGATGGGAAATCTGCAATCAGGTGATGTCTGCCATTCTGACTCCATGAAAATCTAGGTTAGGGTACTAAAGGAATACCAAAGGTCTAGATATCTGTTTTTAATTAGCACATGGATATAGTCAATGACAGCAAAAGGCATGTGGCTAATGCTGAACAATTCCAGTGACACTGAGGAAGTTCTCACAAGGAAGTGGGTGTTTCCATTGAAATTGTTTACATTTTTGAAGGGTATGTTGTACTGAGTTTGGTGCTAATTGAAGTATGATTATCAGAGGGGAAAAAATCTACTTGTATGGAGCTCTACGAGGTATAGTAATGAGCTGACTCCTCATAAAGCTGCAGGACAGCTCAATTAAATAGATGAATCATCTGCCAACACGTGGTACACTGGAACCTGGGAACAGTGAGGCTAAAATGACAAGTGACACAAGCCACTAAAGAGTTGCTGACTGCCAGAAAATTGCTGTCAATTTTCAACTCCACAAATGCTTGGCACTTAGCTCCTCTTGTTGGACATAGCTACTGAAGGCAGAAGGGTAGGAAAAATGAGGACAGCGCTGTGTTACAGAGAAGGTCATATCAGGAGGAAAATCCTACTCCCTTCCTCTCTACATCTGCATTGAAGTAAACCAGGCCAAATCCTAATTCTAACCAACCTGTTCAGAGGTGAATTTATTGCGGGGACAAATGGGCTTTAAACTCAGGCCTTTGGGCTCAGAGGTGGGATACTCTATCTGAGCCACAAGGGTGCTTGCTTCAGTTATATAACGTGCTAATATAAGCACATTGATGATTCAAATGAGTCTTGCACAGATTTGTGATACTCTCCAACTACATCAAATGACATTTTGAGACTGCAGTCCTCAGCAAGGCCTGGGAAAGGTTTGATATCAAGGCCCAATAACCAGAACCTGTCACTGCCTCTGACCTCAGCACTCAAGAAGCAGAATACGTCAGCACCAACATACCTCCCGGCAGAAGGGGGCACTGTCATATTATTCCCCCACAGTATCAGTATCCAGCATTTTGCACTTTGAGGTCCAGCTTTCTCCTCCTCCATTGGAATGTGGCAACATTTAAGCCTCAGATAAATGTCCCCTGCTGCCCCATTGTGGCATTTCCTGTCTGTTTTGGCAAACTTGCTGTTTGAGGTTGATAGTTACTGTTAGATTTGGCTGATGTAGCTCACTTTCTTTTCCAAGTAGGATCACTCATTGTTATCATTAAGAGTTCACAAGCACTCCCTTTTTAAAAGATGATGGACAACAAACTGCAAATTTCCCACAAAGTGGAGACTCAACAAACTGTTATTGTTCCTTTCATGAATGACGTATTCCAGTTCCTTGTATCCATGGTTTTCAGGTCTCCTGTATACTCAGCTGAGGTATATATCCTGTGGACACTCTGAGGTAGCCAGGGAGGAGAGGGCAAGCGTGCTACCTGCCTCTTGAAGCTCAACTGGCGATGCCCGGAAACAATCCCACAATCCGAGCCATCAGAGATATTATCCCTGTACACCTTCCATCAGGGCTCTGAATCTCGGGGAGACGGCCAGGATAGCAATCATGACCAGAGAGATTGCTGTGTGCAAATTCATTCCAACACATTCAGCTGTTTCCATTTTGGACTTGCCTAAGATGAGATGTTAAATTGTAAACCGGAATGGAGTAATTATCATTGCCAGCACCTAGCAGCGGTGACCTCATCAGGACACTAACGTATGCTTATTAAAGGTTCCACTTCACTTGTCTACCAAGATGTGAACTCCTTCACAGTTTGTATCCTAAATGTCTTAAAAAAATGAAAATTCAGTTTGCAGGTTCCAATCAAGTACACCTTTTCCCCAGTCATCAGCAGGTCTGAAGAAGGAGCTATTTCCAATGAGAGACATTTTGAGTTTATACCTCTGGGGCAGTGTCCCAGAGTCTTGAAGAAATAAGTTATACATCTCTCAGAGATATATGCAGTAAGCAGACTTAAATATGTGGAGTAGGTCCAAGAGGGTAGCAGGTTTGATCCACAGTTCATGAACAGAGTTCACTGGTCTCAGTTGGCTTAATGTAAGGAATCACAGTGGCCCCCTGAGTTACAGAGGCGAAATCAATCCCAATTGCTACCCTGTGCCCCCTGCTGGCTAGTATTCATATGTGCTGCTGGGCAAGAATTGCTTTCGATGCTGTCAACCCCCAGAACTAAGGATTCATTGACTCTTACACTTACATTTTGTGAAGGATGTTCGGTTGGCTGAGGTGTTGGGCCATACTATATAGAATGTAGCCCGCCATTAGTAACGTCCACAGACGGGGATGTGGCAAGGTCAAAGGAGAAGGTAAAACTCTGGAAAAGCAAACGATGGAAATGCAGCTTTTTCCTTAATTTTTTTTCAAAAAAAAATATTCTTAATCTCTGACATCTTTATTGTTGCAAATGAAAGAAGGCAAGTAAATGAACGTCCAGCTCTTTCATAAAGTTTTCGGAAAGTCAGACCCAGTAACGCTATCCTGTTCTGAGGAACAACGGACTATATTGTATCCGCATATTAACACAGGCAGCCAAAACGCCACTTCATATGTTTTCTTTTTTTGAAGAATTAGTACATTATATAGCAGCTTGTTGGGCCAAAGACAAATCTGTTCGAGCACTAACGGGCCTTGAAGACTCAAAGAGTTATAGTAAATTGCAGCAATTTAATCACTCGCACAGGCTGGGCTCTATACACGGAATGAAATAAAAAAGGCTTTTGAAATGACACAGAATGAGGTCTGAACCATACTGGAGATTAGGAAGCCAAAAATAACAGGGGCTGGAGCAGGAGCCTGGCTCCACTGAAAGAATTCCTTTATTTCTCTTCAGGAGTCTGGAAAATTATCCCAGAGCCAATCTGCTCGTGTTTATCAGATGTGAGAATCGCTGGAGGTGCCTGGAGCCTGGAAAAGCAGCTCTGTGAATGCCAAGGAGAAGTGTCAACAAAGGCCTCAGATCATGTGCTGGGTCATATTCCCAGTTACTTCACTTCTGGATTTCAATGTGCATCTCCTGGCATCACTTGGCCATCGAGAATCTCATTTTGATCGCTATGCTGAGTGCTGACTTGCGACAGGGTGTGTTGACAAGCATCAGCTCTCAAACGATAGCTTATTTTCTTTGGCACCAACTTATGCCGACATGTGGCATTTACTGTAGCACTCCGGAAAAAATATCCTGTAGAATTTCAACAGCCACCACCAGAGAGCGTGAAAATTCCTGTGGGTTTTATAGCAAGTAAGAAGGGCTCTCACAGGATCTACCCTCAAAACTGATGCTGATAACCATTGTCAATCAATGTAATTTGATTCAAGCCAAGTATTACCAACAGATCCACATGGACAACAGTACCTTCTGAACTTTTTTGGAACTTTTCATTATCATTTTCCTAATGTGTAAAGTGTCGTTTATTGGGAATACTGGTTGCAAAAGTTGCAGCATGGAAATAAAATGGGTTCTATAATGGCTTCTTGCCTTTAACTGGATTATAAGTGGATGGACGTTATGTTACAGTTGTATAAACCTTCTGACAGACCACACCAGGGGTGTTGCATTTAGCTTTAGGCTCGTCACCTCAGGAAGGATATACTGACCTTGTTCAAGCCTCAGATTCACCAGAATAATGTCGGGGACTGTAAGAGTTAAATTATCATGATAGATTTTTTTGTATTCCCTTGAGTCAGGAAGATTAGAGGAGGATTAGTTGAGGTATTAAGGATGATTAAAGAGATTAGTATCATGGATAAGATAGAGAAGTGTGTTGTTTCCTAGTGGGAGAGACTAGCGCAAAGGCAGTTGACTGAGGTATGAGCAGGAGGGGTTTGTCTGGTCGATTAAGCTTGGTTTACTGTTAGTGACTCTGGTGCCTAGATTGTTCCCATTTCATTTCTTTTTTGAAACATTTTGCAGTTTGGAATGAGGCAGTGCCTTTCAGGTGAAATACCAAACTAAGATCCCACCTACTTGTTCAGGGAGACATGAAAAATTTCTAAGAATTTCATGATCAATATTGTTTGCCCATCAGAACAATTTATTTGGTCTTTACCACACTCTGTTGTTTTTGGGGGGTTTGCAAGTTGGTGCTGCATCTCCGATAGTACAGCCATGGTAAAAGTACTGAATTGTCCATGGTGTTTCTCTGTGATTATGAAAGGCATTCTATAAATGCAAGTCTTTGTTCCATTTGATCATGGCTCAAGACATCTAAGCCACTCCCATTACCTACCAGAAGCTCAGAGGAACACAATCTGTTTAATTCCATAAAACAGTGGATATTTCACTGAAACATTCGTTGTGTGAGACCGATGGAAACAGCCAGACTCAAACAGAGGATTCCTGTCCTCTGTTGCTGCACTGCGGAGACTGAGATCCAAATCAATAACTCTTCTTAATTTGCTATTCAGCTTGCCAGTGAGAAGTTTAGACTTGGCACCCAGAGAACCCACACAATTGTGTGTTTGTGATGTGTGCAGCTGAAAGACAGGGTTTGCCAAGTGGCTATGGTACCAGCACTGGATGCATGGTGTGTTATTCCTCAGGCTCTATCAGCTGTCTGCAGGAGGCTGAGGGATGATACCTGACCCTCCAAGTAGGCTATCCTTGCAGCTCCCACAGCCAGCGAGGACAGCATTTCCTCAGACCATTTCAACTGAAGTACCATCTCAGTGCTTGATGCCACTAATAACTCTCTCCTATAGTTGTCACCAAACTCCCACCCTCACTGGAGAGAAAACTGATGGTGAATCTAACCTGAGGGTCACCCTACCTCAGGCAAGGGGTAAGGTTGAGCCTCTATGGTGACCATGGGAATTGAACCAGCACTGGTGATGTCACTCTGCATCATAAACCAACGATCCAGCAAACTGACCTCCCTCTTAAATCACCAGCCTTATTTCCATACAATCACTGCAGTTTCAGGAGCAGATGCAAAAAGGCAACTGAACAACAGAATTGTGAAATGAACTGACAGCCAATCACTAGCTTGTTTTAGAAAAAGCCTCATTCTGCTTTCTATTGAAATCTGTAGGAAAGGTAATTGGAGGAAATCAGTGCTTCGTCAATGACCTCCTGTCCATCATAAGGTCAGAAGTTGGGATGTTCACTGATGATTGCCACAATGTTCAACATCATTCGCAACTCCTCAGCTACTGAAACAGTCTTTGTCCCTCGGAGATGACCGAAGACATTAAGAACATCACCATCACCGAATCCTCCATTATATATACCTTGGGAGTTCCCATTGACCAAAATCTCAACTGGACTAGTCATACCAATACTACAGCTACAAGAACAGGTCTGAGACTAGGAATTTTGCAGGCAGTAACTCATCTCCCAACTTGCAAGGCCTGTCCACCATGTGTAATGCACAAGTCAGGAGTGTGATAGTTAACTCCCATTTGCCTGGATAAGTGCAGCTCCAGATACACTCAAGAAGCTTCACTCAAGACCCTCAGATAGCACCTTCCAAACCCACAGATACTTCCACCTAGAAGGTTAAAAAGCAGCAGGTTCATGGAAACACCACCACCTGCAAGCTCCCTTCCAGGCCACTCACCGTCCTGACTGGGAAATATGTCACTGCTCCACTGTTGCTGGGTCAAAATCCTGGATCTCTCCCCGCCACCCCCCCAACAGCATTGTGGGTCTACTTACACTAAATGGACTGCAGTGGTTCAAGGAGACAGCTCACCACCATCCTTTCGAGGGCAATTAGGGATGGACAATAAATGCTGGCCAGGCAGCGAAACTTGCATCTATGAGTGAGTTTTAAAAATACAGTCAATCTTCCCACCGTAAATTATTCGTAAGCCTTAAGGATTCGCAGCTAAGTAGAAAATTGCCAACTGAACAAACAATTAGGTCTAACAATGACATTGGACATTGAACATGTGTACAATTTTAGACACATTTGCATTGGGATTACATTCCTTCTTTCTGTAATCGAAATGTTTAGTTATTAGACTGCCAGATGTAATCTGCTGTATTGGAAAGCAGCTGGCCAACATTGGACAAATGTCAGCAACTCATTCAGTAGCAAGTCACATGCCTGAGAAACAGGCTGGCATGCAAGGTATTCATGAGCTAGGAAAATGGCCCTATCCTGAGTTGGCAGTATACAGCCATTGACATTGATATGTTCCATTCTCTGATTCCTTATTCTCCTGTCCCTGTATAACTTATCTGTTCCTTTTGACCTGACTTCTCTGTTCATCTGTTTGTCTTACTCACACAGCAGGTGAAATTTAATCTATATCATGCACATCGTACCTGCTTCCTGAAGAGCTGGGAATATTCCTAGCTCTTTGTCTTTTTAGAAAAAGTCCACCACATAGGGTCAGGCCATTCCTCAGGATGAAGGCCACAGGAAGTGGAAGTCCAGCCCACTGAGTGCTGTCAGCCAATCAGAGGCTGTGCCTCCTCATTACTCATCAGCACCACCACTGAGGTGTGGCTTCAGTTGGTAATGCACCAATCCAAGGTACACGATCATCCAGGGATGCTGACCACAGGTGAGTGATGGTGGGAGAGGATGAACATTGTGAAGGAAAATGCGATGAACCAGAGTAACAAAAGCAAGGGGTAGCTCTCAGCTGTCCCTCCTCACTAGCTACCTAAAGCTATTGATCAGACACCAAGTGCAATTGAATGTTGGACTCCTCCAGAAGTCTGCAGGAAAACCAGACAGGGCTTGGTTACTGGGATTCCCACAGAGTGAACCCCAAGCCCATAGCTGAGTGAATATCAGCAACAATGGAATGTCACCCTGAAGTGGACAATAACTGGTGGCAGGTCAAGAAAGCTGTCCATTAGCCTTTCCACAACAGACCTAATTGGGACAGTGTTGGAGAAGCAAGTGGTAGAAGAGGTGAGAAACAATGATAGTGAAGAAACACCATAATTCAATCTGAAACTGATGCTGTGTGTAGATTATGGGTCATTTGAAGGTAGATTGATCTGTAACCAGGCATTGTGTATGTGAGGTATACAAACAGTGCAGTTCCAGATGTGATGTCACACACTGGTTCTGCTACATGGGCCTCAAGTTGTAGATTATGCAGCAAATTGGACCCCTGTGCTGCTCGGTACTACAGCGGACTGGCCCAGGCAGTGGAAATGTTGTTTGACAGTCCCAGTGGTCTCTGTGTCATCCATTTGTTATGGCAGCATCCTTGCATTGTAGAGATGTTGTGTAGGTGCTGACGTGTATGTTATTGTTAATGTTACTCTTGTCCTAATGTGGTGTGGGACTGCGGTGGACACACTCAGAGTGGAGTGGTGACAGGCTGAATCACAAGTTACAAACAGGTCGGTGGATCTGCCTGCAGCCATTAGTTTGACAGTTTTGGATTATTTGTTATTTTGGTTAGACCTTCAGCATGTGACCCTTTACCTAGCATGTCATTGCTAGGTAAAGGGTTTGTCTGCAGCATCATCTTATTTTTAATGTTTTGTAATCATTTCTCTGCCTCAATTAATCGGATTATAGGTCACCCCTTCACTTGATATTCAGCTGCTGACACTGCTTACACTTTACTGCTACTTTTGATCACCCGCAGAGGCTCGGTATTCGACCTGTCAATACTCCACTCACACCATTTGTACTATCTTCTGATCTCTCTGATTATAAATTCTGTGCCTGTGGGCTCCCTTTCTCTTCACTTGATGAAGTAGCTCGGCACTCCGAAAGCCTGTGATTTCAAATGAACCCTGAACTATGACCTGGTGTCATGATTTCTGATCTCTTTGTCGTAGCAATGGGAAGACTGCAATGTGGATTGCCACAGATTGAAGCCATTATAACAGCTATATCCTGGGGAATTTGAACTGTCTCAGCAGTGCCTTGGGCAGTGGGATACATCCTGCCCCAATAACTGGAGCTTTCCACCTTCTCCATGGCTCCAGTGCAACGCTTGGGGGTTTAATTTGTGACACTGTTGATCTCAATGAAGACATATTTATTGATGATTAATACTGCCCTTCTGTCTCGGAGCAGGGGGGTTTGAGTGGAATCCTTGTGCTGATTTTTCCTGGCCCCATACTAGTAGGTTTGGAAGCGGAAAAACTGAAAATAGTGAACAGAGAAGTGTTGCACTGGCTCACTGATGAATTTCCTATCTCCCGGAATCTTTCTCAGGAGTGGACTGGGAATCAGATCCACTCCCTGGTGCACAGAGCTGAACAGTCAATTGCCTCAAGTAAAGCTCCATTAGTGGGTGCTTTTACAGCCTTACTGTGTATGAGACCACATGCTTCCTTGTTTGCGGTCTAGAAACTGAAATGGAATTGGATGTAGGTTTGCTCGCTGAGCTGAAAGGTTCATTTCCAGACATTACTAGGTAACATCTTCATGCAAAGCAATGCTGAAAATTCCTGCTTTCTATTTATATGTTTGGGTCTCTTTGGGTTGGTGACTCGCCACCAGGATACATCAACACCAACTAGCCACAAAAAGACATGACCCCCCTCTCACTAATATCCTCACATACGGACGAGGAAGGACACCACTTCAACTGGGACAACACATCCATCCTAGGACAAGCCAAACAAAGACATGCACGAGAATTCCTAGAAACATGGCATTCCAACCAGAGCTCTATCAACAAACACATCGAGTTAGACCCCCATCTACCAGAAAAGGAACAGGAAGTGACTTCACCACAGGAAATAACATCACCACAGGAAATGACATCACCAACCCAAAGAAACCCAAACATATAAATAGAAAGCTGAATTTTCAGCACTGCTTCACATGAGGTCCACTGAAGATGTTACCTAGTAAGGTAACGAAATGTCTGGAAATGAACCTTTCAGCTCAGTGAGCAAACTTACATCCAAAACCTCAACCTGAGCTACCAATCTTCTCGAAATTCACTGAAATGGAAATTGGCATGCAATAGCTGAAATACCAGGAGAGGTTTGCAATGTAATAGAATATTGCATATTGTTGAGCTGTGCAATATAATGCTGTTGCTCGAAGCTGTGAGAGAGTGAGAATTTGAGACTGAGTGGTATTGAGAATCTTTCGAGTGAAGGAACTTCTGCCTGACAACAACCCTCTGATTGGTTGAGCCATTAAAAAGCTGCAAGTGTCAGGGCGCCTGAAGAAAGGAACCTCTGGGCATTACTGATAGAAAGCCTCCATCCCTCCCTCCATCCATCCATTCCTCCATCCATTCCTCCCTCCCTCTCTCTCTCTCTCTCTTCATGTGGGAAAGGTCAGAAAAAAATGAGAAGACTAAAAGAAAAAAATTCTAAAACAAGAAAGACCTAGGTCCAGCTGATCCATCATCAAATCAAATGAATGATCATCATTGACAGGCAACAGCATGCCACCATTGCTTAAATCGGAAGGACAATGAGAAAATGAAATTCCACTTCATGGCTTGAACTTTGGATTTTTGGAATTTTGTTTACTCTGTCGATGTTCTATTCCCACCCATAATATCTGTATTGAACCAAATTTCTTTTGACTGTTTTATTCATGAAGGAATGTATGTGTTTTTGAGATTTTGGAGGAGTATCGTTTGAGTTGCATTGTAGTAGGTTAGAAATCTTAGTGGAAACACGGACTGCAGATGCTGGAAACCAGAGTCTAGATTAGAGTGGTGCTGGAAAAGCACAGCAGGTCAGGCAGCATCCGAGGAGCAGGAAAATCAACGTTTTGGGCAAAAGCCCTTCATCAGCCCTTCAACTCTATTCCTGATGAAGGGCTTTTGCCCAAAACATCAATTTTCCTGCTCCTCGGATGCTGCCTGACCTGCTGTGCTTTTCCAGCACCATTCTAATCTAGACTTAGAAATCTTATCTCTGCTTTTGCTCTTCTAAAGTTGTATTACAATAGACAGTTAGTTTTTGGTTATTGTCTGAAACCTGGTGTGAATTGTGTTCATGTTGTGCAGCAGTCAGTCAGGCAAATTGGTCATTTTAATGATCAAATAGAGATTTTATGCAGTTCTGTGCATTTTGATGGTGAGTGAAGCAGTGGGTCATGACATCAATAAATGGTTAAATTGTGACACCATCATCTTGCCACCCTCACCTCACCCCCTTCTACTTACACCTCCCCCCTTCAATCAAGTGTGGATATCATTGTCTCATTGGGAGTGGCTTCATTGTAGCAGGGGGAGGTTCCATTGGAGCCAGAGACTTCACGCTCTACTGACGAATTTGTGAGCAAGAAAGCAGCCAATCCCAGTCCTCCTGGGAGGTTTCTCTTCGACCAATGGGTCAGCTGATTGTGATTCTCTTTGCCTTTTTACTTGCCGTGCAGCCGAATGAGGGAGCCTCCATGTTGAGTCACCTACACAATCCCCTCTGTTTGAGACCTCAGCATTGAGAATCTGCCTGGCTGATTGCTGCCCTTAATCAGGAGGCTGCCTCCCTTAATCAGCCTCACTGCCAGCAAATGTGGGATTGGGAACTCCATGTGCTCCTGACATTGGAACTCTGAAGCCCACAGCCAAACCCAGCATTCATTCATTGCATTGTAACAATACGGTGTTAACTCAGGTATTGAGCTCTGAAATGACCACTATTATTGTCAAATCAGTATTACAAACCGATAATCAATCTATCCTACATCTGACCGATATTCCCACTGTGCAGCTAATGCACCAGTGTAGCACTTCACACTGTTGTATCATGACTGTGTACTCGCACTGCAGACACTATCTTGGAGCCAATAAGGCACTTGAGTGACAACAATTCTGGGCCTTAAGAAGGCAAGTTTTGCGATCATTACCTGGTCATGGTCATGTTGCTGTTTGCAGCATAGTTGTAGTTAACATAGCGACTGCGCTTCAAAAGTATTTCATTGGCTGAAGAATAATTTTGGATATCATGGGGTTGTGGGAAGTTCTATATACAATCTATTTTTTCTTTTGATATTATTCATAATGCACTGACTGATGAGAGCTCCTTCATCTCAGCCACACAGCTTTCTGGTCGTATCCATTACATCCCTGGAGGGGTTAGTGACGGATGGAGAGTCTGCAGCAATCAGCCTTTCTGGAAGCTGTTGTTCCCCTTTATATCAAAACAGCAGAGGCATATTGTTCCTTTTTCCGTTTGGGCCAATTGTCCAGCTGAGTGCAAGATGAAATGATAAAATGTAATTTTTAGAAGTTCTTTCAGGTATTGAGGCGTTAGGTGGGCGAATGATTAGATTAGATTAGATGACTTACAGTGTGGAAACAGGCCCTTCAGCCCCACAAGTTCACACCGACCCGCCGAAGCGTATACCACCCAGACCCATACTCCTACATTTACCCCTTACCTAACACTACGGGCAATTTAGCATGGCCAATTCACCTAACCTGCACATCTTTGGACTGTTGGAGGAAACCGGAGCACCCAGAGGAAACCCACGCAGACACGGGGAGAATGTGCAAACTCCACACAGAGAGTCGCCTGAGGTGGGAATTGAACCCGGGTCTCTGGCGCAGTGAGGCAGCAGTGCTAACCACTGTGCCACCGTGCCGCCCACTAATGGGGTGGTACGGTGGCTCAGTGCTTAACACCTGCTGCCTCACAGCACTAGGACATGCGTTTGATACCAGCCTCGAAGGTCTGTGTTGAGTTTGCACATTCTCCCCGTGTCTGCGTGGGCACCCTCCGGGAGCTCTAGTTTCCTCCCACAGCCAAAAGATGTGTAGGTTTAGATTGGCCATGTTTAAACTTGCCCTGTGGGATCCAGGGATGTGCAGATCAGTTGGGTTAGGGTAAAAACCCCAGATAGGGTGATGGGAATGGTGTGAGGGGTGGGAAGTTCTTCAGAGGGTCTATGCAGACTCAATGGACTGTATGGCCGCTGTCTGCACTGTAGGGATTCTGGAATGAGAAGGGAGAAACTGGCTAAATCTAAAAGCAAAGGCATTGAATCCTGTGTTTATCCATCATAAATCAAATAGCGTTATAAACTGTCTTGTTTAATTAAAGAAGCAGCAAATAATTCAGTAACTGCTATTTGACCAGAGCTGACCTTACTGATTGTCTACACTTTATTCTGAGATTGTTCTCCACCCTGAATAAGTTTTTAACACACTGGGGCAAATAATCGTTTTGTTAATATTCTCATTCATTCCCTCAAAATTAAGTTGACAAGAAGGCTAATTAAGATAAGGATATCAAATCCATTGAGGAAACATTTGAATGTGGTAATGAGAAGACACTAGGATTTGGAGTCTGAATGGATGAGATTAGATGGGCCTCATCCTGACCTATGCCTCGTCATTACAGTGTTACCAGAGATCCACAAAACATTTGTGATCAAATTATGGTCTTTGCTGCAGCAGAGCTTCCTTAAATGCAGACCTGGACTTGCCCTATAAATATGGCAGCTACAAGAGCAGGTCAGAAGCTAGAAATCCTACAGTGAGTAACCTACCTCCTGACTCCCTAAATCCTGTCCACCATCAACAAGGAATAAGACAGGAGTGTGATGGAATACTCCCCAATTGCCTGAAGGAATGTAGCTCTAACACTCAAGGACATCGTAGCCCACTTGTTTGGCACCACATCCACTCCCACCAACCCTGAGCTCAGTAGCAGCAGTGTGTGCTATCTGATGCACTGCAGAAAGTTACCAAAGATCCTTAGACTGATCTTCAGAGCAGCAATTACGTGAGAACGCCAACCACTGCAAGTTCCCCTCACCATCCTGACTTGGAAATATATCACTGTTTCTCCAGTATCATTGGGTGAATATCCATGAATTCCCTTTGAAACAGCACTGTGGCCTACCTACAGTACAGGGACTGCAGTGATTCAAGAAGGCAGCTCACCACCACCTTCTCATGGGCAATTAGAGATGGGCAATAAATGCTGGCCAGCCAAGCACATCCATTTCCCAAGTTCCACATTTCATTTAGCATATCCCATGACTGAATTTTAAAAATAGCACGAGATGATTTTTGGAGTGACTCTTTGGGGAGAATGAAAAGTACGTGGACAATGAGCTATAGGGTGTAGAAAGTGTTGAGAATGTGAGACTAGTTTATGCAGGAGAATGTTGGAGGTAAGGCCCCTTGTAAAAAGAAATCAAAAGTAGCAACACCTATATCCTCACTTCATATGACAGCAAAGAGCTGCCTTTGATTTTGCTTTTGCATTTAATTTAAACTGAATTAAACAGCATTCAGAACACCTTTGGACTATTATATGAATTTTAAAGCCATATTGAATAGTCAAGACCCTACAGATGAGCAATTAGCTGTGTTGTATTTCTCCTGTAGATTCCTTGGTACAATCATTAACTTGACAGAATTTACGATGTAAACTCTTCCTCCATTATTCCATGTGTTGCTTCTGTAAAACTGCAGTGGAAAATTGTGCTTTGAAGTATGTTAATTCTGTTTAGAAAAATAAATCATTTTCAGCTTGTTTGGCTTGTGCTGGAGCAGCCAAAAACTATCTCCTGTAGCATTGAGGATGTTTGGTAAGAATACCAGCCGGAGTGCAGAGAGAGTCACGCTGAGCACATTGCAGGCAACAGCTGCTGCTTATATCCCATCACTGGAAGTGCCTACATTCAAGTCTTATTTCATTCACAGAAATGGATAGAAACGTGCTGAAGCAGCTGGAAGGTGCTCTAGGAACTGTTCCAGAACAGTTTCTTCTGATCAACAAACAGAGCTTGATAGACCTGACATTGATAAAGAGAGCTTGGTAAACTAGGATGAATTGCTCAGATTGGCAAACTGAAATGAGGAAAATGGACTGAGCTTCATAGACTGAGTTTAAGAGACTGAGATTGATTGCCTGACATTGGGAAAATGTGAGTGATAAATTGAAATTGATAGACTGAGGTTAATAGACTGAGATTGATAGACCGATTTTGGAAAACTGAGTGATGGAAGGAGATTGATGAACTGAAGTTTATAGTCTGTGATTGATAGGATTAAGATTGGTATTTTTGAGATCAACAAACTGGAAATAATAGAAGATTATTAAATCGAGATTCAGAAACTGAATTTGAGAACTTGCTTCTGATAAACTGCAATGGATAGCCTGAAACTGATAGATCGAAATTGACAGGCTGAGATTGGTAACCAGAGATTGATAGACTGGACTGAAATTGACATTTTGATATGTAATTACAGTGAGTACAGGTTGGACAATTGAATTGACATGCAGGTGAATGGACATCTAATTGGATGGCAGAGCAAGTGATCAATGTGGATACCCTATGTCTATTCCTAATGTCCGCATCCATCACAGTCTCTTTCTTGAGGATTGTAGATGCATATTTTCCAATTGAACACTGCTCACAAGCTGTTCTGTGCACAGTTAGTTATTGTGGTTTTATTCATTAAAATTAGTAAGAAAAGTCCTCAACTTCAATACATTTCTTGTGAACATAGAGTTAAAGCACAAAACTGATGTTAATTAATAATCCCTACAGATAGACCAGATGGTGAAATAGCTGGCAATATGGTTGCACTGCTAAAACCTGAGGTTTCTTCTGAGATTCAGTCTGATTTTAATTGAGAGGCATCTTTATTCTGCATCTAACCCTTTATTACCAAAGAGTCAATGCCTGACAATGTGGGATAAAGGGAAAATCATACAATTCTGGGTGTCACACTTAAAGAACAAGGGCATTAACCAGTGTCTTACCAGAGATGAGGGACTTCAGTACTAAGGGGAGGTTGGAAAAGAAGGGACTGCACTCTTTAGAACAGGAGAGGTGAAGGTATAACCTAACAGAGAATTTCAAGATGATGAGATGATTTTTGAAAGAATAGTTAGAGGAAAACAATCAATAACTCAAGGGAATAGATTCAAAATCATTGAAAACACATTCAGAGGGAAGATGAGGAGTGAGCTGTCAAGAGATGGCACACTCTAAAAGGTGATGGAAGGAAGTTCCTTAAATAACTCTAGAAGAAGTTAATAGATTCTTGAGGATGGAATCTTGAAGGAATTGAGAAGAAACAAAACAGTGCACCAGACCGAAGCATGAATGGTCTTTCAAAAACCAACACAGGGACAATGGGCCAAGTAACGTCCTTCTGTGCTTCAAGGTTCATAACTCAATGATTTTACAACCTTAGCAGTTTTGCTGTCGAGTTGTGCAGTTAATGGCTTGTTGACCTGGTTTAGTATTGAAATTCTAATCCAATGCTTTGCCCTTATTAATTCAGGCAGTTGGCTCTGAATGTAATTGTGGCCCTTGTTTTTCAATAGAAATATGTGCAGTATGAGTTTAACATTGGTCTTATATAATGCTCTCATGGTCCAAAGTCAATCTCTGAATTGAGGAAAGTGTTTTTTACTTACTCCAGCAGCTTTTTAGCTTCTCATCTACCAAGGGGCCTCTTGTGGTGCTATGTTCAGATAGTGAATGGATGTTTTAAGTCAAATCTAACTGGAACTATTTCCAATCTGATTATATTGCTTCCGATTTGGCAAATGGCATTGTTATGCTTAGCCTATAGCAAAACATAGAAGAAATAAAAAATTGAAAGGATGTGTTTTTGCTTCGGAAGAACTTAATAAGGAAGAAATCTGCCCCCAGATCCACCATGAAATTCAAAACAGATTTTGAACCTAGAACGATTCCAAGGTATAATGTTTTCACAAAAACATTCCAAAAGCAAGAATTTGTAGGATGATCTACGAAACTACAAATGAGAAATGAAGAGTGTTTATACTTTCATCCTTTTCATCATCTGGATGCCTGTGTGTTTGAGACAGTCATACTTTGTGTGATGGAGTGAATTCAGCTGACTCCAGAGAAGTGCAAGCCTGAACTGGGCACAGCTTTAGGGTAGGAATTGTTCTCCATTCACATCTCTGTTGCAGGTCTTTCCTCCTGTAAGGTTTAAGTAGAAAATCCCAACCCAAGTCTTGCAGTTTGCGGTTGCTACAAATTTCATGCTCCTTGAGATAACTGTGTTATAAGAAGTCCAACATAACAAAAGTTTGATCTGTTCTGGGTCCCATCCTACTGCAATCTCAGTGGATACATGTGGTGATTCTTTGATCAGGTGATTGAGTGGAGTTGTTAATTTCAAATGATAATTTGATGAGTGTAAACGCAAAATACTATGTATGCTGGAAATTTGAAACAAATACAGATAATGCTTGAAAAACCCCTCCCTAGAACATCTTGACACCAAAAGCAGCTACGTAAGATTCCTACTCATTGACTACAGTTCAGCCTTCAACACTGTTATCCCCTCGAGACTGATTACTAAACTTACTGATCATCTGACTAAGCCCCACTGTCTGCAACTGGATCCTCAGTTTCCTGACCCACAGCCCACAATCAGTGAAGATTGGAGACAATATTTTATCCTCACTAACACTCAACACTGGAGCCCCTCAGGGGTGCGTACTCAGCCCCCTACTGTACTCAATGTATACTCATAACTGTGTCACCAAATACCAGACTAATGCCATTTACATGTTCGCTGATGACACCACCATAGTTGGTCAAATCTCAGATGGTGACAAAACAGATCACAGACGGGAGGTGGAGGACCTGGAAAAATGGTGCATTGACAGCAACCTAGCTCTCAATGCCAGCAAAACCAAGGAACTCATTATTGACTTTTGGGGGGATGTTGCTCATGTCCATCTACATATTAACAGCACAAAAGTAGAACAAGAGACTATCAAGCTCCTGGAAGGTGTCATCCACAACATGCTTTCTTGGATTCTTCATGTGGGCACATTGGTTACAAAGGCCCAGCAGTATTTCTTCTTCCTCAGGCACCTGGGGATATTTGGCATGACAGCGAATACCCTTGCCAACTTTAATAAGTGCACCATCAAGAGCATTCTGTCTGGATGTATCACTACCTCACATGGCAACCGTACCATTGAAAATTGGAGACGGTTACAGAGAGTGATGAACTTGGCCCGGACAATCACAAAGGCCAACCTCCCATCTAGAGAATCCATCTACTAGGCCCGCTGTCAAGGAAATGCCGCCAGCATTCTCAAAGATCCATCCCATCCTGGCGATGTTTTTCTGCAACCTCTACCATCAGGGAGAAGATACAGGAGCCTGAACACACGCACCAGCCAGTTTCAAAACAGTTTCTATCCTACTGCTGTTAGAATACTGAATGGACTCACAAACTCTTAACATTCACCTGTACCTGTGTTTTGGTTTTTGCCGCTGTTTACCTATTATTTACTTATCTATGCTACTTAACTCTGTGATCTGCTGGTATTGCTCGCAACACAAAGCTTTTCACTGTGCCCTGGTACCCGTGAAAATAAATAAATTCAATTCAATTCAACTGAGCGTCTGTGGAGACAGAATCAGAGTTAACATTTGTTAATGTATTTCTCTTTTTCAGAACCTTCTCTGAGCGATGCCAACATCTGGATGGGTGTTGTACCACTAGCATTGCCATGCTGGCCAATTCAAAATGAAGAGCTTGTAGATTTCTAGTAAAAACTGGTCTTCCCCATATTTTGGATTCCATCAATCCATTGCAATCAGCTGCTTGTAGCTCTTCCCCCCCTCAGTATGCAACTTATTGGTAAATTCTGGCAACCAAAAAGACTCCGTATGTAAAACCTGAGGCTGCTGAGGACATTATCTTGGAGGGAATTGCTTTGCGAGGCAGCCTTCATCAGCAATTTAAACTTTCTGTGTTTAATTATTTCACACAGAAGGCCATTCTCAATACTGCAGACACGAGCATGTTGAAAATAGCATGGGTTTAAAAGAAAAGCAGAGATTCCTGGCAAAGTCACCAGGTCAGGCAGCATCTGTGTGGGGGCAGAATCAGAGTTAAAGTTGGTGACCTTATATTAGAGCTCATAGACCTGTAACTTGTATTGTTTTTCCTGTTTGTTACCTGATCTGATGGATGCTATTTTTGTTTCAGAATTTCTGCATTTGCAGCATTTAGCTTTTTTTAAAAAATATTTATGACCGTGACTATGTTTAAGTTTACTGTAAATTAATTCTTAATACAGTGAAATTCTGATGCATTGGCATTTTAAATTGTTAAGTGCCATTTCAGTTATTCTCGAAACTAAGAACTCTGAAGTCTGTCTTAACATTCTTCATTGCCCATGATGGATAGCATGTGTACCTTTCAAAACGTGGCATATTTTCATTGGACTACTGTTAGCTCTGGGTAACACAATGCTGCAGGAGCAAGTTACACGAATGTTCACCTTTCAGAACATAAGGGAAGTGAGGGTGGGGGTGGTGGCTAGTGATGAAGCGGGGTCAGCACATAAGAATTGCTGTAAAATTGTACAAATGAGAAATGGTATTTTAGAAATATCAACCAGAACAATCCTCCCCTAAACACCGCATAGTGTTCCAAGACATGATTTTAGACTCTTTATATGTTATGACTGGCATTAATGGTGCCAGACAACCAACCTTCCGGATTTGAAGGACTGACTTTATTCCACGTGGAAAGATGGAATTTTCCGTTATAGATTTTCTTCCTCTAACTTCTTCTACCAAGCCAGTTTTGTGAGGATCACTTCCAATATGTTATCTGAAAGATCAGTCCATGTTTTGTTTTATTCATTCACGTGATAAAGCTGTCTCTGGCTAGACCAGCATTTACTGCCCATCCCTAAATACCTAGAAAGTGCTTAAGAGTCAACCACATTGCTTTTGGGCTGGAGTTACGTGTAGGCCCGAGCAGGTAAGGATGGCAGTTCCATTCCAGTTCAATTCGTTCAAAAAACATTAGCTTTTCCATCAATCGACAATGGATTCATTAATCATTAGATTCTTAATTCCAGATTTTTATTGAATTAAAGTTTCGCCATTTGCTGTGGCAGTATTCAAACCCAGAACATTATCTGGGTCTCTGGATTAACAGTCTAGTAATATCCCGTAATGGGTGAACATTGACTGGCTATTTGCCTCAAGCTAAACCTGATCCTGACCAGATACAGCTAGTTTACAGTAAGACTAACTGAAGAGCAAGCCTGGAGTGAGTGAAGAGGATTTTCACACTCTGGAATCAGAATGCTGCTAACGTGTGTATGTGTAAAGCCCCGTGTCATGGCGTCAGGCAGCAAACATGACGGCACAATGTCAGGACCCCAATAGTGTGGAAGTCAGGTGAGTGTTAGGCCTGCTAAAAAACAATATGAGGAAGCAACTACATTCATTAGCCATTGACTAGTTTTATGTTATACACAGGACTCTTGTTTGTGAGCAGTTGCTTTATTTTTCAGGAAGTGTGACAAAACTGGGTGTGTAAGGGCTGCGAGTGGGACTGTGGCTGACCTTGACAGGACAGTGCTGGGAGATCTTGCTAGGGCTGGTAATTTGGATTTCTATTCTTTTCAAAACCACGTCAGGGCTTTTCATTGAGAGAAAGGTCCATAGAGGCGCTGCAAACAAGATTTTGCAATACGGGATTTGTGCTGGGCACCATTGTTACCAAATGGGAATTCCTCGTTTAGTGGGAGGCTCCTGAAGAAGAGAGCAGAAGAAAAAGGTCAGGAGTTGACAGAGGACAGTGGTGCAGTCAAATCAGCAATCCAGCACCAGCAATGGGCAGATGCAGGAGTTTAGAGTTATTAGTGTTAACCAGCCCAGGCTCACATAACTGAAAATGACAGAGTGCCAGTGTCACTGAAAATTCTAGCTCTACAGGGAAACAGTCATAGCAACCTGTAATACACCGGCTGCTGAAAATGCTTCTGATTGTGTGGGATGGACTCAATAGCTAGATGTTTGTGACCCAGAGCCTTTCCTCCAAAGGTTCCTCCAAGCCTCACCTGGAGATGTGTGCAGTATCTCACGGATGGCTGCACATCACTGATGCCTAGTTGAGGTGTGCCAACAAATTTATTTTATTTACTATTGACAATGCCAGACAGGTTAGGAGAGACAGAGGTTTTGGCAGTATTGTTGGTTTTCCAAAGGTATGGAGAATAACAGACCTCCCATATATGGCTATTAACATGCCTTCTGGATCTCCAGGGGTTCTGGAAACAGGAAAGGATTTTGTTTCTTCGATGTGCAGCTGGTGTCTAACTGGCATTGTTTCTTTGATGTGCAGTTGGTAATTCAGATAGTTGCCACAACATCCAAATACTGAGACACTGTCAGGTGCCAGGGATATTCAATGTTTTGCAAATTTTGCAAGGTTGGCTTCTGGAATTCCTCTTAGGAAGAACGCACCAACAGAGCTCAAGAGGAGTGAAAACCATTCATTCACCAAGGTCCTCACTGATCAAACTATTGTTCTCCTCAAAATGCCATTGAGGTACCTGGACAGATCAGGTGGTGCTTTATAATACCCACTTGTGAGAGTATCTCTAATGGTCATGTGATGCTGTGTTTTATACAACATAGCCCTACATTGAAGGGACAGATGGCAGAGAAAGATTGGGTGGATACTGCCCTTTTTTCTGATGGTGAAGAGAAAAGTGATTATGCCAATCAGGAGAACATGTTGGACCAAGGGAAAATCTGTATACCTGGGCCACAAGAGATGATCCCATTACTGGTGTGTACCAACACAACAATACTGACTTGGCCTCACCACTTTCTTGTGTTAGCTTATTCTCAGGAATAGTGGAGTCATGCCTATTAATAGCTATGGAGTGTCAACGCATATTATCGCAGAGAGGGACCTCATGAATGCAAAACTATTCTCAAACATGATTTGGAGATGCCGGTGTTGGACTGGGGTGTACAAAGTTAGAATCACACAACACCAGGTTATAGTCCAACAGGTTTAATTGGAAGCACTAGGAAGGTGACCCAGAGGTCAATAGAGATGCAATGGTAGACATTTAACAGGTTTTTTTCAGAATACACTTCCTTGTGAGGAAGTAAGCACGCTGTATGGATATATCCATTGAGTAAATGAGCAAGAAATTGGCAATTGGCGTTTAGTAGTTTGGTAGGAAAGTGAGAGGCAGAATTAATCCAAAGGCAGACTATTATTTTACTTTGACAGCACAGTGCAGAGGGATCTGGACGTTCTTGTGCAAGAAACACAAAATGTTAGCATGCAGATGCAGCAAGTAATTAAGAATTTTAGCCTTTTATTGCTAGGGATTTTGAGTTTAAAAACAGGGAAGTCCTGTTACAACTATATAGGATATTGGTGAGGCTACATCTTGAATACTGTGCACAGGTTTTGCTCCTGTATTTGAAAAATGAGATACAGGTATTGGAGGCTGTTCAAAAGAGATTCATTTGGCTGATTCCTAGGAAGTAGGGCTTGACATATCAGGAATGGCTAGACAGATTAAGCTTTTATTCACTTAAGCTCTGATGAGTGAGGGTTGTCCTTATTGAAACATACAAGATCCTGACGGGGCTCAACAGGATAGACGCTGAGAATATGTTTCAGTTCGAGGGGGATTCTCAAACTAGGTGTCATAGTTACAGAATTATGGGACACCCATTTAAAACTGAGATCAGAAGGAGTTTCTTCTCTCAGGGAGTAGTGAATGTGTGAAATTCTCCGCCCATGAGAATTGTGGAGGGAAGGTCACTGAAGGTCTTTAAACAACAAGTGGATAGTGTTGTTATATCGAGGAGTTAAGGGCAATGAGTAACTGGCACAAAAAAAAGTGAGGCCTGGGGCAGATCAGGCAAGGTTTTGTAGAAAGTTCAGACAGGCTTGAGGGGCTGAATGGTCTACTATTGCTCTGATTCCAACAAGCCCATCGCACAGGAGACTAGGACTGAATTGCTGAAACTGCGGATCAACTGGGAAGCACATGCCAATATTCCAAAGGGAGTTTTTTATCAGGCTGTGCTCATTTATACCTATGGACAATTCTTCCCTAACACATTCTCCACCAGCCTGTCTGAAACTGATTGAAGTTGCCACAGTGCGTTGGTGGATACTCTCGGGGGATAGAAAGCCCCTGGTTTGAAATTAAACTGGCTCCATTTGGAAAAACAAAATTACAGCCAGTTTCCTCATCAAAGGAATCTCTTTCTGCATAAACAGCACAGCTTTTGGATTTTACAATAATAAAGTTAAACAAATACTGAAGGACCTGGAATTGAAAGATTAATAACATTCAGGTGTGTAAAGCAACTGCGAGCTCACATCTCTGCAGTAGGTTAGCACCATGGACAGAAAGACTGGGCTCAGGTGTCCTCTGCGGCTCTATGGGTAAATACTTCTCATGGCTTGGTGCTGTGCCAGACAGACCAAGAGATTCCAGGTTTATTCGACAGAAAGTGTTCGGTGGTCTGACACCAGCCTGCAGGGCAACCAGGAGAGCTGTAATTAGCCTCAGCAACTTAGGCCAAGTGAAAAGTGACTGTGATTCCGATGTGAAGTATAGGTAGGAAAACAGATAAGAACGTGGGCGGCACGGTGGCTCAGTGGTCAGCACTGCTGCCTCACAGTACCAGAGATCCTGGGTTCAATTCCCGCCTCAGGCGACTGACTGTGTGAAGTTTGCACATTCTCCCCGTGTCTGCCCGGGTTTCCTCTGGGTACTCTGGTTTCCTCCCACAGTCCAAAAATGTGCAGGTTAGGTGAATTGGCCATGCTAAATTGCCTGTAGTGTTAGGTGAAGGGGTAAGTGTATGGGTTTGGGTGGGTTGCGCTTTGGCGGGTCGGTGTGGACTTGTTGGGCTGAAGGGCCTGTTTCCACACTATAGGTAATCTAATCTTAAAAAAAACGTGATCACATTTCTCACGCCTCTCCCAGTTAGACTGGGAGGTGAAACACACCTCTCCACTGATTGAACAAACTCTAGTGTAAATTGCACTTACAATGAGTGGTTAAATACTAAATACTGCTTGGGTTAAATACTAAAACCTCAGGGTGCGATTTGTGTAAGTGAATGGGGGTTTTGAGTGGGTTCAAAGCTTATCTTCAGCAATCATAGAATCAATCCCATCCTTGCAGTAGAAGCTGGAAGAATGTCTGTATCCCTGACTGAGTGTCCTCGGCTCTGGGGGACCATTCAAACTCTCAGAATTATATCCCAGTAAGGATTGGAGAACCGTGTGTTATCTCTGAATTATATTCCAGCTTGGGTTCAGTACTGGGGGACTGCCGTAACATGGATTTGTACCCCAGCTTGGGTTTAAGTCCTGGAGCACTGTACAATGTCTTGGAAACAGCTTTGGTTCAGTACTGGAGAACAGCCAATACTGTTGAGCCACAGCTTAGCTTGAGTCAGAGCCCTCAGGCAGACAGCAGTAAATTGGAAATAGAAACAAAGGCTGCGATCTATAGTGTGCCACCTCCTGGTCATCTGTCACTGCTATCAAATCAGAGGTGTGTTTTCTTCCTGAGTGAAACTGTATTTATGTACATTTGTCATATATGTAGTGATGGCAATTCTTTCTGTTAATTACTAAACATTAATATTGGTAAGATGATGTCTACTCTAGATTCAGTATCAAGAGCTTTGAGACCACAAGTTAGTCGCAGGGTAAAGCTTCCTCCACATTTGTTAATTTAATACTTCACACTACCAGTAGATCCCAAGTTATTCTCCCTTAATGTGGTTGAATGTGTGGACCCCAGGTTACTTTCCCTGGTACCTCCTCTAAGAACTCCAATAGACTGGTCAAATGTGATTTCCCTTCACAAAATGACGTTGACCCTGCTTGATGACCTTGAACTGACCTAAATGTCCTTTTATAATTCCATTAATAAACCAGCTAACGTTTTCCTTGTGACAGAAGTTAAGGCTGACTGGCTTTGTAGCTTCCTGCTTTCTGTTTTAAAAATAAATGAGTCACTTTTGTTATCTCCCAATCCGATGGGATCTTCCAGAAATCAAGTTTTAGAGAATTAGAATCAATGTACTACTACCTCATTTAAAATCCGAGCCTGACGTCCAACTTGTCAGCTTGCAGTTCCAGCCCTTTACCCAGCATTACTTCCAGGTCGGCAGTGGCTTATCTCAGTTCCTTCTTCACTTCCATTTCCTAATTTGTCGCTATTTCTGGGATTTTACTTGTACACTCTCTAGTAAAGGCAGGTGCAACATTTCTGTGCAATTTATCTGCCATGTCCTGGTTTCCCAGTATTAAATCTCCTAACTCACTTCCTAGAGGACCAGTGCTCACTTAGTTAAAATATTTTATAAGAGTATTCTAATATTTCGGACTAAGTATCGTTCGTGTGCTAATTACTCTAATTAATGAATTGGATGAAGTGGACTTCAACTTAAATTCTCTTAATTTCTTTTATTTTCCTTTATTATGTAATTGTGGAAGGACTGTTATTCCGAACTTTTAATCTCTTTATTTTTGTCCTTTTGAAGGCTTGTAATGCTGGACTTTATGTTTCATTATTTTCTAATTTTTTTTTGTCCAAAGCACTTGCGCCCAGGTAGCTCGGTACCTAAGTTGGTGCCGCGAGTAGTGACTTGTAAACTTTTCTCTGTACCCTTGTGAGTACCATGTGACAATAGAACTAATTCTAATTCTAATTATTTCCTTTGTATTCATTTTTTGATCACACTTTGCTCTCTTTTAAACCCTGTTCAATCTCTGAACTATCATTTATCTTTGCACTGTTCTGTACTTTTTGTTCAAATTAGATACTATCCTTAACATTTCTAGTGAACCACAGTTGGAAGCTCCATTCCTTGGAAATTTTCTTCCGACTTGGAATGTATCTAATCGGTGTATTCTGAAAAAAAACCTGTTAAATGTCTATCATTGCATCTCGATTGACCTATCGTTTACCCTCATTTTCTAATTCACCTTAGCCAGCTCCGCTTTCATCTCCTCATAATTAACCTTATTTAATGTTTTAATAAAAATCCTAGGACTCCTCTTTCCCTTTCAAATTGAATGTTATATTTAATCATACTATTGTCGCTGCTAACAAAGTGGCATTTTCATGAAAAAATCATTAGTGTGACAAACCTCCTTCATTGCTCGGCCTTTGTTGTTGCTATGCAATGATACAATGTTGTTGCTATCTACAATGGGGAGAAAGTGAGGACTGCAGATGCTGGAGATCAGAGCTGAAAATGTGTTGCTGGAAAAGCGCAGCAGGTCAGGCAGCATCCAAAGAGCAGGAGAATCGACGTTTCGGGCATGAGCCCTTCTTCAGGAGTGAGGAAAGTGTGTCCAGCAGGCTAAGATAAAAGGTAGGGAGGAGGGACTTGGGGGAGGGCCGTTGGAAATGCGATAGGTGGAAGGAGGTCAAGGTGAGGGTGATAGGCCGGAGTGGGGTGGGGGCGGAGAGGTCAGGAAGAAGATTGCAGGTTAGGAAGGCGGTGCTGAGTTCGAGGGATTTGACTGAGACAAGGTGGGGGGAGGAGAGATGAGAGATTTCTCCAGTGACCTAATTTCCCCTCCCCCCACCTTGTCTCAATCAAATCCCTCAGATTCAACACTGCCTTCCTAACCTGCAATCTTCTTCCTGACCTCTCCGTCCCCACCCCCACTCCGGCCTATCACCCTCACCTTATCACCCTCACCTTCCACCTATAGCATTTCCAACGTCCCTCCCCCAAGTCTCTCCTCCATACCTTTTATCTTAGCCTGCTTGGCACACTCTCCTCATTCATGAAGAAGGGCTCATGCCCGAAACGTCGATTCTCCTGCTCTTTGGATGCTGCTTGACCTGCTGCGCTTTTCCAGCTATCTACAATGATACAATGAACTACAATGATCAGACCCACCGCACGCACTTCAAGTTCCTCTTCTGAGCCTGGGCAGAGTGCCTGAAGCCTGACACAGGGCAATCTGAATTTGTGCAATGAGCAGTGTAATCTCCCCTCACCATACCACCATTACATTCCCTCTAGCACCCCCCTCTCCCCCCACTTGAATGGCTTCCTGTACCATGGAGTGATAGATCCACAAACTGGAGGCACATTTTCCATTTGCTTTTGCCAGTAGTATTCCAACAACCTGGCTCCAATTGGCCAACAAACACAAAGAACTGGGGGACCACACTTATGCGCAAAACCACTTATGCTTGTTTTTTCAATGATCTTTTAAGCTGATTCCAAATTAAATTCAGCTGAATTGGAATTATGCTCACTCTACTAGTTTGATAAAGCTCATCAAATGCCTCTGACCTTCTTCAGTGCCCAGACATTGGTAGACAAGTTTTAAAAGCTTTTCCATATTAAAACATGTTGAATTTTGAAGAAATTGATAAGTGTCCACCAAAGAAACTATTAAGTGGCTCAGTATAGATTTTTTACTTACTTGCAGCAATTTTAAATTGCATAATTCACAGGCAGAATACTGGTCACTTTTATATAAAGAAAACTGTACGAAGTTGTCACTCTTTTGCACAACAAGCAATGTATCTTAATTCAAAACAAAACAATTGTGTACAATCTCGTCAGCCAGTGCATGAACGATTTTATGCTTGTGATTGTGCCAATGAGTTTACTGGAAACTTAAACTGCAAACTGATCTTGTCACGACTTTGATTCAAAAATATACTCTTAAATTTTGCAATAGTTCATTGGAAATCATTTCAATTTGATTATGACAGGAAATGTAGTAACATTTTTCTTCATACTATTGTGATCAGGTAAGGAGGGGTGATTGGGTTATGTCTTACTAACCTCTGCTCCACAACATAGTTTGATAGTTCCTGCACTCATTCTACATCAGACATACAAGCTGAGGGGTTCAGCATAGTTTCCAATGCAAAAGTGCACTGTAGCTTCAAGGCCATGGGTAACAGCCTTTTGCCATGGTGACAGATCTAATCTTTAATGTTTCTCTTTGTTACAACTCAGAAAGCCAGGAAATGAATGGCATAATGTGGGATTACAGCCCTTTTTTATATATATATATATATACAAGCTTTGTTATATAGAGACAACACTACACAGTACATATCTTCATCAATAGCCTTTCTTTTAATCTGTCCCTATATTTTTCAGTACAAGTGAGCTCCAGCTAATATCCACCATATCAAATCGGTGAAACATCCAAATGATCTACAATGAACATTTATTTTCAGCATTCTTCCTGAATACATCAAAAGTGGAAATGAATCCTTTGTGTTCTCACCATCAATCCCCCCCTCACCTCATGTATAGCTGCTCCATGTGAAATTGAACTGAAAGAGAATCCTAATACCCTCTCCACATTCCCCTAGCAGGGGTCTGTTTACTCACTCTTAATTCCTCCATTTTCCCACCTTATGATTGGTTAGTCTCTTACCATATCCCTTCAAGGTGCACTAGCATGACACCTGGATTGCTACTTGTAGCCTGGTGTCAACTCAGTTAGAAATAAAAGAAAGAGAGATGAGCTCCCCACATCCTAAAGGACATTGCGACTGAAGTGAGATCTGCTGTTCTAATGTGGGAAATGGGAATTTAAGATTATGTGTAATTTATGCACAAACAAGTAATGCTAATTATCAGCTCCTGCTAATTACTAACTCAGGCCTTCCCTTGGTGATGAGCCAGTACTCCTCCATGTTGAACACCATTTGGAGGAAGCACTGAAGGTGGCAGGATATTCTCAGGGAGAGGAACTTCAACATCACCACTGACCAAGCTGGCTGTGTCCTAAGAGACAAAGCTGCTCAACCTCATACTCACCAATCTGCCTTCCGTAGATGCATCTGTCCATAACAATATCGGTAAGAGTGACCACTACACTGTCCTTGTGGAGACAAATTCCTGCCTTCACATTAAGAGTATACTACATCATGTTGTTTGCTAAATAGCATAGACTTCAAGAAGCTGAAAATGTGTTGCTGGAAAAGCGCAGCAGGTCAGGCAACATCCAAGAAACAGGAAATTCGACGTTTCGGGCATAAGCCCTTCATCAGGAATGAGGAAAGTGTGTCCAGCAGTCTAAGATAAAAGGTAGGGAGGAGGGACTTGGGGGAGGGGCGATGGAGATGTGATAGGTGGAAGGAGGTCAACAGGCTTCCTTCCTCAGCACCTGCCTTCTCAAACTAGACTTCAAGAAGATCTAGCAACTCAAGAAAGGGCTATGGGCCATTAGCAGAAGCAGAATTGTTCTCCAACATAACGTAGCTGAGCACATCTCCTCAGTCTACCATTACCATCAAGTCTGGTTCCATGAGCAGTGCAGGAGGCATGCCAGGAGCAACTCCCAGACATCTCTGCAGGAGTTTCTCAGGGCAGTGTGCTAGGCCCAACCATCTTTAGCTGCTTCCTCTATGACCTTCCCTTTAGCATGAGGGCAGGATCGGGATATTCACTGATGATTGCACAAAGTTCAGTACCATTTGTGACTCTTCAGACACTGAAGCTGTCCATGTTCAAATGCAACAAGATCTGACAAGTAGTAAGTAATATTTGCACTTCAAAACTGCCAAGGAAAAGCGATCTCCAAAAAAAGTGAATTTAATCATCACCGTTTGATATTCAATGACTCTAACATTGCACTGGGGGGGAACGATAGTTCAGTAGTTAGCACTGCTGTCTCACAGCATCAGGGTCCCATGTTCAATTCCAGCCTCGGGCGACTGACTGTGTGGATTTTGCACGTTCTCCCCGTGTCTGCGTGGGTTTCCTTCGGGTGCTCTGGTTTACCCCCACAGTCCAAAGATGTGCAGGTCAGGTGAATTGGCCATGCTAAATTGCCCATGGTGTTAGGTGCATTAGTCAGGGGGGCCGGGTCTGGCTGGATTGGTCTTTGGAGGATCGGTGTGGACTGGTTTACACACTGTGGAGAGTCTAGTCAAAACAACCCCCACTATCAACATCTAGGAGGTTGCTATTGCACAGAAATTGAACTGGACCAGCCATATAAACACTGTATCTAAAAGAACAGGTCAGAGGCTAAGCATCCTACAGTGAGTAATTCACCTCTCGACTCCCAATGTCTACCCACTCTCTACAAGGCACGAGTCAGGAATATGATAGATTGTCTGGACGAAAGCAGCTCCAACAACACTTGATATCATCTGATACAAAGCAGATTACTTGAATGGCACCACATTCACAAATTTCCACTCCCTCCAGCACCAACGCTCACAGCAGTGTGTATTGTCTACAAAATGTACCTAGGATCTTTAGATAGTTCCTCCCAAATTCATGACCACTGCCGTCTAGAAAAACAAGGACAGTAGATACATAGGAACAGGTTCCCCTCCAAGTCACTCACTTGACTTGGAAATATATTGCTTGGTCAAAATCTTAGAATTTCCTCCCTAAGGGCATTGTGGGTCTACTGCAACAGTTCAAGAAGGCAGTTCTCATGGGCAATTAGGGACAGGACAGGGTCAGACAGCGATGCCCACATCCTGTGAATGAATTAAAGAGAACATTGACCATGGTCTCTTTTATATCATCTAAAAGGGCAATTGGGGTCTCAGCTTATCACATGATGCAAAAGATTGTCCCTCAGATTTGGCAGGAGTCCCCAAGTGCCACACTAAAGTGCCAGCCAACATCCTCTGCTCAATACTCTAGAATGAAACTTGGGCCTTGAGCCTTCTAATGTTAAAATGACAGGATGGCACAGATGACGTATCGACTTCCCAAGGTCAAACTCCAGTTGAACTGTCTATTATATATAAAATATAATCTTTCTTGTGAAAATGTTTTTACTGAGCTATGGTTATGACATAGCAATATGAACACATATGACAGAGAACAGTGTCTTTAAGACGAAGAGCAAATTCTAGCTCTGGTAAACGTAGAAGCCTTTAATCGTTTGCCAATCTTCCCTCAAAGCTTTCAAATTAAAATTTCTACCACCAGTAAGCTATGATTTTGGACATTTTCTCCTGGGATCTAGCTGATCCGGTTTCTGTAAAGTTGACGTTATGTCTCAGCCTGAGGTTGCTCCCGGATTTCCACTGGTTCTTCTGTGAGTCTGCGAGAATATCTCCGAGAGTGTCCCTGGGTCCGCTTGTGATTGAGCCCTGTCAGCTACAGGAGCAAAACAGGTTGGTGAAGCACTCTACACAAATTGCTCTTGACACACGGTGTGAAAGCTTGGCCATAAGTATTTGACTGGAGAAAATCAATGAAACATGAAAAGAGAAATTTTGCCAGAAATACACAGACATCCCTTTTCACGTATGACAAACAATGTCTTCAGAAAATTATCACCAGTCTGTTTCAACATCTGGAAAGCACTAAATGAAGGAACACGTGGAGAATTTCCACAACATCGCCATTTCACGGTGGGGCCAAGGGAAGGTCTATCGAGAGGCTCTCAAAATCAATTGCATCTTTGTGGGCTGAATTCTAGCAAAATTTGGCGGTGTCAATTTCATGGAGTTTAGTGAGGGATTCCCTCTGTGAGCTTTAGTGAGATTTCTCACATAGTTTTCCACCGTAAACCCCATTAAGCAGGCTGCTTCCGCGGCCTCTGCTCGCAGTTGCTCCACTGCAGGGACCCTCTTATCGCAGGAGCTATCTATAAACCCCAAGTGCACAACATTTTCAATGCTAAAAGGCTACAATTGCCCTTCACAGATTGGCACGTCTTCGGAAGGAAAATTGCCCCCCCCAACCTAGAGGCAAATTGATGCCTTGTTTTTGTGACAGGGATCTGAGAGTCTTGGTGATGAGCAGGCCATGGTACCAAACCCTGCCAGCTTTAAACAAATTGACTCTGGAGGGATGGGCAGCAAGGTCACAAGAAGATCCTTTTGTGCTGCTTAAGAATAAGTGGCACTGTCTTCACTCTCTGCCTCAAACTCACTTCAACTCTGTTAACTCCCCACCTCCCACTGTGGCTAAAGGTTTACCCAGTCTCACTACTGCATGCGGCATCTTCCCTCAATGTTTCTCAGTCACCCCATGCCCCCCAATCGACTAACCCTTCATGCCTGCTGTGCTTCCTTCTCGTTCACTCACTGTGCCTCACTGCCTTCCCTCTACCTATGCCAACACTAACAGCTGAGCCAGCCATTTTCATCTCCCTCCTTCCCTCCCTTTCTTCCCCAGTCTGGGTGGTTGGGTGGCTGACATTAGTCACTTTACCGCAGATGAGGAGAGGATTCTCGAGTTCTGTGGGAGAGGATAGAGACCATTTCTGATGGACAGCTGAGATCTCCATGTCCTGGCAATCAAACGAGCTGTACAGTGCTATACTGCCCAATCCCCTGTTACCACCATGGTGAATGAGTTCACAAGATGCTCAATCCGTCAGCCCACTTGGGCAACTCATTCTCTCCCTAGTCTAATGCATCCCCATGGCTCTCGTCCACAAGAGACCAGTCCCTCCAGACGTTGGCTCCACTTCCACCTCAGAGGAAGTCCTGGCAAGGCTACATTCTGCATCCTTCACCAGCTTAGGTTCTGATGCCTCAAGTACTCTGGCTAGATTAAACTCAGGAGCACATCTCTGGCACACTTCCATAGCTGGCTGAGGAGGAAACAACCCAGGTCATTGGCACTCAGAGCACAGCCAGCATCAGCCCAGCCCCAGGCAGGAGAGGATCACATGACAACAGTCATTCATAACTTCATCAAAATGCACAAGCAATCACAAGAACTGCAGGCAGGTTTGTCAGAAACACTCAGGAAACTGGACTGAATGTTGGAGCAGTCTCCTTTCATTTGCTGTCCCATGCTGGCCCTGGCATGTGTATGTCTGACTGTGATCATGGATACCTTGGTGGTTGCCATGGAGAGTCCGGACTAGTAGAATGCTGTTTGGTTGCCAGATAGGATTGCAGACATGAACTCAATCACTTTAGCCAATGTTGTTCTCCATCAACAACAAGGTAAGACCTTGACCTCCCATCGGGTGCGCCCTCTCATGAGGAGACAGGGTACAGCAAGCAGGTATCCAGCCAGAAGAGGAACCACATATAACACTACCCTCACCCCTCTCAGTGGTCACCCCTCAGTAACCTCCAGAGAGGCCTGCTCCTCCACCTCCATACTATCTGTGGGCCCCAAACCGATTGAAGTTCAGGGTTGAGGAGGGTGAGCCTGAATCTGACCAGGATATTCTCAGCATGTCAGAGCCCTCTGACCACAAATACCCCCAGAGTCACCTCCGAAGCCAATGTGTTCCACTGTAGGGCAGCCTCCATCCTTCCCAGCTACTGACCCCTGCATTGTACTGCAATATAGAGGAAAGGCCAGGATAAAGAGTACTTTCTGAAGGTAGACAGATGGCCCAGATGACACTTAGTTGTAAATAGAAGATCACCTTTGTAAATAAATTAGCTGTTTACATCATCTTCTGTCTGACTGACTGTCATTTTAGCTGAGGCTACAAGAATTAAGCTACAGTAAATCCACTCCTCATGATGTTAAAATGTGGCCTGACGGAGTGCTACTCTTTCCCTAATACCCACTGCAACATAACCTCATGCCATTGTTGAATATGGGAAGACAAGCAGGAGGCTGGATGAACACAGCCAGCCAGGCAGCATCAGGAGGGGGAGAAGTCAACGTTTTGGGTGTAACCCTTCTTCAGGGCTATATCTGAAACATGAACTTCTCCACTTCCTAATGCTGCCTGTGTTCTTCCAGCCTGCTGCCTGTATATAGATTAGATTAGATTACTTACAGTGTGGAAACAGGCCCTTCGGCCCAACAAGTCCACACCGACCCGCCGAAGCATAACCCACCCATACCCCTACATTTACTCCCTACCTAACACTACGGGCAATTTAGCATGGCCAATTCACCTGACCCGCACATCTTTGGAATGTGGGAGGAAACCCACGCAGACACGGGGAGAACTTGCAAACTCCACACAGTCAGCCGCCTGAGTCGGGAACTGAACCCAGATCTCCGGCGCTATGAGGCAGCAGTGCTGACCACTGTGCCACCGTGCCGCCCACATTCCCTACCTTGGATTCCAGCATGTGCAGTTTTTTTTTCTCTAACCATTGTTGAATATGGGAGCATCAGATGTTGTAAAGCCTTCAAATAATTGATAATGTTATCTTTTATTTGACATTTGCATTCGGGAAAATGCAGGGCTGTGAGGGCTGCGAGCCTTCCCAACATCAAGGCATTTACAGTCAAAGGTTGATCTATTTGACCTGGCTGTCTGACTGTGTCCTGCCTCTCTGACCGTGCTCTGCTCTATTATTATGGAGGCATGTTCCTCCTGCTCAATGTCTTCATGAAGTCTAGAGCTGTACAGCACAGAAACAGACTCTTCTCTCTAACTCCTCCACGCTGATCAAATATTCTACACGGATCTAGTCCCATTTGCCAGCGTTTGGCCCATATCCTTCTAAACTCTTCCTATTCATGTACCCATCCAGATGTCCTTATTGTAATTGTACCAGCCTCCACCACTTCCTCTAGCAGCTCATTCCATACACACTCCACTCTCTGTGTGAAAAAGTTACCCCTTAAATTCCTTTTAAATCTTTCCCCTCTCACCTTAAATTTATGACCTCTAGTTTTGGACTCCCCTACCCTGGCAAAAAAAACCCTTCCTGATTCCTGAAGAAGGGCTAATGCCCGAAACGTCGAATCTCCTGCTCCTTGGATGCTGCCTGACCTGCTGCGCTTTTCCAGCAACACATTTTCAGCTCTGATCTCCAACATCTGCAGTCCTCACTTTCTCCCCCCCAAAAAACCTTGTCTATTTACCTTATCCATGCTCCTCATGATTTTGTAAACCTCTACAAGATCACCCCTCAGCCTCTGACGCTCCAGGAAAAACAGTCCCAGCCTATTCAGCCTCTCAAACCCTCCAACCCTGGAATCATCCTTGTAAATCTTTTCTGAGCCCTTTCAAGTTTAACAACACCTTTCCTATAGCAAGGAGACCAGAATAGCACGCATCATTCCAAAAGTGGCATCATCAATGTCCTGTACAGCCGCAACATCACATCCCGACTCCTATACAAAGTGCACTGATCAATGAAAGTGTGTGCCAATCACCACCTTCACCACCCTGTCTACCCGAGACTCCACTTTCAAGGAACTATCCACCTGCACCCCTCAGTCTCTTTGTTCAGCATCATTCCCCAGGGACCTACCATTACGTGTATAAGTTCTGCCCTGGTTTGCCTTTCCAAAATGCAACATCTCTCATTTATCTGAATTAAACTCCATCTGCCACTCCTTGGCCCATTAGCCCATCTGATCAAGGCCCCTTTGTAATCTGAGGTAACCTTCTTCACTGTCCACTACACCTCCAATTTTAGTGTCATCTGCAAACTTACTAATTATACCTCCTATGTTCACATCCAACTGATTGAATTAAATGACAAAAAACAGTGGACCCAGCACTGATCCTTGTGGCACACCGCTGGTCATAGGCCTCCAGTCTGAGAAACAACCTCCACCACCACCCTCTGTCTTCTACCTTTGAGCTAATTTTGCATCCAATTGGCTAGCTCCTCCTAGATCCCACGTGATCTAACCTTGCTAACAAATTTACCGTGTTGAACCTTGTCAAACACCTTGCTGAAGTCCATCTAGACAATGTCTATCTTCATCAATCCTCTTTGTGACTCCTTCAAAAAACTCAGTCAAGTTAGGGAGACACAGGTTCCCGTGCACAAAGCCATGCTGACTATCCACAATTCAGGTTGGAGCTACTCTCTAAACTCTTTAGAGTTCATCACATCCCCTCTTTGCCTGCTCTAGTTGTACACATCACAAGGTGCAATGATTATGAGGAGGCAGATGGCTCAGTGGTAAGCACTGCTGCTTCACAGCACCAGGGATCCTGGTTTGATACCACCATCAGGCAACTGTCTGTGTGGAGTTTGCACATTCTTCCTGTGTCTGCGTGGGTTTCCTCCAGGTGCTCTCGTTTCCTCCCACAGTCCAAAGGTGTGCAGGTCAGGTGGATTGGCCATGAGGAATGTAGGATCATAGGGTTAGGAAGGTGGTTTGATGCCCTTTAGAGGGTTGGTGTAGATTTGATGGGCTGAATTGCATGCTTCTACACAGTAGGGATCCTATGATTCTATGTAGTAGACTCTTGCATGAAGACTCTGGTGACAGAGAGGGGTGCATCATATCTGCACCTAGCCTCAGCTTGAGGCTTTTTTAATGGAGTCATCAGCTGGTGGTTACAGAGGGTACTTTTGTGTTCCTGCAAATACATATGTAAAGCACAACCAGCCCCTTGGAATGAAGTAGGAAGATGGGAGTTACTAAGGATTTAGACATCAAGGTAGCTTCCAGGATACCTGATACAGGCTCACAAGATGTGGTAGGTGATGATCATAGATGACATGGTCATTGACTGAATGGAGCCCTTCCATATTAATGAAGTTAGCTGCATTATGACCGGGTGATCTCAGTCCAATGTGGGTACAATCTGTGGCAGCTTGGCCCTTGAGTAGTCTAGCAGTTGACACAGTTCTACAATAGGATACCCCCATTTGGTGATGAGATTACACCGTGCTCACTGGATGAATGGCATGATGGGTGAAATGCCTGTCTCTGTGTGAAAAGTGGCCTGGCAGCAGCTTTGCCATGTAAGCTGTGGGCGAGTTCCAAAGTGCCGCGTTGAAGTGGTGAGCTGTACAATATGGCAGCCAGAGACATGCCATGATAATGTGGTGAGATTGGTGCATGACCAATGCCAGCCTCCATCGAGGCTGGAACCAAAAATGTTAAAATAGTAAAGACACGGACTCTTTACGGGAAGATGAGTAACTTCAGGTCGATGGAGAGTGGAGGACTGAGGACATGAGTACAAAATCAGAAAATGTTATATTGGTTTCGATGCCACATTTTGTGGATTTGTTGACTTCTGGAATAGATTAAGAGAGAGCAGTTTACTTGCCCTTGGCCTTCAAAGGAGTGCACAAGTGATTGAATGGGGCTAATATTGACCCATATTATCTGGTACTAAAGTCGCCAGTAGTTAGCATCCTTTAAGGGTCAGAAGAGAAGGTTCTAGAATTCCTTTCTCCCTCACATTGACATAAAGGATTTCCTCTATAATTTGCATTTCCCAGGAAATCAATAGGAGGGGGAGAATTGAGTGTACCTTTTGGCTGTATCATGTCTGAATGCGACCAACTGGTTCCCATTGACATTTTTTTAATATGGCCAAACCCTTAAGCCCCAAATTACTGGCAGACAATGCTTTCCCTGGCTAATTATCTCTAATAATTGATAATCAGTAAACACTAATATTGTAATAACAAAATGACTCAAATGCCACTAATGGCTGTATAGTCCCCCTAACTGTAGAAGTATTTAACTCGATGCACAATAAGTGTAACTCCACACTGTCTTTCCTAATCTGGTCACAATAGTTCACCAAAGTGAACTGTCAGTATTTGAATTCCATAATTTGGTTTTATTACCTGGGACTTTGATGGACTGAAATTGTTTCAAAGAGGAAAACCACTGATATAAACTGACCACAGTAAACGCTTGACTACAGGTTGGACATGAAACTGTCAGTGAATAAGCACCACTCTGAACTGCAATTAACACTCCCACGATGAGAGACTGAAACCAGTCAGATGTGAAAAAAAGATGAACTCCTGCTTGCTTTACACTTTTATGAGTTCACAGTTTGATTATAAAAGACTTACCCACAATTATCCAGCTTGGAGACAATGAACACAGACATGGGAATATGCTAATGGTTATATTTCATACTTTCTTTGGCAGGGCTAGGGTGAGGATTGTAACTTTCACTTGAGAAGGATCTGTCTATATCCCTGCTTGCTCAGGAAGGACAAAGCAACCAGTGGCAAAATAACTTGGGGAAATATTCAAACACTAAGAGCTCTGATATTTGCAATATTCACAGCTTCTGTTGATCCAGGATATCCTGAACTGACCGTGGTCTCAGATTGAAGTCTAACATTGTGAGAACACACAAAAGAATTTAAACTGCATATTCTTTTATGTTTAATTTTGTAGTTGACACTATACCCTTTTGAACTATCTACCTGTCTGTGGTTGATATTACTTCTTTATTATTTTTCATGGGATCAGCAAGTAATAAAATTACTTTAAAAGTGGAGTGCTAATTCTCTCCTTCTCAACTGGCCGTAACAATCTTCACACTGCCCCACCGCTCAACTTAATATATGCTTCCCTTTCCAGTTGTTTTTCCCTGACCTTGCCTTGTCCCCTCTGTAGCTGCTGGCTCCTTGCTGAATTACAACTCTTTGGGATCTGAAAGTTTACTGGCAGCTTACTCAAAATGACCTCTTATTAATGACAGAGCTGAGACGGTGTGGTGAGATTCCGGGCTGGAGGGAGAATGGAATGGGTGAATATGGTAAGGAAGGGATCAAGCCAGATAAGAAGAGCTTTTGAACTTAACGTCAATTCCTTTGCTCCTGGCAACCAAAAGAAACAGTATACAATACTGAAAGGTGGAAGGTGAGCTTTGTTCTTTCGAACAGATTCATTCCAGAGCAAAACATTGGGTTGCATCCCAGGATAATAAAGGCTTCTCTTTGTGACCTGCACATCATTGGTTTTGGAATCTGGATTTCCATCTACAAGGCAACAGAGTGCAATTCTTCAATCAACAAAGATGCATCAGCCAACAAGGTCTGGCAACTCCTTTCAGTTCTCTAAAAAAAACCCAGCCATAAACAATTCCCCTGTCACTGATTTAATTGATGCCTCTTGTACTCAATTACCCATAGGAGAAAGAATTCCATTAAATCTGTTTGAGAGTTTCTAAAGCCGGCACATTACCAGTATAATTATGATCATAGCCTCCCCTGTGGAAATGTACTTCAGTGGATTTTAAGCCACGCTTCATTGGGAAGCACGCTGCTGTCTGCCAACATTACGCCTTAGTGGGAACAGCCAGTTATTGGCTGGCTTTATCTTCTTGGTACAGATATTTCCAAAACCCGGGAGCAACAAACTAGAATACCAGTGCAGCATTCAACATTACCAAGAGATTTTGAACAAATGGGTGAATAAGCTGAAAAGTGGCCAAGTTCAGTCTGGATAAAGGTGAGGTATTGCATTTTAGTAAAACAAACAGGGATAGGGCTAATACAATTCAAGGCCTTAGGTGGTGTTATGGAAGAGAGGGACCTAAGGGCTCAGTTACAGGATTCTTTGAAGTTTGCATCACAAATAGACAGGGTGTGGTTAAGAAGGCCTTCATTGCTCAGTCCTTTAGTACAGGAGTTGGGAAATCATGTTGAGGTTGTACAGGATATTGGTGAGGCCTCCTCTGGAATACTTTGTTCAGTTCTAGTTGCCCAGTTCTAGGAAGAATAGTATTAAGCTGCAGAGGATTCAGGATAGATTTACTAGGATGCTGCCGGGTATAGAAGGTTCGAGTTATAAAGAGAGGCTGGATAGTGGGGACTTTTTTTCACTGGAACATAAGCAGTTGAGAGGTAGCCTTACAGAAGTTTATAAAATCATGAGGGGCAGAGGTAGGGTTAATGGGAAGTGTTTGGCCCCAAGGATGAATGTTTTCAAGACTCGAGGGGCACATTTTTAAGGTGAGAGGAGAAAGATTTTACAAATACAGTGATGGCCAATGTTTTACACAGAGGGTGGTTCACGTTTGGACTGAATTTCCTGAGGAAGTGATGGATGTGAACACAATTATAACACTTAAAAGGCATTTGGAATGATACATGAATAGGAAAAGTTTGCAGGGATATGTGGCAGGAGCAGCCAGGTGGGACCAGTTTAGTTTAGGATTACATTCTGCATGGACTGGTTGGACTGAAGGAACTGTTTCTGTGCTCTTAGACACTATGACTCTATAACCTGCAAAAACCAAGATTCCTGAAATTGACTGTCCAACTGTCACCTATCGACTCTACATAAGCTACCCTTGGAGACTGATCTGGGTATCTTTTAAGTTCTATGGGCCAGGAGCAGAGAGGTGGGGAGGTGATGGCTTAGTGGTATTATCACTGGACTGTAATCCAGAGACCCAGGGAATGTTCTGGGTCAAATCCTGCCATGGTAGGTGGTGGAATGTGAATTCAACAAAAATCTGGAATTAAGAGTCTAATGATGACCATGAATTGATTGTTGGAAAAACCCACCTGGTTCACTAATGTCTACGAGGGGAGAAAACTGCCATCCTTATCTGGTCTGGCCTACATGTGACTCCAGACCCACAGCAATGTGGTTGACTCTTAACTGCCCTCTGGACAATTAGGGTTGGGCAATAAATGCAGGCCTAGCCAGTGACATCCTTATCCCATGAATGAATAAATAAAAGCTAGCTTGAGATTATGTTAGGCATGGACTGGCTGAATACAAGGGTTTACTTATTTCCGTGTTGTGTGACTCGGTGACTCTATAACTGAAGTCGGAGCGGCCAGGAGCATGCACTCCAGTGGAAAACTTCCGATTGCATTCATCAGTACATTGGGTACTAGAACTTCCACTCGGGTGGGGTCGGTGCTGTGGTATGGCTGGGAAAGCTGGAATTTTTCCCATTGCCCAAAGTAAAACCATAGGGAACAATCAGGCGAGCAACAGGGAGCCTATTTATGTGGAGTTGGAAAATGTTAGCAGTGCTACATTGAGAACTTGGCTGGAGAGAATTGCACAAAAGATAGTAACATAGGTTGGAGTATTCCCAAAATCACACCAGGCTGCAGTATGTATGACTCAGGTTAGAATAACAGGTGAGAAGGTGTTGCACATGGACTGGAGTTGTTTTTATACACAGCATGTCACTGTTTACACAACTCTTATTACAATGTAGATAATTAAAATCGGAAATATGCTCAAGTGTCTACCTCACGTAAATAGACCATAATCTCTCCCCTCTCACATACCAGTACAAAAATAGCAGAGTGATTTATGCTCAGGCAGGCTTAACTTTGAATATTTTGACACAGGAATGGTGTGTTCCATCTAAAGCTCAGAGCAGGGTTTAGTTTTGCTAGTTTGTTCTTGAGAAAAAGCTCAAAACCTTTTTTCAGAGCTGTCAGATAATAGAGTTCAACTATCAGCAAGTACTCATGTTCAACAACACCATTCGTTGCTTTGAGAAAGAGTTTTGTTTTTAAAGCAGTGGCCCTTTGATCACCCCGCAGCCTTTCGGCATGACTCACCCAGCACAGGGTCTTTGCTTTGTTGGACTTGGCTGTGGAAGTGCTGAAACAGTCGGAGGGAACATGCTCGGCCACAGTAGTTTGTGCAACCTGAGGGACTCTCACACAACTTTTCACACCAGATTGTCACGCTCCGAGCAATCCAGCCAGCCCTCAATCCATATGACCCACAAGGTCACCTCTTCGGCATATAAAGCGTTTGTAACAAGTCCAAGAATTGAACAGAAATCCATGAACATTTTATTTCATCATGCTATTTCATCATGTCAGCCTCATGCAATCTTTCCCAAGTTCAAAATAAACACTTCATTCAACGACGACTTAGGCGAAACCACATTTAGTAAACAGTCTAACACACAAACTACATGTGAATGGCAGTTTAGGCAGAAGGTAGACCTGTAATATTGCAGACGTAATCATTACACCTCAAAAGTAGGTAAAAGTATAATTGTATCTACTATGCTGAATGGTCATGTGAACTCAATTAGACACAAGTGCTTTGTAGTGAATGGAACAAGGGTCATTAGACTCTTGATTGCAGTTGCTAACCTGGACCAATCAGGGAGCCCTGGCTGACAGATATAAACAGGCATATTTCTGGTGGTGGAAACTGTATAAAGATTCATGCACCTTGTGTCTTTCATTGTGTCTCACACCTGCACACACACACCATGGGTGCTGGGGAAAATAAGCACTACCGCAGTTAGGCGGTAGTGTGGGGGTTAATTTTAAAAAAAAAATAAACAGGCATATTTCTGGTGGTGGAAACTGAATAAAGGTTCATGCACCTTGTGTCTTTCATTGTGTCTCACACCTGCACACACACACACCATGGGTGCTGGGGAAAAAAATAAGCACTACCGCAGTTAGGCGGTAGTGTGGGGGTTAATAAAAAAAAGAAAGAAAACAAAACAAAAAAAATAAAAAATAAACAGGCAAATTCCTGGTGGTTGAAACTGAATAAAGATTCGTGCACCTTGGTCTTTCACTGTGTCTCACACCTGCACACACACACCATGGGTGCTTGGAAATAATAAGCACTACCGCAGTTAGGTGGTACTGTGGGGGTTAAAAAAAAATTTAAAAATAAATAGGCAATTCAGAGAGTCTCCTCATTCGAGGGGCTGGCTTGAAGCTGGCTGGTCTGAGGCCCTGAACTGTGTTCATGTAAATAAAGGGGGATTTGGTGTGGGTCACTGGTTCCTCTGTTTGTGTTATTTCATGCTTGAAGATTAACCTTCTGTGACAGTGTCTTGCTGATCCACCATGCAGCTTTTCTCTTTATCATGATCTCGAGCATGTGACTCAGGCAGACTGAGAACTATTATCGGAACAAAAGACATTTAACTATATTCTCCCCTTTCAATTCAGAAAAAAAAATCCATGGACTTGAAATGTTGCTCTCACCACAGATGCTGTTTGACCTGCTGAGTTTCTCCAGCACTTTCTGTTTTCAAATATATAACCTTTAAGCTCAGGAAGAGCTGCTAATGAAATGCATATACATCCAAAGCTCAAATTAATTGCAGGGGAAGAGCTGTAATTTTAATAAGTAAGAGGATTTTCTCTGTAAGAGTCAGAGTCACAGATGGTGACCCCTGTGGCCATATGTGTTTCCTTCATCAATAGTTAGATACATGTCGGCTGGAAAGAATGTGTAGCTGATTTTGACTAGCCTTAGGCATCATCCAGTGAATGTGTCATGTTACCCTCCTTTGAAAGCACTCCAAAGTGCTTCTTAACCTTGAAAAGTTTGGTGTGAGGGGGGAAAGTGCAGTGGGAGTTTGATTCCTGAGGGGTGACAGTTCAGTCAGGGTCAGGGGCTGCTGTCTGGTCTGACAAATGGACGGGGTTGATTTGTCAGGTCCAGGATTGGTTAGACCAGAGGGCTGGTGGGGTGGTAGTGACTGGGCAGAGGGGAAGAGGTTTCGGGGGTTTCCAAGTCCACTGTGGGGGGAGGTGTGTAGAGGGTCAGGTTAGAAGGCTGGAGGGGTAGCATGCCAGTTGGGTGCTTCAATGAATCTCTGGCAATAAAGCGTCCTGTAGCAAAGTCAAGCTAGACTCCCAAATCAAAGAGATTTCTCATAACTTGCTCTTAAAAGGATGGAAATGTTTGAAGGATAAATAGCCCCAATTAGAAATGAAGGTTCCAATAAGGCAAGCAGCATACTGAAGGAGAAGAGGCAGAGGGTAGACATCTATTTGCAGCAGCTCGAGTTGTTGTTGTCAATCCATCACTACTTGCTCCCTCTGACATTACCAAAACCTATTCATCTGCCAACATCATCAGTCCGAACTCAGGTATACATCATTACTGTCTCGGTCTGGTACATACATTTGGGAACTGGTCTTTGAGATTCTTTTTAACTGCAGCCTTTCACAGTGAGTCTTGATTTATGAAGAAAGAAAAGGGAGAGACATCCAGAAACTATAAGTCTCGTTCTTGTATTAAGAACAAGTGTAAGCTGTGTAGTTACTTCAAGTGAAGTGTTTTTAATTGGCTATCAGCTCACAGCAGGATCACACTCACAAGGGCATAGGTAAGCAGTGTTCTCTGAAAAGATCCACTTTTGCTGTTGCCAGTATTTTATGATCTCATTGGAAACTTGGCTGTGAGTTTTACTCTATATTTACATTATCTGTATCCAATTGAAGGCACGAACCAAGTGTGCATCGGTACACAGTATAATCAATACTGGACCAATCCTTCTGGGATGAAACTATCTGCAATAACGTTAAAAATATGAAAAATAGAATGGTGTATTTGGCCAAAAGTGATAGCCAAGAGGCAGTGATATATGTCTGTCTTTTGCTTGAAAGCAAAAGGTAAATTATAGGAGGTAGGGAGGTCCACCTCAGTATTCATAGGTGTCCTTTCAGTTTAACAGATGATGTTTTTATTGAAATGCATCTTGGGATATCCCGACTCCACAGTGTTCTCGTGCATGTGAAAGTAAAATATCGGAATTTGGAGATATAGTACACATTCCGGTCCGGTTGTATTTCAGAGGCTGGATGATAGGCTATAAGAGTTCTCCACTGAATACAGGAGAGTCATTAACCATGCTTACAGTTCATCCTGATGATCAGAAGTTCACCGATGGTGACTTGGGTAATAAATGCTGGCACAACCAGAGAAACCTGGGCCCCATGAATGAATAGCAACGCATCTTACAAGGAAATGCGAGATAATCACACGAGCTTAGTGTTGAAAGAAGTTACAGATTGGTTAATGAGTTTGTCCATGAAAACAAATGCTTTGTCACGAAAAGAGTCAATGAAATCATGAAATGTTTCAGAATTGAAGCAAACCAATCTGTACTGGTGTACTTTCTTCAATAGACCAGTCTTATCTAGCTGCCTACTAATCCTACTTTTAAACTTTCCTCTTTCTCAACCATGGCCAGTGGAGGGGAGTTGGTTGAGAACAAGGAATAATGTAGAGTCAGAGTAACTCAAGGGGTGCTGATTATCAGTGACATTATATACTTCACCACAAGGATGTGCCTTTAACACTTCTGTGCAAATTCTGGGAGAAAGAAGAGCAAACAACTTCAAACATTTTACAACTCTGAATGAATATTATAATTAGATGTAAATTCATCAGGATTAACTACAAACAGACTTTCCTCGGTATGCCCACTTACTAATCAATCAGCACTCTCTTCTCAATCAGTCTCAATATTGGTTTTCCCCTTCAATTGGTATTTCTTGCAAATTGATCAGATGAGTTAAAAATGAAAAGTTTCAACAAAATGTGTTTTTTTTATCAGCAACACTGTATTCTCACTCTTCCCATATACATGAACCTTCCTCATTTTTATTAAATCATAGTCATTACGGCACAGAAAGACTCAGCTTGTTAAGTCCATGTCTTTTTATATATCTTTATCTAATTCTCTTGTACACTTAATTTGGGATTATATTCCATTCATATTGGAGATTTCCATATTTTACCAAACTTTTGAAAAAGGCACCTTTCCTCCCCTGCCTTCCTCAGTGACACAGTATACAGCCTGGAATCTGAGATGCCAGAAATTGTGATTCACAACAATAATCTCATCATCCAAATTCAGAAAACATAACAGTCTACAAATGTCTCATTGCAAGGTCTCTAAATTTATCACAAAATATAATCATTTAATAACTGGGGAAAGCACATTTAATCATTTCCAGGAAGAGCTGTCATATTTCCCTTCAGATGTGGTGTTGTCTTCTGTTGGACACAGTGCAGGTCTCCCTTTACACTATCCTGACAATGTGTCTAAACCGCAGGCTCACGACTCTACGCACTGCCAAGAATGTTCTGGAATATATCTGGGATTGCTTCCAGTTTGGAGAAGACAGATAGTATAATCAACTGTCTTCTCCTCTAAGTCAGGGATGTATTGGACAGCCTTTTTATCTTTTGTACTTGGAGATGATCGTGTTCTGGGTGTAACGCATAAAAATGTTAAAGGTCTCTTGTGGATTTAAATATCACTTGCTCCAATCTGAACAGATTGGATTAAAAACCTTTATTAAGGAAATTAAAGCTGCTCAATTTTCCTCCAGCTGAGGTGAGCTCAAGTGATAATTTGCACTTATCCAAGTACAAAAGAAGAAATTTCAACTTTTTCTCTCAAGCCTTCCTTGCTTCTCAAAATCTTTGGAATCTAACCTTATGTCCCTTTATTACTATTTCGTAGTTCAGCTCCTTTCTCACTGTCCTTCAGTTGCTCTCACACTGTAGGGGTTGGTAGTTCAGTTGGGTGGATTGTTAACTGTAGGGTTTAATTCTTTGCTCCAACTGAGGTTACCATAAGATCCTTTCCTTCTGAACCCCTCCCCTTGCCTGAGCTGTGGTGACCCACCACCAGTTGTCTCTCTCTCTCTCTCTCGTGTCAAATTAGCCCAATTGTCCAGTAGGAATGTAACCTTTCACCATTTTAGTCTCAATCCTTCGGCAGAGTTCCAGGATCTGATAACGAGACATGTATTTCCTGAATTGTGATTCTCAGTGATATTTGCTATTGTTACAGGGAAGGTGTTTGTTAGAAGGAAATGTATTTCTGAGGGCAAAACAAATACTGACGCAATGTATTTTTGAAAAAGACAGAAAGCAGAATTGTCCCAGGCCCTAATTTACAGACTTTCAATTTTAAGGCGAGAGGGGAAAGATTTAGAAGGGACCTGAAAGGCATAGGATAGTTTGTATGTGGAATGAACAGCCAGAGGAAGTGGTAGATACAGGTTCAGGTTACAACATTTAAAAAACATTTGGACAGGTACCTGAAGAGGAAAGGTTTAGAGGGATATGGGCAGAGGAAGCCTGGCACAGACAAGTTGTCTGATTTCTTCAGGAGTCCTGAAGAAGGGCTCATGCCTGAAACATTGATTCTCCTGCTCCTTGGATGCTGCCTGACCTGCTGCGCTTTTCCAGCAACACATTTTCAGCTCTGATCACCAGCATCTGCAAACCTCACTTTCTCCTCTATGACTCTCTAACGTAGGCTATAGTACCAAGGACAAAAGGTTGCATTTTTTAGCAAAGTCTTGGACTTTGAGAAGAGATTCTCACTAGCAAATGATGAGAGGCCTATTAATTGGGCATTATCACTCATTATCAAATTCATTATTACCTAATCTCACTTCATTAATACGCAAGCTCCCAGCGGCCAGATAGAAATTGCAATGTCAAGAATTCCTGGTAGGAAGGTTTTAGCTCATTGCTGGCTCCACCAGATCTCCATCATGGACAGCCAAAAAGGCTATTCAGAGAGATGTCAAAGTCCTTCATTTCCCATTGATGTTGATATTGAGGACCAGTGGCTCGAGCAATGGAGTGCATGTCCATGCTCATTCCCAGCAGACTCTAGGACTCCTGTATCTGGTGCTCTGCCATTACACGCCACCCTTGAAGTGGCTGTGGAGGGGACAAGACTGTCATACACCTCCTTCTGGAATGTGCCTCTGCAAAACAATTCTGGAGAGGAATGTATTGGGTTTTGATGAGGTTCGTGCTGAGCAGCGCTATGACACAGGACGCTGAGCTCCATGGTCTGTTCCCTGGGACACACACTGAAACAACCTTCAACTATGCTTGGAGGACATCACCTTGGTGAAAGACGCTCTTTGTTCTGTCCGAAAACCTGTTGATCTACCAATTGAAGAAGTTGACCCTGACTGTGTTGCAGACTGGCACATTCCAAGGTCCAGGGCAACATCGACATGCCAAAGCTTGAGGCAGCCATTGCCATGATGCCACATGGGGAAAGAGCACCATGTAAGGTCCTTCTGCCAAAGAATAATGGGGGGGACATTCAATAATTGGGCTCCGCTGTTGCCTCAGCTAAATGCCAAGAGGTTGACTGTAAATATAGAGAATGGTAAACATCAGGACTTAATTTGTTCTCTGTAAGCAAACAAATCATAGATCTGAATGGCTTCATTAACTGTACATGTACATAAAGATTTGTTTTTATGAAGGAAGTTTTGCAATAAGCCTCCATGACAGCTGCAAACCTTCCTAGGGAGCCAACCTGAGGCAGCAGGGTCTCAATGGCACTGCAGCAGTATGTATGCAGGGTTTGTGCCAGTTTTCCCAGTGCCTCTGACAGACCTGCCTGCTGCACCTCTGTCTGCTGTGTATACGTTAGGAACCATTGAAGAGGTGCCGACACAATGGAGTCTCCTCACGCCTACGACTGAACAGGAATCATTACTCCATTCTGTGGAGATCATATTACCCCAGATACTGACCACAAACCAGGCTGGCTAGCTCCAGTCTTCCGGCTTGCTTTGCTGGTGCTGAGGGTAGTAGTAGGCCCTTTTCTGCAGCACCCCTTTCCCACAGGGTCTCCCAGACCCTACCCATAAAATGAGATGACAGTGTTAAGTTTGGGGAAATAGGGTGATGAAACACGCTGGGCGTCAGGGAAACCTTCCTGACAACTCGATAAAATTGACACTTAGCCAAAGTATGGGAAAATGCAGCCCATGACAATCAATTGAACATATTGTATAGCAGTAACAAGTGCTTAACCATTGTCTTCATGTAGGGGCATGCAACAAGTGCAGAAACCTAACAACAGAGGACATTAATTCCTTTCAAAGATGCTGTCCAGGAGTAATAGCATTACAGGTGAAGGAGGGGGATACAGAGAGGAAGTCACTGCAGAGGGGTGCACAGGTTAATCTCTTTTATCTTTATTGTTCCTTAAGGAATGGAAATAGATAGAGAGAGTCATAGAAGGTATAGCATGGAACTAGACCCCTAGATCCAACTCGTCCACATATCCTAAATTAATCTAGTTGCATTTGCCAGCATTTGACCCATATCCCTCTAAGCCCTTTCTATTAATGTACCTGTAAAATGTTGTAATTTTACCAGCCTCCATCACTTCTTCTGCCAGCTCATTCCATGGATACAAGATTAATATGAACAATGAAACATTTTGCAGCTTTGCTTCAATTGTAATTGGCACAGTTCTACGACAAATGAGGAAGGCAGTCATTAGCCAGAGTTTCTCCTTCCTGCTGTTGTTTGGTGGCAGTCAGCTGGGAGACTACAGACATCAATTATTGTCAGCATTGATCTTGCTTCTACTGGTTTCACAGTCTCCTGGACTACTCATACGAATGGTCAAGTGGGTTTAACCACAAAACTCACAGGATCTCTGCACTCACATGGTGTCAGTGCCTTCAGGAAAGAAGGGCAGGCAATCAGAAGGTTAAAAAAGAACACTTACAAACTGAAGGCATGTAGGACGCAGTGTTTATTGTTGATTGTCACGATCTTTGCTGCAGCTGTGAGTGGAATGGTATCCACCTGCGATAGGCATCATGTGGGATCTCAATCACAAACTGCATCTATCAGTCACCCTGACCCTACTTCAAAGCCTCCTGTTATCGTGCAGCAAATACGCAGGCGTTTGTTCAGGAATTTCTCCCTGACTGTGGATAAAAGGAGAACAAACTCCCACATTCTGCTCCACCAAACATAAAAGCACCAGTCACACAAAAGAGATGTGGACCTGCATTGAATTTCAATTCTGAATGCAAGAGACTTTATCACAGAACTTCCTTCGCAACAAAACAAAAATATTATCTCAGCCGAATCACCCAGACCCTGAAATTACAAACAAGTTTGGACATTATTTACTTGGAACCTGGGCGACCAAGGAGAATTCTGGGAACTAAAGAGGACAATTTAAGGAAATTGTACTTCTTTACTTCTGAAAAGAGAAGTCTTTGAGGTGGTCTAATGGAAGAATTTGAGAGGGAAAGGTGACTGTGAATATTAGCAAAGTTTTCTTTCTGGTGAAGAGTTCAAATACCAGAAGGCATGTCTCTAACCTGAGGAGACTTATTTTGTTTGGTACATTATTTGGTGGCGGAAAGGTCAATTGTGTGGAAAAGCAATCAAAGAGATAATTCCTTCTTATCTCAGTTTTCCTTTGAGTCTGACATGAGATTAACGAATGAGGGAAAACACTTGCTTATTTAGGACTTTGCTCTCAATGGCGTGATTTTGCCTCAAATAGAGTGTTTACCTTTTGTAATCATGTTTATGTTATCTCCCAAAGCAGGAGAAACCGGGTGTGGATATTGAAGGATCCAACCGATATTTATTACAGCTAATTATTATGCATTGACATTCCATTCTTCTGACATCTATGTTTTTAGACTAATATTAAGCTGTTAAATTATACAGAGTAGCAGGTAATCCCAGAGTAAGATGGAGAATGAGGCCTTTACACCGTTGAGTCACATGCTTTGATATAATGCTAATATTTTGAGAATATCACTGAAAGGTGTACTGACACGCTGACAGTGAGGCATAGTACACCAGTTGAGGCTATAACATTAAAGAATATGGAGAATGTTTCTCAATTGAACACCATAAATGAAGAAGCTGCCTGGAGACATCAAAGTAGAATGATTGTGAGCTGCCAGACATTATCAGTGTTGAGAGTGTGTTGCTGGAAAAGCACAGCAGGCCTGATTCCTGATGAAGGCCTCTGGCCCGAAACGTCGATTTTCCTGCTCCTCAGTAAATACGCTTTTCCAGCAACACACTTTCAACTCTGATTTCCAGCATCTGCAGATCTCACTGTCTCCTGCCAGAGATTATCATACTTTCAATAAATAGTGCCCTAATTTGGAGGTAGGAATTTATTGCAGATGACTATGAGGAGCCTGGAACAGTGCATTAGGGAGTGGACTTTTCATTGCAGTATTATGGAGCAGCAGGTAATATGGGTTCAAAATTTACAAAAGCTCAAAACAAAAGCTTTCAGATCCATTCAGATGGAAAACTCTGAAACAGGTTTGGAAAACTGTCTCCAAAATCTTCACCCAGAGATATATGTGAGGAGCTAAGGATCTCTTTAAATAGTTGGTCTTTCGACTTGTTTTGCTGATGAGTGTTTAGCATGTGCTGCCTGTCAGGTATGCAGGAACACTCTTTTGCATGTATTGTCTTGGTGGCAGGTTACAGCCCTGAATTACTAACAAGCATGTTGAACGTTTCGATTAAACATTTTGTTTAGAGCCAAAACTGCAAGCCAAGCCTGACTGAGAAAGTGACTTCGAAGAATGAATTTCACCAACTGCTGGGAGATTCCCCGAAGTGTTGCACTTTGTAAATTATCAAAGAAGCTGCAAAGAGAAAGTCTTCAAAAGGCAGAGGTGCAAGGCCACCTGATTATCTCTTCTCAGCCGGCACACACCTCCTGTGAGTTATATTCAAGATGAATTTGAAGACTAATGTTACTATGCTACCCTTCCAGGAATATACAAAATATGGTTAAAAAACTGTAACTGTCTCTGAGTGCTCACGGGCTCATATGCTGGTATGGACTACTGTCCAGTGAAGGTCACAGCTTAAGAATAGCCATTAAATACCCCTGTGCTGCATGGGAAAAGAAAAGATGCTTTCTTGCTCTGAGTGCTGGACGTTACTCACTAAGCCAATCCTGAAGAAGGGCTTATGCCCGAAACGGCAAATCTCCTGCTCCTTGGATGCTGCCTGACCTGCTGCGCTTTTCCAGCAACACATTTTCAGCTCTGATCTCCAGCATCTGCAGACCTCACTTTCTCCATGTTAGTCAATAAGCCAATCCTGGTTGAAAAGGAAACAGAAAAAGAGAATTGCAGCTAACTTACACAAGCACAAATCTCAAAATCAACTGGTAACAACTAATAGTAACTTCCATTATCTGCTCTTCATAAAGAAGTTAGTGAAGGATTAGCGTGTCCATTAAATTTTATTTTTTTTGGGCTAATTTCTTATTTCTAATCTGTCTGTCTGCGTGCTGCACTATCATTCCTTCTCATATTTATTAACTAATAATCCTACTCTTCATAAGCCCAAGGAACCCTACTTAAATGGGCTTCTTTTAAAACCCACTTTCATTTGTGTTCGGGAGAAAGGTAACTGTGATGGTAGGATCTTTTCTATATTAATGTTGCTGTGACCAACTCTGGGGAGGGGTTGGTGGTGAGTAAAGAAGCCATAATTAACAATTTGGGTATCCTGTTTGGAATCATAAAAGAAAAAGGAAACCTCATTTGGGAACTGGCTATAGAAGCATGTATGAAATTGTCACCTTTACTGAAAGGATCTTCCTCATTTCAATTCATCCCAAAATAGGAATATATAACAAAGCTGCTATATACCAGCACCCTTTCTACACTGTGTCACACTTCTCAGGCAGTGCTTACTGGAAATCATGACATTCATAAGCAGGACCAAATCAATACATCCAGCAGATGCCCATTGTGATTAAGGCTACTGTGGGATGTGGCTTCTCCTATTTAACACAACTCCTAAGAAATTGGTCCAATATTCAGTATCATCCATCAATCCCAAAAACTATCACCTTCTGATCCAATAGACAGAATCCTCCTCAAATCGCTCAGACAATCCTCACCCAACCCCAAAGACCACACTTACCCAAACACAAGTACTATCCTCACCCAACGAAAAGAAGGTTTGATACAAATTTACTTAGTATGAAGGACAGGACCATAGTAGCTGGAGTATGCCTGTTAACCCCTCCAGTCTGTTTGCTATAACATTTAATTGTTCTGACCTTAGTCAATACCTTTGGGCTGGTAAGTAGCATCTATCAAGTTTAGATTTAACAACATTCATTGAGCTAGTATTTGCTATTCTTGGAAGGAGGAGTTGAACTCTTCTCCCAGGAAGAAATGTTTTCTAATGTCTGTGCTGAACTGTCTGACACTGATCTTAGTGAATCCCTGTCCTACACCCAGCCAAAACAGTGGGTGACGTTTTTCTCTACTGGCCTCTCAGTTTCTTTCAAATACTAAAAGTCTCAATCAGTTTAGACATCTCCTTAAAGGCACCTAACTCAGAGTTAAAGGGAAAATACTGAAACGTGGGGCATTGTTAGGGGTGGCACAGTGATTAGCACTGCCGCCTCACAGCGCCAGAGACCCGGGTTCAATTCCCGACTCAGACAACTGACTGTGTGGAGTTTGCACGTTCTCCCCGTGTCTGCGTGGGTTTCCTCCGGTTGCTCCAGTTTCCTCCCACAGTCCAAAGATGTGTGGGTCAGGTGAATTGGCCGTGCTATATTGCCCGTAGTGTTAGGTAAGGGGTAAATGTAGGGGAATGCGCTTCGGCGGGTCGGTGTGGACTTGTTGGGCCGAAGGGCCTGTTTCCACACTGTAAGTAATCTAATCCTGAACAACTCTTTCAACATGCTATCATGAGGAAAATGGGTTGAATGGCCTCTTTCTATACTTTAAGATGCTATGACTTAAAAATTCCTTTAACCTGCTATATTCCACTGCAAGCACTTCCAGTCAATATAAGTTATAATCTAACTCTTTGACCCTTGGTAACATGCTTTTGAATTTGTACTGTAATTCCTCTTAAGGTGTGCACTCCAGATGTGATCGAGCCAGGGGATTTGTAAAGAAGTAGGAAAACATCCTCTCCTTTATATTCTAGCCTTTGAGATGTTAAGGCAAACATTCCATTTGCCTTTTTGCTTATTTTTTTGTATCTGACTTCTAACTTTCTTTGGACCTCCAAAGTTCCTTGCTATTCCCAATGTTAAAATAATACTCTGATCTGAACACTCCGAGTATAAGATGGATAATTTCACATTTATCTGGATTCAAATCCATTCGTTACAGGTTTCCCCAGATCAACATCGTGTCTGATGCCACCTGAATCCAGGCTCTTTATTGTACAATTAAGGTGGTTAATAATCCAGTGAATAACTGAGGCTCAGCAGAGATCCTTGTGGGTCTATTTTTGCAACCATGTTTGAATTTGAACGCATGCCTCTTATTCCTCCTGAACTAATCTCCTAATTCAGCTGAATAATTTTAATTTCAAAGCTATAATATGAGCTGCCACTTCTGTTGAATTTATCCGAACGCCTCCTGTAAGTTCACATAAACCAGCTAGTCATTTCTGATTGCCGACTGTTGTACATTGGCACCATGTGGATATCCTGCCTGGTTCCACAGGAATTGCCTGGGATATTAAATATAGTTCCTTGGGACAACGACCCTACATTGGGAACCCTCCAAAAGGTTGCTGAGAAACCGGGAGTTCAGAGAGCTTTCAATCACTGAGGCTAAATATCGACTGAGGAAAGGTTACAGGATTAAGACCTACTCTAATTCCAGGGTAACCATTAAACTGAAACCCCGACTCAGCATCATATCTGCAACTACACCTCTCTATGTGAGGGGGTGGGGGTTGGTGGTGTGTGAGAGGGTGGGAGACAGTGGTATGTGAAGGGGTGAGGGTGATGTGTGACTGGGTGGGACTGTGTGTGAGGGGGTGGGTTTGGGTGTGTGTGTGTGGGTGACAGTGTGTGAGGGGCGGGGGTGTGTGTGAGAGGGTGGTATTGGGGATGTGTGAGGGTGTGGGGTGTGTGAGGGGCTGGGGGTGCGTAAGGAGGTGAGGTGTGTGATGATGTCAGGGTGGGGGTGTGTGAGGGTGTGGGGTTTGTGAGCGGGTGGGAGTGTGTGAGGGTGTGGGGGTGTGAGAGGGGGTGGGTGTGCGTGAGGGGGTGGAGGTGTGGTGTGTGAGGATTGGTTGAGTGAGGGGGTGGTGTTGGGGATGTGAGGGGGTACGGTGTGTGTGGGGCTGGGGGAGCGTAAGGTGGTGGGGTCTGTGATGGCATCGGGGTGGGGGTGTGTGAGAGTGTGGGGTGTGTGAGGGTGTTGGTGTGGGGGCGAGTGATGGTGTGGGGGCGTGTGATGGTGTTGAGGTGGGTGTGTGTGAGGGCATGGGATGTGTGAGGGTGTGGTGGGGTTGATGGTGTGTGAGGGGGTGGGATTGTGTGAGGGTGCGGGGGTGTGTGAGGGTGTGGGGGTGTGTGGAGGTGTGGGGGGTTGATGGTGTGTGACGGTGTGTGGTGTGTGATGGGGTGGGCGTGTGTGAGAGTGTGGGAATGTGTGAGGGGGTAAGTGTGTGAGAGGGTGAAGGTGTGTGAGGGTGTGGGGAGGTGTGAGGGTGTGGGGGGTGGGGGGGTTTGAGGGTTGTGTGAGGGTGTGGGTGTGTGTGAGGGGGTGGGGGGTGGGGTGTGTGAGGAGATTGGTTGAGTGAGGGGGTGGGGGTGGGTGTGTGTGTGAAGGGTGGGGATGTGTGAGGGGTGGAGTGTGTGAGGGAGTGGGGTGTGTGTGAGGGTGTGGGCTGGGGTTGTGTGAGGGGAGGGGTGTGTGAGTGTGTGGGGAGTTGATGGTGTGTGACGGTGTGGGGTTTGTGATGGGGTGGGAGTGTGTGAGGGTGTGGGAATGTGTGAGGGGGTAGGTGTGTGAGGGGGTGAGGGTGTGTGAGGAGTGGGGGTGTGTGAGTGTGTGGGGTGTGTGTGAGGGTGTTGATGGCGTGTGAGGGGATGGGTGTGTGTGAGGGACTGGGAGTGTGTGACGGTGTGCGGGTGTGTGAGGGGGTGGTTGAGTGAGGGGGTGTGGGGTGTGTGAGGGTGTGGGAGGTGTGTGAGGGTGTTGGGGTGCGTGAGGGGGTGGAGGTGTGGGGTGTGTGAGGAGATTGGATGTGTGAGGGTGTGGGGGTGTGTGAGGGTGTTGGGGTGCGTGAGGGGGTGGAGGTGTGGGGTGTGTGAGGAGATTGGATGTGTGAGGGTGTGGGTGTGTGTGAGGGTGTGGGTGTGCGTGAGGGGGTAGGTGTGGGGGGTGTATGAGGGTGTGGGTGTGCGTGAGGGGAAGGGCTTATGCCCGAAACGTTGAATCTCCTGCTCCTTGGATGCTGCCTGACCTGCTGCGCTTTTCCAGCAACAAAATTTTCAGCTCTGATCTCCAGCATCTGCAGTCCTCACTTTCTCCTACTATCACAACAACAGCATTCAATATCTGAAGCAGGCAGGGTACTGGTTTCAACGTGAAATTAATTACAGGAAGTGAAATAATGAAAGGTAAAGAAAGCTGAAATGAAGAGAGAAAGAAACAGAAAGAAAAAGATATAAAATATAAAATAGTTATGTTTATAAGCTGATTAGAACAATTAAAAACTGAAGGATGGAATGTGTCAATTATGAAAGTTAAATTTCCATGCTGGAAAGGGTTCTTGTAAAAATGAAAATGTTCTGCACTGTTAAAAGGATATTTAAACTGGTAAGGACAAGACTTAATTATTTTGATGAGACACATCTGCATCAATCAGGAAATCCAACAGTGAATTGACACCTTACTGCTCTTCACAGTGGGTGTTTTTGATGGTGGAGCTGTGTTGTTGGGAGAGGTTATATATCCAGGGAAGAATAACAAAGTAAGGGAATACCTAATAAACAAGAGGATATTGAGATTGGGGAAAGGAAATGAGAGGTCTTGGTGTGCACAGTGTGACAACACTATTAACCTTGTTTCACTGAGGGATGGTCTCGTCTCATTAACATAATTGAAATGTTTGTGGAAGTGAACAGAGGATTGATTAGGATTGTGTGATGTTTGCCATCTGCATGTTTTTCATTAGGTATTTAACAAAAACGCACAAGGCAGACTCGTCAGGAAAGGTAAAACACATGGGATACAGGGGTAAGTGGAAAGTTGGATCCAAAGTTGACTCAGCGACAGGTAAAAAGTTTATATTTATGATTTTGACTGAAATGTGGGAGATATATTTGGGATTGCTTTCCTCTCCAACGATAATCCATCTGGACCAACAAAATTACAATGCAACAAGTTAGCACAGACTGTTAGGAGGGTGCACTGTTCTTTAGCCATGCGACTCCTGAAGAGTGTCAAGGTGACTGAGTGTGGGCGGTTGACTGTCAAGACATGACCTATGTGTTCGAGAACATGGCTACAAGGGCACAGTAGTAGCTGTCCATCGGGTGTTGGAATGAAGAGGGGAAATCGATGAAACTACAATCACTCGGTGAGTGGTCTTGTGCAAAATGGCAGAGCTCTGGGCTGTCAAGTCTCAGGGTCTAAATGGACCATCTCATGGTCTTAGGGGACAAGACTAATGAGGTAGTACATGTGCTCATATTAATTTTCCAAAGTTTCTGAGATTCATCAGACTGGTAAGTAACAAGTGTAACATCTCTATTCAAGAAGAGGGAGGCAGAAAACAGAAGATAATAGGCCAACCAGCTTGTAATGTGTCAAGGTAGACAGGCAGGAGGCTGGAAGAGCACAGCAAGCCAGGCAGCATCAGGAGATGGAGAAGTCAACGCTTCGAGTGTAATGTAATGTGTCATGGGCAGACTATAAGACCATACAATATAGGGTCAGAATTAGGCCATTCAGCCCATCGAGTCTGCTCTTCCTTTCAATCATGGTTGATATGTTTCTCAACCCCATTCTCCTGCCTCCTCCCCACAACCCTTGATCCCCTTACTAGTCTACAACCTATGTATCACTGTCTGAAACACAGTCAATGACTGTTAGAATCAATCATTAAGGAGGCGATAGCTGGGTTCTTAGAAAAACTCAAGGTAATTGGGAAGAGTTCATAAAGGGGAAACAATTGTTGAATGGCATAACATGTACTGTGGATAAAGGGGAACTTGGAGACTTGCTGTATTTAGAGTTCCAAAAGGGTTTTCACAAGATGCCATACCAAATACTATTGGTGAATTACAAAGCTCATGGGGGTGAGGGTTAGCATCTTAGATTGGATAGAAGATTGTTTTTCCCCAACCAGCTGGAGTGTGCATAAATGGGTCCTGGACTGATTGGAAAGTATGACAAGTGAAATCTCTCGGGGTGCGATGCACAATTTTTTACAATTTACATCAATGATTTGGATGAGGGGAGAAAAAGGGTTAAATTTATAGATGGCCTAAAGATAGGTAGGAAAGTATATTCTGAAGAAGTGAAATATTGATATATTGAGTGAGTGTGCAAAAATCTGGCTGATGCATTATTATAATGAGAGAAATTGTGCAATTTGCTTTGTGAGGAAGTTTGAAAGAGTATTACTGGAACAGAGAGTAACTGCTGAATTCTAAGGCACATAGGGATCACGGTATCTTAGTGCATGAGTCAGAAAGGGTTAGTGTGCAGATATTACAAATGGTTAAGAAGGCAAATAGGATGCCATTCTTTTATTATGAGAGGACTTGCACTTAAAATTATGGATGTTATGCTTCTGTTAACCAGGGCATTGGTGAGGCCACACCTTGAATACAGTGTGCAGTTGTTCGCTCCTTATTTTAGGAAGGATGTAAATACATTGGAAGCAGGTCACAGGATGTTTCCTGGATTGATAGCTTGAATGAGTGGTTTGTCTGATGAGGGTGTTTGGACTGGGCTTGCTTCCACAAGACTTCAGAAGAGTAAGGGCTGACTTGATCGAAATGTATACAATCCTGAATTATCTTGACAAGGTGGATTCTTGTGGGTGAGCCCAGAACTGGGGAACACTGCTTGAAAATGAGGAGTCAGCCTTTCAGAACCGAGATATTGAAGAGTACTTTTTTTTTCTCTCTCTCTCTCCTATTGTGTGACTTTGGGACTCTGTACTTCAGAGTAAGGTGGAGGTGGGGAGAGGGGAGGTGGGGAGGCAGGGGTGGGAGGGGGGGAGCGGGTGGGGGGGAGTGGGGGAGTTGCTTAAATACCGTTAAGGCAGTTAGGTAGATTCTCCTCGGAGGAATCAAGGATTATGAAGGATAGATGGGAATGTTGAATTCAAAACAAACAGATTGGCTATGAACTTCTTTAATGTTGTAGCAGGCTCAGAGGGGCTGACTGGCCTACTTTCACTCCTACTTCATCTGTTCATCTATCTGTGGTTTGGGTAACTGGGCAATTTGGAGAAATAAAGTTATTCACTGGGGGATGGCAAACAAATCAAGCAAATGCCCAAAGGTCAGGAGGTTATTGAGAGTGATGGTGGGGATGGGAGACCTTGGAATGCATATCCAAAAGTCCCTGAAGGTCACAGGAGAGTTAGATGAGGTGACAAGGTGAGATTATTTCTTCATTGGGTGAGGTCTTGAATACAAACTCAGGGATGTAAAGATGGACGTGTAAGAGACACTAAATACTCCAAAGCTAGGGTTTTCTGTACAGTTCTGGCCATCACATTAGATGAAGGACAGTACAGAGGAGACTTACAAAGATGTTCCCAGGGCTTGAAAATTGAAGCTATGAGGAAAGATTTGACAGGCTAAGATTGTTTTCCTTAGACCTGAGGATAGTCAGTGGTGTACAAAGTAATGAGGGGCTTGGATAAAGTGGACAGGAAAGGCCAGCTCCCCTAGTGGAGAGGTCAGTTACCAAGGAGCACAGGTTGAAAGGGATTGGTGGGAAGTTGGAGGCGACATGTGGAGGATGCTGTGAGTCTGGAATTCACTGCCCAGTTTATGGTTGAGACAGAAGCCTTTAACCCAATTCGAAAGGAACCTGGACGCGTCTTGAAAACATTGCAACCTGCAAAGTGATGGACAAGATTAGAAGTGGGATTAGAACGGGAGCCAGTTTATTCAGCTGACACGGACACGATGGGCTCTTTCTGTGTTGTAACTTCCTTATCGTTCTATGGTTTTAGGAGTGGCACATGTCAAACCAGTAACTTACAGTTTTCATGTTTAATTGTGCATCTCTGCTGGCTAGATCAGTTGCTATCCATGTTACTCATAATGGTAGGTGCTATTATCCTCACGGTCACTGTCAGGACAAAGTCTGCCTCACTATGTACTTCATTACATGAACTCACTTAATTCACCAGCAATGTACAACATCATCGCTTCTCAGCCCTTGTTGGATGAGTCCAATTTCTGTACCCAGTCCAGTCTTATGTGAAGAAATGCTTCCTGATATTAGTCCTGTTCTTGACTAGTCAATACTATGTTGAAAATGTGTTGCTGGTTAAAGCACAGCAGGTTAGGCAGCATCCAAGGAACAGGAAATTCGACGTTTCGGTCCAGAGCCTATCATCAGGATCCTGATGAAGGGCTCTGGCCTGAAACGTCGAATTTCCTGTTCTTTGGATGCTGCCTAACCTGTTGTGCTTTAACCAGCAACACATTTTCAGCTCTGATCTCCAGCATCTGCAGACCTCACTTTTTACTAGTTATTACTCTGTCTTTTGTTTTGTAATTGTGATGTAGAATCAAATGTTTGCAGATTCCTTTCAATAGGTGGGCATTAGGCCCACTAGTTGATGGGGTAGTATTGTACATTCCCCATTTTTAACATATTTCCTGGATACTGTATACAGCCCTTTGATCTGCCACAAATAGCTTTGATGTAAAACTATGAAAGAGTCTGAAACAGACTGGGATTGTGTGTTTATCAAATTTGGAATCACATTTCTCTGACACTTGGATCCGGTTTTGATAGTCTATCCAGAATCAAATCATGTGTTATGAGCTGTTATTTACATTACTTCGCTCGGGTAATAAATAGAGAAAGTTCAAAGCTTGTTAAATGGCAGGCACCTCTCTCAGAAGATTTATAAGGATTCCAGTTGGGAATGTGGCCTGGATGTGGGGGAGACGGAGAGAGTTTTTGTTGGAGGTTTTACTGGGAGAAAGGTGCCATTTCACTGTCATTGAATGCGGATGAAGTACATCCCTTTAAAAATAAACTGTACAAATTGCTGTCAAAAATACACCCAAAAAACATGTCAATAATCACTGAGCAGATGTTTGCTTGATGCAGCATCCTGTCAAGTGGTATATAAGCTTGCTTTTGTTTCACTCCAGAAATTGAATGATCCACCCAGTTGTCTCCTTTACCTTTTCCGAAGTTGCAAACTGCTTGCAGGACAAGAGCTGGCTTCCGGACATTGGAGCTCTCTGCTGCTACCTTCAATGCCTCTGCTTCCAGACAATTGCAGCCCAGGCTGACTATCGACAGAAGGCTTTGTAAATTGCTGCCTCGACGTGTGGGATTGGATACTCCTAACAGAAGGGGGTTGGTTAGTTCAGTTGGCTGGAAGGCTAATTTGTGATGCAGAGTGATGCCAACAGCATGGGTTCAATTCCCAGAATCTGCTGAGATGAAGGACTGTCCTTCTCCACCTGTCCCCTTGCCTGAGGCAAGGAGACCCTCAGGTTAAACCATCATCAGTTATTGCTACCCTTCCATGAGGGAGTAGCCCTGTGGTGACTTTATCTTTACTCTTCATTGTATTATTTAGATTAGACTTACAGTGTGGAAACAGGCCCTTCGGCCCAACAAGTCCACACCGACCCGCCGAAGCGCAACCCACCCATACCCCTACATTTACCCCTTACCTAACACTACGGGCAATTTAGCTTGGCCAATTCACCTGACCCGCACATCTTTGTGACTGTGGGAGGAAACCGGAGCACCCGGAGGAAACCCACGCAGACACGGGGAGAACGTGCAAACTCCACACAGTCAGTTGCCTGAGTCGGGAATTGAACCCGGGTCTACAGGCGCTGTGAGGCAGCAGTGCTAACCACTGTGCCACCGTGCCGCCCGTTCACTAGAGTTCTCTGGTATGTGGATGATATGGCAAATGCCAGACACAAGTCACCAATAGTGGAACCAAGGATTACAGATCATCTGCACATTAATGAAATGGGAGTCCTTCATTTGATTGAATTCCACAATGTTGTTATGCTGCTCCAGCCATTGGAGAACACAGAGTAGTCCCGGAATCAAACCCAGGCTCTTCCAACCTTCTTGGAGAAAGTGAGGACTACAGATGCTGGAGATCAGAGCTGAAAATGTGTTGCTGGAAAAGCGCAGCAGGTCAGGCAGCATCAAAGGAGCAGGAGAATTGACGTTTCAGGAATCGACATTTCAAAGAAGAAGGGCTGATGCCCGAAACATCGATTCTCCTGCTCCTTTGATGCTGCCTGACCTGCTGCGCTTTTCCAGCAACACATTTTCAGCTCTTCCAACCTTCTTGCAAACATTGGACTGAATCATGTTATATTTTGACTAAATGTCAATTTCTTTGAGTCTCACAGGGGGTTTCTCTCCATGACGCTCAGTGAGATTTTTCCCCGTCTCATTAACTAGGTAAAAACAATGACTGCAGATGCTGGAAACCAGATTCTGGATTAGAGTGGTGCTGGAAAAGCACAGCAGTTCAGGCAGCATCCGATGAGCAGTAAAATCAACGTTTTGGGCAAAAGCCCTTCATCAGGAATACAGGCAGAGTACCTGAAGGGTGGAGAGATAAGCTCGGGGAGGGTGGGGGTGGGGAGAAAGTAGCATAGAGTACAATAGTTGACTGGGGAAGGGGATGAAGGTGATAGATCAGGGAGGGTGGAGTGGATAGGTGGAAAAGAAGATAGGCAGGTAGGACAAGTCATGGGGACAGTGCTGAGCTGGAAGTTTGGAACTGGGATGAGGTGGGGGAAGGGGGAATGAGGAAACTGTTGAAGTCCACATTGATGCCCTGGGGTTGAAGTTTTCCGAGGAGGAAGATGAGGTGTTTTTCACTGCCTACCCTGCCCTATGGTATCCCTCTCATCCAATGGCCATCCTGATTTTACCACCCTTCGCAGCCACTCACTGCATATACCGGACTGGACTGGCAGTGCCACCTTTAAACTCTGGCTCAACATTTGGCCAAGCATCTGCTCCATCATGACCCTGGTCAAGGAATGCGTGGCATGATATCAGCTGTCTTCATCAATCAGGGATTTTCTTAATGGTATAATGACCAGTCTAGCAAGGCCCCTGGATCCTTGAATGCAGCAGGTACACCAGAGTGCTCTAGTATGTAGACACCCTGGCACATGCCACAGTACCAGGCACAGACCACCATGGAGGGTAGTTGTGGGTGCAAAACTGAGAGATCCCACACAGACCATGTGATCAAACGTCTGGATTGAGACCTTCATCCAGGACCTTCTGGCTCAAGTGACGTTGCTGCCAATGAGCCAAAAACTATCAACTGAAAGAGGAAAGAAGAATTGATAGGAACTCAGAATTTTGGTATAACAGAGAGAACCCTTTCATTCATTGGAACCAGTCATGTAAGAGTTCAAAGTGACTGCACCTTCACAGCCCATTGGAGAGGATGGTCTCTCACTCCTGCAAGAGTCAGCTCTTGAACCAGTGCCCAGCACAGATCCATCACAGTATCCCAGGACACACGGGGTCTGTGATAATGCTGCGCCTCACTCATCCCAAAAAGAATGGATTCAAGGGTGACCCTGATGACACTCCTCCATATAATAAGCCATGCTGCATCCCGAGGGCTATGCATGGCGTTCTCACGGCTCTGTCGGAAAGCCACCTACAGTCCAGGTTCTGCACTGGCTGAGTGAACAACACAGAACAGAGTATTGGGATGTTTCACATGCTGAACCCTTCCCAGCCCAGCCCCTTATTAGCCATGAAAGGTCCCATTGCATGAAGCACCGTCCATCATTATACACAACAATGGCCACTATCAAGCTACCTTGAACTCGAGATTTTGTTTCAATCAAATTCAAACTTTAATCATCTGTCATGGTGGGATTTGAACTCATGCCTTTAGAACATTAACTTGTGGTTCTGGATGACTAGCCCAGCAACATCCCAGCATAGGCGTAAAGGGGATTGGTTCCATGTCTTACAGCAACCTTGGAATCTGGCATGTATGATTCAGCATTTGAACCCCACTCTCATTGTAAATGCATTTCAAGTGCTCAATGTCATGATTGGAAGCAAAGTGTAACTGCATTTTGATTGATACCTTTGCCCCCTCAGTGCCCCACTTGTCCAGCAGAAGTGGAGCACATGGTTTTTGCCCATCGGTATATTGCCGACTTTACCTGCATGGCAGGTACACAAGTGACTCAGCCAACGTTGTCTATCTTATACATTGCAGGCAAAGATGCCCGGAGGCATGGTACATTGGGGAAACCGAGCAAAGGCTACGACAAGTTGAAGGTCACTTCCAGCTAACGACAAATGGTGGCAGAGGGCACAGCTCACAGAAGGCACTGTCAGCACTGGGCTCTACCTGGTCACCACATTCTCCACCAGAACCTCCACATGCCTTTTTACCTTGCACTGCCTGGATAGTCCATCACAAATGATTTCTCCACATGTGGAAAAGCTCACCTAGATCAACTGCTCCATCTCCAACTTTTTTCCATACCCCCAAGCACACTATGCACTTGTACACTTCCCTCCATGGAGACCACTGTGGTAGTCTGTGCGAACTCAATTCCCAGATAGTACCTTTACTCCTGGACAGTACAACTTTATAAAGAATAGATTAAGAGCAACCAATGAATGAAAGGGTTCTCTCTGAGTTCCTGTCAATTCTTCTTTCCTCTTTCAGTTGATAGTTTTTGGCTCATCGGCAGCAATGTCATCTGAGGCAGAAGGTCCTGGATGGAAGTCTCAATCCAGACACTTGATCACACGATCCAAGCTTATCTTTCAATGCTGAAACTGCACTGTCAAAAGTACCATGTTACACCGAGATGATAAGGTCTAAGATAGAACAAAGAACTGTGAGGGCTAGAAATCTGAAACACTAAACAGAAACAGAAATTGCTGGAGAAACTCAGACTTTAGTCTGCAGAAGGGTCACTGGACTTGAAGCAGTGATTTTGCTTCCAGATGCTGCCAGACCTGCTGAGTTTCTCCAGCTATTTCTCTTGTTATTTGTAATAAACTAAGATTTGCCTGGTTGTATGTATAGTGTGTAAAATGTCCCAGGGCAATACTTGAAGATGTTCCCCTGAATTCTGGTTGACATTCCTTCCTAAAAGCCCATTTAAGGAGGTGCTGGTATGATGGTATGTTCTTGGGCTAGTAATCCACAACCACAAGTTAATGCTCTAAGAGCATGAGTCCAAATCCCACCATGACAGATGATTAAGGTTTGAATTTGACTGAAACAAAATCTAGAGTTCAAGTTAGCTTCATTGTTGAAAAAGCCCATTTAGTTTACTTAATCCCTTTCAGGAAGGAAGCCTGCTATCCATGCCTCGCCAAGCTTACATGTGACTCCAGATCCACAGAAATGTTGGGGACTCCTAACCTGCCTTTAGGCAACACATGCTGAACTAACCAGTGACACCTCCATCCTGTGAATGAATGAATAAAAATAGATCAATGATGGGTAGACTGGTCATTTTGCTGTGTGGATCTTGCTTTGTATAATCTATTGCCCTTATTTGAACTAATAAGCAACTAGTTCAAAAGAGGCTCCTCCACCATTTCTGCAACATGTATTAACATGCAAACTTGGCAATATAATCTCAGTGTGTAAGGTGTATGGATCTGCATGGAACGGGCATGGTTTAACTACATGGGACATGGTTTACATTCATGTGCATACCAATTAAAACGTGGGAAGATATTCCCTCTTGCAACATCAGCCACATGCAGCTAGACTGAGTGAAGGGTTGGAATGAGGTGGTGATGTAGGGGATCAGTTGCTGCTCATGTTTCATGCCAGTGGAGTTGAGAAGGAAAAATCAAGTCCTTGAGAAAGTGTTCAACATCGTGGGTATCTCAAAGAGCCGCAATAATGGTGACAGTGGAGTGCACTGGCTTGGAAACGTTTTGATTGAAGTGACGCCACCAATCTCACATTCTGTCCATTGAATATTTTGGTGCAGGGCTCACTTGCTACTTTTATTAGCGATTGTTAACAGCACACCTGGCCAAGTGCTGAAATACTCAAAAAAAACAGATTTTGCTGAAGAAACTCAGCATCCCTGAAGAGAAAACAGAGTTAATGTTTCGAGTCCAGTGATCCTTCTTCAGAATTGCTAGCAGTTAGGAAAATGTGGTATTTATGCTGATGATGTGGTGGTTGGGGAAGGGAAAATAGTCGATGGAGAGGTGGAGACGGAACCCAGAGAAAGGAAAAGAAAGGCAGACAAAGCCAGTATCCACAGTACTTTGTTGTATTTTACTTTGTACATGCTGGTTTATTTCATAGTTTCATACACAGTTTGGGAAATAATGGGGAAATATCGGAAGGATTAACAAGATCAACCATTCATGAACGGTCAGATGCTCGTCAAAGTTATTTTGCTAAATCCTCCTGGTGCTTGCAAATTGAACTTAGGCAGCTGAATAATGGTGAAGTTATCAGCAATAACAAAAAAGGCCACAGTTGGTAGATGGAGCACACTACTGGTCCAATGTATATATACAATCACAGCCTGTATTGAATACAGTGTGAAGTTCAGTGCTCAATGTGGGTCTGGGGTAACCAGGGACTCAGAACGCTGCAGGCATTCCCGTCTCAGAGATCGGGTGGTCTCACAGTTGTTGTGGCCCCTTCACCATATTGATGCAGACCCTGCTCCTAGATCATAGAGTCACAGAGGTATTACAGTGTAGCAGGAAATCCATTCAGGCCATGATGTCTGCGCTGGGCTCTTCAAATGACCATCATTACTTCTGGGCAATTTCCTCATACCTTTGTACATTTTTTCTATCTAATATCCTTCTGAACGCTCCAATTTGAAATGCCTCACCATACACCCAGGCAGTGCTGAAACAGTGGTGATGGAGGTTCATCCCTTGTTGTCCATTCCGCCCTGACTCACTGTGAAATGTGCTCCACTCACACTGCAGGCTCTGCCACTAATGATCGTTCTGAGATCTAAAATCCTTCCTAAACAAGAACATAAGAGCTAGGAGCAGGAGTAGGCCGTTCGGCCCTTCGAGCCTGCTCCACCGTTCAGTAAGATCATGGCTGATCTTTTCATGACCTCAGCTCCACTCACCCATCCTCTCCCTATACCCCTTAATTCCTTTACTGTTCAAAACAATTATCTATCAAACCTTTAAAAGTATTCAGTGAGGAAGCCTCAACTATTTCACTGGGCAGGGAATTCCATAGATTCACAACTCTCTGGGTGAAGAAGTTTCTTCTCAATTCAGTCCTAAACCTGCTCCCCCTAATTTTGAGGCTATGCCACTTGTCCTAGTTTCACCCGCCAGAGGAAACATCCTCTCTATGTCTATCTTAACTGTTCTCTTCATATTTTTATATGTTTCAAAATGATCACACACCCACACACACCACACACCACCCCCCAATTCTTCTACAATCCAATGAATATTACCCCCGTCTACTCAGTCTCTCCTCATAAGCCAACCCCCTCAACTCTGGAATCAACCTAGTGAACCCTCTTTGCACCCCCTCTAGTACCAGTACATCCTTTCTCAAGTAAGGGGACCATAACTGCATGCAGTACTCCAGGTGTGACCTCACCAGCACCCTGTACAGCTGCAACATAACCTCTCTGCTTTTAAACTCAATCCCTTTAGCACTGAAGGACAAAATTCTATTTGCTTTTCTAATCACCGGCTGCACTTGCAGACCAACTCTCTGTGATTCATGCACAGGTACCTCCAAGTCCCTCTGCACAGCAGCATGCTGCAATGTTTAACCATTCCAGTAATAGTGCTGTTTACTGTTATTCTTACCAAAATGGATGAGTTCACATTTATTAACATTGTATTCAATCTGCTAGAAATTTGCCCACTCACTTAAACAATCTATGCCCCTTTGTAAAGTTTCAGTCCTCTGCACACTTTGCTGTACCACTCATCTTAGTGTCACCCGTAAACTTTGACACTCTATTCTCCAAATCGTCTTTGTAAAATGTGAATAATTGAGGTCTCAACACTGGTTCCTGAGGCACATCACTAATAACTGATTGTCAACCAGAAAAGCACTCATGAATTTGCTTCCTGTTAGTTAACCAACCCTCTGTGCTCTTGTTCTTTCTGTTCCTACTTTAGGTCTTTTGCAGTGAGAGTGTTGAGCCCAGCCACTAGTGGGATGCTGGTACTGAAGGAGAGGAAGATGGATATAAGGGGAGTAAGACTAATGGAAAGCTGAGAAGCAGCAGCAGGCAGCTGAGATGGATAAGGAGCACTCAGCCCTGGGGGAGATTGCAGACACGGGGCCCCTCACGATATGTGGGGTGCACAGGCAGTCCACAGTTTACTAGCTCCTGCTCTATTTCCTGGCAATGAGTGAGGTTTAGGCTCTGTATGTCCTGGGACACAGTGATGGGACTGTGCCAAATACTGGAATGGATCCTGGAGGCTGCAGGAGTGGAAGGCATTCCTCTTTCAGTATCTGTCAAGGTCACTGTGGCACTGAACATCCAAGGGTGGGGGTGGGGGTGGGGGGTGTTTCTGATATAGTGCAGACAGAGTGTGCTGCTTCATCCCATTGAGGAACCAGGGCAGCAGGAGCGGTCTCTTGAGGAGGAAGATGAGGACATTGAGGAGAAAGCTGTATTTATCCAGGACAGAGCCGAGCCAATAAGAGCTGGGTGCAGCAGACAATCGTGGACGTGATGCTGAAACCTGGTTTGCAATTTCGGGACAAACATGAGCCTTTGTTTGCTCTGTTTCTGTTCCTCTCTGCTGCCTGTAAAAACATGTTTGTATCTGTCTGAATGGTTTCCTGGATGTGGTGTCCCCCTCCTGGACAATGACAGGCTGTGGCTTTCACTGGGGACAGAGTAGTGCTGACATGGAGAGGGTGCTCAGACAGGAGGTAGTGACAAGCAGGGTGAAACAGTGGTTAAACAGCAACTCTGGGTGAGAGAATCGGGTTATTTGTGTGGGAGGGAGTGTTGGCTATGCTGGTTCTGTGTTTGGCTGTGCCATTGCACTATCGGTGAAGGACAATGTCAAATTGCCGACAATTATCCAGTTGCATAGCAACTTCTTTAAGATGCTCAGTGTTTAGTGGATAGAGACAAAAAAAACTGCACATGCTGGAATCCAAAGCAAACAGGTAGGAAGCTGGAAGAACACAGTAAGCCAGGCAGCATCAGGAGGTGGAGAAGGGTTATACCTGAATCATTGACTTCTCCTCCTCCTGATGCTGCCTGGCTTGCTGTGTTCTCCCAGCCTCCTGCCTGTCCACAGTGTTTAGTTGACAGCCTCTCAGCTTCAGGTTCTTCTGGCAATGGCTTGTGGCAAGATGGAGCAGGAATTGGGTGTGAGTTGCCATGGCAGTGTGGTTGCCATGGCAGTGTAGTATGTCATGCGTTTGGTAAGATATGGTGAGGGAACTCATTCAACCTGGTGGCAAAACATCATCCCAAACCTCAACCCAATTTGGATTTAGCCAAACAGAAAAGTAAAATTCAGCCCGATGACTCCTTCAACAATCTTGCTAAACAAAACCCAAATAGTTTCCCCAAACATCTACTGGGGTCTTGTCGCTATGTATGAGACAGAGGCCAACATGGAGGGTTGTTGGTTTGTATTATATACAAGATGTTGCGAAGATTGCAGATCATTAATGACGTTAATGACTAAGGTTGATTTCAAACGACCTGAGGTCAGGGTAGTAGCTGTGATTCGATCTGGCTGAGCAGACGCTCCTACTGTGACAAATGATGCCGTTATTTTAACAGAGAAGGCCGGTGGCTGAATGTTTCGTTGCCTTGTTCCCCCTCACTGTGTTGTCCAATCTGCAGCATGAGGCCTGTGGTTTGAAAACCACATTTATGACATTGTTAGTTAATCTGCTTATTCTTCAGTTTGATTTGCTGGTTGCCTCATCGGTTTTATCAACAAATTGACCAGAATCACTGAAGGTATCTATGAATGGCCCTCCCACTCTAATGATGTAGTGAGATGCTATATCAATGCGAGCTTGTACTTTGAGACCAGGATGGGTAGATGATGAAGATGTAGAGGGACTTTGGATAAGAATATAGGAGGCATTGTTGTTAAGTTTGTGGATGATATCAAAATTAGTGGAATTGTGTTCAGTGAAGAAGGTTATCTAAGAGTACAAAGATCTTGTACAAATGGACAATGGGCTGAGAAGTGGTTACAGACAAAAAAAGACTGCAGATGCTGGAATCCATAGTAGACAGGCAGGAGGCTGAAAGAACTCAGTAAGCCAGGCAGCATCAGGAGGCAGATAAGCCGATATTTCTTCTTCAGGACTGGGGGTGGGTGTAGGGGGAGCTGCAGATAAACAGGGTGGAGAGGGCAGGGTGGTGAAGGGGGATAGGTGAAGACAGGTAGAGGGTACGACCTGGTTGGTCAATGGGAGCAATGAATCCAGTAGGTAGCTGGGAGGTGGAAGGGAGGGGGAGGGGCTGAGAAGGGAGTCGGGGGCTGGGAGGAGAGGTTATTTGAAATTGGAAAACTCAGTGTTGAGTCCTCTGGGCCATAGGCTGCCCAGCTGGAAGATGAGGTGACGTTCTTCCAATTTGCAGTTTGGTTCATTGTGGCAATGGAGGAGGCAAAGGATGGTCATGTCAGAAAGGGAGTGGGAAGGGGAATTAAAATGGGCGGTGACTGGGAGGTCCGGTCGGCTACTGTGGGGCCGGGCTGCGATGCTCAGCGAACTGTTCCCTAAGTTTACTTTTGGTGACAGGCAGGAAGCTGGAAGAACATAGCAAGCCAGGCTGAGGAGTGGCAGGTGGAGTTTAAGTTAGATAAAAACAAGGTGTTACACTTTGATAGGGAAAACCAGGGCAGAACTTACACCGTTAGTGGTAGGACCCTGGGGAGTGTTGTTGACCGAGGGATACAGGTGCGTACTCCCTTGAAAGCGGCATCACAGGTGGACTGGGCAGAGAAGAAGGCATTTGTTATGCTTACCTTTTTGGTCAGCACATTGAGTATAGGAGTTGGGATGTACAAGGTACTAGTGAGGCCATTTTTAGAATGTTGTCTACAATTCTGGTCTCCCTGCTATCAGAAGGGTGTTGATAAACGAGAAAGGGTGCAGTAAAAATTTACAAGAATTTTGCAAAACTGGAGAGTTTGAGTTGTAAGGAGATGTCGGATAGGCTGGGATTATTTTCCCTGGTGCATCGGAGGCTGAGGAGTGACCTTGTAGAGGTTTATAAAATCATGAGGGGCAAAGATAAGATGAATAGTCAAAGTCTTATTCTGAGGGTAGGGGAGTCCAAAACCAGAGGGCATAGTTTTAAAGCAAGACGGGAAAGATTTAAAAGGGACCCGAGGGACAACTTTTTCATGCAGAGGGTGGTGCATGTATGGAATGAGCTGCCAGAGGAAGTGGTACAGGTGGGTACAACACAACATTTAAAAGACATTTGGCAGGCACATGAATAGGAAAGGTTTAGAGGGATTTAGACCAACCACAGGCAAATGGGACTAGTTCAGTTTAGGAAACCTGGTCAGCATGGAAGAGTTGGACCTAAGAGTCAGTTTCCATGCTGTATGACACTGGCTCTATGAATGTGATAGCATTAGTCTGCATATACTGCAGTTTGTCAGGAGTAACTCTAGTGTCTCTGAGTTGAACAAGATTGCTATAGTTGACAGCACTCTCACTAGTAAGTTAGAAGCTCCAACACATTGATGGACCTCCGATTCAATCAGTACAGGCCTTGACCTGGAATGAGAATCTAAGATTCTTGTCTTTGTTGTTGCATATGAATTTTACACATTACGTAACATTTTCCAAGTAGGCACCTTTCTGAGCTCTATGAATGCACAACCAATGTGCCCAGAAATGTTATGTTTGGATCAGAGCTTCCATTCAATGCAGATTCTTGGAAATGACCTGTTTGAATGATTGGTCTCGGAACATTTATCAGCCATTTTGTAACTGGCTTGACGTTTCGTGGAAGACACACTCTGCTTTCTCTACCCCCAGAAGGCAGGGTCTCTTGCTGAGATAGGTATTGACCAATTGGACAAGATGGCAGAGGCATTTTTCACACATGGACGTCAGCAGCCAGTGTTGACAGATTAGTTTAACACAGAGAGCATTTTACCGAAATATAACTCTGCCCTGATCTGAACTTAATTCTCCAAATGATTTACTCCCCGGTGGTGAACAGGGGACTAGCTGAATGCCTACAGATCACAGTGACTCTCTTTCTCTTGGTTTGGCTGGAGAGGGTGACTGGTAATCATCCCAGTTCATAAAAGAAACCCTGTAGTCCAATCAAGTGTTTGGTAACTGACTTACTGAGGTAAGTTGAGCTAAACGTTAACAGCTTAACAACTGGAATGGAACAACAAATCTCGGATCACGTGACCATGGACTTCAGGCAGCTGAAAATGGCAGCTGAGAAGCACTAAAATAGATGCCAGACTCTAAGACAGGAGTTTGCTCAAATGTAATTTTTTTTGAAAGAAAGGGGTTGGGATGGGCAAGTTGGGGGTGCTGTTGCTGCTGTTTGAGATGATGTCTGTGGAACACAGCCACATAAAATAGGAACTGCACAAATGGAGTGAATAAAGTGTCCCAGTTGTCCGGTGTCACTCAGTTTTATCGGGGCACAGAGAGCTCTTGCAGTGAAAATGTCTACCTCAAGAGTTTGCAGAATGACACTGCCCACAGAGACAGTCTGGTTTTCCCTCGCCTAGAGTTATCATTCACACATCACGACAATTAGTTTTGACATATTTTCCATTCTTCACCTTCCTGGTTCCTTTAAATTTTATAAAGCACTTCTGTTTGCGGAACAACTATTTTTAGCCAGTGAGCTCTCGGAGTTGATGGGAACCATATACTCGCACACTGTAAAAGTTCAATCTGCAGCTTCTCCTACATATTCTTGAAACATTCCAGCTTTATTTGATGGTTTTTCCCTCTTGTGTGTTTTCCAACGTATTTGAACTGTTTTAACTCTCATGATTATAAAACAAGCTTTTCATGAAAGCTGCTTTATTCACAGTGTTATCTCTATTAACACTATTCAGTGCTGGAGTTTTTCTAAGGTTTTATTTCAACTGAACAAACTCCATCTGTTATTATTCCATAAACAGGAATAAAATGACCCCTCAATAAAGGGATTAGATGTGTGAGCTGATAACATTTCAACACTGCAATTTCCTGAGATAAATGAAACACAAAAACCACTTTACAGTCAGCTCTCAGCCTCAAGACCACCTCGTTTGCCAAACTAAACAAGATGGGTCTATAGCTGTGTGGAGCTCATTAGCTCTGTGAGCCAAAATAAATGCCAACACACAAATGGGTTTAAATACAAGGCACCTTATTGCCGCCAAGGTCTCTCTGCCACACTCCTCTGTTTAATCTCTGCCAGTAACTACAATTTACGCTGGGCTCCAACCTCACTATCTTACCTGTCTTTCATCTTCTTCACATTGTCACAGCTCACGGGGGTAGGCCATTGGAAATCAAGCCCTACTATTCTCAGAATCAGCACAAAAACTCAAGTTTTTAAAAAAAACTATTTACCTGTTTAGACCCAGGTTGGCAGAAAGCATGGACCAGATTTGTGCATGAAATAAAGATTACAATTTATTACAAATAATTAGATTCTAGCTGCAGGTAAATTAGGAATTGTTGTCAAATAACTCCACTGTTAAAATTCTAACCACCTTACATATTCCACTTTACATACGCATGGACACACACACGGACATGGATGCACACGGACACAGACACACACACATGCGCAAACACACACGCTGACACACAGATACAGACTCGCATGTACACACAGAGAAACACGCGCACACACACACAAACACACCTGGTGGTTACCATTTATAGTATCTATTGAAATGATTCTTGTATGGTCAGAATGCTGTTTCTCAGTCGTCCTTCTCTACATGCCTCCTCTGGATTGCAAGAGGCACAGGGTGGCTGGTTCGCTTATTAAAGTGTCTCTGACTTTTAAATAAAATCCACAGGTTACAACAACTGCTGAATGAAAGATTAACTGTTTATGTTTCAGGCTTAAAGTGGCTTTTCTTCAGGGACTGACAATAGCTGTTGAGCTGGTGGTAGTCTGAAGGCTTTCCCTGTATCTTTCTCACAGCTCCAAGAACCAATGATAGAATTGTTGGCACAGCTTGATTTCAAACATACAGCAATCCTTCAGTACTCCTTGTTTTCAAAACAATTCTTCTCTCAATTCAATCCACAGTTAAAAATAAAATGGTCTTTGCAATTTCTTCACTGCATCATTGCCCAACCTTGACTATTCCTGCATGTCAATGAACCTTTGCGCTGTAGTAGATAACCCCACTCTTACCCCTATACAATGTTTATGACAGTCCAGGGTCTGTGAAGAGTGGCACAACTCAGAATGTCTTGGTACTTACTCACTTAGCAGGACTTATACACTTAATGGTAAGGTCCTAGGGAGTGTTGCTGAACAAAGAGACATTGGAGTGCAAGTTCATAGCTCCTTGAAAGTGGAGTCGCAGGTAGATAGGATCGTGAAGAAAGCGTTGGGTATGCTTTCCTTTATTGGTCAGAGTATTGAGTACAGGAGTTGGGAGGTCTTGTTGCGGCTGTACAGAACATTGGTTAGGCCACTGTTGGAATATTGTGTGCAATTCTGGTCTCCTTCCTATCAGAAAGATGTTGTGAAACTTGAAAGGATTCAGAAAAGGTTTACAAGGATGTTGCCAGATTTGGAGGACTTGAGCTATAGGGAGAGGCTGAACTGGCTGGGGTTGTTTTCCCTGGAGCATCGGAGGCTATGGGGTGACCTTATAGAGGTTTACAAAATTATGAGGGGCATGGATAGGATAAATAGACAAAGTCTTTTCCATAGGGTCGGGGAGTCCAGAACTAGAGGGCATAGGTTTAGGGTGAGAGGGAAAAGATATAAAAGAGACCTAAAGGGGCAACTTTTTCACACAGAGGGTGGTACATGTATGGAATGAGCTGCGAGATGATATGGTGGAGGCTGGTACAAATTGTAACATTTAAGAGGTATTTGGATGGGTATATGAATAGGAAGGGTTTGGAGGGATATGGGCCAGGTGCTAGCAGGTGGGACTAGATTGGGTTGGGATATCTGGGTGGCATGGACAGGTTGGACTTAAGGGTCTGTTTCCGTGCTGTACATCTCTGACTTTATGACTCTATGACTTCGAGCAGCCTTGAAGATACTGGTACAGGTTCAGGCACTCATCACCAATTCCCAAGCTAAGTCTGTTAGGACACCAGAAGAGACATATACGCTGCTCCCTGATAATTCTCACCCAATGCTGGCAATCAGAGGTTTGGGAGCTTTGGAAACTTTGCAAATTATATTAAAGAAGCAGCATTAAGATCGGCCGAATGGCTCTACGGCACCCAGCTCCATGGGAATGAAAGATAGTTCAGATGAATTTTAGGTCTTGCATTCCCCTGGTGTGAGGTATCTGTTCTAGTTTACCACAGGGAGAGTGCATGTCACATCCACAAAACACAATTTACAAAACTGCAAACAACCCAAGTAAGCCATTTTGGACATTTTACTCAGCAGCTTTAATTGCTTGGTATTTGTGGCATCTTTGATGTGAGATGGCAATTTGAGATAATGCAAGAGGCAGCCGGTCCACTGATCAAGTTTATTTTGGCTAACACACGAAGACCTTTGAAAATTGAAGTCAACTCATACAAATTTCAATAAGTAAAGAGAGTAAACTTAGGACAAAAGTGAAGATTTTAAAAAATCATTAGGATAAGCAACTAGGGTGTTCCTGCAAAATTCTGCACTGGAGCCAAGATGAATGGTATTTCTCCATCCATCTCCATCAGTCAGCAGTGGAACAAAAACCTATTGCCTATAAAAGTGCGACTCAGGCTGGTTAGTATCGAGTGTGCGATTGGTCCCATAATAAATCCTGTATATACTGCAGTAATTGTTGATCTTATGTCAAAGTCGACCTTCCTATTTTTGACCAAAAAGTCTGGGGTTTTCCGTATATCTCGTGTAAAAGTAGACCTTCTTCACCAATAACAGATCAACATTTGTGAGCCAGTCCACTGGCTGTTGCTCCGGGTTTCCAGCATTCCCATAATTCTTTGTTGTTTTATTTATTTGTTTAGAGATCAATTGGGCTTCTGCTAAAGATATAGTTTAAATTTTGACAGGCGTGAGTTTCAGCCCCTCAAAAGTAGCATCCACATAAATTTAGCCTTAAACAAAATCAAAAAAATATTGACTATTACTCAGGTACATACAGTAATTAGTTTCCTATTACTCAGGTACATACAGTCATTAGTTTCCTATTACTCAGGTACATACAGTCATTAGTTTCCGATAGAATCCCTGCAGTTCCTGCTCGATCTATTTTGACTGAACCCCTGTCCTCCCCTTCACATTTTTGGCTTTGCCTTTAAGGAACAGGCACGATTTGTCACTGGCCACTCTGGTGTTTATTTCCTGCAGGTGGAATCTGAATAAAGTTTTGTTTCGTCACTGTGCCCTACACCTACCTGCACACGACATGGGTGCTAGGGAGAACCAAGTATCACCAGCAGGTTAGAATCTCTTCATTTGAGGACTGACTCCCGGAATTCCTGCAGTGGGGAAGCAGGCAGTGTGGTCCATCAGGTTCAAACCTACCATTTAAAATGTATCCCATTCCCCTTCCCAATCCACAAAACCCACCCAGGCACAGGGAGAACGTGCAAATTTCACACAGACTGTCAGTCAAGGGTGGAATTGAACCCAGCTCCCTAGTGCTGCAAGGCACCAGGGTCAACCACTGGGCTACCATGCTGCCTAATGGAGCAGATAATTATTTTGGGGCAGGGATAATTTCAGAAATATGTGATAAGTGTAAGATGGTTGGGAAGAAGTTTACATTTATCATAGACTCACAGAATCCCTACATTATATTTTTATTTTCCGCACACTCTTGGCCACTGGGGGTGTTCTGTGTGGGTCAGCTGTAAGCTAATTGGTAGACATTGGCCATATACTAGAAAAAGAAAACAAAATGTATTTATGTAGCACCTTTCACAACCTCAGGGAAATCCAAAGATTCACAATTAGGTAAGTCCTTGAGAAATGTAGAGAAACTGGTTATACCAATTACAGCAGGGAAATATTTTGAAGTGCAGTTAATGAGTCGCTTTTGATAATTTAGGTAACCAGTATTTAGTGATGTTAACTAAGGGACCGGGACACAAAGGAGGTAATTTCCTTGCTCTCCTTTGTACTGGCGATCTTTTATATCCACTGCAGAGAGCAGAGAGGGATCTGGTTTGGTGCCCCATCTGACTGATAATGCAACTCTCCCTCAGTGCTGCACGAGAGCTACAACTCGGATTTTAGTGCTTGGATTTCTGAAATGAATTTGAACCACAGCTGAAGAAGCACTCAGATGGACCATTGTATTCTCACCTGGTCATTCCCAACTCCCTGAAGGACCAGCTTTGTACTGGTATCTTGGTGGCTCAGTGGCTAGCACTGCTGCCTCACAGCGCCATTGACCCAGGTTTGATTCCACTCTTGGGTGACGGACTGTGCAGAGTTTATCTATATTCCCTGTGTCTACATGGGTTTCCTCTGTGTACCCTGGTTTCTTCCACAGTCCAGGATGTGCAGGTTAGGTGGATTGGTCATGCTAAAATTGCCCATAGTGTCTAGGGAGCTGTAGGTTATGTGCATTAGCTGTGGGAAATCCAGGGAAAGGATAGGATAGGATGGGTCTGGGTAGGATGTTCTTTGGAGGGTCAGTGTGGACATGATGGACCAAATGGCCTGTTTCCACACTCTGGGATTCTATGATTCTAAGTACTAGGCCATCTAACCTCTTTTCGCAAAACAGCTGCTTCTGACCTGTGACAATGCAGCAGATAGAAAGTTAGGACTGCAGATGCTGGAGATTAGAGTCGAGAGTGTGTTGCTGGAAAAGCACAGCAGGTCAGGCAGCAGCTGAGGAGCAGGAGAATTGACGTTTTGGGCATAAACCCTCAATCAGAAACGAGATGTCCGAAACGTCGATTCTCCTGCTCTTCGGATGTTGCCTGACCTGCTGTGCTTTTCCAGCACCACACTCTCAACTGTGACAATACAGCAGCCTGTCAGTACATCCTCAGAAAGCTAGTCTGTGGAGAAGAACACCTTCCAACCTCTCCTCATTGCCTTGAAACATCCGGGAGAAACACTATGTGGTGGTTTGCCAAACACTAGCCCACTGTGATCCCATTTTGAGACTTAAATTGTGACTAATACTCTGTGAGAACTGAGAGTGTAGTTGTAGTGAGGAGAAAGACCTGTGTGACTGGTGGAAGGGCACAGAACTCTACCATGGCCATGGCAGACTCGGAGGAAGGGGCTTCAGGAGGACTACCACTTTGGGAAGCCCTGTTTTATACCATTAGTTCCAGAGGTTGATCATCTCCTGTGTTATGATCGCAGCTGATGTTAATATTGAACCTCAGAGAGAAATTTGGCTTCATCAAACCTAACTTTGTTTTTTTTTTGGAAAGGTATTGGTCAATTACTGAACACATTCAAACATCTGCCACCATACTTTTAATACAAAGAGAAAAACCATTTATCAAACAAAAAAAAACTGTATTACTCTCGACAAAAGATTTGGAAAGATTTTATTACTGACATCAGAAAACGTTTCAAACTCACACTATTTCTTTAGTTCTAGCAGTCTCCTGCCAAACACTGCTACTCTGAGAGTTCCCAGTATTTTCACCAAGGTTTCTTGTAAAAGCAGGAATTGCCACACATCATTTTCTCCAAGTGAATTTATGCACATTTACAAGCTGTCTCTTCTTTCAAACTGCAAACTAAACTCACTTTTACTTTAGCTTTAGAAAACGCATACATTTGCTCTGAACTCAGGTCCCAACGGTCTTTCTTTAGAACATCCACACACTCGCTGATTGAATTCGAGATTTTTCTGTCTCACTGTGTCTCTGAACCATGGTCACTAAGCAACAGCACAGTATTTACTTCTGTCTTTAAAAGCGCACCGAATTGGTAAGCCCACCTTCTCACTGTATCAGTAAAATGCATGTAAAAGTAAATCTCTAGACTCCCTTGTTCCAAGCTACCCAAAACAAGCCTTACCAAGAAAATTGAAACAAAAATCATCTTTTCCCCTTAAGACACACAAAAAGAATCAATCTCAAAGATATCCGTTGTTCTGAAACACTCCCACACAAGAAAATGAAAGCATTTCTTTTCTTCTACTACAATCTCTTCATCACTTTACTTTCCATATACAGAATTGACTTCAGCAGTAGCAAAGCAATCACAGCAAATGCCCAAGGCATTTCCATCAAAAATATTCCTATACAAGCCCACGGAAAGATTGGTTTTCTTCTTCATTTGCACTTGGTAAAGCATGTGCTCTGACATTATCTCTTCTTGCTACATAAATGATTTTCAAATAGTAGCTTTTCTTTATTTGTCATTTCTAACTGATACAATAAAAATGAGGCAGCGTTCCTCCAGGACTGAGGGTGCTACATGGACAGCACAAACTACACACTGATACGCGGCATAAAGTGCATAAGAAGTACGAAACACACAAGTTACAGTGTAATGGAAGAATGACAAATAGTAGGCATTGTTCTAGCAGCAATTTGAGGTTGTGCAAAGAGTTTCAAATGGGAAAGAGTATGATCATACAGTGTTAAGGAGCCTGATGGCTCAGGGGAAGAAACACTTGCACAGTCTGGCCATGAGAGATGGAATGCTCTGGTATGTTCTGCCAGATGGCAGGAGGGAGAAGACTTTGAGTGAGGGGTGTGCGGGGTCTTCCACAATGCCGTTAGCCTTTCGGATGTAGCGTGTGGTGTAAACGTCTGTAATGGAGGGGAGAGACACCCCGATGATCCTCTCAGCTGTTCCCACTATCCGTCGTAGGGTCTTACGATCTGAGATGGGGTAATTCCTGAACCAGTCAGTGATGCAGCAGCTCACTGAACCCTCAATGAACCCTCTGTCAAATGTGGTGAAGATGGGCTGGGAGGTGGGCTTTCCTCAGCCTGCACAGAAGGTAGAGATGCTGCTGGGCTTTCTTGACAATGGAGCTGGCGCTGAGGGTCCAGGTGAGATTCTCTACTAGGTGTATGCCAAGAAACGGTTGTAGCATAAAACAGTCTCCCATTCTTGGTATCAACATTTGCTTGGAAAATGATCAGATTATGGTGCATGGAAATAACAGTCTTTGCAGAGTTATTGAATATTGTGGATTTCAAAATATTTGTAGATCCAAAATCAAACCCAAAGTATTTCTCTCCACAGTTGAGTATATTTTTAGGCAAGATTTCAACATTTGAGAAAAGGAATTGACTGGCTGTACAATTCCTCTTTCATCGCCCTATAATAACATTGCTGGCATCACCAGCCAGTTGAAATGGTCGAGCGTAGTTCACCACTGCAACAACTTTAGGAGAGTCCAGTGCAGATTTCAAGTTTTTAAAGCAACTGTGATACTTCCCTGTCGATTCAGCTTTCTTCTCCTCTTTTATGACAGGCTTATCAGCGTAGCCACTCTAGTGCTGAAATACAGAATAAACATCAGGTCAACATCAATGGATTCCAGAAAACTGTAAAATCTGTCATTTGTCTCTGGTATAGAAAATCCAACCTGGACCTCCCTTTCCTCTTGAGGGGCTACTTGGCTTTGCCTCATCGCAAATCAAATGCCTCAAATAAAAAGAAACTGCTTGTGCTTTGTGCAAATTCATTTTTCCCAAGTTGATGGCAAACTTGGATCCTTTAAACAATGAAACAATTTTTTCAGGTGTTCCTTCCAGGTTTGACTGGATACAGCCAAGTCCTCAAGATATACAACACTGTTACATAATCTTTCAGTGACTTTGGTGGAACAATCTTTGAAAAATATTTTTTCATGCATTATCTATTCTGAATGGTTTGACTCTATACTGATGCAGTCCAGCTAGGGTTATAAAAGTGGCTATTGCTTTACATCAGTCAATGGAACTTACCAATATCCTTTTAATAAATCAATTCCTGTAATTACTTTATTGGTTAGAGTTGGGAGGTCATGTTGCGGCTGTACAGGACATTGGTTAGGCCACTGTTGGAATATTGCATACAATTCTGGTCTCCTTCCTATCGGAAAGATGTTGTGAAACTTGAAAGGATTCAGAAAAGATTTACAAGGATGCTGCCAGGGTTGGAGGATTTGAGCTATAGGGAGAGGATGAACAGGCTGGGGCTGTTTTCCCTGGAGTGTCAGAGGCTGAGGGGTGATCTTATAGAGATTTACAAAATTATGAGGAGCATGGATAAGGTAAATAGACAAAGTCTTTTCCCTGGGGTGGTGGAGTCCAGAACTAGAGGGCATAGGTTTAGGGTGAGAGGGGAAAGATATAAAAGAGACCTACGGGGCAACCTTTTCACACAGAGGGTGGTATGTATATGGAATGAGCTGCCAGAGGCTGGTACAATTGCAACATTAAAGAGGCATCTGGATGGGTATATGAATAGGAAGGGTTTGGAGGGATATGGGCCCGGTGCTGAGCAAGTGGGACTAGATTGGGTTGGGATAGCTAGACTAGAGTGGTGCTGAAAAAGCAGGTCAGTCAGCATCTGAGGAGCAGGAAAATTGGAAGTGGGAGGATTCAAAGGAGAAATTGTCGAGGGTGAAGACCAGTTCAGCCAAATGAGTGAGTGTGTCGGTGGAAGGGTACTGTTGGTGACGTCGGGAGAGGAAGAAACAGAGGGCTTGGAGGCCCTGGTCATGGCAGATAGAGGTGTAGAGGGACTGGATGTCCATGGTGAAGATGAGGCACTGGGGGCCAGGGAAACGGAAGTCTTGGAGGAGGTGGACGGCATGGGTGGTGTCTCAAATGTATGTGGGGAGTTCCTGGACCAGGGGGAGAGGATAGTATCGATGTAGGTGGAGATGAGTTTGATGGGGCAGGAGCAAGCTGAGACAATGGGTCGGCCGGGGGTGGTCAGGCTTGTGGATCTTGGGAAGTAGGTAGAACCGGGCAGTGCAGGGTTCCTGGACTACGAGGTTGAAAGCTGTGGGTGGGAGATCTCCTGAGGTGGTGAGGTTATGCATGGTCTGGGAGATGATGGTTTGGTGATGGGGGGATGGGGTCATGGGTGAGAGGGGAGTAGGAGGAGGTGTTCTCGAATTGGCATCTGGCTTCAGCGGTGTAGAGGTCAGGGCACCAGACTACCACTGTACCCCCTTTATCCGCTGGCTTGATGGTGAGGTTGGGATTGGAGCAGAGGGATTGGAGGGCTGCGCGTTGTGAGGGTTAGAGGTTAGAGTGGGGGAGGGGGTAGACAGGTTGAGGCAGTTAATGTCCCGGCGGCAGTTGGAAATGAAGAGGTTGAGGGCAGGTAATAGGCCAACACGGGGTGTCCAGGTGGATGCAGTGTGTTGGAGGTGGGCGAAGGGGTCCTCGGAAGGTGGGCGGGAACCCTGATTGTGAAAGTAAGCTCGGAGGCGGAGGCGGCGGAAGAAGTGTTCAGCGTCACAGAGTGTATTAAATTCATTGATGGGTGGACGGAGGGGGATGAAGGTGAATCCTTTACTGAGGACTGATTGTTCATCCTCAGTGAGGGGTAGGTCTGGAGGGATGGTGATAACTTGGCAGGATTGGGAGCTGGGACCTGGTGTGGGTGTGGAGCTGGGAACTGGAGTGGGCGTGGTGGTAGGGGGAATGGGGGATTTTCCTGCTCCTCAGATACTGCCTGACCTGCTGTGCTTTTCCAGCACCACCCCAATCTAAACTCTGGTTTCCAGCATCTACAGTCCTTCACTTTTGCCTGGGTTGGGGTAGCTGGTCGGCATGGACAGGTTGGACCGAAGGGTCTGTTTCCGTGCTGTACATCTCTGTGACTCTATAACAAATATTGATTGTCTGGTCCTCTCATTAGCCTTTCAGTCATGGAATTGGGTATAAGTCCAACTATGGCACTGAGGGCTTGATAAACATATGTACAATTGTTGTAACCCATCAGATTGTGGTACCATTATAATAGGGAGCTCCAAATACCAACATCCAAATGTATCAACAAGGAACTGGACCAGACCTTTAACCCTCACTTGATATTTAATAAGATCATGGCTGGTCTGATTGTAACCATATTTCTACCCACCGTGATAAGCTTTTGCTCTCCTATTTACCAATTATGTACCATTTCTGAACCAACTACCTTTTTTAGGAACAACAGTACTGTGAGAAATAAAATCACCACCTCTCGGTTTTCAATGAACAACCCATGATTCTGAAGCAGGAATCCTTGTTCTAGACTTAGCCTGAAGAGGAACCATCCTCTCCATATTTACCCTGTCCAGGCCCGTGAGGAGCTTAAAATCTTCTAGGAGAAAGTGAGGACTGCAGACGCTGGAGATCAGAGCTGAAAGTGTGTTGCTGGAAAAGCGCAGCAGGTCAGGCAGCATCAAAGGAACAGGAGAATTGACGTTTCGGGCATAAGCCCTTCAGCACCATTACAAACTCTGAGGATGAAATTTACCAGAACTGGACACTATCAGCTCACAGCTCCAACAGTTCATTCAATATCACTTCTTAGATTCTTGCAATCTTCCCAAACTCCTTTCTCCCTTCCAATTCTGTTTTGCGGCTGGTTCTGGAATGTTCCTTATACCTTCTAGAGTAAGGTCTGTTGTAAAATATCTGTTCAATTCAACTGCCAACTCTTTATTTTCCAAGTCTCCAGGCCCACTTTCCATAGTACCAACGTTCACTTTCTGGATCAGTGGTGCTGGAAGAGCACAGCAGTTCAGGCAGCATCCAATGAGCAGCAAAATCGACGTTTCGGGCTAAAGCCCTGTTTACCTCTCTTTATATATTTCTAGAAATTCTTACTGTCTGTTTTGATATTTCTGACTAACCTTGCACAATTATATGCTTTTTCTTTAAGTTTATACTTGCAATGTTGGACCCGTCCTTCAGAATTCTTTGTATTTGTTGGAATATATCCAATCTGTACTCGAAACCACCATCTTGATTGCCTGCCTCTATATCTCTAATGACCGACCCTTTAACCTCATTTGCTGATTTACTTTAGCCAGCTCTGCTTTGAAGCCCTTATTTGTGTCTTTCTTTTTAAAAAAGTCTCAAACCCACTCCTCTCCCTCAAATGAGATACAAAATTCAATCACACATTGTTGCTGCGACCCTGGGCTGCCTTTACTGTGATACCTTTAAGCCTATCAGTTACTCAGTTCAATAATCATCATGACCTTTATTTCTTCCTGTTGCTTTGAATGTCAATGGGAGATGGTTAGATTCTCTCCATTTTGAGATAGTCATTGCTTGCTAGTTGTGTGGCACGCATGTTACTTGCAATGTGTCAGGCCCATGCTCGAATGTTATCTGGGTCTTGCTGTATTTGGACATGAACCACTTCAGTATCTGAAGAAGGGTGCTGAACATCGTACAATCATCAGTAAACATCCTAATCAATTCTACTGTCTTTTATTCCCCCCAGTTTCCTTGTTGATTCCCATATTGCAATTTCCTTATATAGAACTGTCAGTGTGAAATATCTACCAGAACTGCCACTTGTCTGAACTTTGATACTTAATGCTCAACTAAATAAGTCTCAAAGATTATCAGAATACTATTTTAGAATTCTTACATCATATAATTTCCCTCACTTTGTCAACATTTCCCTCTAAATTCTGCAATTCAATCATTGATCCCACAATATTACTTCTTCTTTTGCAATTTTGCACAAATATCTGATTAGATTTCTTTATCATAATCCTAAATATCAGTTGATAAACTTGAGGGACACTATTATAAGCATACATTGCCTTTGTAAAAGTACCATAATTTGCAGCCTGGTCCCCTGCAGACTGGGTACACATTCCTCGCGGTAACTGTCAGAACACTTGGAAACTTTAAGGCCCAAGCACCTTTTGGTGACTTCACAGCACTTTCTTCAAATGAAACAAAATATGTTTCAACTCCATCCTCTGCAATTTTAAGAACGGAACAAAACTTTTTACTTCAATCAAATATCTCAGCGGAATCAGAATCATCCCGAGAGCCTCCTTTTGGTTTTTATCTTTCTAAGCTTTTCTCTAGACAAGTCATGTTGTCTCTTTCTCTCTCTCTTGAAGTTTAAGCTTTGAAATTCCCTTTCCATTTTCTATTGCAGTTTATTTGTCTTTTTCCACTCTCGATAATTGAAGTTTTTCTTTGTCATGTGTGGGGATTTTTCTGTCTCAGCTCTGTTACTACCAGTTCAAAGATTTTCTCTTCTCGTTCCTTTTCATCCGGGTTAATGCATTTTTAAAAAAGAATTGGAAGCGAATCTTGTTTGATTTTATCTGTAACGTACTACTTTCAGGTTTTACTCCAAATACTGGTAATCACTTTAATCGTAACATCCTTATCAGATCAACTTGTATTTCTCCCTTCGTTTTCTCCGCTGCTTCAGTTCAGCCCTGGTCAACTATTTCAAACAGTCCACTGTCCTCTCTTCTTCTCCCAGAAAATTCTTAGCAACCGTCAAAGTCGGTTTAAAAATTCCAACTCATTTAATATAATTCACAGTAGCTCCTGGTCCTATGCTTAGCACCTCCTCATATCCATTACCTTAAAGATGAACAGATTCCCCCTAAATTCAAGGTGTTTTGATTCCAGAAGATACTTCCATTTTATTATCCCAGCTGATGTTAGATTAGATTCCCTACAATGTAGAAACAGGCCCTTCAGCCCAACAAGTCCACACCGACCCACCGAAGAGTAATCCACCCAGACCCATTCCTCTATTTAATCCTAACTAATTCACCTATGGGCAATTGAGCACAGCCAATTCACCTAGCCTGCATATCTTTGGATGGTGGGAGGAAACCAGAGCACCCAGAGGAAACCCATGCAGACACAGGGAGAATGTGCAAACTCCACACAGTCACCCAAGGCTGGAATTGAACCTGAGTCCCTAGTGCTGTGAGGCAGCAGTGCTAACTACTGAGCCACCATGACAATGGAGGATAAACTAGAACAGAGGGAAATAACAAACAAAGAACAGTACGACACAGGAACAGTTCCGTCAGACCACCAAAACTGCTCTGACATATGATACCTCTCTAAACTAAAATCCTTTTGCCTCCACTTGGCGTTTATCCCTCCATTCCAGATGTCAAAATGCCTCTTAAATGTTACTATTGCATCTTCCCACCACCTCTTCTGGCAGCACATTCCAGGCACTTACCGCTCTCTATGTGAAAACTTTCCCTGTCATATCTCCTTTAAACTTATCACCTTTTACTATGAACCAATGTCTCCAAGTAATCGACATTTCTACCCATGAGTGAAACTCTGACTGTCTATACTATCCATGCTCTTCGTAATTTTGTAAACTCCTATCAGGTTACCCCTCATCCTTCGACATTCAAGTGAAAACAAACCATGTTTGTCCAATCTCTCCTCATTGCTAACACTCTCCAAACTGTGCAACATTTTGTAAACTGTTTCTGTACCCTCTCTCAAGTCTCCAGATCCTTCTGGTAGTGTGGCAAACAGAAATGTACACCATATTCCAAATGTGGCCAAACTAAAGTTCTACACATGAAACAAAAAAAACTTTTCAGTTCTGAAGAAGGGTCACTGAACTTGAAACATTAACTCTGCTTGGTCTCCACAAATGTTGCCAGACCTGCTGAGTTTTTCCAGCCATTTCTGTTTGTATTTCTAAAGTTCTATTAAGTTGTAACAGAACTTGCCAATTTTAATACTCTCTGCCGTGCGCGATGAAGGCCGTATGTCATCTTGACCATCTACTTCAGGGAACCTTTGTCGCTTCTTCAAGAACCACAATCAAGTTTGTGAGACATGATCTTCCCCACACAAAGCCGTACTGCCTATCACTAAAAACTCCATATTTCTCCAAATGTCAGTAAATCTTATGCCTGGGATCTTCTCTGATAATTTCCGTACTACTGACTTAAGCCTGTAACTTCCTGGATTTTCCCTGTTGCCTTTCGTAAACAGAGGACCGTTGACTATTCTCCAGTCCTCTGGGACCTCTCCTGCGACTAAAGAGGATACAAAGATTTTGTACAAGGTCCCAGCAGTTTCCTCACCTGCCTCCCTCAGCATTCTGGGACAGATCCCATCAGGTCCTGGGGACTTGTCTACCTTAATGCATTTCAAAACTCCAAACACCTCCTCCTTTTTGAAACTGGCATCTCCCAGAATGTTAAATTATCCCTCCTGATACTCACCATCCACCAGGTCCTTCTCCTTTGTGAATACAGATGCAAAGTATTCATTAAGGACCTCACTCACTTCTTCTGGCTTCACACTCCTTTGTCCTTGAGTGGACCTATCCTTTCCCTAGCTACTCTCATGCTCCTGATTTATGTATAAAATGCATTGGAATTTTTCTTAATCCTGTTTGCAAAGGACTTTATGGTCTCTATTAGTCTTCCTAATTTCATGTTTGAGTTCTTTCCTGCTATCTATATATTCTTTGAGAGCTTTGTCTGTTTTCAGTTTCTTAAGCCAAACACATGCCTCCTTTTTCTTTTTGACTAAGATCTCACGTTCTCTTGTCATTCCAAGGTTCCTGAACCTTGCCATCCTTATCCTTAATTTTCACAGGATCGTGCTGGTCCTGAACTCTCATCAACTGGCCTTTAAAAGATTCCCATATGCCAGATGTGGACTTACCCTCAGACAGTCATCCCGCTCCACATTCCCCAGATCTTGCCTAACTTTGTGGTCATTAGCCTTCCCAATTTAGTACTTTCACCCAAGGATTACTCTTCTGCTTATCCTAAATAACATCTAAATCACAGAATTGTGGTCAATGTTCCTGAAATGCCTTGATTTCATTGGTTGGGCTCATTCTCCAGTATGGTCTAGTCACTTCCCAAATTGGAAAACTTACATATCATTTTTCAAAAAAGAACATCCTGGATACACCGAACAAATTCTCCAAATCCAAGACACTGGCACTCAGTCTCAGTCAATATTGGACAAGTTAAAATCACCCACCACAACAACTCTATTGTTTTGATCACTTTCCAAATTTGATCCTCTATCTCCTGCTGGCTGTTGGGAGGCCTATCGTACATTCCCGTCAAAGTGAATGCATTCTTTTTATTCCTGAGCTCTACCTATCTCGCCTTGCTGGCTGAGCCCTCCTTCCTGAGAATACCTGCGACATTCTCCCGAATCAGGAACGCATCTCCCCCACCTGGTTTACATCCCTCTCCAGCTCACCTGAAAAATCGAAATCCCACAACGTCAAGCTGTCAGTCTTGGACCTCCCTCAACCAAGTCTCTGTTATAGCGACAACATCATAGTTATTTATCCCAGCTGGAAGTTCATCTGCCTGACCCGGCTTCATAGGCCCTAATTTTGTATTTTTCTTTAAAACACGAAAGCCAGAATGCATTTACATGAGTCTGCCAGCGTATTTCTAACACAAAGAATAAAATATTAATCAAGCAAGTGAAAGAAACAGCTATATTACACTCGACAAATCTGAAGCCATTACACTCAACTGTAAAGGATGAAATTCATACCAATCCTTTTACCCCAGCAATATTCTTACCACCACCAAAACTCACTGCCTGTCACAGGCAGAACAATTACACAGCTGCCTTCAGGCGGATTTCTACACATTGACCAGCTCCCTTTTCTTTCAGCTGGCATCTCTACCTAAGACACTTAAAACATACTGCAAACTAAACCCATTATTACTTTGAGTTCAGGAATTCTTGTTTCCTCTGAAGTTAAAGTCCATCTGCCTTTCTCAGGCGTACACACACACACACACACACACACTTGTCCCAAGAGAACAGCATATAATATTTTTTACACCTTTTAAGACTCTGAACTGAATCATTAAGACATAATTAAAATGAATGTACACAAACGTTCAGATTCCTCATCATTTCTCATAATGTGCTATTATTAAACAAACGCTGCAAGGAGAGGACAGTGAACTACAGACCAGCGAGCCTGACATCTGTGGTGGATAGGTTGTTGAAGGGGATTCTGAGAAACAGGATCTACATGCATTTAGAAAGACAAGGACTGTTTAGGGATAGTCAGTATGGCTTTGTGTGTGGAAAGTCATGTGGCACAAACTTGGTTCAACTATTTGAAGAGATGACCAAGGAGGCAAATGAAGGCAGAGCAGTACACATTGTCTACATGGACTTTAGCAAGGCCTTTCACAAGGTTCTGCATGGTAGATTGGTTAGCAAGGTTAGACCACCTGAAATCCAGGGAGACCTGGCCAATCGAACACAAACATGGGCTTGATGGCAGGACAGAGAGGGAGATGGGAGAGCGTTTTTGTTCAGACTGGAGGTCTGTGACCAACAGCATGCTGTAAGGATCGGTGCTGGTTCACTGTGGTTCATCGTTTATATAAATGATCTGGATGGGAATAGAGGAAGTCTGATTAGTCCATTTGTGGGACCCTGATCGACTGGACCAGTGAGCCGAGGAATGGCAGGTGGAGTTTAATTTAGGCAAATAGACAATAGGTGCAGGAGTAGGCCATTCAGCCCTTTGAGTCTGCACCACCATTCAATATGATCATGGCTGATCATTCCTAATCAGTATTCTGTTCTTGCCTTATCTCCATAACCCTTGATTCCACTATCTTTGAGAGCTCTATCTAAATCTTTATTAAATGAATTCAGAGACTGGGCCTCCACTGCCCTCTGGGGCAAAGCATTCCACACAGCCACCACTCTCTGGGTGAAGAAGTTTCTCCTCATCTCTGTCCTAAATGGTCTACCCCGTAAATGTGAGGTTTGGCGTTTTGATAATCCTAACCTTAACTCTATCTGTGTAAGCTCGACCCCGCAATAATGGTAGGGCCTGGGGGGTATTGTCGAACAGAGGGACCTAGGGGTGCAGGTACGTAGTTCCTTGAAAGCAGTTTTGCGGAAATATCCCTGGGCGCGAAGCATTAATTCTGATTTTTCTCCACAGATGCTGTCAGTCCCGCTGAGCTTTTCCAGGAATTTCTGTTTTTGTTGTTGATTGGTGAAGGTGGTGAAAACGTGTCGCTGGAAAAGCGCAGCAGTTCAGGCAGCATCCAAGGAGCAGGAGGATCAGTCCTCACTTTCTCCGAGATGGTGAAGAAGGTGTTTGGTATGCTCCTCTTCATCGGACAGAGCATTGTGTACAGGAGTTGGGATGTAATGTTACAGCTGTAAAGACATTGGTAAGCCCACATTTGGAGGGTTGAGTATAATTCTGCTTGCCCTGCTATAGAAAGGATGTCATTAAACTGGAAAAGGTTAAAAAAAAAGGATTGACAAGGATGTTACCAAGACTGGAGGATTGAGTTATAAGAAGGGGCTGGGACTTTTTTCCCTGGACCATAGGAGGTTGAGGAAGTGGCCTTATAGAGGTTTATAAAATCATGAGGGCATGTATAAGGTGAATAGCCAAGAACATTTTCCCTAGGGTGGGGAGACCATAACTAGAGGACATATGTTTAAGCTGAGAGGGTAAAGATATAAGAGGGACCAGAGGGGCAACTTTTTCACACAGAGGGTGGTACGTGTATGGAATGAGCTGCCACAGGAAGTGGTGGAGGCTGGTACAATTGCAACATTGAATAGGTAAATGGATAGGAATGGTTTAGATGTGTATGGACCAAATTCAGACAAATGGGACTAGTTCAGTTTAAGAAAGCTGGTCTGCATGGAGTAGTTGGGCTGATGGGTCTATTTCCACGCTGTGTATTTCTATAGCTCACCACCAAATTGATAATAACATTTTTTTAAAAAATCTACAATTATCTGTCCCTCCTTCTTACCCACAAGATACCAGTAAACTTAAGCTTATATAACATCCCCCCTCCACCATCTGTGAGAGAACCTTTGTGGATACCCTGGGTGTGAATGCTAGGAGTGAATGCATGGAGATAAGAGAAACACCAGCAAGGAGCAAGTTCAGCTCATAGTCTCTGTGCACTCTGAACGGAGACATCTGATTCCAAACAAGCAATGAAACTATTCTTGATGGAGGGGATATTGTATTGTTCCATTCCTCATTGCTGTTCTGTAACTCCCCCTGAACAACAATGCATGTGTGGGAAGTGGGTAATTGGTTATGATGCTTTCCATTGTTGTGCAACCCACCAATATTTACTGCTAGGAATTGATGCATAGCAAGTATCTGTAATCGTTAGAAATTCTCAGAGTGTATGTAGGACTTAGGATGGATATATTGTGAATATTAAGAGCACAAAAAACTGTACAGAAGTTCCTCAAAGAAGGGCTTATGCTCGAAACGTCGATTCTCCTGTTCCTTGGATGCTACCTGACCTGCTGTGCTTTTCCAGCAACACATATTCAGCTCTGATCTCCAGCATCTGCAGTCCTCACTTTCTCCTAGAAGTTCCTCAAAGCACAACACAGTACATGGAGACAAGTTTTATTGTTGTTGTACCACCATAGTCTTACCAGACAATAGGGACTGCCCTCTTATTAGAAAGTTTATATCTAATGTATTGCAGTAACTTTCAATTTCAAAATATCTTGCCCTTAGTTTGTAGGCCAGACATGGATTGTATCTTGTATTAAGATTGTTTTGACTGTACTGAGGCATCTAAAAGTGGAACGTGTTATACAGAGACAAGTTGAACTTTGCTGCACCCTCTGTAATTTTCAACTTGAAATTATTTATTGTGTACATTGACAACCTTTATAAGGTATAATCATGAAATAAAAAGTGAGGAACAGTTACTGGCACAACAAAGAATATCTTTCACTGAGTTGATAGTCTTTTAGTCACAGCTGATGTTTGTGTCGGTGCTGTATGCCAGAGCTGAGAGTGTGGTGTTGGAAATACACAGCAGGTCAAGCAGAATCCAAGGAGAGGAAAAAGGGCTTAAGCCCAATGAGGGACTTATGGCCAAGATGTTGATTCTCCTGCTCCTCGGATGCTGCCTGACTTGCTGTGCTTTTCCAGCACCACACTCTCGACTCTGATCTCCAGCATCTGCAGTCCTCACTTTCTCCTATATATTCCAGAGCTGCACGGAATGAACATCCACATAAATCACTGCATTTCTCTCCAGATGTCCTGTGCAAAGGCACATTCCACAAAGAGGTGAAAGGCACTATTCATCTGCCTCAAACTTGCTGGTCCTTCAGTACAAAGTGTAGTCCTTGACTGAACGTTGTAATCAGACATATTCCAAGGTCCATGAGATACAATAAACTGTAGTCACCCAAGAGGTGCAGTGGGGAAAGGTAGAGTGCACTAAGGTCTTTTAACTTAGTGCACTGAGGGACTGGAAACTTTGTAGAACCTGTTAGGGTATATATTTGACAAGGAACACACACTGTGAACATCAGAATATTGAAATAAGACAAAGAACTGTGGCTGCTGGAGATCTGAAACAAAACCAGTAATTGCTGATGTGGTCTGGCAGCATCTGTGGACAGATGAAAACAAAACTAATGCTTTGAGGCCAGTGGCCCTTCATCAGATAGGCATAGAGTCACACAGTGCAGAAAAGGCCTTCCAGCCCATCGAGTCTGCATCAACAATAACTGCCACAAAAGGTGTAATAATCCCAATTTCCTGCACTTGTTCCATATCCGTGAATGTTCTATTTCAAGTGCTCATACATTTTAAAAGTTGCATGTTTTTCGGGCTCCACTACCTTCCCAGGCAATACCTTCCCACCCTCTGAATGAGAACGGATTTTCTTTCTCCAAATCCCCCTGAATCTCCTGCCCCCTACCCTAAAACTATTCTCCCCTGTGATTGAACTACTGTCTATTCACCCTGACCATACCCTTCATAACCTTATACACCTCAATCATGTCCCCCCTCGAGTCTTCTCTGTTCTCAAGAAAACAATCCAAACCTCTCTCGTCTCTCCTAATAGCTCAATTGTTCCATCCCAGGCAACATCCTGGTGAAACTCCTTTGTACCCCCTCCACTGCTACCACAACCTTCCTGTATTGAGGTGAGCAGGACTAGTGCTATCATAGATGATGAAGGGGCACTGAACTTGTAACAGTGACTCTGTTTTTCTCTCAACAGATGCTGCCAGACCTGCTGAGTTTCTCCAGCAGTTTCTGTTTTGATTTGTGTCAGAATATTGAAACTGTATGATGGCACCTCTGAGCGGAACATACTGCATTGAGAAAACTGAGTCCTACTGCAATCTCTCTAATTGTCAATTTGGAATAATTTGCCCTTAGGCTGTAAGCTTGATTATGGAGGGTGTACTGTAAATGTCAAGAGTATTGCAATTAGGATTGAAACAGGGTGTATGCAAACAAATTGAAAAGTAGAGTTCTATAAAATTCAAGTCGAAATTTTATTATGGTACTTATAGACATTTTAGAAATTGAGTAAATTTTGCAAGTAGAAACCTTTTAGCATCATATTCCACCATGAAGTAAGGCCTTACAAGAAGTCTTGTACCTCTTAAATTCTCACCTGAATGTTTAATACGTATGTAAAAGGTACTGAAGGAGGCTACTCTGTTTCATTCATTTAGTCATTCATTTAGGAGAAAGTGAGGACTGCAGATGCTGGAGATCAGAGTCGAGAGTGTGTAGTGCTAGAAAAGCACAGCAGGTCAGACAGCATCCGAGCAGCAGGGGAATTGACGTTTCAGGCATAAGCTCTTCAGCAGGATTGAGGCCTGCCCCTCCTCCTCGGATGCTGCCTGACCTGCTGTGCTTTTCCAGCACCACACTCTCGACCGCGGTTGTACCCATCAATGCACATGGTACTTACTTCTTGCATGGAACACTGTTATGCAGAATTAAAATAAATAAACCTTCCAAATGCTGAGCAATCAATTCTTTCTGTGCCATACTAAAATAACCCAGATTCTGGATCAGTGGTGCTGGAAGAGCACAGAAGTTCAGGCAGCATCCAAGGAGCAGCGAAATTGACGTTCTGGGCAAAAGCCCTTCATCCTAATGAAGGGATTTTGCCCGAAACATCGATTTTATTGCTCCTTGGATGCTGCCTGAACTGCTGTGCTCTTCCAGCACCACTGATCCAGAATCTGGTTTCCAGCATCTGCACTCATTGTTTTTACCTCTACAATAATCCTGACCACTACGGCAATAACACATGGTCTGACATACTAAAACACCAGCTAGATTTCAATTATTTCCCATTGTTGAAGTCTTTGTTTTGTTTTGGTTCCTCAAGACCATCCTGCGTTGTGAGTCGGTTTATTTTTGCTGTTATCTCTTTAGGCTGTCGTTGTGGAAGACAGCAAAAGACCAAACACCTGCAGTTACAATCACTGCACCCGACCTTAAATACCATTGTGCATTTTGAACATTGGGTCTATTTTACTGTCTGTTGCCATAAGACCATAAGAAAAGAAGTCGGTTGTCCAACCTTTCATGCCTGCTGTACCACTCAGTAGGATCCAACACTCCTCACATCCACTTTCCTGCCCTTTCCCCATAACCTTTAATTCCCCGACTGACCAATGATCCATCCATCTCTGCCTTAAATATACAGAGGGACACTACACCCATCAGAGTTCTCTGCAGCAAGGAGTTCCAAAGACTCTCAACCTTCTGAGAGAAGAAACTCCTCCTCATCTCAGCCTTTATTCCAAGACCACGCCCTCTGGTCCATGATTCTCCCATGAGGGGGAACATCATTTCAACATTAACCCTGTCAAGCCCCTTAAGAATCCAATCTGTTTCAATGCGATCCATTTGATTCTTTCAAACTCCAGTGAGTAGAGTCCCAATCTGTTTAGCCTTTGCTCCTAAGACACTCCATCCAACCCAGGGATCATCCCAGTGAACCTTCTCTTAATTGCCTCCAATGAAATGATAGCATTCTTTAAATAGGGCGACCAAAACTGTCCATAGTATTCCAGATGCGGCACGGTGGCTCAGTGGTTAGCTCTGTTGCCTCACAGCCGCAGGGATTCCAGCCTTGGCTGACTGTCTGTGTGGAGTTTGCACATTCTCCCAGAGTCTGTGTGGGTTTCCTCTGGGTGCTCCGGTTTCCTCCCACAGTCTAAAGATGTGTGGGTTAGATGAATTGGCCATGCTAAATTGCCCATACTGTTCAGGGATGTGTAGGTTAGGTGCACTAGTTGAAGGTAAGTATAGGATAATAGGGTAGGGGAATGGGTCTGGGTGGGTAACTCTTCGGAGGGTTGGTGTGGACTTGTTGGGCTGAAGGGCCTGTTTCTACACTGTAGGGATTCTAAAAAAAATGATGTGGTCTCACCAGCACTTTGTACAGTGCAGCAAGATATCCCTACTCTTATACTCTAACCCCCCTGAAATAAGGGTCAACATTCTATTCAGTATGTCCCGCACCCTGTGTGCTAGTTTTCTATGCTTTATGCACAAGCGCCCCAAGTCCCTTTTTGTTGCAGCTTTCTGTAGTTTTTCTCCATTTAAATAATAGTGTTCTTTTGTTCTCCTTTCCAGATTTTTCCCACATTATACTCCATTTTGCTCACTTATTTAACTATCAATATCTTTCTGTAAACTGTTTGCATCTCTCTTGCAACTCACTTTTCCCCCTATTTTTGTGTTGTCTGCAAATTTAGCTACAGTGTATGCACTTCCTTCCTCCAAGTCACTAATAAATATTGGAAACAGTTGTAGTCCCAGCACTGATCCCTGTGGAACCCCACATTGCCAAGCTGATTAAGAACCCCTCATCCCCACTTGCTGTTTGCTGCCCAAGTGCCAATTCTCTATCCACCCCAATCTCTACCTTCAACACCCAGGGCTCTAATGACTTAACTTTTGTGAGGTACCTTGTTGAATACCTTCTGGAAGTCCATGTACAAAACATCTACTGGTTCCCATGTATCCTCTCTGGTTGAGACTTCCACATAAAAACTTAAACACCACATCCATTCCATGAAGTCATGCTGACTCTGCTTGATTAGGTGACAATTTTCCAAAGGTTCTGCTATTATTTCCTTAATAATTGATTTCAATACTTTTGCAACAGTAGATGTTAGACTAATCGGCCTATAGTTAACTGCGCTTTGCCTCCCTCCCTCGTGAATAGAGCTGTCACCTTGGCAGTTTTCCAATCCTCTGGGACTTCTCCAGAATCCAATGACTTTTGGACAATTACAGCCAATGCACCCACTATCTCTGTCAGTACTTCTTTTAGGATCCTCAGATACAGCCCTTTAGGACCTGGCAACTTATCTGCTCTTAGTTCCATTAGTTTATCTAATATTACTTCCATAGTAATTGTGATGATACTTAATTCCTCCCCTTTATTCTTCAGTATTAATAGGATATATAAAGAATCTTCCACTGTAAAGACTGATACAAAATATCTGTTTAACTCCTCTGCCATTTCCTTGCTCCCAAAACCATCTCCCAGATTCATTTTCTCAGGGGTTATGTTCATTTTGACCTCCTCTCAGTTTTTATATATTTAGAAAAGCTCTTACAGTCAGCTTTTATATTCCTTGCCAGTTTGCCCTTGTAGTTTATTTTCTGTTTTTATTATCCTTTTAGGTTTCCTTTGCTGGATTCTGAATTTATTAGTCTTCAGGGCTATCACTAACTGTGATCTCCTTAAATACTTTCTTTTTCCAACTTAATACTTATCTTAGTTTCCCTGGTTAGCCATGGTTGGTTTATTCCTTTTAGAATCTTTCCTCTTCACTGGGATGTATTTGGTGCAGAGAGTTATAAATTACCTCCTTAAATGTCTGCCACTGCTTGCTTACTGTCATTCCTACCAATCCATCTGCCCAGTTCACTTTAGCTAACTCTATCCTCATTTCATTGTAATTTCCTTTATTTAAATTAAACACTTGTTTCTGATCCACACTCCTCATCCTTGAACTGAATATTAAATTCTATCAATGTTATGATCACCAGTTCCTCTCAGTCGGATCTATTTAGGAAAGCTAAATGGATCCAACTGAGAAATTGGGAAGAAAAGCCCAGGTTCCCAGTGCAAAACATGACCAAACTAGAAACGCATTAAGGAACAGCCAACAGTCAATAATCCTGAGTGCCAACGTTTAATACCAAAAGGTTATTGCACAATGGGTAGATGACGTTAATAGAGATTGAGAGAACTCTTAGAAAACTTACAAAAAGAAGATTGAGGAAAAGCTAAGGTGAAGAACAGGTGGTATGATCAGTCTTGATTACAACATCAAAGACACAGGAAGCAACAATACTGGTCAAACTTTGACTGAGCTGACTTTTGCTGTGTGCTCAGTAGTGTCTCAGTCATGAATTTCGGCAGGAGATTTGAAGAGGGCAAGGTCTCAAACTCACATTCAGAAATACTCATGTGAAGCAGTGGGCTTACTGCAGACTTTCTTATGCTGAGAAATGTTTTGGCAGGAGGTGAAACCCAGCCCTGAATGCACTCAAACCAAGGTAAACACAAGCCTTCTCACATCATCACTGCCATTAGATTACAGATTAAAGATAATTTATACCTTTCATTACTGTTTCCAATCCTCCTGTTTGTCACAATAGCAGTTCTGGCAGAAGATAAAAGCAACCTATTCATCTTTCAGCTCTCTAATTTACATCCATCAGATGAAACTGTAGCCAACATGTTACAGTTCATTTATAGACATCTCTGTTATGGTAAGGGTTGACGACACTGCGCAGTGTCCTGTGGCAAAGTGTCGTTGGGAAGTGGCTTTTCAGGCTCTACATTCTCCAGCTCCCAGTCATTGAGCCATACAGCTCAGAAAGAGGCCCTTCAGCCCATCACGTCTGTGCCAAGCATCAGTTTCCCTTTCTTTCTCCACTCCAGCCTGAGGATTAACAGCAATTGGGAACCCACTCTGCAATTCCTTTCTTAGAAATACTTGTGTGTTATTGCATCTTTATGTGCATTTTGAGACATAATGTTCAATGCAGTAGGATCCCACCAGCATCAATCTGTGCATACAGCAATTAAACTAACCATTGGTTTTATTGGTATTGGCCAGCATTTACAAGAGGGCTTTGTACTTTACATCAAACTGTGCTCAAGGGCCTGAACTTCCTGCTGGGACAGAAGTCTGAAGTTGAGCTCAAGATTGCAACATATCGACATAGATATGAATATTACAGACTTAAAAACTACTATAAAGGGCAAAGTGGATTGGATCATTACTAATTGTGTTAAAAATAGCGGACTTTAAAAGTTAGGTTGGGTGGAAGGGGAGGAAGAGGGATGACAGCAATACCTTCAGAGTGAGTCTCAGGAATGCAAGGTACGGTGGGCACTTACGTCTTGGCCACCATCTTGTTTCACCATCTTGGCCTCCTGTCCCTGCCTCTGTTTCTTCACTGCATGTTATAATATCAAGCAAAGGTAAAGGTGAAAGAGACGATTTTAATTCTTAAAAGGGATGTCAACCAGGACAAAAAGAGTTTCAACAGGTTCCTGTAGCAACGAATCTGGGCGGACTTCAGGTGATTATAAGGGTGAGCACATGTCTGAAAATCTGGTTATAATTTGAAGCCAGGCTTGGGGTCAATTGCAAGGAACCCACAGCCTGGTTTCTGTAATCTGAAGGGTTAGGCCCTTTAGCATAGAAACAGAAAGTGACAGCTCAAATAAATGAAAAAAAAATGGCAATTTGGAGGTGGTGCAAATGTTTAGGCCACAAGTCTATTTTGTGTCATGAGGAGACATGTACCACACTGGGTGTACCAGGCTGAGATCATTAATAGCTACTTCAGTGGCAGACAAGGCTTCAGTGGAGTGCCTGATTCAATGGATGGTATTTCAGAAGATATGCAGAGTTCCTCCAACACTGTGCTGACACGTCAGGCTGGACTGTGGACTCCAGTTTGGGGAAGGGCACTTGAACCAACCCCATTTTGGCTCAAAGGCAAGGAGACAACCAACTATTCCACGGCTGGCGCACACACACACACACACACACACACACACACACACACACACACACACACACACACACACACAGACACACACACACACACACAGACACAGACAACACACACAGACACAGACACACAGACACAGACCACACAGATGAGGAAGCAGGTATGTAGCATTTGAAAGTGCTGCAGCTCTCTTAGCCATCACAATGTCTTTTAGCCTTAACCTTTAGATTGTTGACAGCTTGATGGAAATCCCTGCCTCCCTCCACCACAGTCTGTGAACTGCAAATAATGGAAATAATTCCTAAAATTAGAATATATTGACATGGAAATAAACACTGATGGTACAGTAATAAAAATACTGTAACGACGAAATAAACATTAGTATTACGGCAATAAATCCACTTGATCAAGAATGCATTGAGAATTTTAATAAAATATTGCCATATAGCTGTGCTACACACAAAAAAAAATTGGAAGCAATTTAAACTGAACATTCCCTCTGATTCTGACCTTAGTTACAGAAGGGAAGTTTAAATAAACTTCTATTATTTACCTAGTTTATTCATTTTAATTCTTATAAAATGGACAATATAAAACCTTCACCATCCAGGTTTCTTTTACCTCACTGGCTCCATTGCATATTATATTCAGAATGGGAACCTGTGCATGGAGGCAGAAGAGCAGGAAAACAGAATGGGAATTGAGAAAGGTGTTAGCAGTGAATCCAAGGCCACAGTGCAAAATAATGCAAACAGCACGAAGAAGATTAGATTCCATACAGTGTGGAAACAGGCCCTTCAGCCCAACAAGTCCACACCGACCCTCCGAAGAGTAAACCAACCAGACCCATTTCCCTCTGACTAATGCACCTAACACTATGGGCAATCTAACATGGCCAATTCACCGAACCTACACATCTTTGGACCTGTGGGAGGAAACCGGAGCACACCCACGCAGACACTGGGAGAATGTGCAAACTCCACACAGGCAGTCACCTGAGGGTGGAATCGAACCTGGGACCTTGGTGCCGTGAGGCAGCAGTGCCACCCCTCCCACTACCTCTTGCATTGTTAAATGCAAAGTGAAAAACGCAAGCTTTAAGACATATGTCTTAGTGCGGGGAATATTCACAGTAAAATGAATGAATTTGTCACATGAGAAGATATAAATAGTTATGAGTTGGTTGGGATTACAGAGACATGACTACAGGGTGACCAGGGATGGGAACGGAAACTTCAGGGTATTCAGACTTTCAGAAGGACTGTTGAAAAAGTAAAGGAAGTGGGGTAGCATTGCTGATTAAAGAAAACATTATAACAGCAGTGTGGAAGGATAGTAGCTTCAGTGAACTGAAATCTGTATGGGTAGAGCTTCATAATACAAAGAGGCTAAAAACAATAATGGCTGTTGTTTATAGACACCCAAAGTGTAGCAACTTTGGGGAAGGCATTAAATGCCAAATCAGGGATGCAGCAATAATGGTATGGGTGTAATTTTGGACAACTTAAATCTGCATATAGATTTGTCAAATCAACGGTGGCACAGTGGTTAGCACTGCTGCCTCACAGCACCTGAGACTCAGGTTCAATTCCCGACTCAGGCGACTGACTGTGTGGAGTTTGCACATTCTCCCCGTGCCTGCGTGGGTTTCCTCTGGGGGCTCCAGTTTCCTCCCACAGTCCAAAGATGTGCGGGCCAGGTGAATTGGCCATGCTAAATTGCCTGTAGCGTTAGGTTAGGGTTAGGGGTAGGGTTAGGGGTAGGGGTAGGGGTAGGGGTAGGGGTAGGGGTAGGGGTAGGGGTGGGCTTCGGTGTCGGTGTGGACTTGTTGGGCCGAAGGGCCTGTTTCCACACTGTAAGTAATCTAATCTAATCTAAAAAGCTCAGCAACCACGTGATAGATGAGGAATTGTTGGAGTGTGTATGGAATGGCATTTTGGAGCAATACCCTGAGCAACCAATTAGAGAACTGGTTATTGTGTAATGAGAAAGAAATAATTGGCCCTTTGGTGAAGAGGGACCATCACCTTTAACCCCCACCAATTCTTTTTGTTATTAATTCACTGCTGGCATACGGACATTATTGGCTGCACCAACATTTATTGCCCATCCCTCGTCTTTGAGAAGGTGAACTGCCTTCTTGAACCATTGCAGTTGGAGTGCTGTAGGTAGACCCACAATGCCATTCGGGAAGGAATGCCAGGATTTTGGTCCAACAGCTGTGAAGGAACAGCAATATATTTCAAAGTCCGGATGGTGAATGGCTCACACGATGGGGTTCCAGTCTATCTGCTGTGCATGCCCTTCCAGACGGAAGTGACCATGGATTAGATGATGCTTTTCTAGGAACTTTGGTGAATTTTCACATTGCATCTTGGAGATTTCACCATCCCCATTTCTCCATTAATACTTATTTCCTCTCTCACTAGATCTCCTGTTTCCAACTTTTGGCATTTTACTTGCATCCTCCATGAAGGCTGAACCAAACCCTAACAAGTTAGGGTTTAGACAGCTGAAGTCAATGGTGGAGTACAGCGTGTGGGGGATGAATAAGAGGAAAGAGCTGGAGCAATCGAGAGCTCTTGGAGACCACTAACATCCAACTAAAATGGGTGAGAAAGATGAATAAGTATAAAGGCAAACTGGCAGAGGTTTTCTTTGTTGCATCATAGTTAAAACTATTAAACTGGGCCATCTTCATACAACTGCTCATGGTCTGTGGCCTATCACTCTCATTGGTAACTTCACTCAGTGAGCCATACTTGGGAGGTTGAATAGGACACTGCAGCACAGGCTTTCAGTGCGGGTCAGAAGATTTATACAGAGTGAGATCACTTCTCCGAACCAAGCGAGAGATGCAAAATCTGCAATCGTGCATTTACAGAAGTAATGACAAAATTAAATTAAACGGTTCATGATCAAGCAAGCAGTACAATTTGTGACCTAAATCAGTAGAAGTTTCACAGCTGGATTTGCAGTCTCTTCATACTTGTAGAAGTGCTGTGTCTGTGTCACTCCCTGAGGGGAACTCACACTTACCAAGGTTCCCAGCTTAACCAGGATATAACCCGGTCTTTCAGAATACCTTTCAGAAAAGAGATTACAGCTCTGGCAAAAAGAAAGGTTTTATTGGCAACTGATTTATTTAACTCTCTTACATTAATTCCATTGACTCCAATTTAATACCATTGATATAAGACTTGAAAAGAATTTAATGTCTTTTCCACCTCTAACACCTTTAATCCCTAAAACCATGGAGTTTCCCCCTCCTCCTGGTCGATTCCCTAGCCTCTAGAAGCTGGTCATTTGCAATGGACCAACAAGGCTGTTCAATCACAGAAGGAACTATGACAAAGTCTCACTTAAGATCACATCTTTGGATTGTTCAGACATCTACTGTCAGGATGCCTCCCCTGCTCAGATTTACCTCGAATATTTTGTAAAAGTTGAAAACCCTTCACAAATCAATTTTAGAACACAGAGCAGGCAGCCAGCCAGCTAAGAATTGTTTATTTGTTCACTGGGCTACACACATTGTTGGAGATCAGAGGCAAGATTAGAGAGGTGCTGGAAAAGCACAGCAGGTCAGGCAGTATCCGAGGAGCAGGACGTTCAGCACCACTCTAATCTTGACTCTGATCTCCAGCATCTGCAGTCCTCACTTTTGCCTACTTGCATTGCTGGCCAGTTCGGTGGTTGTTGGCCATCCTCACTTATCCTTGACAAGGTCGTACACTCTTGAACCGTTGCAAATGCAGTCATGTATGTAAACCCACAGTGCTGTTAGGGAGTTCAAGGATTTTAACTTAACGTCCAGCGGCTCATGGAAGTCACCAGAGGGAAGGTGGTTGGGTGGTAGGTAGCTGGCAAGTGGCCAAGGCGGGGTCAAGTCTGTGATGTCAGAAGTCTAGTTACCCAGGAGATCATTCACACATTTCCTGGGTAACACTGCAGGTTAAGTACGGTGGAGTCCTTTGTAGTTTGCATATTGAGCTCTGCTCTGGACACCTTCTCAGAAGGTTCTAGATACGGGATAATTGGCCTTTGGATACTGGAACTTCCTGAGCAATTCTCTTAGTCAGTGCAGCGGAATACCAACTGGCTTCAGGCTCATGTGCATTCTTGAAGACCAGAAGATCTGGGCGATGGTGGTAATTAATGCCAGCCAGCCCTCCTGGCATGGAAATCAAACTGATACATTAGTGGGAGCCCATCTCTTCAGATTTTGTTGGGAGTTTATAAAAACATGAAAATAATTTTAAATTGTTAAGATACACCATTTTGCTCTAACTTTACAAACTTTAATCCCTTCGCTTTCTATAGCTGATATAACATTAACTTCACTCAGGCCACCTTACACTTCCTTTTCTCTTTCTGAATCTTTCGGTCTGAAAGTTCAATGTTTGCCACCGCTGGTCTTGTGCACTCAGATACCAAATGCCTGGTTTCTCTGGCAGCAGTTGTCAGCTCAGTCAGCGCATGAAAATCAAGGAAAGGTCTGAAGCACACAAAACAAGCCCAACTGCACCTTGGTGTGGTTTATAGTTAATTATGACCCATTGTCTCTTTGCTGGGAGGGCAAAATCCACTCAGGGAACGGTTTATTATTGAGAGGAAATTACCACAGCGTTGACAACTTTCCCAGCACCAACAGTCCTACCTGCTGAATAAATGTATGGATGGACCATACCCTTTTAACAATGAAACTCTGAAGAGCTACATATTGTACAGGTAAGGGTTGCATTCGGTACGCAGGGTCTCCCAAGCAGCAGGCGCTATCAAGATACTCCGGTCAGAATTTCAGGAGTGGTGGTCACTTTGTTTCCCAAAATCTGAAGCTCATCTGTTGTGCAAGAACTGTACTGTGCATTTGTTATTAAAGAGGATCAAGGTAGTAAATTAAAAAGACTTACTGATAAGTAGCAAAGCCAATGAGTTCCATTCTCACAACATGAGGGACTTCGCCAATTCTAGGAGTCAGGGTCAGCATGATGCCTCAGTGGTTAACACTGCTGCCTCACAGCGCTAGGGATCCGGGTTTGATTCCACTCTCGGGCAACTGTCTGTGTGGGGCTTGCACATTCTCCCCTGTGTCTGAGAGAGTTTCCTCTGGGTGCTCAAATTCCCTCTCACAGTCCAACAATATGCAGGCAAGGTGGAATGGTTATGCTAAATTGCCCATAGTGTCCCACGATGTGTAATCTAGGTGGATCAGCCATGGGAAATGCAAGGTTACAGGGATCTGGGTGGGATGCTCTTTGGAGGGTCAATATAAACTTCAAATGGGCTGAATGACCTCCTTCCACACTATGGAGACCTAGTGCAGGGTGGCACTGTGGCTCAGGGGTTAACACTGCTGCCTCACAGTGCCAGGATAGAATCCAGCCTCAGGCCACTGTCGGTGTGGAGTTTGCGCACACACTGTGTCTGCGTGTGTTTCCCCTGGGTGCTCCGGTTTCCTCTCTCAGTCCAAAGATGTGCAAGTTAGGTGAATTGGCCATGCTAAATTGCCCACAGTGTTAGGTGTGGGCATTAGTCAGGGGTAAATGTAGGGGAATGGGTCTGGGTGGGATACTCTTCGGACGATCGATATGGACTTGTTGGGCCGAAAGGCCTGTTTCCATTCTGCAGAGAATCTAATCTAATCTAATGTGTTGTTGGGTTTGCCACCTGCTCAGCTTCATTCAAACTTGGAATTTGATCAAAGCTATGAACTGGAGAATCAGTGTGAGTGCAAGTAAAAGATTCTAGAAAGGTCCAAATATGAACTGAGATACTTCTCAGTAAAACAGAAGTTAAAAGCATTGCTACAAAATAATTGAAGCCTCCACAGACAATGCAGAGCTGACCGAGACAGAGAGGTGTTTAATTTCATGAATAAAACCAGACAACCTGACTTGGATAGTGGGTAATGAGAAAAGACAGATGACAAGAGCACAGTGGGATTGTGAATGTCAGGCAAAGACAGCACTGAAATGCCACAGAGCTGCTCACGTTATGAGCCAGTCGTAGGCAGAAACAGCCTCGGACTGGGCCCACTCTTTTCCTTTAGATATGGCAATTCTTTTTAAAAATGAGGGACAATCTGCGAGGCAAGAACTGTACTTGTATGTCATTACAAAACAGAATCAAGTCGGCAACGTGAAAAGGCTAACTGGCAAATAGCAAACCCAATGAGTTCCATTCTCATAACATGAGCCAATTCACATGGACAGACAATTATACAGACTCCAAGCTGTGCATATTTTATCCATTTAATTGAAACTTTGCAAAGGCTAGACAACTTCAAGTAACCAAACCATTTATTTAAAACAAAACTAAACAAAACTCTCGACAATGGAATATACACAGAGAAGTGACTGCCAGCTCAGGTTGATTCATTCCTTTGCTGTGTGACCAACGCCTCTCAACCAGTGTGGGAAATGAAGTCTGTTGTACCTTCAGCAACTACACAGTGAACACGTCTCAAATTGAAAAAGTGTACCCATTGTTGAACTTTTAAATCAAATTCCATTAAAGTGGTAAACAAAAAAAACACCAAAGAACTCTGGATGCTGGAAATCTCAAACTAAAACAGAAATTGCTGGAGAACATCAGCAGGTCTGGCAGGGACTGTGGAGATAAAGCAGGAATTAATGTTGCAGGTCTAGTGACCCTTCTGTGTTCTGAAGACATCAGTTCTGCTTTCACTCCACAGTTGCTGCCAGACCTGCTGAGGTTCTCCAGAAATTTTTGCTTTCATTCCATTAAAGTAGTCATGGTCTGAGCTAATTTCGCTCACTGCGCCAACGTTTCCAAATAATTTTGATTGGTAATAAATCGTTAATCTTAAGAGTTTCTGAAGGAGTGTTATGTGAAGGCTCTGGTGTTAGCAACTGTCACTGACTCGCATACCTGACCCCAGGAAGTACAAATGGTCACAAAGTAAGGTGTTAAATGTGCTAGATTTACAGAAAACAATTCAGTCCTGCGAACGATTTAATATATTGAAATGTGTATTCCAGTTTAAACATGTGTAAGTTTCATATTTACTGTCTTCTCTTTGTAAACTGGTCCCACTCCTCGCTTAGACTGTCCAGGATTGTTGGAGGAGCCCTACCAAGAAAAGGGAAACTGTTAGTAACTTGGTCAGAGAAAGAAAAATCACTCATAAAACTGAATACATTTTGGGATAACTTTAATCCAATCTAGTCCTAAGAAAGCTGACAGGCTGTTAATTCCTGTTGAATGTACTGGCCAGGCAGCAGCAGAGACCAACCCCATCCTGTCAGCAATTTACCAGGGGGGTCAGCTTCAACTTAATCCACTTTAATCTCAACTGATTTCTCTCATGGCGTCCCCCCACCCCCAGTAAGATCCTATTGACATGAAGATCATTCACAGTTACTTAAACAATGTGTGAAGGTGGTAATGTCTCTGCCCTTAGAGGCTCCAGGTTCATGTCCTGCTTGTCCCAGACAATATGTCTGAACACACTGATTAGAAATGAGAATTAATGTAATATCTCTGAGGAACCAAAGACTCTTGTTCCAGTCCGACCTGCTCCACAGCATCTCTGAACACGCTGATTGCACATTATCTTTAAATGAGGTGTATCTCTGCCCTCCTTGCTGGAACTAGGCCAGCCTCCTGAGATACGTCACATTAAGGCGGCTCCAAGTATTTTACAATCAATGATGCAGAAATGCATCTACTGTTGTGATGTAGGTGACCCCTGCAGCTAGATTTGACCCCAAATATAGAAATGAGTGGACAGTTTAATTTCATTCAGTGCTAAGTGAGGAATGACAGTAGACTCTGTTAAAATGCTATTCTGCTTGACTAATATCATTGGGTCTTTACGGGAGTCTTGGTTTAACTCTCATCAGAAGTTAAACCAAAGGTGGCACAATGGCTCAGTGGTTAGCACTGCTGCCTCACAGCGCCAGGGACCCAGGTTCGATTCCAGCCTTGGGTGACTGTCTGTGTGGAGTTTACACACTCTCTCTGTGTCGGCGTGGGTTTCATCCGGGTGCTCTGGCTTCCTCCCACAGTCCAAAGATGTGCCGGCCAGGTGAATTGGCCATGCTAAATTGTCCCTGTGTTCGATGCATTAGTCAGAGGGGAATGGGTGGGTTACTCTCCAGAGAGTCGGTGTGAACTTGTTGGGCCGAAGGGTCTGTTTCCACACTGTAGGGAATCTAATCTAATCAGAACACTGTTACAACACCATTTCAGGTTGCCAGTTCTCCAAATGAGAAAATCGAACCATTTCTCTGACATTCAATGCATTACCCTCACTGAATCCTTCACCTTTGATCAGAGGTTGAACTAGACCAGCCAGATAAATACTGCAGCTTTGAGGGCAGGGCAGAGGCAAGAAACTCTGGAGCAAGCAACCCGCCTTCTGATTCCGGAAAGCCTGTCCACCATCGACAAGGAACAAGTGTGATAGAATACTCCCGACACGTCAGGAGGGATGTAACTCAGGAAGCTGGCTCCCATCTAGGCCAAAGCTGTCCATTTGGCTGGTACCGCATCCACCATCTTGAATATTCACTTGCTTCACACAGCACAGCGCAAACGTGCGTGCCATCTGCAAACATTCACCTATGCTCCTCCGGCAGCACCTTCCAAACCCATGATCACTTCCATCTAGGACAAGGGTGGAAGACATTTCGGAACACCACCAGTTCCTGTTTGAGCCACTCACCATGCTGACTTGGAATTATATCATTGCTCCTTCACTGATGCTTGGTCAAAACCTTGAAGCTCCCTTCGTAACAGCACTGCAGGCATTTCTACACCCCAGCTGGAGGTTAGGAAGGAAATCCAGCAGCATCTTCTCCAGGAGGATTAGGACAGGCAGGAGATGGTGAGCTGACCAGCAAAACAGAGTGAAGTGCCCCAGGGATCAATGTTAGACCTCTCGGTCATGGTCATTATCTTGATAAATAATGAATGTGCAAAAATACAGTCAAGATATACAGCAAGCACAAACAAAAGAATTCAAGGAAGTTGCTGAAAACAGGAAGCAACTGGATTGGCAGTTCCTGAAGGCAGGAGCTGAACAAGTGGCCAATGTTACAACAAAGTAAGCCAGGTGTTAGAGTGGCTGAGACCCATGGGAGGATTCAGAACAGGTAAAGATCACTCAGGTAAGGCATGTAAGGATTTGAAAGCAAATGGGTCTCAGGGAGCTAGAGCAAACATGGGGAGAGTACAGGAATTAGCATGGTTTGGTCATTGAAAGCAGTTGCAATTAGCAGAGGATGGGGAACAACCAAGCAGCCAAGGAAGTGAGAGAGAATAAGTTGCAACTGAATATGGGCAATGCAGTATACAGTGATAAATGCATTGTGTTGCTCACTGGAAATAAAAATGAAGGAGAGGTTTATATGGTAAATTGTATCAAAGCAGCCGAAAGGAAAGTGAAAGAATTTAAGGAGTGATGATGGACTCAGCATTCACCACGTGCAGTACTGAAAACAAACTGAATGTTGAACTAGAAGGCAAAGATTATAGAGTACAAGATAAATACTTTCCTAACAAACTGCTCCGGGAATGTATTTTTGCAAACACTGGCCTGGCAGGCTTTCCTATTTTGTAAAATGTCGTTGCAGTTTGAGGCTGTCATACTGCACACTGACCTGGTCCGAAATACCTCCAGTAATGGGATCAGCCCTGAGGGAGAATTCACTACAGCCAATCCCCAGAACAGAACAGCCACAAGACTGGCTCCTTGACTTGGAGAACAGAGATACAAAGAAAGGTTAGGAGAACATTGGATTCTCCAATTTTGAACACAGATGGATGAAGAGGGGCCCCAGGAGGTGTACAGATACAAGGTGAAACAGGGAAAAAAAAGAAATCTTGAGAAGAGCTTAAAGGTAAACCACATCTGTAGTTCAAATTGAATAACTAGAAACTGGGGAATAAAAACAACAGAATTCCACACCTGAAATAACCTCTCAGTGGAAGTGAAAACACAAAAATCATTAATGTTTACTGAAAGTTCATAATTTATGATTGGGGAAACTTATGTTCGAAAACGCAGCTATTTGGTTTTCATTTAAGTGACCATTTAGCTTGTTTTAAAATGGTCACAAAATTTTTTTTCTCCCAAAGCAGGAAGCTACCGGATGAAAAAAACTACAGGTGTGCTGTCGACTTTAAGGTTAGAGAGATGGATGTAGAGCAGGGCATGGTCATAGGAAACTATCAATACCAGAAGGACAGGCTCTTTCTGGCAGTCTCCAGGCCAGCAGAGTCGGTACGTCGTTTAAGCCACAGAGCTTGTAATATCGTTCTCCCCCTCAGTGCGAGGCCCGGGCACTGTAGTGACTTACACAACCAGATGGCAAAGTATAAGAAACCATTTGCTGGGTAGAGATACTCTGAGCGACTGCATGGCAGCCTGGAATGTTGGGTTGAAGCTGTTTCAGTAACCTGAAGGGCTGAAAAAATATCCTGTCCTTTTCTTTCCTTCGAGTTCTGCGAGCTAGTATGTATGTGGCTCGAGGAGAGGCAGTATTGAAGGGAATCACATCCTGGACGTTTGGGAAGTTTAGTGAATTGAAAGGAAACATCTGTAACCTTGACAACCGCCTGATGCTCCGGAAGCTAGTGTGCTTCCAATTAAACCTGTTGGACTATAACCTGGTGTTGTGTGATTTTTATATCTGTAATCTTGTTCGTTGGGTAAGGAATTTGAGAGTGAAGATATAAGTAACAATTTACTGGGGTTAAATCAACAAAGATTATTGTTTGGAAAAAGGATCGAACCTTTCCAAATTGTGCTTTTATGTATTACAATTATTTTATTCTATTCCTGTCAATATAGACTTTGAGGTTCTTTTACTAAAAGCAAATAGGTTCAGTGACTGACCAAATTGGAAAAGTAAAACTTACGGTCTATCAAGACAGTTTTCACTTTGGGATCATTACCATGGGAGAAAGTGAGGACGGCAGATGCTGGAGATCAGAGCTGAAAATGTGTTGCTGGAAAAGCGCAGCAGGTCAAGCAGCATCCAAGGAACAGGAGAAACGACGTTTCGGGCATGAGCCCTTCCTGAAGAAGCCCGAAACGTCGACTCTCCTGCTCCTTGGATGCTGCCTGACCTGCTGCGCTTTTCCAGCAACACATTTTCAGATCATAACCATGGTCCAGCAACAGGCAGAGTTACAATGGTTACAATGGATGGAGGAGCTAGCTGGACTGGGTGGCTTTCATCTGGGTTAGACCCAGAGGGTGGACAACCTTTAGCACCTGGCCCTCTAAAATATTAATGTCCATCTTGCCTGAGGGAGGGCTACTTTCTGATACAGTCAACTTAGGGCTTTCAGATGATCCCGTCTCTTCAGGGGTGTCAGGCAAGTTTACAGCAAACTTTAAGACGCCTTTTATGCCTCCAAGCATGGAGACAGAATGAAGAAACACTGTGTACATTGGCTCAACCAAATGGGCAGAACTTTAAATCTGCAGCCATATCAGCTTGAACTTTAAGTAGCTGTTTCTAAAATCAAAGACTAAGATGTGCTCAGGCCAGGCCAGTTTAATCTACAACCCCAGCAGTAACAGATCTTCGAGCATCCATAGCAGGTACTGACAGCTACACTGCACCTGCATCTACATTTCATCAAACCTCACCCAACAACATGCATTGCTGCCCAGAAAATAAAATCACATTCATATCAAAGTAGGTTCACTTATTCTAGATGTGTCATCCCAGCACCCAATCTTGATCAGCGGCTCACCATAATGTTTAGCACGTTAATCAAACACTCCAACCCCTGACTGATCTGCACTAACCCCACCACTCAATACTTGCTTTCTGATACTTGTCAAGTGTTGCAGAATTTGCAGTTTGGCTGAGAAAATACTCCAAGCCTGATCACAGTGGATGGAGTGCAGACGTCTACTCATCTGTGTGAAAATGTAATTGGTCATTTATCACGTACAAGGGCCTTAGATAATCTGCCAGTTAGCCAGCATTGAGCTACACGCCAGCTTCCAGCTGTAACTGCTCAAACCGTGTCAACTATAAAACAGATTCCTCAGATATTTCTCCATGGAACAGAATCTGCCTCAGGATTCAACTTGATGGAGTGATAAACTGCAGCTTAAACCAAGTAGGGTCAGAATTTATGGGCGATTTGTCTTTCTCCCCACTGATGTGTGAAGATCACAGGCTCTCCAGTTTCCAATGTACTGACAGCACTCAGGGACAGCGCCCCCAGTGGAAATCACTCGCTCGAGTCGCCACTGCGGTCTGTAACTGATATCCTAATCAACAAATCCCAACGTTCACACATGCTCAGTTATTACAGACATGCCAACTACAGCATGCTGACAGATCGAGGGAATCAAACTCACACTGACGCCTGTATAACTCCTGCTACATTACAAAACTGCTCAAGTGTCGGCAGGAACTTTATTACTGCAAAACTAACTGGGCACCATTTTCATTTGTTTCTTCTCATTCACTACTGGTGCTCCTATTGTAGCATTCCTTTTGATTTGGTTTCTAATGATTAAATCTTAGCCATACCCTTTCTTCTAGCTCTTCGGTGCATCAAGCTCAGTCAACGCCTTTCCCCAATTTGAGCATCTGAGAGTTTTGAGACAGTTGGTGATATCAAGTCGACCAGGCCTCTATTAAAAGCTCCCTTGGCAAAATTAATTAGGGAGGCTCAGATTACAGCCAAAGGACTTCCTTTTTAGCAGATAAGGAGCAGCAATAGAAGACGGAGAGGGGATCTGATTGAGACATATAAGATTATTAAAGGATTGGACACTCTGGAGGCAGGAAACATGTTTCCGCTGATGGGTGAGTGCCCAACCAGAGGACACAGCTTAAAAATACGGGGTAGACCATTTAGGACAGAGATGAGGAGAAACGTCTTCACCCAGAGAGTGGTGGCTGTGTGGAATGCTCTGCCCCAGAGGGCAGTGGAGGCCCAGTCTCTGGATTCATTTAAGAAAGAGTTGGACAGAGCTCTCAAAGATAGTGGGATCAAGGGTTATGGAGATAAGGCAGGAACAGGATACTAATTAGGAATGATCAGCCATGATCATATTGAATGGCAGTGCAGGCTCGAAGGGCTGAATGGCCTACTCCTGCAACTATTGTCTAATATTAAGGCTTTAACAGTTAGGATTACCTGAAGGAGGTATTTTACAGAGATTCCATTGTTTGATTGGTAAGTTGCCCCATATTTTAAGCTTGCTGGTGTCCCATTACTGTGCTGCTTGATTTGACCAGAGATTAGATTAGATTCCCTACAGTGTGGAAACAGGCCCTTTGGCCCAACCCTCTGAAGAGTATCCCACCCAGATCCATTTCCCTCTGACTAATGCATCTAACACTACAGGCAATTTAGCATGGCCAATTCACCTGACCTGCACACCTTTGGACTGTGGGAGGAAAGCGGAGTACTCGGAGGAAACCCACGTAGACACGGGGAGAACGTGCAAACTCCACACAGACAGTCATCCGAGGCTGGAATCGAACCTGGGACCTGGTGCTGTGAGGCAGCAGTGCTAACCACTGAGCCACCGTGCTGACCCAAAGCTCGATGCTCAGCTCGCTGCCAGCACAAGGCTGTTTCTGATCATTGACATCTGTTCACCCTGACAAAATGAATGCTCGTCCCACCAACATCCAGGATACAGTCGTCTCTGTAACGTGGAGATAGTTTTCTTGGCAAGCTAACTAATTGCTTGATTGGAAATGGATTCAAGTCAAGGTTATCTGTTTCAGCCCCTGACCTGAGGGGAGCCTCCCCTTTTGCCCAACTCCCTTTGATCAGTCATTCACTCAGTCGACAACCTCGGAGTCATTTCATCGCTGGTAAATAAAACAAAGAATTACGTTTATATTTGGCGGCTGACCCTTTGAATCCAGTCACACTACACGAGGACAGAAGTCAGCTACACGTAACTTCCAGGTCTTGGCCTAAACTCTCATTAAAGCCACAAGGATGCTTTAAACCAGTTTTTTTTTTAACTATAGACCTGAAGGCAGCCCTCAACTGAATACATTGTCTGGATCGATCAAGTGTATGACAGCCAGCTACAGGTTAGTCAACTTCACAACCGTTGTGGGAAAACGGAATGGACCGGCTTGAGAGAACCACTTGAAACTTGAGAGTGTTCAGTCAGGTTAGCGCTGTCTCTGAAGTGCAGCAAAAAAAAAAGACTTGCACCTTTGATGAATGCAGGATCCCCCAAAGTGCTATACTGCCCACGCAGCCATTTCAAAATGCAGTCACTGATGTTTCCATAAGGTGCGAGTATCACTGGCAAGGTACTTGGGGCTCTGGAACCACATGTCCATCAGACCAGGTATGACAGATTTCCTTTCCCATAGAGAACATCAGTGAACCAGATCGGTTTTTGCAACAATTGATAGATTCATGTTCAGTTACGGAAATTCCAGATTTGTCAATGGAGTTTAAATCCCACCATCCACAGTGGGTAGGAATTGGCCATGTAGCCCCCAGAGGAATAGACTGGATTGTTAGCTCAGTGACACTGCCATCATGATCTCACTCACACCGTGGGACAGTGGTTAGCACTGCTGCCTCACAGCGCCAGAGACCCGGGTTCAATTCCCGTCTCAGGCGACTGACTGCGTGGAGTTTGCACATTCTCCCCGTGTCTGCGTGGGTTTCCTCCGGGTGCTCTGGTTTCCTCCCACAGTCCAAAGATGAGCAGGTCAGGTGAATTGGCCATGCTAAATTGCCCGTAGTGTTAGATAAGGGGTAAATGTATGGGTGGGTTGCGTTTCGGCGGGTCGGTGAGGACTTGTTGGGCCGAAGGGCCTGTTTCCACACTGTATGTAATCTAATCTAATCTAATAACATGGGAAATGGAATAGCCAAGTTATGTACAGCAAGCTCCCACTAACAGCAATGGGACAAAGACCATAATTGATTTTTCTGATGTTGTTTAAAATAGCACAGCAGAATGTTTTACATTCACTTATAAAGTTGGTTGAGGCCTCAGTTGAACTTCTCATCTGAAAGACAGCGGCTAGATCAATGGAGCATCATTCATCCTGTGCTCAGGTCCTGGGCTGGGAGTTGAACCCACAACCTCAGACTCCAAGGCAAAAGTACTTAGAGAAAAATATTCAGTGCATAAAGAGTTTTAAATGCATACCAAATTAATATTGCTTTTGAGCTTTTTAAAGGGAATGGTGTAACTTTATAGATATTGGATTGTTCTTATCTATTGACTCACTCATGTTTAATTACACATGCGTGGTGTTTAATCCAGGAGTGAGACCTAATGTTGCAGTCTGCTGCTCAGCTATGGTACAATGGGCCTGAGAGGCACACTTCAATCACTGTGGTTACAATAATTATTAGAAGTATTTTGTTTTATTATTACAGGCTCATTCTCAAACCGACATAAAGACTAATGAAGGGTCTCACAATCATTTGGAGATGAAAGCCAATTAGCCAAACAGTGATGGAGCTGGAAAGTATCAAATAAGAAAATGACATTGTCTTTAAAAAGTAACTTTCCAGATAAAGTACAAGTTCTCATACCTCCACTCGATCCCCAAATGGTCAACACTTTGTTCTAACGTGGTTCATATTTATGCTCCATGGATGAGTGCCCCATCGTTGATGACCAGGTACACGAGGTCAGTTTAACAGCCAGCCATAACTGAAGGCAGTTTGCTCAACAATATATCAGACGCTGAATCCTTTCCCAAGATGGTGGTGGTAGGTGGTGCCCGCGCTCGCTGGAGCCTGTGCGCTCCAGGCCGGTGGCATCGTTTTCTCAATGTACTTCTCCTTTTTTCCTCCTCTCTTCTTCATCTTTGAGATTGGAGCAGCGTCAACAGGGCGGTGGCTACAGCATCGGTGACGTGGAGACAGTGAGCACTGCAGATGCTGTATTGTCACAGTTGAGAGCGTGTGGTGCTGGAAAAGCACAACAGGTCAGGCAGCATCCGAGGAGCAGGACCAAGATTCTTGACAACAGCAGCAGTCGGCCTGGAGCCCGGTCGCCCAGGGAGAGGGGCCCAGACTCTTGGTGGCAGCGCAGCCGAGAGTGGGAACTCCTGGCTGTGACGGTGCCCAGAACCCGGACACTTGGCAGTGGTGGCAAGGTGGCGGTGACATCGGAGCTGGCATTTCCTGGGACAGTGGCATCACTGGGGAGTTCTGGAAACCCGGAGCACTTTGCAGAGCTCTGCAGCCTGGCTTGAAACTTCAGTTTGAACGAGAAGTGAACTCTTATTTCAGTTATTTTTTTAAAAAATACTTTTTGGAACTGAAAAGGGTGCCTGATTGTGGCAAGAAAACACTTTTCAATGTATCTTCGATGATAGATGTGATAATAAATAAATGATTCAAGTACCCATATGTCTTGACAATCCTCAGGAAGAAACCAAGGCCAGTGCCTCTTACCAGACCATGAGGAAAAGGTGAATGGGTTATGGCGAGAGAATATGAAGGAAATGCCTTCATCCCTTTCATTAATGATCCTGCCAACTGTTATACAGTGAGGAGTGGGGCCTTCTCAGAGTCTGACTCCGTTCTCAGATCCATTCACAACTCCTCCCCCAGAGAAGCAAGCCTTACCACAGGAGCTGACAGCCCACCTGGGACTGGTGGGAGGCAGGTAACATGGACTGAAATGACCCAGGCCTGCAAGTTAGGAGTGTGATGGAATACTCTTCACTTGCCTGGTTGAGTGCAGCTCCAACACTGTTCAAGAAACCCAACACCATCCAGGACAAAAAAGCAACCCATCTGACTGGTGCCCCATCCACACACAGTGCCCATAGTGTGTATTATCTACAAGATGCAGGGCAGCAACTCAAAGTTCCTCTCCTCATGACCTCTACCAACTAGAACGACAGGTTGAGCAGATACCTGAGAGCACCTTCACTGACAAGCTCCCCTCCAAGCCTCACATCATCCTGACTTGGGACTATATCACCACCGCTCACTGTTAACAGATCAGAATCCTGGAACTCAGTTTCTAACATCACTGTGGATGCTCCTACACCACATGGATTGTACAGTAACTCACCAACACTTTGTCAAGGGTAACTAGGGATGGACAATGAATGCAATGTTGCCAAAGTCATCTACACCAATAAGTAACACAGGAAGAGACCATGTATTTAACTATATATCCTTGAGTAATATTTGATATTAAGTTTAAAAGTCTTGCCACCCACTTGCATATGAAGTGAAGTTCTAACCCTCTCCTTTGAAGGTCGCTGTTCAGCTCGTGTCTGGGTGCAGGATAACAAAACCAGCTTGTTGCCTTTTGCAGGAATTCCGGGGCTAGATTGGCAGGAACGCTATCTGCCTGGGAAGTCTGTGACCAATTAATATACCACTGTCAACAGTTTGAAATAATTGCTTTGGCAGTGAGGAATTGCTGAAAGGAAGCAAAAAGCTCACACTTCTCATTTTGCGCACATCAGGTTTCGGACAGAAGAATAGGAGTTAGAAAGAAACCCATTTATCCAGCACGAGACGATGGTGCTGACTGGGTTAGGTGTCATTGATGGGAGGTGCAGCAGGAGCTGTTAACTTTCACACTAAGCAGACAACATCCTGAACCATCCGACACTACCTGCCTGCTCCTAGAAACATCATTAACAGGTAATCGGACAATGAGAGGCATTAGGGTTACATTTATATTCATGTATCACCTGATCTGTTACTTTTCTGGTGAATAAATTGACTTGATCGTTGCAGGAGTATAAAGTAAAGGACATTATAGCCAGTGAGGTACTTGTGAACTGAAGTCAGGGAAAGATTCACTACCTTTTCTCAAATAATGCCATGGGATCTTTTCCATTTCCGGTTTAATATTTCACCTTATGGCATTCCAAACAGTAACGTACTGCTCTCAAGAATCCAAAGTATGGCTTTCACCCACGGCCTCCTGACTCAGAGGTGAGTGTGCTACCACTGAGCACAGAATGGCAACTTAAGAGAGCTTTTGGAAAGATATAGAGACCCATGGCTGACCTGATCCTTCTACTTTCCCAGAATGACCTCAAAAGCATTCTTGGTTGTTAGCCACCATCTGCAGCGTGAATGAAGGCTACACCGTGCAGCTATCGAACTGAACCTCTCCTGTAAGCGATTAGAAAATTCACAAAAAAGCTGAGATAATGATTGGTGACCAGGGGCCTGGAGGCAGCAGGCAGTGACAGAAATACACCCTGCACTTTATCCAGGAACTACATTAAAAAAAAGGATCTGTTCAACCCACTGGTGGCAACCAGCACTGAGGGATGGAGTACTGTGTGCGGTACAGTGCTGGCAGTGATGCCAGGTCGGAGTACCACGCAACTGAGGCAGGGGAATCAGACAAAGGCTAACATCAACCACCTGATGCTTTCGAAGCGCTGCTCCTTCTAGTGCTTCCAAATAAACCTGCTGGACTATAACCTGGTGTGGGGTGATTTTTAACCTTGTCTACACCGCAGTCCAACATTGGCATCTCCCAATCGTAACATCAAGATCATTGATCATAGGCCCAGCCAGAGAGACCTGGCACATGTCAGGTCGAGAGGAGTTAGAATTATCGGCAGATTAGACTGCTGGATTGATAATGATCGGGAACAGGGACATATACATGGTGACAAATGGAGCATAGAGCTGTCTGTCTATCTGTGGTAGTGGTGGAGGACACAGACAGAACAGTGACTCCTACAAGCCATGCAAACTGTCAGGGGCCACCTGCCGTGTGTATGGAGCTCAAAGATTGATTAAAGTTGAAAAGAAAAACTTCAATCCACATGAATTGTGGAATAATACCACCATCCTCACCTCAAACTGAGCTGTGAATGTGTGGAACTGTAAACAAATCAAAGACCTCAAACAGGTAAAGTGCGAATTCAAAATAAGATCCATATCATTGCAGCTGAACCAGACAGAAACAAATACACCCACACGACAAGGCGGCCTGAGCTAGATGTATCTACGGATAAGGGCAGGAGTAGGTAACACAGCCCCTCTAGCTCAGTATTATGGCAGAGAGGCAAGGAGAACGCTGTAAGCCATAGGCAGGAGAAGCTGTGCCTGACTGCACATAGGCTTTACAGGGCTTTGAAGCAGGTTCAGGGTCTGACAGATTACAAACAATGGGGTAAAGTCTATGATGGAAAACAGAGTCGTCAAAGTGCCGTTTATTGGCCCTTCCCTAAGGCTGTGCTCAGTGCCCACTGGGAATGGGACAGAAATGGAAATCACTCAGTCTCTAAAGTTAAAGCAGGACAGCTCGCCTTCACAAGTACAGTACCAACAGACAGGGTCCATCAGGTCACATTGACAACAGGCAGTACCAACAGACAGGGTCGATCAGGTCGCATTGACATGTACAAAGGTCAAGCAGGAACACATTTAAAGCCTGCTGGGGAATTATCCTACTGAGACAGTGGGCCTTGTGATTTGGTGTCAGTTTTGATACTAAAGTACTGATCTTGCAAATATTTGCATGGCCCAGCTGATAGATAAATAACCAAATCCAGGGGGAGAAACCATCAAACTTGTCAGTGAAGAAATTGTTCTGTGACTACTTTTTCAGTTTTATATTCAGGTGAAGCATTTGTGCAGGAAACAATAAGCACTTTTAAAGATTTCTAAAAGAATCTCTACATAGGTATGAACCAAAACTTTCACAGAGTCATTCCCATATCTTTCAGTACCATACCTTCATAACATAGCAACGGCTCTGTACCCACCTGTACTGTACCTTAGTAACACAGCGACAGCCCTGTACCCACCGGTTCTGTATCTCAGTAACACAGAGACAGCTCTGTACCCACCGGTATTGTATCTCAGTAACACAGGGACAGCCCCGTACCCACCGGTACTGTACCTCAGTAACACAGACAGTCCTGTACCCACCTGTACTGTACCTCAGTAACACAGACAGTCCTGTACCCACCTGTACTGTACCTCAGTAACACAGACAGTCCTGTACCCACCTGTACTGTACCTCAGTAACACAGACAATCCTGTACCCACCGGTACTGTACCTCAGTAACACAGGGACAGCCCCGTACCCACCAGTACTGTACCTCAGTAACACAGGGACAGCCCCGTACCCACCAGTACTGTAAGAAAGTAATGACTACAGATGCTGGAGAGTCATAGTTGAAAAAAGTGTGGCACTGGATAAGCACAGTCAGCATTGTAGCAGTGGAATAGGTGCGACAGGGGAATGAGATGGGTGTGGGAGGGCGGGGTTAGCGGGGGGATGAGATGACGAAACTGGTAAAGTTGATGTTGATGCCATATGGCTGGAGGGTCCCACTGCACAAGATGAGGCGTTCCCCCTCCACTTGTTGGGTGGCTAGGATTTGGCGATGGACGAAGCCCAGGACATGCCTGTCTTTAATGCAGCGGCATGGGGAACTGAAGTCAGCCGCCAGGGGGTGGGGTTGTTTGATGCATTTCTCCCAGAGATGTTCCCTGAAACATTCCACAAGTTGGCATCCTGTCTCCCCATTGTACAGGAGACCACATCGAGAGCAACTGACACAGTGGATGAGATGTTTGGATTTTCTGGAAAATCACTGCTGGATGTGGAAGGATCCTTTGGGGCCTTGGATGGAGGTGAGGGGGGAGGTGTGGGGACCCTCCAACCACATGGCATCAACGTCAACTTCACCAGTTTACTCATCTCCCCTCCCCCACCTCATTCCGATCCAACCCTCCAACTTGGCCCCACCCTCTTGAACTGTCCATCTTCCTTCACCAATCCACTCCACCCTCCACTCCGGCCTAGCACCTTCGATCTTTGCAGCTACCTCCCCCACCCCCTCCTATTTATCTCCCAGCCCCCTTCTCCCTCCACATTCCTGACAAAGGGCTGATGTCCAAAATGTCGACTCTCCTGCTCCTCGGATGTGCCTGGCCTATTGCGCTTTTCCAGCTCCACACTTTTCAATATAGCCACAGACCACCTGTGCCAAACAAAATGTTCACTCCCCCAAACAATGAAAACTCGGGCTATCTGTCACTCCTTTCAGGTTCATTTCCAAAAAGACCTTTGGTTTATGGTTTTTTCTGAGTTTTGGGACACATGGACAATGGATACTGACCTGTACTGCTTCCAGTATCCTTCTTCCCAGAGTGCATCACCACATACGTCTCTGCACTGAATCTCAGCTGCCACCTACCCACCCATTCCACCAATGTGTCAATGCCCTTTTGGAGTTCCACATTGCCCTCCTCACTGTTTACAATTCTTCCAAGCTCCATGTCACCTGTACGCTTTGACTCTGTCCCCTGCACACTGAGATCCTAGCCATTCATATATGCCAGGGAAAGCAAGATTCCCCCTACTGACTGCTGGGAAAACTCCACAACAAACCTTTCCCAAAGCAAAAAAAAAATCCATTGGCTATTACACTCTTACCTATCACTCTGTCAATTTATGTTTCGATTGTCTCTTTTATATAGTGGTCAATAACTTTACCACAGTCTGTCGTGTGGTACTGTATCAAACACCTTCTGGAAATCCAAGTACACCACATCAACATTGTTACCCTCATCAAATCCTTGAAAATATTCCAGCAGGTTAATTAAATACAGCTTCCCGTTAGAAATACATGCTGAATCTTCCTAATCAACCCACCTTTTCCCACGTGACTACTAAGTCTATCCTGAATAATTGTTTCTAGAAGCTTCCCCACAACGGACGTTAAACTGACAGATCTGTAATTGCTGGGATTCTTGCAGCTCTCTTGAGCAAGATCGTAATGATTGCAATTTTCCAATCGTCTAGCCCTTCCTGAGTCCAGGGAAGACTGAAAGATCATTAGCCAGTGCCCTTGCAAATTCCAGCCTCACTTCCATCAAAATCCTTGGAAACATCCCATCTGGTCCTGGTCAACTTTAAGTACCGAGAGTCTATCCTTCCTTACTAATTCTGCACTTTTCCAGTGACAGAGTTTCTCCTCTGTCACCATGGCCCCAGCAGCATCCTCATCTTTTACAGAAACTGATGAAATCTATTCATTTAACATGTTCAGCGCGAGCGCGCCCTCAGGCTCGCTCAGTGAGAGTTTGTTGTAAACCTGTCAGGGGAAGGCAGCCAGAGTTATCCAGAACCTGCAAACTTAATACATCTCTCTCTCTCTCTCCCCCCCCTCTCTATTTCTTGCTCTTTTTCTCTCACTGCATTTAATGTTCTGGGGATTAAAAGACACGAGAACCACAAAAGTTCAAAGAAAAGACTCTGATGAAGAAAAAAGACCTACTATCCAAATTAAATACCAACCCCCAATATCCAAAATAGAAATTATGAGATCAAAGTGCATTTTGCAGTTGTATAATACAATGTCTGTTAAGTTATTAACTCAGTGCATTGATTAGTCCCGATGTGACCCAGGGAATTCCCCAGTCAGCAGGAGCTTCAGAGATGGAGATTATTCCCACCTGCCCCTCTCAGGCCCTTGATATTGACGACAGGTCATGTGTCAGCTCACTTCCATCCCATAACCCAGAGATCACTGGTGAAGGGTTACTGCTGCATGTAAAATTGCAACACTCAGAACCTTCAGGCAGAACAGTAGCAACAAAACCACTTCCCATTCAGAGGCAGTTTAAAGAAGCCGTCACTAAATCCTGAAGCAGCACAGTGCCTGCTTTAACCTCCAACTCCCCTCCAAGTCGGAGATGACTCACCTTAATCTTTCCCTGCTGTAGGTTCCCAGGCAGCAAACATCCTGGTACACATCTCCTTCTCCTTCAAGCTCCACTCTCGGTAGCATCTAGACAGGAAGGAAAGCAAACACATGGGCAGATTCTTCAACACTGCAATTTACAGGAACATCACCCTTCCCGTTTGGCAGATGTTTTACCAGAACATGAAAACAATGTGGGTACAGGCCTGGAATTGTAAAGGAAACCAACGTTACGCTGACCTTACCTGACAGTCTGAGTGGACAAATATAACACTTGCATTTTCCAAATCTCTGCTTTGGTTGTAGTAGTAAACGATTCAGAACAGACTAACAATCACAGAACAGTATCTACACCCATATCAAGCTTTGATACCCTGCCGCTAACTCTGTTCACAATTTGGAGATGCCGGTGTTGGACTGGGGTGTACAAAGTTAAAAATCACACAACACCAGGTTATAGTCCAACAGGTTTAATTGGAAGCACACTAGCTTTCGGAGCGACGCTCCTTCATCAGGTGATAGTGGAGGGCTCGATCGTAACAGAATTTATAGCAAGAATTTGCAGTGTGATGTAACTGAAATTATACATTGAAAAATTGATTGTCTGTCAAGCCTTTCATCTGTTAGAATACAGTGATAGTTTCACTTCTTTCATGTGTAAATCATAAAAAAAGGGTCTTGTGATTTACACATGAAAGAAGTGAAACTATCACTGTATTCTAACAGATGAAAGGCTTAACAATCAATTTTTCAATGTATAATTTCAGTTACATCACACTGTCAATTTTTACTATAAATTTTGTGTTACGACCGAGCCCTCCACTATCACCTGATGAAGGAGCGTCGCTCCGAAAGCTAGTGTGCTTCCAATTAAACCTGCTGGACTATAACCTGGTGTTGTGAGATTTTTAACTCTGTTCACAATGTATACCTTCAACACTGTGCACTACCATCCCTGAGGTCACAGTCTACTAGCCCCACCTAGTGCCGAAGCATGGGAATGCAAGGGTAAATTGCAGCAGTTCTCTGATTTCCCATCACCAGCATCCCCTCAACCATACTGACTCATTCGCAATCTGCAAGGTCTTAACAGCTTACAAACTGCTGTTTCCTCCAGCTCATCAACTTCCAAAGTTTAAGGTTACAAACTCCCAAAGAGTTTCAGCAAAAGTAGTTCCTCACTCCCAGATCGTTAGTGTTCTGGCATTCCCTTTTATTTCTGCATCAAATTGGTAACATAAACATTTCAGCATCTAAACAGACGTGTGGTAATCCATGTGTTTTACTGGAGACTCTGATTGTTCCCCAGCCCCAGCAAGTGTTCAATCCCATTCTAACTCTCATCTCCCCCACCACTCCCCCTGCACCTCAAGAGACTAACCGAGAGGAGACCCCCACATTGCCATGTTAAAGCTCTTGGGACAAGAAATGGAACTAAATGAGTTATTGAGTCATACAGTAGAGAAACAGACCCTTTGGTCTAACCAATTGACCATAATCCCAAAGTAAATCAGTCTCACCTGCCTGCACTTGGCCCATATCCCTTTAAACATTTCTTATTCATTTACTGATCTAAACACTTTTTAAACATGGTAACTGTTCCTGCATCCATCAACTCCTCTGGAAGTTCATTCCATACACAAACCACACAGTGTTAAAACAAAAGCCTCTTGGTGTCTTTTTAAAATTTTTCTTCTCTCACTTCAAAGATATGCTCCTTGCCTTGAAATCCCCCACCGAGGGAAAAAGACACCTGCCAATCTCCTTACGTATACCCCTCATGGTTTTATTAACTTCAGTAAAGTCACCTCTCGGCCTCCTACACTTCAGTGAAAAGTACCACCCTCTCCTCATATCTCAAACCCTCCAAGCCCACCAACCTCCTGGTAAACCTCCTGGTAAGCCCTCTAGGCTCACCAACCTCCTGGACCCTCTCCAACTTAATAATGTCCCTCCTGTAGCAGGGCGACCAGACTGCACCCAGTCGTCCAGAAGGGGCCTCACTAATATCCTGTACAACCTCAACATGACATCCCAACTCCTATACTCAAAGGTCTGAGCAATGACGGCTTGTCTGCCAAGTGATTCCTTAACCGTCCTGTCTACATGTGGTGCAAACCTTCAACTGGATGTACCTGAACCCCTACGTCTCTCTGTTTGTACGACACTACCCAAAGCCCTACTTTAGCTGTATAAGTCCTGTTCTTTTGTTTACCAAAATGGAATAACTCGCATTTATCCAAATTAAACACCATTTGCCACTTCTCAGCCCACTGACCCAATTGATCAAGATCTCTTTCTTCAGTGAAGTCACTTCCTTTGAATGTTAAAGTCATGGAAAAAACAGTGAATAATAATGATGCCATCCTGTGACTGGGTCCCACTGATGAGATTGGAAATGTCAGTGCTGAAAATGATCCGATGCACATTCCCCGAGAGCGAAGCCTCTCGCTCAGTACGCACACAGTCAGAAACTCATCATTTCCAACACCCCCTCACTTCAAACACACTGATTCTTTTGTCCCATTAAAACAGCCAGAAGCTGAGCATGGGCATCAGGTGTTACCACCTACAGAGCCCAGAGGTTTAAACTCCGGGAAGGTTAGACTCCACTCACCTGTCCAGCTGCACCAGGGCACGGTTCACATCAGGATTGAACGGCTCCAGTTTCTGTGCCCTCAGTAGGAAGTCCTTGGCTTTGTCATACTCCAGCAGCAGTATACAGGCCTGGTATAGGGTGGCACCATCAAGAAAACTTGGTTAACCACAAGGAGGACTACTGTACCATGTCTTTTTTTCATTTTGTGGGGTTTTTAAACAACAGGGGACTGAAATTAAAAAAAAACAAGAGGCTGCTTTAAAGCCAGTGTTTGAAAGGATGGCTGCAGCTTAGAAAGCAGCTAAGCTGACATCCACACCAGGCAATGTGTCACTAACGGTTTAGGCATGCAATATGTGAAGCTTGAGTTGTAGATGACTGGGAGCCAACAGAGCGTATATAGTATCTAGTATGCTGTAACTAGTATCGATTTGTCTACGGCCTACTGACCAGTTATCAGTGCCATTGGTCTTTTCTATCTGCCAACAACAGTACGATTGGTAACTGAACAGCTTGGAGTTGGGAACTAGTTACAGAGAGCAAATTATTCAACTCCTGCTTCAGCTAGGCGACAGTCTCTCTGTTCTCTGCAGTCAAAACTCACTATAAACCTGAAAAAAACTACTTTATCTTTCCTGCAGCAGTTTCTACAGACATTTTCAAATAAACCTGTTCAAAGATGCCATTATCCACCTCTGGAACAGGTGGGACTTGACCCCAGGATTCCTGGCTCAGAAGTAAGGACATATCACTGTACCGTAAGAGTCCTGTAACAGTTGTTGCAAGCTGTAACTTTTAACTGATAAATCAGAGACTTGTTATAAAAGACGCAGCCACCTTTAATCTCTTAGTAACCAGTGGAAACGACTGGAGAAAGACAACGGAAACAACATGCCAAAGAGTCAGAAAAATCATTTCAACAACAGAACCTGGCTACAAAGACCAAAAGGACAACTTTCCAACCTTTCCCCCTTTGTCCATACCTACTTATTGTCTGTCTGTCTGTCTCTGTGGGGAAAGGGGAATCTATAAGGAGAATTGAGTTTTAATTTATCATGTTCTATGCCAACAGTTTTATGATTGTTTACCAACAGCTAGACTTTAATTACTTTAAGAATTACTATTTATTAAATCAGGACAGAAACCTGGTCCATGATTTCTATTAACCTGGGTCTGAAAGTCAGGTGAAGTGGGGAACTTTACATACATTATAAATCTTTGACCTTTGTGATGACCCTGGGAATAGCGCAGCTCAATTTACAGTGTGTTACCCAAGTGGGGTATAAAACTAAATTCAGACTAGCTCACCCAGATCAGAGAATGGGTCTGTAAGTTCCTCCCAGCACACCATGGGAAACAATACATGTACAAGATAACCTCACTCCCAAACTGGGAAGAAACTCTCTCTCTATACTCTCCCGACCTCCATGAAGATGATGGTTGTTGCTGAGCTATAATACAACCACACTTTATGCCAGCCTAGTTAGGTTGGTTTGGAGACGAGCAGATGAGTTTGGACCTATTGCTTCCAAAGGTCTTCTTGACTGGGGATTGTCCTCAGCTCTGACCTGGGTCAGTCGTTCAAAATCAATCAATCAATCAATTGAATAAGGGGAACTATAGAGCTATGAGGGAGGAGCTGGCCAAAGTTCAATGGTGCAATACCTTAGCTGGGATGACAATGGAGGAACAATGGCAGAAATTTCTGGGTATAATGCAGAAGATGCAGGATCAGTTCATTCTAAAAAGGAAGAAAGATCTTATGAGGCGGCATGGGTGGCCATGGCTGACGAGGGAAGTTATGAAACATATAAAGTTAAGAGAGGAAAAAGTATAACATGGCAAAGATGAGTGGTAAAACGGAGGACTGGGGAGCTTTTAAAGAACAACAGAGGATTACTAAGAAGGAAATACGCAGAGAAAAAATGAGGTACGAAGGTAAACTGGCCAAAAATATAAAGGAGGATAGTAATGGCTGTTTAGGTATGTGAAAGGCAAAAAAATGGTTAAGACTAAAACTGGGCCCTTGAAGACAGAAATACGGGAATATATTACAGGGAACAAAGAAATGGCAGAAGAATTGAATTGGTACTTCAGATCTGTGTTCACTGGGGAAGACACAAGCAATCTCCCTGAGGTAACAGTGGCTGAAGGACCCGAACTGAAGGGAATTTACATTTGCCAGGAATTGGTGTTGGAGAGACTGTTAGGTCTAAAGGTTGATAAGTCCCCAGGGCCTGATGGTCTACATCCCAGGGTACTGAAGGAGGTGGTTCGAGAAATTGTGGATGCATTGGTGATTATTTTCCAGAGTTCGATAGATTCAGGATCAGTTCCTGCGGAATGGAGGGTAGTTAATGTTGTACCACTTTTTAAGAAAGGAGCGAGAGAGAAAGCAGGAAATTATAGACCAGTTAGTCTGACCTCAGTGGTGGGAAAGATGCTGGAATCTATTATAAAGGATGAAATTATGACACATCTGGATAGCAGTAACAGGATAGGTCAGAGTCAGCATGGATTTATGAAGGGAAAATCATGCTTGACTAATCTTCTGGAAGTTTTTGATGATGTAACTCTGAAGATGGATGAGGGAGATCCAGTAGATGTAGTGTACCTGGACTTTCAGAAAGCTTTTGATAAAGTCCCACATAGGAAGTTAGTGAGCAAAATTAGAGCGCATGGTATTGGGGGCAAAGTACTGACATGGATTGAAAGTTGGTTGGCTGATAGGAAACAAAGAGTAGTGATAAACGGCTCCCTTTCAGAATGGCAGGTGGTGACCAGTGGGGTACCGTAGGGATCAGTGCTGGGGCCGCAGCTTTTTACAATATATGTTAATGATATAGATGATGGTATTAAAAGTAATATTAGCAAATTTGCTGATGATACAAAGCTGAGTGGCAGGGTGAAATGTGAGGAGGATGTTAGGAGATTACAGGGTGACCTGGACAAGTTAGGTGAGTGGTCAGATGCATGGCAGATGCAGTTTAACGTGGATAAATGTGTGGTTATCCACTTTGGTGGCAAGACCAGGAAGACAGATTACTACCTCAATGGAATCAATTTAGCTAAAGGGGCAGTACAGAGAGATCTGGGTGTTCTTGTACATCAGTCAATGAAGGCAAGCATGCAGGTACAACAGGTAGTGAAGAAAGCTAATGGCATGCTGGCCTTCATAACAAGAGGGATTGAGAATAGGAGCAAAGAGGTTCTTCTGCAGCTGGACAGGGCCCTGGTGAGAACACACCTGGAGTATTGTGTACAGTTTTGGTCTCCAAATTTGAAGACATTCTGGCTATTGAGGGAGTGCAGCGTAGGTTCACGAAGTCAATTCCTGGAATGGTGGGATTATCTTACTTTGAAAGATTGGAGCGACTGGGCTTGTATATGCTTGAGTTTAGAAGGCTGAGAGGGGATCTGATTGAGACGTATAAGATTATTAAAGGATTGGTTGCTCTGGAGGCAGGAAGCATGTTTCTGCTGATGGGTGAGTCCCGAACCAGAGGACACAGTTTAAAAATAAGGGGTAGGCCACTTAGAACAGAGGAGAAATTTCTTCACCCAGAGAGTGGTGGGTGTATGGAATGCTCTGCCCCAAAAGGCAGTGGAGGCCAAGTCTCTGGATACTTTCAAGAAAGAGTTGGATAAATCTATTAAGGATAGTGGAATCAAAGGTTATGGAGATAAGGTAGGAACAGGATATTGAATGAGGATGTAAAAAATGAGGTCTGCAGATGCTGGAGATCACAGCTGCAAATGTGTTGCTGGTCAAAGCACAGCAGGTTAGGCAGCATCTCAGGAATAGAGAATTCGACGTTTCGAGCATAAGCCCTTCATCAGGAATAAGAGAGAGAGAGCCAAGCCGGCTGAGATAAAAGGTAGGGAGGAGGGACTAGGGGGAGGGGCGATGGAGGTGGGATAGGTGGAAGGAGGTCAAGGTGAGGGTGATAGGCCGGAGTGGGGTGGGGGCGGAGAGGTCAGGAAGAGGATTGCAGGTTAGGAGGGCGGTGCTGAGTTGAGGGAACCGACTGAGACAAGGTGGGGGGAGGGGAAATGAGGAAGCTGGAGAAGACAAGGTGGGGGGAGGGGAAATGAGGAAGCTGGAGCTTCCTCATTTCCCCTCCCCCCACCTTGTCTCAGTCGGTTCCCTCAACTCAGCACCGCCCTCCTAACCTGCAATCCTCTTCCTGACCTCTCCGCCCCCACCCCACTCCGGCCTATCACCCTCACCTTGACCTCCTTCCACCTATCCCACCTCCATCGCCCCTCCCCCTAGTCCCTCCTCCCTACCTTTTATCTCAGCCGGCTTGGCTCTCTCTCTCTTATTCCTGATGAAGGGCTTATGATTGAATGAGGATGATCAGCCATGATCATAATGAATGGTGATGCTGGCTCGAAGGGCAGAATGGCCTACTCCTGCACCTATTGTCTATTAATTGAATTGAATGATGCCATTGCCAGAATTTCCTGTGTATAGAATCAGGACCTTTAGTGGATTTTTTTCCCCTTGGGAATTTGGTTATGGTTCAGGAGGGAGGGCAGTGCAGCAGGGAACTGAAGCTGGGAGCTGTCTGGTCCCAAACACACTGAGCACTGCAGTCATTTCCTGAGACAGTGGGGTTGCCAGAGCCCAAGCAAAACTATGCCAAGATATCATTCCCAGCATTCCCTGCAGCTTTTCGAAGGATGTTTAAAGTGGTCCAGGTTGTGAATCGCTTGAGACACCAAAAATAACCTTGAAGCTCGGGAAAGCAGCTAATATAATCAAAGACCTCTCCCACCCTGTTTACCCTCTCTGTCGCTAAGTCCCATCGGCAGGAGGCATAAACATTTCAGAACACTGACCAACAGATTCAAGAACAGCTTGTTCCCCGTTGTTATCAGCCTTTTGAACGAACCTCTCATATTAAAGTTGATCTTTCTCAACACTTTATTCTACATTCTATTACCCTGATTTACATTTATTATGATTTGTTGGGATAGCACACAAAACAGTACTTTCCACTGCACCTCAGCACGTGACAATAATCAATCAAATCAAAACATCTGCAGTCCAAGACAAAAAGCGATCCAAGTTTTCCAAGCAAGCTTAAAAATGGAAGGCATATTTGTGGATGATCTCGAAAACGCCCAAGATGGGTTATTGGACATGCCCAATCCTAGCGCCTATTCGAAAAAGGATGTTCAGGCACTGCTGGGTTTTGTGTTGATCCAAGTGTCAAGAATGAGTCTTTGATGAGAGGAAGATGTCTCGTATTTCCTGTTCTATACCAGAAATGGTTCTGCTCCACAGCCTGAAGATCTCTCATATAGAATTCACATTAGTTAAAACAAACTAGTAACTTCTTCACATGGAACCATATGGTTTTCGGTCCACTCACCTGACCACACCTGAACAGAGCTTTGCGGTTCTTTCTGTCGATACTGAGAGCTCTCTCCCCATAAACGAGAGCCCGCCTGGGCGCATTCAACTTCAGACTGGCCAGAGACAGGTTCAGGTACAGCAATAATTTGGAGGAGTGAATTGCCTGAGTTTGCTCCTCACCAGTTTCGTGACAATGTGCAAACACCGAGAGAGCCTAAGGAGAAACAGCGAGTATGACGATAATGGATCAGGGCAAGGGAAATGGGACACCACTGTTTAAAAACAGAATACCAAACGACCTCTACTTCCCAACAGATGCAACACTATAGAGAGAGGACTCTTGAAGAAGATAACAAGATCAATAATTTGTTTAGAAGAGAGAAAGGGATGCTCCAAATGAAGGTTGGAGAGATATTATTCCACCGTCCCACTTCTCACTGACGAGTCTCATCAGGAGAGAGGGATCAGAGATCTTGGTGGAATTATGGAATCCTCTCAGGGCTTGGCCATACAATAGTGGGCATGGTCATCTCCCAGGGGTACACAGCATGGCCTACATTGTCATGACGACAGATCAGAACCCTGAATCATATACGAACATGTTTTGCCGTTAAATAAAGATCGCAAGTGTGGCTTACAGTGCAAGTGCTGAAAGAAATCCTGCGAGAACCCCTGGAATATTGTACCTTGGAGCAGGTAAAGGAAGCTACAGAGAGAGAGTGCGTGCAAGAGACAGAGGCAGCGCGAGTACAAGACAGACAGACAGACAGACTGACTGACCGACCTCAAAAGCAGCAGAGGTGTAAGGCAAACTAATTACAGAGGAACCTCGATTATCCGAAGGGCACGGGCAGGGAGTATTTCATTTGGTTAATCGAATTCTGGATAATCGAGGTTCCTCTGTAACTCCCCTCAGCAGAAAAACGTCTATTCTGAGTTACATTCCAGGCTGCAGACACATGACAATTGAAATGTGTTGTCCCTTTCAACTGTAGGGCTGTAACTGCAACAACAGCCCTTGCTGTGTGTATTTGTAGATTAATACACAATGAAAGTGAGGGATTGAAGGCAGCCATTAAACACCCCTGCACTGCAGGTCAAAAGGTAGAAGGTACTCCGAGCCACCATCGAAAAGAAATAGGACAGAAGAATTTCGACTGACCTGCATCTTGAATTCAACTGCTTGCTTGCCAACATGAGTGTTATTAGTATCACCCACCAAACCGCCCCAACATCCCATCATCTACTCTTCAGATATCGGATTAACCTTCACCTTTGTTTTGTGGACTCACCTCTCACTGCTGATGTGTGTATCAATGTGCTTTTGTTAACTGAAGAATGCCTGGTAAAGTGGGCTCATTTTCAAACATAAGTTCATTTGGTCTGAAAGTGAGGTATCCATCAGGGAAGAGATCGTGCAAAACTGAACTAGCTGCAAGCCATCGAGGAGGTGGGTGAGCAAAGAACGGGAGTGAGCCCATTTGTCTTCACTCGCGAGCCCATGACAGGATCTGTATAGCATTGGGGATCCTCACTGGTCATAACATCTTTAACACAAACATGTACGTACTGAATACCTTCAGCTCTACAAAACATTCCAAATATTTCTCAGGACTGGTATCAAGTCAGATGTGAGACAAAGCCACAGGACGGTGAACAACTGAAGGTTTGGTCCCGTTGAAAACTCTTCGCAGTTGAAGAGGAGGGAGACCTTCCTTAAGATTATGGGCGGCATGGAGGCTCAGTGGTTAGCACTGCTGCCTCACAGCGCCAGAGACCCGGGTTCAATTCCTGCTTCGGGCAACTGTTTGTGTGGAGTTTGCACATTCTCCCAGTGTCTGCGTTGGTTTCCTCTGGGTGCTCCAGTTTCCTCCCACAATCCAAAAATGTGCAGGTCAATTTAGCCCATGCTAAATTGCCCGTAGTGTTAGGTGCATTAGTCAGGGGTAAATGTAGGGGAACGGGTCTGGGTGGGTTGCTGTTCGGAGGGTCGGTGTGGACCTTGTTGGGCCGAAGGGCCTGTTTCCACACTGTAGGGAATGTAATCTAATCTTAAACACGGCTTGGACGGCTGAAAGTATGACTACAAATGGTGGAGTAATTAAAACTGACGATGCAAAAGAAAACCGTGTTTGAGAAGCAGGTTGAGGGGTTGGATAAGAGAACCAGATGGTGGTCTTTAAGGCAGCTTGCTGCTTCGGTTCAATTCCTGTGGTTCAAGCTGGTCCTAAAAAATGGAGGCAGTGGCTTCCATTGATGAATTATTTGAGTACTTTAAAGACAGACGGGTCCTGAGCTGCTCAATTCAGAAATGGATAGGTTTATCTAGATATTGGTCAGGAAGATACACGCAACAGAATCAAAGGACAAAAGGATTAACTATAGATTGGCTATTGCTATAAAACTGCCAGGGTTGGAGTAAAGTTGTGGAAGGTTGATTGGGATTGCCCTGCACAGAGCCAGCACTAACCCTGCCATCAGCTGGAGACAGAAAGCTCCAACTTGGATTATTCCGGAATGGCTAATCCTCCGGCCTATTTGATAGGCTTGCAACAACTTGCATTTATGTAGTACCTTTAACAATAGTATAAGACCCCACAGCATTTCATAGCAGCAGAATCAAATAAATTGTGACACTGAGCCAGAGAGCCATTACGGCAGTGGCCACTGAGATGAATTTTGCGAGCAACTGAACAGAGAGCGCGGAATGAAGACACTGCATACAGAGCTCAGGGTCTAGGACACTGAAGGCACAGTCACCAGCGGTTAGGGGATGTGATCGATAGAGCCCTGTAGAGGACCTGAGAAAGAGGCAAAAGACTATTAGACACAGGAGTGAATGTAGGCCACTTGGCCCATCAAAGAGATGATCTGTTCATTGTCTTGTAGGGCTGGAGGAGGTTTGTAGGAATATAATGCCCCCACCCCTGACCAGGGACAAAGATTCAGGAGACAGGCAGGATTCAGGCAAGTGCAAGACCTTTATTCAAGCAACAACTGGTTAATGTAGGGGAGAGGGCAAAAGCCTTTACCAGAATCTGGCCTCGACATGAGAACCCAATCATTCCCTCAATCTACAGCTCAGGACAAAAGTGAGATAAGTGACACACACCGATTTTTAGTGAAATACTGCATTTTTATACATTTTGTGTATACTTACAACATGGTCACTATATCCTTCCCTCTTAGTCCGTACACTCAATCTTGTGGAACACCTAATCAATGATGGCCGTTGCTATGGACAGCCCCATGGTGTTTAACAGACATTGTAATCGCCCAGAGAAAGGGAGGACTGCAGATGCTGGAGAGCCAGAGTCAAAACGTGTGGCGCTGGGAAAAACACAGCAGGCCAGGCAGCATCCTAGGAGCAGGGGAGTCGAACTTTCCAGCATAAGCCCTTCACTCCTGATGAAGGGCTGACACCTGAAACGTCGACTTTCCTGCCCAATGGATGCTGCCTGGCCTGCTGTGCTTTTCCAGCGCCATCCTTTTCGATTGTAATCTCCAGGCCTTGAGCTCCCATTAATTCACATTCCAAAGTTACTGGTTATACTCCTTTGGGACTTGCTTATCTCTGAGGATTGCTTGAATCCCGTTATTCATTGTATTCCCTATGTTCTCTCTATCAAATGCAGCCATTCCTCTTATATTTTCCACTGTCCCAGTTTTATATATAATATATATATATAAAAAACAGAGAAGTTGGTTTTAACTATGATTTGGAGATGCCGGTGTTGGACTGGGATGTACAAAGTTAAAAATCACACAACGCCAGGTTATAGCCCAACAGGTTTAATTGGAAGCCTCTAGCTTTCAGAGCGACGCTCCTTCATCAGGTGATACTCACCAAAAGCTAGTGCTTCCAATTAAACCTGTTGGACTATAACCTGGTGCTGAGAGATTTTTAACTTTGGTTTTAACTATGAGATTTGTAATATTAATATCTGTTGCAACATGTAAACTTAGACAGCTGCTTCTACTGTTCTCACTTTGTAACTAATAAGTTGTGAACAACCCGTTTTGTTTAGGTCTATCAAGCATCTTTTTAGAGATAAAGAAAGCATTTCCTGGGACTAATTAACTTTCACATCTAGGTTTAAATGTTCTTCTCAGAATGCTTCTATTATACATGAATATAGGTACACATGTAACCAATGTTGAAATCTATGAGTATCTGAAGAATCTTTAAGTAGACCCTATTTCTTAATATCATGAATAACTTCAAAGAAACAACAATTACTACAAAATAACTTTAGCTGTTGTTTTCACAGCTACTTCAGAGTTAGGTTGACAGATTAACGAGCTGAGATTTACACCCTTTGTTCTAATTGCAGCTGTTCACCTAATGGAACAACATCCTTTCATTAATGAAGCTAGAATCGATCACTTGTCATATTTGAATGAGCTGGTGACTATTCTCAGATATCCTTTGATTAATTGTTTCGGATGGTTGGTTGCTTGTAGGGCCTCCTGTTCACCTTGGAGTAGCCATGTTCAAAGGTACCATTATGTTCCACTTAAATGACAGAGCAGGCTGTTTAATTCTACTGATCCCCTTGTCAGCCATTTTGTATCTTATTTGCCGGAGCATGGTTAACCATTGTCGGCCATTTTGTGTCTTTCAAACACAGGCTGCCCTTACAAGATTATAGAGATCAAGAAAATTAAAGCCACAGAAGCATTCAAAACTAGAAGAACAGCTTTAAAGATCAAGACATCATTCGTCCCAGAGCCACAGTAAACCAGTGAGCAGGGAACTCAAATGGGCAAAGTGAATTTGGTGCAAGTTAGGATAATGTGCAGAGCTTTGGATGAGCTCGCTTGAAATGAGCAGGAGCACAGGGTGATTTCCACAAGCCCCAGTCAATACCAGGATACCACCTCAGCAGGGAAATACTAGGAATAGCCTCTCCAAGGTCATTACACCACACATTCCTGCAAATACCAGAACACTGTGAAAGAGCCAGGCTATTGGCTAGTACTGAGAGTCACATACACTCTCCCACCTTCCTGCTTTAAACATGGGAACTCATAGTAGAGATTCCATCAGCAAGCTTCCCAAACACCTACAGATATATACTGACCCATTCCAGTAAACTGGATTCCCAAGATCACCCACTGAGTAGTCAGCACCAATGGAATTACAAATGTTTTGTTCAGTTGGTCTCTCCCAGCCCTGCCCATTCAGTACCTTCTTGTACTGGTCCTTCGCGTCCTCATACCGTTGCTGTTGGAAGAAATAATTCCCAAACTCTCGCTCCGTACTGGCCACTTTCAGAAGTTTCTCCACCGGATAAATAATCTGCTCTTCCTACAGACAGAAAAAAAACATAATCCCTTCAAACCAGGAACCAGCAGTTCCCGTGCCCTTTACAACGCCTTAGCCCCACTCCCTTTGAAACAAACACCTTCTTTATTTGAGACAGACGGGAGAATAGCACCCCGATGTGTCCTCATACTGAATCCTAAACAATGAGTGACGTCATCAGAATCCTACATGTTTTCTACCTTACATTTCCTTTAGTGGTGTGAGAGCGAGACAGAGTCAGAGAGCCATGGGACAGCTGCTCAGAACATGTATTGATAAATAAATATTACTTTATTTGTAATTTTATATATTTCTAGAAGGTTTATATTTATAGAGGGTTCTCCTCAGCACAGTTGTGTACACACTGATAAACTGAGACAGTGGCAGGCTTGTACACAACACTGTAGAGCTGGAGACTGCAGTATCAGAGACAAGGGAGATTTCTGGAGTTAGCCTGAAGTTACACAGAGTACACCCCAACACCCCCCCCCCCCCCGCCAAAACACACCCCCACACCCCAACACAATCCGGCCCAAACACACACCCACACCCCCAACACACCCCCCCAACCCCAACACCTCCCCCCAAACACACCCACACACACCCCCCAACCCCAACACCCCCCTCAAACACACCCACACACACACCCCCAACACAACCCGGCCCAAACACAGCCCCACACCCCCAACACATCCCCAACACACACACCCCCACCCTCTCCCCCAACACACACACACCCACACCCCCAAAACACACATCCACAACACACCCCCCTCACCCCCAACATACACACCCACACGACATACACCCCCAACATACACACCCACACGACATACACCCCCAACATACACACCCACACGACATACACCCCCAACATACACACCCACACACCAAAACACACACACCCCCAAACACACACCCACACCCACACCCCACCAAACACACACCCACACACACCCCACCCCCAAACACACACCCCACACACCCCACCCCCAAACACACACCCACACACACCCCACCAAACACACACCCCCAAACACATCCCCACATCCCATCCCCACTCCCCCACCACACACCCCCACTCCCCCACCACACACACCCCCACTCCCCCACACACCCCCCCAAACACACCCACTCACTCCCCCAAACCACTCCTAACACCCCCCCACAACCCTCCAAACACACACCCCCCCACAACCCTCCAAACACACACCCCCCCACAACCCTCCAAACACACACCCCCCCACAACCCTCCAAACACACACCCCCCCACAACCCTCCAAACACACACCCCCCCACAACCCTCCAAACACACACCCCCCAACAACCCTCCAAACACACACCCCCCAACAACCCTCCAAACACACACCCCCCAACAACCCTCCAAACACACACCCCCCAACAACCCTCCAAACACACACCCCCCAACAACCCTCCAAACACACACCCCCCACCAACCCTCCAAACACACACCCCCCAACAACCCTCCAAACACACACCCCCCAACAACCCTCCAAACACACACCCCCCAACAACCCTCCAAACACACACCCCCCAACAACCCTCCAAACACACACCCCCCAACAACCCTCCAAACACACACCCCCCAACAACCCTCCAAACACACACCCTCCACCCCCTCCAAACACACACCCTCCACCCCTCCAAACACACACCCTCCACCCCCCAAACACACATCCCCCCACCCCCCCAAACACATGCCCCCACCCCCTCCAAACATGCCCCCACCCCCTCCAGACACACCCCCTTCCCCCCAAAAACACCCCCCCCACCATTCCCAAACACACCCCTCACCCCTATACCCCCACCCCCCCCAAACACACACACACACACACTCCTCTCCAAACACACCGCCCCACCCCTCTCCACACCCCCCCCACTCCCCCAAACACAGACCCCCACCCCCTCAAACACACACACACACCCACTCCTCGCCAAACACACCGCCCCACCCCTCTCCACACACCCCCCCACTCCCCCAAACACAGACCCCCACCCCCACCCCCCTCCAAACACACACCGACACCCCCCCAACTCCCCCCCAAACACACCCACACCCACCCCCCTCCAAACACACCCCCCACCCCCACAAACACATACCCCCACCTCCCTCCAAACACACACCCCCCACCCCCCCAAACATATACCCTCCCCCTCCAAACACATACCCCCCACCCCCCCAAACATATACCCTCCCTCTCCAAACACATACCCCCCACCCTCTCCAAACACCCCCCCCACCAAACACACCCACACCCCCTCATCCAAACACACCCACCCACCCCCCCAAACACCCCCCAACACACACACCCACCCCCCAAACACACCCCCACCCCCTCCAAACTCACCCCTGCACCCCTCACACCCCATCCCCAAACACACCCCCCACCCCCCCACACCTCCCCAAACACACACCCCCACCAAACACAACCCCCCACACCCCCTCCAAACACACCCCCACCCCCCTCCAAACACACCCCCACCCCCCTCCAAACACACCCCCACCCCCCAAACACACACACCCCCACCCCTCAAACACACACACTCCCACCCCTCAAACACACACACTCCCACCCCTCAAACACACACACTCCCACCCCTCAAACACACACACTCCCACCCCTCAAACACACACACTCCCACCCCTCAAACACACACACTCCCACCCCTCAAACACACACACTCCCACCCCTCAAACACACACACTCCCACCCCTCAAAACCCCCCACACCCCTCCAAACATCCCCCACTCCCCTCCAAACACACCCACCCCACCCCTCCAAACACACCACCTAACATACACCCCCACCCCCCCAAACACACACCCCCACTCCTCTCCAAACACACACCCCCACCAAACACAACCCCCCACAGCCCCTTCAAACACCCCCCCACCCCCCAAACAAACACCCCCCCCACACACACACCCCCAGGGTGGAGGAGTCCAAACCCAAAGGGCAAATGTTTAAGGTGAGTGGGGAAAGATTTAAAAGGGACTTAAGGGGCAACTTTTTCACACACAGAGGGTGGTGTGTGTACAGAATGTGCTGCTGGAGGAAGTGGTGGAGGTTGGAACAATTACAACATTTAAAAGGCATCTGGATGGCTATATAAGTAGGAAGGGTTTAGAGGGACATGAGGCAAGTTCTGGAAATGGGGTTAGATTAGGGTTGGGATATCTGGTTGTCATGGACAATTGGATTGAAGGGTCTGTTTCTGTGCTGTACACTTCTGACTCGGGAACACTGCGGAATGGGTTGATCTCCAACAAACAAATACAAGGTCAGACTGCAAACTCTTGGCCCCCACTTTTCGGGGGCAACAGCTGAGCTCTCCTTCACCTAGAAGTAAAGTGCAGGATTGGATAGTAAAACCCTTAACAAGGTAAGCTAGAGATTGGACAACCTGGACAATTGGCAGAGTCCCTCACCTGCGACAGCATGAAGTATTCATCAGACTCCAAGGTGTCCACAACGTGCAGGATCTCCAACTCAAACATGACCGTGGCGTTTGCAGGGATTCGCGGGGGGCAGCCCATCTGGCCATAGGCATACTGCGGCTTGAACAGAAACCTGGCAAACTCGCCCTTCCTCATGGTCTGGATTGCCAGCTCCATACCCAACAGAGTGATGTCTGGAAAAGACCAGGCACAGCAGAACCGCGGCCAATCACCTTTCGGGGACAGGATGGGCGCATAACATGAACCGCAGAGACATTTCGCAATCACTTTCACTCACGCATTTATAACACCCAGCGACAGACAAACAAACGCGATCACTCGGTGTTGTCGCCATAGAAACTCAGCAACATCCAGAAACTTCTCCAAACTGGACTTTGCCCTCTCCCCAGCCCCAGAAATCAGTCATCTTCATCTCAGGCAGCACCTTGTGACAGACCATGCTCATTTGGGTGGTTCAACATCAAATTTCCAGGAGTCTGTGACAATTCCTCCACAAAGACTTCCAGATGAACCATGAAGTGTTTTGGTTGGCTTCCTGGATCTTGTCATGTGTGGCCCACTCAATGTAACTAACGGTAACCAGTGCCTTGATGCTGGCCTGCAAGAGGATCCTGGTATAGGAGATGAAAGTGTGTTGCTGGAAAAGCGCAGCAGGTCTGGCAGCATCCAAGGAACAGGAGATTTGACGTTTTGGGTATAAGCCCTTCTTCAGGAATCAGGGCTTATGCCCGAAACATCGAATCTCCTGTTCCATGGATGCTGCCTGACCTGCTGCACTTTTCCAGCAACACATTTTCAGCTCTGATCTCCAGCATGTGCAGTCCTCACTTTCTCCTGGTATTGGAGAGCCCATGCTGCCGGGTGGATTTGCTGGATTTTGGGGAGACATTGCTGGCGATATTTCTCAGGGGATTTGTGTTGACTGCTGTAAATTGTCTTGGCAGTATAATGGCAGGCAGGGAGTGTCTCTGCCCCACGGCCCAGGAGCTAGGTGCCATCAGATTGCAGTCTTTGCTATCAACCTGCACTGCTTCTCAGCCAGTCACAGGCTGAACTGGCACAGTGGAGGCAATGTTGAAATTGAGGGGCAACATTGGCCTTCAACGAGAGAAGGTTCTCAAGGAATGAGAACCAGTAGCTTGCCCTAGCTCAGAATGGAATGGAATGGGGAAAACGTCTTGTGCAGCAGCAAGAGCTTGGTAGGCCACTGGTCTTCCAATTGTCCAGGTCAGGGCCCACTGTCTACCAGGCCTCTGGGAATGCATCGACCACAGTCTGATGTTCAGCCTTAGGGAGTGTACATGTAAGCTTTATCGGCAAACTGCAGCTCAATGTGATACATTGGGGTGCTGTTGGGGCTGGGCTGGAGGTGACACAACTTCAACAGTTTCCCACTCGCCCTCCAGTGGGAGGTGGCTGTGTTGCAGCACTGAAGACAGACCAGAGCACTGGGGCGATGGTGAAGCCTTTGTGACTCCAATCTGCAGAGGTATTGGGGTGAAAATCACAGCTTGCATGTTGTCACACAGCAGGCACAGGCTGGTGACAAAGTTCGAAGCCAACGTCCGAGGACTCCTCCCGCCTGACAGTGTCGGAGGTCTATTGCAAAAGGTTGAAGGTTCCTGTTGCTCTCTGCACAGACTCACAAAGGCGTTCCACTCAGTCAAGTGCCCACTGAGCCCAGAGTGATGACATTCTCAGCGACACGGTGTGCTGACACATCGCTTTCCCAATCCAGCACCAGTCACCATGGCAACCACTGAACAGGAATGGAGATCTACTGTCGGATTGTGAAAGATTGGTGGAAGCTTCCAACATGTGGTTTATTCAGGTGAGGGACATTACGTTTGTTCACGGGCACCGAGAATATCACCATCCAGGAGGGAAATCCCATCTGGTTCACTAACACACCACAGAGAAATCTGTTACCCTGACACAGTCTGGCCTACATGTGACTCCAGACCCACAGTAACCTGGCTGAACTTTAACTGCCCCCGCACAGTAAATGCTGGTCTAGCCAGTGGTGCCCACATTCACACAAACAAATAAAAAAGAAAATACCACCCAAAAAATCAAACCAAACGTTTCAAAGTGAAAAAGAATAAAGTTCACTTGCAATGGCATTATTAAAAACTCTAGAAACTGGGTGGATCAGTCAAAGAAAAGTTGCTTCATTACATCTCAATGAAAAACAACTCCCTGGTCCAATATGGCAGTGTACTACATCAGTGTCACCTTTCTCTAATAGAAATACCAATTCAGTGCTAAGTTAGGGAGATTACACCACCTCATATTACACAATGAACAGTTCTCAATAAGCTTTATTTCAGTATAGGCTACTGTCTGATGCAGCATATACTCCTCAGAATAAAGACATTCTCTCTCAAGTCTGGAGGGTCAGTAGGTTCTAGATAGCCTGCACTTGCCTCATCACAGGATCAACTAATTCTCTCTCTCTCTCTCTCTCAGGAACACTGTGGGTTGGACACAAAGACACATTGATGAGTTCTGTACTCCAATGCGAGAGCTGACATTCTCACCTTCCATGTCTAGATGGTGCTGGTGCACCACGGACTTGCAAACAAACCAACAGAGTGCAACTGATCTCTCAGCCACTAAAATGTCAGTTTGTCAACAATGGCTACCCACTAATTACCATAGGGGATGTGGCACATTCCCTCAGAGGGAGGGAGGTGTGGTTAGTGGAAAAGATGATGTATATCTTCAGCTTGGAGAATGGTTGGAGTGTCCAAACCCTAAGCAGCCAACATCACCTCAATACACAGCATTCCCGAGGAGGTTTCTACATCACGTCCAGGGGAATGATAGCCGTGCAAGTGTCTTTTTTCAGGATTTGACAGAGTAGGGTCCAGCTGGTTCTTTCATTTTATGTTGGAGAGGAGCGTATGGGCTCACCCAATAGAGCTTTACTCAAATCCCCATTAACACTGGTTAATAGCTTCCCGGAACTGTTCCCTTGGTTGGACTGAATGAAAACAAGCAGCGTTCACACAGAGACCATGGCTGTCCCGGTCAAAGTGCAGTCCCTAGGTTAGACACATAAGCTCACCACCCTTGAGTCACTACCACCTCACCACAGGTCACAATCCCCAGCAGAAACCTTTGCTCAGTGTTCACCTGCAACAACATTGTACCAGCAGGTGGCACTAACCAATGCCTGCTGCGTGGCTGTGTGACAGACTTGCCAGTCTCCAGGTGCTTGGGGGTGGGGTAGGGGTTTGATGCAGCATGGGAGTGCTGTTCCCCTCAGGTTTACAGCTTGAAACCTGCCTAACCCTGGTAAAGAGTAAATACAAGAGCTGAACTGGAACGGACTGTCAGCAGAATCACCTTATGAATCTGTACCTAGATACCTTTGTCGCTAAGGTGGCACCCAAAGTGGTGATTTGTAACCCTTTCACCGTACCCATTTGAATACATGACCACAAAGCTAAATCTAATTCTTTAATCTCTACAGCCCTGACTGTGACAACTTTCATGAAGCTCTTAATAATAGTGATGAAAAGTGCTGAGGAGCAGTGAATGGTACATCTAACCAAGACTGGGTACTGCCATGGAATTGCAATGGTTTGTCTCTCGCTTGGGTAAACCCTGCAGCTTCTAGTCTTTGGAAGCCAAGGCAGCCCAGTCCCCTGCTGCTTCCTCTCTCTCTCTCTCTGAGGGGAGCAGAATCATGTAACATTATGCAAATTGTAAACAGAGGTGAAGTAAATGCACCAGGTGAAGGGGAAGGAGAGCTGTATGATCTAACCCTGACTACCAGAAACAGTCAGCAGCAAAGCAAAAACTGCAGTGAGCCAACTGTATGCAGCCCTGCAATCAATACTCGCCCAGACACCAGAATAGACCCAACTCACCTCGACCAAGCTTCATGAACCTTGGCACCTCCTTCTGCAGGTTGGAATCGAAGGGTTTGTCCGTATATTCACTGTAGGCACTATAGTGAACTGCAGGAAACAAACAGAGGAAAAACAGAGTCAGGCTTTGGAAATGGGTCCCAACAGGATCTAGAAGGTTCCATCATAAACCTCAGTGGCATTCGTAACTAAATCCAACCCTGCCATCACCTGGCCCATATGTAAAGACTCTCGCAGGCTGCTCTTTCCTTCACTTGGACGTGAAAACAGGGGGAGAGAGAATTCTGGAAAGTCTCTATCCTGGACGCCTTAACAAGGAAAGCACTACCACCTCCATGACTTACTGGGCACTCCGTCAAGGCTGATATAGACTGCTCAGTCCTCATTGGGAGCAGGGAAGTGGGGGTTTACTGGTCTACACATGGCTCACTGCCTTTACTGACTGAGCGAACATGAAAATGATGGAAGAACTAAACGGTTACAATAAACGATGGGTGATGAAAATCTGAGAAAGGAACAGAAAATACTGAGGTCAGTGTAGCTGTCTCCATGATTAAAATGGTGAGCTTGTATGATCAATGATGAACTGAATATGTGCAACTTTCATCTCGCTCAAGAAATTCAAATAATTTTTTTTTAAAAACTCATTCATGGAATGTGGGCATTGCTGGCCAGACCAGCATTAATTCCCAACCCTAATTGTCCCGAGGGCAATTTAAGAGTTGACCACATTGCTGTGGGTCTGGAGTCACATGTAGGCCAGACCAGGAAAAGATGGCAGTTTCCTTCCCTGAAGGACATTAGTGAACCTTGGACATTAATACTCTTAAAATTACTTAGATGAAGGCTGAAAAAGTATAGGTTCAGGAGGGGCTTTGGCCATTCCAACTGGTGCCACTGTAGACACCTATAATCTCTGCATCTGACTGCCTCTCGTAAGATGCCCATAGATTTTGCCTCCATTAGCAGACAGTTGTTACTGTAACATAATCTGCTTCACTGCTCCCTAACTCGGTCTGATTGGCTGGTGCAGATCATCAAACAGGAATTTGGAGGCCCCTCCTTATTGAGAAAGCAATTGCCCAGGTCACCCCACACACTCTTCAACTAGTACAGGGCCTCACACTTAAACACGGACAATAAGTGGGGAACACAACTGGAAACAAAACTCTGCACAGAGGAACAGGTAATTTCTGGCAGCAAAGGCAAGGTTCGATCATCTTGTTTCTGCTTAAAATGATCAAGATCCTCTTCGGTGAACTTCTGCCGCTAACAGGGGGCTCTCTCTGTGCTATTCTTCACCATCAAGACGGGCTTGCTCTGTGCCTCAGTCTAGATTAGAGTGGTGCTGGAAAAGCACAGCAGGTCAGGCAGCATCCGAGGAGCAGGAAAATCAACATTTCGGGCAAAAGCCCTTCATCAGGAATAGAGGCAGGGTGCCTGCAGAGTGGAGAGATAAATGAGAGGGGGGTGGGGTGGGGAGAAAGTAGCAAAGAGTACAATAGGTGAATGGGGGTGTGGATGGAGGTGATAGGTCAGAGAGGAGGGTGGGGGAAGGTAGCAAAGAGTACAATGGGCGAATGGGGGGTGGGGATGGAGGTGATAGGTCAGAGAGGAGGGTGGGGGAAAGTAGCAAAGGAGTACAATAGGTGAATGGGAGTGGGGATGGAGGGGTTAGGTGCCTCTGTCGCCAACTCCCTCACTATCACTGAGCCCGACTCTCCCTCCAGGAATTGGAGACCGAATCAGGAATTATAGAGGATAAAAAATTACTTCAAACAAAAAAAAGAATGGGAGGTACTTCAGATTTCACCCTGGTTTCGATGGAGAAACCCCTCACTGTTGGAGGTTCGTGGGATGATACACAAAAGGGTCAGAGAGTAGCTCCATGGTCAGCCCTACCAGACACTGAGGCAGTGGGTGGGATAACACTGCCTGAGCCAGCTCGAAGGATCTCCTTCAGTACACCCCCATCACCGGTCACATCTTGCATTCTCTGAGACATGTGGTAGAAGGGACTCTGAAATCAAAAGACGTGAAATATTGCTGAGAAGTAGTGTCACACACCTGCAATACTCACAGCCAGGCTTACAGTGAGCATTAGTCATAAAGTCACTGAATATTTACAGCATAGAGAAATGTCCTGCAGGCCTGCATACCTTGTCAGTCTAATCCCATTTGTTAGCACTTGCCCTGTCTGTGATGGCATTTCAAGAGCTTATTCAAATTGTTCTAAAAATGTTTTGGAGGTTTCCTGCCTCCTCCGCCATTTCAGGCAGAGAGGTCTGGATACCTACCACCATCTGGGGGAAAACTCTTTGCCTCGAATCCCCTCGAAGCCTCTCACTCCTTGCCTTTAAAACAGCACCCTCTGGTGACCAACTCCTCCACCATGCGTTCCCGCTCAGCCTCCGCTGCTTTCAGGAAAGCAATCCCAGCCTCTCCCATCCCTCTTCACAGTGGAAACAAATCCATGCAAATCCTGGTGAATTTCCTCTGCACCTTCTCCGGTGGAATTTGCTGTTCCCAACACGGTCATGGAACACACCCTTGTGTAATAAACAGCTATTCCCTTACCCCTCTATTAATTCCCATCACCTCAAAAGGAGTGGAAGTGGGCGGCACGGTGGCACAGTGGTTAGCACTGCTGCCTCACAGTGCCTAGCACTGCTGCCTCACAGTGCCTGAGACCCGGGTTCAATTCCCGACTCAGGTGACTGTGTGTGTGGAGTTTGCACGTTCTCCCCGTGTCTGCGTGGGTTTCCTCCGGGTGCTCCGATTTCCTCCCACATTCCAAAGATGTGCGGGTCAGGTGAATTGGCCATGCTAAATTGCCCGTAGTGTTAGATAAGGGGTAAATGTAGGGGTATGGGTGGGTTGCGCTTCGGCGGGTCGGTGTGGACTTGTTGGGCCGAAGGGCCTGCTTCCACACTAAGTAATCTAACCTAAGTAATCATTCTGGTGACTCAATCCATGGCAACCATGTTTCATATATGAGTATGGGCTTGCCATTTGACAATGGAGGTATCACAGCCCATTTCAGGCCAAGCTTAATATCCCTACCCAATGTTAACAGGAAGTTCAGCTGATGATTGAGGATCAGGAGCCTATACCAATTCCTCAGCACGAAGTATTGAAGCCAATAACAGTGCTGCGGAGGGACTGGGCTGGTTAAGCAAACACAGGGAATGATTTACCCATCATGCTACATGGTTCAGTCCCCTCCTCCAAACCCTCAAATACTATACAAAGAACAAAACGATTATCACTCCCAGCACCGTTTGGAAAGCAGGGTGCAACCATATGACAAACAGTGGCAGAGACCAGTATAACTGGTCCCTGCTCACAGCACCATAACACCAGCAGGTCCAAGTTATACTGTTGGCTGCACTGTGTTCTAGCCAGAGATCGGCTGCCAGCTTGGTTTTGAAATGATCCAAATGACAGCGTATATAGTTACCAGCTGGCCACGCGAGCTGGGAGGAGGTCCGTTCATTGTGTTAACACAGCCAAGGTCAGTCTCTGGTTGCTGTCAAACGCCTAAATGGAGAGAGCCCGGCCACTTGGTACCAAGTATCTAGCAGGCGAAAGTCTAGAAAGAAAATGAACATGAGTCACTATTGACCTTGTGTTTTGTATTTTTGGTGAATTCATGTGAAACTAGTTTCATTTTTGCTTAATCACTTGGAACTACAGGAACGATGTCCCTGGAGTATGTCACATCAGTCAGATGAGAATGCGAAGCGATTACATTGAGATGCCTCAAGAGTTTTATGAATGGAACAAAGTCTTCAAATTCAGCAAGCATGTGTCACATTCACAGATCAGTCCCAACCACTGCCCTCAATTACTCACTCTCCTGAAATACAGTCAGCTGCTTCAAGGCCCTGTACTCTGCATGGTCCTCCTGGTAACCTGCTACACAACTTAATGACATCTTGGGTTTCCCCTGACTTTATTCTAGTATTAATCAAACCCTTCACTATATTGAACAGAATCAGCTGTGACTATTTCCATGTTCAAACAGAACACCTCAAGGTTTAATCTGTAGGTTATAGCCTACACTATAGCCTACATATGGTCCCACCAGCAGAAATGGACTGCCCCTTTACGACCCAAACAATCTGATATATCCCAACTCTCCTTGTTTGTAAAATCTTGACTATAAGCCATTCATATTTCACAATTACTCCTTTTATAAAGATTTGCATTTACATAGCACCTGTCAGAATCTCTCAGCCATATCATAAGTACTTTGGCTATTAAGTGCTTTAAGTCAGTGTTGTAATGTAGAACTTTAATTAATAGTTATCATCCTAAACTAATCAAGAATGATAGTGGAGCACCTTATTACCCTGGGGGCTGCAGCGAGTCTCAGGTAGACGGTGTCATGAAACAATTCTCAAAGCTTGAAGCAGGACTCACTGACCCGCAATGTTTTATTAAAGGGAAATACACAAATCAGATGAACAAAACTCCCCGTTTGGGTAACTGCTGTGCAGAACACAATAAACCAAACTACATCTTTTTCAAATCAAATTCATGTCTCAAATAACAAAACCTCAGTACAACAAAGCCTGCCATTTTGATAGCATTACTTTGATTCTTAATCCCTGATGTAATTTCTGCAGGCAATTGCTTTCCATTTATCTACCCGATCTCAATCTCGCTCCCAGATATCCCTGTGTAAAACAGTGCAGATGCTAATACACTGCATGTAAACGCATTTTAATATCAAAATCTAATCTGGCCCAAGGTCTGTTGATGTAGATTCTTACATTACTGATGCTTGGCGTTTCATTTCTTACTGAAGGCAACCTTTTAATGTTTTACTTTAGGGCATTTTTGTAGCAGTAATCTTCATCTAAAAGCACTTCCTGACCTGCCAGGTAATGACACTGGATGTGTTCTTCATCTTATTGCATTTTGTACATTAAACTTTCATTGGAAAGTAAATGAATATGAGGGGTTATTGGCCAAAATTCTTCCCAAGGGGATACAGTGAGCTTTTAAGAGATGACTTTGGTTTGTCCCAAAGGTACCGCATTACATTTATGGTTTTCTGGACACAATCTATTTCTACCAGGCGGCATTATAATTGTTACATTGAATTCTCCATCTTAAAGCACAGCGCTTCTCATAATACAGCCCCAAAGTCATTTAGAGCCCACTGCCTATTCATCGGAAGCCCTTTCAATAGTGTTTCTGTACCTCCCATGGGACACTGGCGAGTCATAACTCAGCGCTCGCTCTCTCTCTCCTCTCATGAGGAGATTGAATATCCCAGTAGCTACAGCAGATCTGAAAGGTCTCCTCTTCAACATGGACGTGTATTGCAACTGTCTTAGGGCAGCAAACAGCAAGCTCACCATCGAAGGAATCCCTAGCCCAAACCCACTCCCTTTCAGCATTCACCGCTATATCCTTTTGAGCGAGAAGGTGCTGACTGATCACTAAGTCCGTTTTAAGAGGACAGCACTGAGAAGGGACAACAGCAAATTCTGAAGGAGGGACACGGGACTCAAAACATTCAAGCTATTTTCACTCCACACATGCTGCCAGCCCTGCTATGTTCCTTTAGCATTTTCTGTTTTTGTTCGGGTCAGGAATATGGTTATATAATCAGCATTACTGTGATGCCTGTGCAGCAATATTTACCAGCTGCACTTAAAACATATGGAGCAGGATACAATGTTTTATCCGATCCAGAGAATGTAAGGGTTTCAGGGTAGGATTCCCACTTATTTCACACCTGAAGCAGAAAGAGTCTGACAAAAAGGAAAATAACTCCACAAATTCCACAATACTCCCCCTGCATTCAATTTTAGTCTCCTTGTTATAGAGCAGAAATTGTGAAACTTGAGAGGGTTCAGAAAAGCTTTACAAGGATATTGCCAGGGTTGGAGGGTTTGAGCTATAGAGAGAGGCTGAATAGGCTGGGGCTGTTTTCCCTGGAGCGTCGGAGGCTGAGGGGTGACCTTACACAGATTCATAACATCAGGAGGGGGCATGGATAGGATAAATAGACAAGGTCTTTTCCCCAGGGTAGGGGAGACCAAAACTAGAGGGCATAGGTTTAAAGTGAGAGGGGAAAGGGACCCAAGGAGCAATCTACACACAGAGGGTGGTGCGTGTATGGAATGAGCTGCCAGAGAAAATGGTAGAGGTTGGTACAATTACAACAATTAAAAGAGATTTGGATGGGTATATGAATAGGAAGGGTTGAGGGGGATATGGGCCAAATGCTAGGACTAGGTCAGATTGAGATATCTGGTTGGTATGGACGAGTTGGACTGAAGGGTCTGTTCTGTGCTATGCAGCTCCATGACTAAATGACCATTACAGAAATGTTTCTGTACCTGATGACAGGGCTCAACAGGACAAAGGTTACTGAATGTTGATATGCATTTCTGCCCCATTTTGACCTCCAAGAGTGTTTCCGTACCACACAGACTATTGATGGGGGCAGGAGAACTGTTGCATCGCACACCATCAACATAATAGACTGGGCCCCACTGCCACAATTTTCTGAGCTGGCCTTCAGTTTTACAGAATGTGGAACTCTGTCCTGATTGATCATGGAGCCAACTGAGGAGCAGAATCACATCCGATAAATATGTGAAGGCATACAAAGGAGACAGGAGATGGAGAAAGAGTCAAAGAGTGGGACTATTTAAACAGGGAGTGCACACCTGATGGGTTGAACAGGTCTTCCTGCCCATCATATTCAGTGTTCCTATAATGCGTGCCGAAAGAATAGTTGGCACAGTGCTCCAGTCAGAGTGATGGCCTTTTGCCATCCTACCACAAACAAACAAGAACTAACTAACTCGTCCTACTCCTAGCAAGTGATATCAGGACAATACCAAGAACCAAACTTTAACAGATCAAAGTTTAACAATGATTTTTTGTTCCATTTATTTGCAAAGCAATAAATTTCCATTCAAATAAATTTTCACTTCAAACCAGCGTGGTTATTCAGTGCTATTTCTTGCGAATCCTGGGGGAGCCCAGTGGCCCAGAGGCCAGTCTCATTGATCACCCATTAATGACTCCAAACTTTCTGAACGTATTAATAGCCTGTCTCCAAAAGGTGAGACAGACGAGATGTGTCAGGTCAAGGAGGTTACAGTGTAATCAATTCTCACCCAGACATTTGATCAATACATACACATGAAGGTACATTAGGAGGCAAAGATGTTTAATATCTTCTTCCACTGTAACTGTCACTGTTTTCCCACTGCAGACAGCAACCACTCCCTGGCCTCCCAATTAACTAGACATCTCTGCATGCCACACTGGACAATCAGCCTTGGAAGAGGGTGGAGTTGTGGAAAACAACATGGTGGAACAAGTGGAGACAAAGGATTTTCACAACCGGGCTTGATGATGGCCTGAAAGTCGACATCCAACTTCAGTCAATGAGCTCAGAGGTTAGTTATAGTACTGTAGCAGCATAGACTAGGGATTATAATAGAATCAGTGCGGTTCAGCACCAGCCTGCTGTGTAATTATTTAGCAAAGCAACACAGAACCTCAGTCAGTCAGTCATTAAATTTGGAGTGAGCATTCTAAAGGCCAAGACGTTTGGGTTTTTGTTAAAGGTATCAAGGGATGTGTGGGTCAAAGACAGGAAAACGTAGCCAAGATGCAGATCTGAAACGATCCAATTGTATCAGACTCGAGGGACTGAATGGACTACTGATTCCTTTTGTTCTGAACTCCAGAGGAAAGAAATGAATAGCATATTCGGGGGATAGACGGTGTGTTCAGAAAAGATAAGAGTAGATTTAAAAATCAAGGAGGTAGTGCAGCCAAACATGTCAGGAAGGTAAATAAATTTGTTCTTCGAGGAAGATAAACAGTGATCCATGTAACAACGCTGGGTAGGTGTTGCTCATATTAAAATACTCTAACAGAGGCATATGATCCACCACAATCACTTTATAAGGCTGGGAAGTTATCTAAGTTGGCAATTTCAACCTACCAACCGAGAGAAATGATTAAGTTGGTTAAGTGATTCACCAAGTTCCTTGGCCAAATATATACCATGTCCATCCTTATCTGGACTTGATATTGATGAACAGTGTACTGAAAATACAAGTTGTGACATCCCTGGTGACAACTTTCAGCGAATGATCAGAAACACCATGAGCCAGGATTCAGAAACACCATACCGAAAGACAGATAAATTCCAATAAAATGAAGGAACTCCGATGATTTGATTGGAGAAGTTGTTCAACTTCAGAGCAGAACAAGTGGGACCTCTTCAAAGAGACATACAATTATTCTCAAATATTTAAGGTATGTTTACAAGCAAGCTCAAACAGATATGGCCACAAATTAATCATACAACAAATTCAAAAGAAAAGGAGATCTAGAAATCCAGAGAGGAGATGAATAATAAATCCTTCACTATACACCAGTCAACATCAATTCAGAAACAGCAACATCTTGGAATTGATATCCCACGCAGTCCTGAAAGAACTTGATTGTTGAATTGACTTTTGAAAAGACATTTGGCAAAGTCTATTAAATTTAGTTCAGGAGGACAGATAAAGAATTAGCAGCTAGTTAGAAAGCAACAGATGTCTGTAAGAGTTATTGGATGGGAGATGAATAGGTCGTTTCTGCTGGAGTAGTTGCTGGAACCACTCCTAATTCTGAGCGCACATCAAATCTGTACATCAATCTCATCCAGCAGGGCTGTGCAATTGGACAAGGCAGGACAAACATTGCAGAATGAGTCAGCCAAAAAGGTTCCAAGTCAGCAGAGGAGGAACAGATGGGACTTAACAGAGACAAATGTAAAACACCACCCAAAGGAATGAGAAATGAGCAACCTATACCAACTGAAAGCTGCTGAAAGAGCAGAGTATGGAGAGATTGAAAAAAAGAACACTGTAACCTTAATGCTCAACCTGTCCAAGCAGTGTAGAGCAGCAATCAACAATCCAGCTCAATGCTGAATCGCCCAAAATAATAGAATACAAATCAAAAGCCACTTCCCACGTGAATTGCACATTGTTCAGTCACTTCTCGAGCACCCATTTCCACAGAGCTTTGCACAATAATTGCAGCTATATTATCAGGTGGTGCCCAGAGGACCAATAATGGCACTACAGATCCATCAGGAAACCAAAAAAGGGAGACTGACACTGAACTGGTTACAACTCTTTGCATCTGACCCATTCGTGATGAGAGATGGCCGTTTCATGCTCCTGCCAGTCACAGCACAGTATTCAGTTTTCTAATGGGTCACCTTTCACCCTGGTTAGCAGGAGCCCCCCTCCCCACCCTCCCCCATCCACACACACACAATAGAACAATCTTCAATATAACAAATGCATGCTTTTACAACTGCACTGTCCAACATATTCTATTATAATTTTGGTGCAAGATTTTCCAAGGGCTTTTCAAACCATTCAAACTTAAGCTGCTCCCATGTTGCTAGACAGCAAATTATAAGGGAGCAGTATTTATAAATGAGCTCTATTATACTACCCCTAGAGATATAAAGCATATCACAGCTCTGATTTGTAACAACCAATCAGGCTTCATGAAGCAGACAATGGCAATGAATACTTTCTCAGGGAATCCTTCCAAAAATGACCTTTTCCAAAATCCTGCATTTGCATTTCAATCAATACAAGAGATTAGCTGGAAACCTTTTGACTGAAAGCACACAGTGAAGAAGTTTCTATATTGACAATGCTTCCTAATTAAGTGATATTACTTGGCATCATTTATTGCTGCTGAACAATGAGTGGCAGATCACCATTTATTTCCTGTAGGATTATGATATTCTTGCAGGAAAATTTGATTAGCTCCAATCTCCTTTATAAATGCACCAGAAACACCCATTAGCAACAGTTTCTCCTAATTAAATGACAGCAGACACGCAAATGGGGGCAGAACTATTTCCGTCTTTGCAGCTGGTTCCGCGAGTCATTTTGGGAATATTCAGGTATTTGCTCCTGCACCATTCTGAAATCACCAAGCCCAACTCCGATAACAGGTGGCAGTGTACACTCAGGGCTGGAACTGGTTTCTGACGCTAAAAGCAAAATGTCAAGACTCAGAAATCCCAGTGCCCTCCTGGGAGACAAGACAGAGACACCCACTTTAGATTCAAATAAAAGCAAAATGCAGTGGACACTGGAAATCTGAAATAAAAACAGCAAGTGCTGGAGAAATTCAGCAGGTCTGGCAGCATTTGTGGGGAGAGAAACAGTTAAGGCTCTGAGTCTAATAGGACTCTCCTTAAGCTCTGAAGGACGGCCAGACTGATCTTGACATTGGTGGAGAGAACAACGCTGCCCGATCTGCAAGTTTCTCCAAAACTTACTGTTTTTATTCTGATTTACGGGCAGTAAAATGGTCTTGATATTTACCACCAGGTTAACATTTCACCTCAGCCAAATCTCCAGGATTGACCCAGCAATTCAGAACTAATCTCCTGGTCATTGCCATGAATTATCCAGGAAAAGAAATGGTAAAGGTGTTGCAAAACAATTACATTCCTTCCAACACCAGAAAAACGGTCATACTGTGATATATTGGAGGTGTGTAACCTAATGGTTCAAATGTCTCGAACATGCACTAACTGGAAGGTTTAGATCACAGATCCTTTGGGATCCTGTCAATTGGCGGCTGTTTCTACTTTATCACAGATTTCAGGCAATTGGGAGTTTTTCTTTTACCTTTCCATTCCAATATGGAAAATCTGAAATGATCACAGCAGTGAGTAACTTTCATAGACAGAGAAATATGGGGAGAAAAACATTAAGCTAACTTTTGCCTGAAGAAATCTCTCAATTCCACTCCCCTCCCCTTGTCACACTGAGCTCAAACTCAAGCCATAGAGATGTACAGCACAGAAACAGACCCTTCAGTCCAACCCGTCCATGCCAGCCAGATATCCCAACCCAATCTAGTCCTACCTGCCAGCACCCAGCCCATATCCCTCCAAACCCTTTGTATATACCCATCCAAATGCCTTTTAAATGATGTAATTGTACCAGCCTCCACCACATCCTCTGGCAGCTCATTCCATACACGTACCACCCTCTGTGAGAAAAAGTTGCCCCATAGGTTTCTTTTAAATCTTTCCCCTCTCACCCTAAACCTATGCACTCTGGTTCTGGACTCCCCCACCCCAGGGGAAAAAAAAACTTTGTCCATTTACCATATCCATGCCCCTCATGATTTTATAAACCTCTATAAGGTCACCCCTCAGTCTCTGATGCTCCAGGGAAAACAGCCCCAGCCTGTACAGTCTCTCCCTATAGCTCAAATCCTCCAACCCTGGCAACATCCTTGTAAATCTTTTCTGAACCCTTTCAAGTTTCACAACATCTTTCCGATAGGAAGGAGACCAGATTGCATGCAATATTCTAACAGTGACCTGTACAGCCGCAACATGACCTCCAACTCCTGTACTCAATACTCTGACCAATAAAGGAAAGCATACCAAACACCACCTTCACTATCCTATCTACCTGCGTCTCCACTTTCAAGGAGCTATGAACCTGCACTCCACAGTCTCTTTGTTCAGCAACATTCCCCAGGATCTTACCGTTAAGTGTATAAGTCCTGCTAAGATTTGCACCTCACATTTATCGAAATTAAACTCCATCTGCCACTTCTCAGCCCATTGGCCCATTTGGTCCAGATCCTGTTGTAATCTGAGTAACCTTCGCTGTCCACTGCACCTCCAATTTTGGTGTCATCTGCAAACTTACTAACTATACCATTTATGCTCACATCCAAATCATGTATGTAAATGACAAAAAGTAGTGCACCCAGCACCGATCCTTGTGGTACTCCACTAGTCACAGGCCTCCAGTCTGAAAAACAACCCTCCACCACCACCCTCTGTCTTCTACCTTTGATCCAGTTCTGCGTCCAAATGGTGAGTTCTCCCTGTATTCCGTGAAATCTAACCTTATTAATCAGTCTCCCATGGGGAACCTTGTCGAACGCCTTACTGAAGTCCATATAGATCACATCTACTGCTCTGCCCTCATCAATCCTCTTTATTACTTCTCAAAAAACTCAATCAAGATTGTGAGACATGATTTCCCACGCATAAAGCCATGTTGACTATCCCTAATCAGTCCTTGCCTTTCCAAATACATGTACATCCTGTCCCTCAGGATTCCCTACAACAACTTGTCCATCACCGACGTCAGACTCACTGGTCTATAGTTCCTGGCTTGTCCTTACCACATTTCTTAAACAGTGGCACCAGGTTAGTCAACTATCGATGATACAAATATCTCAGCAAGAGGCCCAGCAATCACTTCTCTAGCTTCCCACAGAGTACGAGGGTACACCTGATCAGGTCCTGTGGATTATCCACCTTTATGTGTTTCAAGACATCCAGCACCACCTCTTCTGTAATATGGACATTTTTCAAGGTGTCACCATCTATTTCCCTACATTCTACGTCTTGCATATCCTTCTCCACAATAAATACTGATACAAAATACTCATTTAGTATCTCCCCCATCTCCTGTGGCTCCACACAAAGGCCTCCTCAAAGGCTGATCGTTGAGGGGTCCTATTCTCTCCCTAGTTACCGTTTTGTCCTTAAATGTATTTGTAAAAACCTTTTGGATTCTCCTTAACCCTCTTTGCCAAAGCTATCTCATGTCCCTCGATCTATCCTGTCTATACCAGACAAATGCTTCCTTCTTTTTCTTCAGCAAACCCTCAATTTCTTTAGTCATCCAGCATTCCCTATACCTACCAGCCTTCCCTTTCACCCTGACAGGAATATACTTTCTCTGGATTCTTGTTATCTCATTTCCCATTTTCCAGCCATCCCTTTACCTGCGAACATCTGCTCCCAATCAGCATTTGAAAGTTTTTGCCTAATACCGTCAAAATTGGCCTTTCTCCAGAGCCAGAACTTTTAGATCTGGTCTATCCTTTCCCTCACTATTTTAAAACTAATAGAATTATGGAATGCTCTCTTATCTTCTGGAAAACTCTGTCACAATCACTGCCTTATCAGCGACGATTGCCTGAAGTGGATTAGAGATTTTAAGAAACAGAAAGACCTAGCTCCTGATCTCTGGCTGTCCACAGGCTGCACAGTGCACTGCAATTCTCTCCACTGTATCACACTGCAGTGGCAGACAGTCAATGAGGAAGAATATTAATGATTCCTCTCGGCCTCTTCTACTCTGTGTACAGTACAGCTCTCAGCCGGAACCTGAACATGCAATAACGTGGAGTTTCTGCTTGATTATGCGACATTTTTCAGAGCACATTTGACCAGTGTCAGGCAGTAGTGACCCCAAGAACAGCTTTTGAACCAATGTAGACTGTTTAACTCTGGAAATGATCGTGGTCACGTCCAATCCCCACAAAAACCAGTTCCCACGGATGTATGCTTTCCATTCCATTCTGGGTTTGAAATCCTGCTGCGGGCAGCATGTGGGTTCAAGTCATAACTACGAAGGAGGTAAATAGCTCAGGAAGGAGGCCCACACTACATGAATATCATTAACAGGTTCTCGGACAGTAAACAGGGCTTCCAAAAAACTTTGCCCCGCTATGTTCCCCACTGAAAGCCTGAGAGTTTCCACCAGCCCTGATTGAGAACTGGAGGGGATGGTCACTGCGAGGGAGCAGCTGCCTGTTAGAGACGGGGGTAGCCGCCTGTTTGGCATGGGGGGTGGGGGGATTCCTGCCTGTTCGTGGGGTGGGAGAGGTAGCCACTTGACTGAGGGGGTGACCCACCTGTTTGGGGGGTGGGGTGGGGGGGGAACCACCCATTAAAGGTGGGGTAAAGCGACAAGGATTTACTTGGTGCTCCAGGATGACGATTGGTTTGTCACATGTCCACAATTTCAGCTCATGGTCCCAGTTAGGCTCCCGCCCTCACTTTGGAAAGCCCAGTTTTAGGAGCTAAAGACTTACAGGGACTGAATGTAAATGTTAACAGTTTGTATTCACGTTGCAAACATTACCCATGACAAGCAGCCTAACAGAGCAGGGCTTGGAGACAGTCTTCTTCAATCAGAAATCAATCCTTTATGATCAGACAGGACATGTGCTTAGTAGGTGATAGAGTAATGGTACCATTTCTCAGCTATTTTTCTGCCCCACCTCTCCCAAATCACTACCCCCATAAATGATGTACACAGCCTCCACCCCACCCCCCCGTCAGCCTCTGTTCTTCACAGGGATAGTCCTCAGGAGAGTTTCACCAACCTCCTCGAAATATATGCACAGCTTTTTAACTTCAGGTCTCTGAATCAAAAGGAACAGTAGACTGAAGAGGATGTGATAAACTGTCCGTCTCTTGCGCTCAAAGGGATCAATGCCATGGTATTCCCATGGTCATGTTGGGAAGATTGAGAGCAGCATTGGTTCTCTGTGAGTGGTACAGCCAGGGACCATATCCTCAGGACAATGTGAGATACTGTCCCACCGTATCGCATCACTGCAGCCTGGCCCGAAACCTGAAAATACCAGGGCCTCTGGTGTATCTGCTGAAGGCCACCAAGAGATCATCAGTAATGTCGATGCGATGATGTTGTTGGAGAAGGAGTGCCACAGGATAGAGATATCATGAGCAGACTCAGACTAGCCATCAACACAGTGTGGGTATAATGGTGGGGGCTGCCCAAGTCCAGACAGACGAATAAAGGGGTCTTACCATACATGTTGTGCCACAGGTTAGCAAGACCATAAAAGTTATTAACACAAGCCCAATGTTTTAATTTTGGAGGGACAGAATTTAAGGTAAAAACCCACTAAATTAAACAAAACCTATTATAACCTTGGTTAGACCATTGTACTATACGTAGTACCTCACCATATTATTCAAAAAAGGGTATGAAGGAAATGAAAAGGATACATTTTTAATAAGTGGGTAGATTTCTAGGCCAGATTCCTAGAGTGACATAGTGGCGCAGTGGCTAGCACTGCTGCCTCACAGTGCCTAGCACTGCTGCCTCACAGTGCCAGACACCCAGGTTCGATTCCAGCCTTGGGTGAACATCTGTGTAGAGTTTGCATGTTCCCCCTGTGTCTGCGTGGGTTTCCTGAGTGTTATAGTTTCCTCCCAAAGTCCAAAGATGTGCAGGTTGGGTGGATTGGCCATAGCAAATTTGCAGATGGGGTGGGGGTCTGGGTGAGCTGCAATTCTAAAGGGTCAGTGCAGACTCAGTGGGCTGATGGCCCTTTCCCACTCTGTCGGGATTTGATGTGTATTGACAAGATTTTGAGCAGTTAAAGGTTGTACAACTCCCCAACATCTTGGGCTAAACTTCCATCTGCTTCCCCTGGAGACTTCATGGATATCCACAATAGAAGGTCAGCAGTCTGGAACTATTCCCTTCAGCTGTGATGGTAGCAAACTGCATGAGCATCAAATGTAATCAGCATCTCTGGATTCTGGGTGGTATCATTGCAATTGCCATGGTGTTCAACCATGTTGGCAGGTGTCTGAGGTCAGTTTTAACCATCAATGGAAAGCCTGAGATTACAGTTAAAATTTCTTCAATGCCCACCTTTACGATGAATACTTCTTTCTCCATCACTGCTTGGATCAGCGGGAACCTCTGGATCGCAATGGAGACACATCGCCGTACTCCATCACAATGGCTTTGGAATTACTATTGCCCAAAGTCCTGTGGATAACAGCTCCGCTATCATTGGAAGTTTGGGATCATGACATGCTTAGATCTCTGACAATATTAGCATTTGGTCAACTTCTTAAAAATCCATATACGGGATAAGGGTGTCATTGACTCGCTGTTGCTCATCTAAGAAAGTGGTTAAGAATCAACCACATTGATGTGGCTCTGGAGTCACTAGTCGTCCAGACTAGGTACGGATGGCTGTTTCCTTCCCTAAAGGACATTAGTAAACCAGGTGGGTTTTTCCTAACAATGAGACTTTGACCGAATTCAAATTACACATTCTACCATGTTGACATTTGAAAACATATCCCCAGAACATGACCATGGTCTCTGGATTAATATTCTGGCGATAGTACCACTCACTGGCTTGTTTACTGCTGATGCTCAGTTTCTGATGCCTGAATTTATTTCAAACATTTCCTGATTGCTTTCTACATATTTACTTGGGCTAAGTGGAGTAAGAATCTTCCCAGCTGGTCCAACATATCCATAAATTGCTGGGAGCTGTGTAAGATTTCTAGGTAGTGGAGATTTCCTGATGGCTTTTGTCTTGCGAGAGTCTGCGGTGATCCCTGGTGCCTAGAAAACGTGAGACAAACTGTTATTCAGTAGCTTTGAAAATCCACATTGCTAAGCTTCAACTCAGCCTCTTGTTGCATTTCCAAGAGTCCCATGTTCTTTTGGTATGTTGTTCTTCAGTGGAACCAAGGAATAGGAACATTTTCTGTGGGACAGGTGACACCTTCCTTATGGTCTGGGAGATTGGGCACAGTTGCTGGAAATTCTCCAATGCAGACAGGATTCCAAAATGCAGACTATTTTAACAATATCCAAAGGGGTTTAATGAAGGGTGGTTCAAAGTTTGGACTTATCTAGCATGTGTTGTTAGAATCGGTTTCTTGCATCCAACTTGGTGAAGATTGTGCAGTCCAAGGGTCTAGATATCATTGGTTGTATTTCTCATTGTATTGCTTTGTTCAAATGTATTAAGTTGATGTAAATTTCCATTGGTCTATTCACGTTGAGAATGGCACTGTAGCAGAATGTTACAAGGGTGGCTCTGAGAGAGAAAGAGAGACCTTGCAAAGTGTGAACAAGCAGCAAGTTTTGGTATTAGTCTTCAATGTGATCCAGTATACAGTGTTCAGTTTTCCTGTGCTTCTGAAGAGCTTTGATTTAAATTGATTTGCTGGTTTCAGTTTGTTGCCATCTTTCACTCAAGGCTTCAATGTCCTCCTTATAAAAAGGCTTCCCTGCTTAAGACCATAAGACATAGGAGTGGAAGGAAGGCCATTCAGCCCATGGAGTCCACTCCACCATTCAATCATGGCTGATGGGTACTTCAACTCCACTTACCAGCGTTCTCCGTAGCCCTTAATTCCTTGTGACATCAAGAATTTATCAATCTTTGCCTTGAAGACATTTAGTGTCCCGGCCTCCACTGCACTCTGCGGCAATGAATTCCACAGGCCCACCACTCTCTGGCTGAAAAAATGTCTCCGCATTTCTGTTCTGAACTGACCCCCTCTAATTCTAAGGCTGTGTCCACGGGTCCTAGTCTCCTCGCCTAATGAAAACAATTTCCAATCATCCACCCTTTCCAAGCCATGTATTATCTTGTAATAGCGGTGAATATAACGGTTGCAGCTCGCAGTGTCGAGATCTTTGTGTTTTAACATTTCTGCAACGGACCTCTGAGTTGGAGGTGGATTTTTCCCCAGGCCTTGATATTTGACAGGAAGGCTGCAGGCTAATTCTTGGCAGCAATTTATGTCCATCTGATGGAAGTGAGTCCAGCTCCTGTCTCGAATTTAGAGTCAGCACAGCATCTGTTCAGCTTGATGTTAACACTCCAATATTGATTTTCATTCTCTGACCTTCTCAAGAGAAACAATTTCTTATGCCATGGTTCCTTCAAAAAACTTTTGTCTTGTGCTTCTTAAATAGAACCATAGGAACTGGAGGAGGTCATTCAGGCCCTTGAGCCTGTTCAACTACTCAATGAGATCATGGCTAATCTGCAGCCTAACTCTACATACCTGCCTCTGGTCCATGTCCTTGAATAGCTGATTTTTAAAGATTACATTAGATTAGAATCTCTAGTGTGGGGAAACAGGCCCCTTGGTCCAACAAGTCCACACCGACCCTCCGAAGAGTAACCCACCCAGACCCATTTCCCTCTGACTAATGTACCTAACACTATGGGCAATTTAGCATGGCCAATTCACCTGACCTTTGGACTGTGGGAGGAAACCGGAGCACCTGGAGGAAACCCATGGAGGATGTGCGAACTCCAACAGATAATTGCCCGAGGCTGGAATCGAACCTGAGTCCCTGGTGCTGTGAGGCAGCAGTTCTAACCACTGCACCACCATGCTGTCGATGTTTTGCTTCTCAAAACATTACTGCATATTTAATAATTAATAATTGATCCTCAATCCACTGCCGTTTGTGGAAAAGAGTTCCAAGCATCCACCACTCTGTGTAGAAATGGTTCCTAATCTCTCTCCTGGACAGTCTCATCCTAAATGTTAGAACTAGAAATGGACTTCCCAATCAGTGGAAATAGTTTATCTTTATCTATCCTGTCTTTTCCTGTTAACATCCTGCAAATCATCTCCCAAGCTTCTAAATTCCACTGAAAACAGTTTGCATAATCACTCCTTATAACTTAACCCTTGAAGCCCAGGCATTATTCTTACATTGCCAAGGCCAATATACCTCTCCCAAGGTGTGACACACAGATCTGCTCACAGTACTCAGAGTGTGGTCTCACAAAGGTTTTGAATAACTGCAGTACAACTTCAACATCTCCGCGAACTCATCTCCGCGTACCTCGACACGGTTCTGTCCCCTTTAGTCCAAGAACTCCCCACCTATGTTCGGGACACCACCCACGCCCTCCACCTCCTCCGGGATTTTCGCTTCCCCGGTCCCCAACGCCTTATCTTCACGATGGACATCCAGTCCCTGTACACCTCCATCCCCCATCACTCAAAGCCCTCTGCTTCTTCCTTTCCCGCCGCACCAACCAGTACCCTTCCACTGACACCCTCCTTCGACTGACTGAACTGGTCCTTACCCTGACTAACTTCTCTTTTCAATCCTCCCACTTCCTCCAAACTAAAGGAGTTGCCATGGGCACCCGCATGGGCCCCAGCTATGCCTGTCTCTTCGTAGGATATGTGGAACAGTCCATCTTCCGCAACTACACTGGCACCAACTCCCACCTTTTCCTCCGCTACATAGACGACTGTATTGGCGCTGCCTCGTGCTCCCACGAGGATGTTGAACAGTTCATCAACTTTACTAACACCTTCCATCCCAACCTCAGATTCACCTGGACTGTCTCAGACTCCTCCCTCCCCTTCCTAGACCTTTCCATTTCTATCTCGGGCGACCGAATCAACACAGACATCTACTATAAACCGACTGACTCCCACAACTACCTGGACTACACCTCCTCCCACCCTGCCCCCTGTAAAAACTCCATCCCATATTCCCAATTCCTTCGTCTCCGCCGCATCTGCTCCCAGGAGGACCAGTTCCAACACCGTACAGCCCAGATGGCCTCCTTCTTCAAGGACCACAGATTCCCCCCAGACGTGATCGACGATGCCCTCCACCGCATCTCCTCCACTTCCCGCTCCTCCGCCCTTGAGCCCCGCTCCTCCAACCACCACCAAGACAGAACCCCACTGGTTCTCACCTACCACCCCACCAATCTCCGTATACAACATATCATCCGCCGTCATTTCCGCCAACTCCAAACGGACCCCACCACCAGGGATATATTTCCCTCCCCTATCAGCGTTCCGCAAAGACCACTCCCTTCATGACTCCCTCGTCAGGTCCACACCCCCCACCAACCCAACCTCCGCTCCCGGCACCTTCCCCTGCAACCGCAGGAAATGCAAAACTTGCACCCACACCTCCTCCCTCACTTCCCTCCAAGGCCCCAAGGGATCCTTCCATATCCGCCACAAGTTCACCTGCACCTCCACACACATCATCTATTGCATCCGCTGCACCCGATGTGGCCTCCTCTATATTGGGGAGACGGGCTGCTTACTTGCGGAACGCTTCAGAGAACACCTCTGGGACGCCCGGACCAACTAACCCAACCACCCCGTGGCTCAACACTTTAACTCTCCCTCCCACTCCACCGAGGACATGCAGGTCCTTGGACTCCTCCATTGGCAGAACATAACAACACGACGGCTGGAGGAGGAGCGCCTCATCTTCCGCCTGGGAACCCTCTAACCACAAGGAATGAACTCAGATTTCTCCAGTTTCCTCATTTCCCCTCCCCCCACCTTGTCTCAGTCGGTTCCCTCAACTCAGCACCGCCCTCCTAACCTGCAATCTTCTTCCTGACCTCTCCACCCCCACCCCACTCCGGCCTATCACCCTCACCTTGACCTCCTTCCACCTATCACATCTCCATCGTCCCTCCCCCAAGTCCCTCCTCCCTACCTTTTATCTTAGCCTGCCTGGCACACTCCTCATTCCTGATGAAGGGCTCTGGCCCGAAACATCGAATTTCCTGTTCCTTGGATGCTGCCTGACCTGCTGTGCTTTAACCAGCAACACATTTTCAACTACTACAACTTCAACACCCTTGTACTCGAGATAGGAGGGCCTGTATTCTTTTTAGCTTTCTTGAGTATTTCCTGCCCTTATTCATGGCATTTTAAAGATCTACGCACCCAAACCGACAAGTCTCTGTGGATAGGCATTGTATTTATCTACATACCTTTTAGATAGTGCATGGATTTATATTTTTCCCAGTCCAAAATGGTAACCTCACACTTCCTTACACTGAACTCCATCTGCCACAATTTTACCCATTCACTTGGTCTGTCAACAGCCCTTTGTAATTGTACACCATCATCTACATAGTCTGCTATGCTGTCTAACTTGGCATCACCAGCAAATTTGGATTTATGATTTTTAATGCTATTATTCAAATAGTTAATAAATAATGCTAAAAACCAGACTAATACATTTAAGAGACAGTTGGATGGGTATATGAATAGGAAGGGTTTGGAGGGATATGGGCCGGGTGCTGACAGGTGGCACTAGATTGGGTTGGGATATCTGGTCGGCATGGGCGGGTTGGACCGAAGGGTCTGTTTCCATGCTGTACATCTCAATGACTCTAATGTGAGCAATTGAGGTCACTAAAGGCAGCCATTTTAAAATAATAGATTGCATCAATCCTGCATTTCCAGACGCTATTCTAAAATGACAGCTGTTATCACTGACACGGCTGGGCCTTCTCACCTTTGACCTCTTTGCACCATCACAGGGACCTTATAAAATGGCAGGTGGCACCTTTCCTACACACATCCAGTGTCACTGCTGCTTTTGAGGCAAATGACCAGAAAGGTCTTCCAGCCTCACCTGCCTTTGCTCAGCCGGTCAGAGGTCAGCTGCATTCCGGAAAGTTCTTGGGTGGGGTAAGACAGAATGGATTGCTCACCTGAGTTGCAGTCCATGTCTCCCAGGGTGCTGTCTCGGATAGTCACTGGGCTGTCCTAGCAATTTGCCCCCTTGAAGACTAATTGCTTTGTTGGCCTCAACTCCCTTTGTCTGTAGCTCTGGGCATTCCTGGGTTACTCTTCCAGGTTTTTCTTGATGCTCACCACTGTATTTCTGGGTCTGGTCGCTGCTTGCCATCATGAGAGAATATTGGGAGGATTTTCTAGGAGTTCCAGACACACAAGGGCTGGACACTGGGCGAATGCACAGTCTTAACATGTACTGACTACACTGCCTTCTCCCAACAACTCTCAGTTCCATGTCATATGCCAGCATCATAGCTGCCAAGAATGTCATCATAGCTCCTGATGCACAATATTGATACAATTAGCCCTTCGCTCCACACAATCTGCTGCTTTCCAAACTCCACAGTAAAGAGCGTGTTATCTTTTTCAAGTTGGCCCCATGGGGACTGTAGGACTGTAGATGCTGGAGAGTCAGAGTTGAGAAGTGTGGTAGTGGATAAGCACAGCAGGTCAGGCAACATCCAAGGAGCAGAAGAATTGACGTTTTGGGCATAAGCCCTTCGTCACAATGCTGGGGTTGGAGGGCAACTCATCGACATTATAAGCTTGAAAGCGTGTGGCCCAATGGCTCAGTGTTAGCACTGCTGCCTCACGTTGCCAGGGACCCAGGTTCAATCCCAGCCTTGGGAGACTTTGTATGGAGTTTACACATTCTCCCCGTGTCTGTGTGGGTTTCCTCTGGGTGCTACAATTCCCTCCCACAGTCCAAAGATGCTAAATTGCCAATAGTATGCAGGGATGTGGGGGTTAGGTGGGTTAGCCGCGGGGAATGCAGGGTTATAGGGGAGGGGGACGGATCTGGGTAGGATGATATTCAGAGAGTTGGTGTGGACTCAATGGGACAAATGGCCCACATCCACACAGTCAGGATTCTGTGATGGGAATGTGAGCTTTGAGAAGTCCAATGGAATTATGTATTTTGGGGCTGCAACCTCCAGCTCATATTTTGAAGACAATTTAATGTACTGCTTTTGTCATGAACACATATCTCCAAAGGACATATTTAACTTTTAAATTTCAACTATTTTTTGAAAAAGAAGAAGACACATACAACCTAAATGATGGCAGAAATAAATGTAGGGGCCACCTGGAGACAGATCCTGGAAAACGAAAGAAGTTTCAAAGGGAGAAAGTACACTACAAACTGAAGAGTAATCCTTGGGAGCTCTCTCAGACTGTAAACATAAGATAAAACAAAGCTGGCTGGACAAGAGACCAGTTTTGAGTTTACCTCCTTCCACAATAGGAAAGGGCAAGAGTTAGAGCTAGTTCAACACATGAAGATGTACAAAGTTAAAAATCATGGACACACACACAGACACTCCCAAACTCCCCAATACACCCTCTCACAGACTTGGACCCCTTAACACACACACACACACACACACACACGTTTGTGGGGAGAATTTGTATTTGCAGAGTTACATTGTACTTTGTTCAAAAACTGCATGAATCCATGTAAGACTCTGTTAACTCATTTTTTAGACTAGAATCAGTCTAAACATTATGGCACAGACAACAGAACGCAGCAGGCTAACACCAATTGTTACAGTTAACCTGAAAATGTAACTTTTAAAAAATGAGTTGTGATTTACATATGAAAGAAGTGAAACTAACATGGTCATTCTAACGGATGAGAGACTTAACAAACAATTAAGGTATTTTTCAATGTATAATTTCAGTTACATCACACTGTAAACTTTTTCTATAAATCCTGGTGTCTTACAATCTTATTCTCCACAACCACCTGGTGAAGGAGCAGCGCTCCGAAAGCTAGTGGCTTCCAAATAAACCTGTTGGACTCTAACCTGGTGTTGTGTGATTGAGTTCAACATTAGTCTGGATGTGCTAATGAGCAGACGTATACACACTTCTTGGCTTGGGTTCAAATATGAGTCAGCTTTGAAGGTCAGAGCCAAAGCACCAACTGCTCATCACCTTTCCATTGCAGGTAATGGACTCTCTTGCAACCTAAATGCTGCCAGCCAGCCACTGATGGAAGGAAGCAGAAAAAACAAATTTCAATCAACCTGCAAAACCAAATCAACTGCAATCGTTACAGTTTGCTTTTTACAAATGATCCATTTTTCTTTCTCTCTTCTCATTTTTAATAAGCATTTGCATTATTTCTCGAATTTAGTAATTAATAAAACTTTCCCTTTTGTTAACTCAGTCTCCTTTTACCTCATCCTTTGTAAATTAACCTTACTGAGACAAACCAAGGGGCAGCTGTATAAAGGAGGGGATGGTGCCAGTAAACCCTTCCCCCCCCTCACATAGGACGTTACTGATTTCAGGTATCCAGTCCGGGGCTATAACAACTCGCTCAGGGTCCAGTCAGAACAGTCCTTCATGTCCACAGCACACTGCAAAACAATTCACTTGTAATGAATTGGAGATGCCTCACCTGATAAAGGAGCGACGCTCTGAAAGCTAGTGTTTCCAAATAAACCTGTTGGACTATAACCTGGTGTTGCGTGATTTTTAACTCAATAAAGTAATTCGATATCACGCAAGTCAACAGAGGCAAGTTAGACAAATGACGGGCACATTCTGCTCTCCTAATCACACCTTGGGACCTCTCATATTCAACTAGACAGAAGGGCTATGCATAATACGTCTGCCACTGGCATCACCTAGCTCGTACTGCACTTAGGTTAGACTCTCAAATCCTGGCATGAGGCTTAAAAGGCAACCATCTGAACCATCAGACAGAGCACTATTAAAGTGAGGCTGATTATAGTGGCTTTTAAAGTTTGCTCAGTAACATTGGTCAACATTAAGAGGAAAGGTTAAAAATCTCTTGCTTTAAAAGCATTGATATCAAATGCATAATTTCCCACTTTGTCCACACACTGAGCATCAAGTACAACCACATCTGCCACAGGTTAGCTCTCTGATAATGGTACAACAAAGGCAGCCATTATCTGAGCACTTAGCCCCAGCCCAGCAGAGTGCCCTCTGCCAATGCAATCTGACATTCTTGACTCCCATATTAAGTCAGGCTGGAAATTTGCATTGAACTCTTTCAGATGCAAGTACGGCCCACTGAAACCGGATCAACAAGGAGTCAAACACATTTCATTTCAAATCGTTACAAACAGCAAGGAAAGCAGCTACAACTCGAATGTAAAATACAACATTAAAGGACATACCAGTTGCTAGGATTAATATCTGAAACAAAAGACCACACATTCCACAACGCAGCCCTCGGCCGGTACTGCACACATGCCACAACGCAGCCCTCGGCTAGCACGGCACATTCTTCAATGCAGCGCTCAGCTAGTACTGTACCTTGGTTATACTCTCAAATCTTGGTGTGAGGTTGAACGAGCAACTCTGAACCACAGGAGACAGCACTGTTGACATCAGGCTGATGTTACTGGGTTTTTAAATTTGCTTGGTAATACATTTTCAAAATTCATTCAAAGGACGTGGATGTCACTAGCAAGGCCAGTATTTATTGCCCAGCCTAACTGGTCAGAGGGTAAGTGAGAGTTAACCACTTAACTGCACATCTGAAGTCATATGTAGGTCTGATTAGGTAAGAATGACAGATTTTCTCCCCTAAAGGGCTTTTCTGACAATCAACAATGATCGTGAAGCCATCAGTAGTTTCTTAATCCCACACATTTTTTTTGTTGAATTCAAATTCCACCATCTGCCTTGGCAGAATTCCAACCTGAGTCCTCAGAACCTTAGTTGAGTTTTTGGATTAACAGTGTAGTGAGAGTATCACTAGGCCATTGTCTCCTCATTATTGGTCAATATTAGATGTGAACACAATCACCAGCATGGGCAGCCCAATTGGATTCAGGGTGGGGTCCTGCATATTGGTCACATGTCACTAAAGTACTGCTTTTTTAAATCAGATTATCTATCAGAACAGAAACGTTATTATGAATACACAGTGATGCCATGAACATCACTGAAACCAATTTGTCCAGACTTGCAGAATGGATATCTCAGCATCCAGAAAATGTATCTTCCCAGCTTGTTGTTATTGCCATTAAGTTGTAAGCATCAAATAAAATAGCGAAAGGAGAAGTACACAATGGTTCCCACTACTCTACCCTACATTTAATGACAATTTCAGAAAATTACACCAAGGTCTGCCTGGCTTTTTTCAGACAACCAGAAACTCACTGGAAGACTCTCAGAACCAGAGTTGCTCCCATAGTAGGCTGCAGCTGGACAGAAACCTCACCACAGGCAGCAGCAGCAGCTCCCAATACACACAGCAGCCTGTCAGTCACAAAGCTGGATGTTAAATACAGCATCAGTGCAAACCCCCCTGCTAGCTTACTATCCAACACACTGACTGACTGACTGACAGAGCAAATACATCAAAAGTATTCCCCTGCTTCCCACCTTCAGCTACATCCAGTGCATGTGACCACCTGCTCCATTTCCATTAGTCAGACAATTTGGGAGGTTGCATCAAAATGCAAATGAAACATAGCTCCAACCAGAATGCAAACTATAACCTGAAACATTTCTTTCTTGGGCGGGGCACGCTATTAAAAGTTATTAAATAACCATGACCTTTGAACTGGAGGTCAAATGTGCAAGTCATAATAGTCCCTCCCAGAGGTGACTGTGAGTATTGCTGGTTCTCTGTTCAGTAAATGCACTGTATAGAATCATATATATTCATCACATCAGCAGATTTTCTTTAAGTGAGAGCTTCCTTTCCTGCAGATCACATTATTCCAGTGCAATTTGCAAAGATAAGTGGGAAAATGGAGGACTGGGAAGCTTTTAAAGAACAACTGAGGATTATTAAGAAGGAAGTACGCAGAGAAGAAATGAGGTACAAAGGGAAACTGGACAAAAATATAAAGGAGGACAGTAAAAGCTTTTTTTAGGTATGTGAAAGGCAAAAAAATGGTAAAGACTAAAATTGGGCCCTTGAAGACAGAAATAGGGGAATATATTACAGGGAACAAAGAAATGGCAGAAGAATTGAATTGGTACTTCAGATCTGTGTTCACTGGGGAAGACACAAGCAATCTCCCTGAGGTAACAGTGGCTGAAGGACATGAACTTAAGGGAATTTATATTTGCCAGGAATTGGTGTTGGAGAGACTGTTAGGTCTGAAGGCTGATAAGTCCCTGGGGCATGATGGTCTACATCCCAGGGTACTGAAGGTGGTGGTTCGAGAAATCGTGGATGTGTTGGTGATTATTTTCCAAAGTTCGATAGATTCAGGATCAGTTCCTGTGGAATGGAGGATGGCTAATGTTGTACCACTTTTTAAGAAAGGTGGAAGAGAGAAAGCAGGAAATTATAGACCAGTTAGTCTGACCTCAGTGGTGGGAAAGATGCTAGAGTCTATTATAAAGGATGAAATTATGAAACATCTGGATAGCAGTAACAGGATAGGTCAGAGTCAGCATGGATTTATGAAGGGGAAATCATGCTTGACTAATCTTCTGGAATTTTTTGAGGATGTAATTCTGAAGATGGATGAGGGAGATCCAATAGATGTAGTGTACCTGGACTTTCAGAAAGCTTTTGATAAAGTCCCACATAGGAGGTTAGTGAGCAAAATTAGGGTGCATGGTATTGGGGACAAAATACTAACTTGGATTGAAAGTTGGTTGGCTGACAGGAAATGAAGAGTAGTGATAAACGGCTCCATTTCAGAATGGTAGGCAGTGACCAGTGGGGTACCACAGGGATCAGTGCTGGGACTGCAGCTTTTTACAATATATATTAATGATATAGAAGATGGTATTAGTAATAACATTAGCAAATTTGCTGATGATACTAAGCTGGGTGGCAGGGTGAAATGTGAGGAGGATGTTAGGAGATTACAGGGTGACCTGGACAAGTTAGGTGAGTGGTCAGATGCATGGCAGATGCAGTTAATGTGGATAAATGTATGGTTATCCACTTTGGTGGCAAGAACAGGAAGGCAGATTACTACCTAAATGGAATCAATTTAGGTAAAGGGGCAGTACAAAGAGATCTGGGTGTTCTTGTACACCAGTCAATGAAGGTAGGAATGCAGGTACAGCAGGTAGTCAAGAAGGCTAATAGCATGCTGGCCTTCATAACAAGAAGGATTGAGTATAGAAGCAAAGAGGTTCTTCTGCAGCTGTACAGGGCCCTGGTGAGACCACACCTGGAGTATTGTGTGCAGTTCTGGTCTCCAAATTTGAGGAAAGACATTCTGGGTATTGTGGGAGTGCAGGTTCACGAGGTCAATTCCTGGAATGGCGGGATTACCTTACACTGCAAGACTGGAGCGACTGGGCTTGTATACCCTTGAGTTTAGAAGACTGAGAGGAGATCTGATTGAGACATATAAGATTATTAAAGGATTGGAAACTCTGGAGGCAGGAAACATGTTTCCGTTGATGGGCGAGTGCCGAACCAAAGGACACAGCTTAAAAATACGGGGTAGACCATTTAGGACAGAGATGAGGAGAAACTTCTTCACCCAGAGAGTGGTGGCTGTGTGGAATGCTCTGCCCCAGAGGGCAGTGGAGGCCCAGTCTCTGGATTCATTTAAGAAAGAGTTGGATAGACCTCTCAAGGTTAGTGGAATCAAGGGTTATGGAGATAAGACGGGAACAGGATACTGATTAAGGCTGAACAGCCATGATTATATTGAATGGTGTTGCAGGCTCGAAGGGCAGAATGGCCTACTCCTGCACCTATTGTCTATTGTCTAATCTCCTGCCTTTTCCCTAACCCTGAGCATTATTTTTTAAAAATAAAAACATCCAATATGCCTCCATTGAATTATCTCCCCCTCACTTACTGGCAGTACAATCCATACCATAAACAGTTAGACTCATAGAGATGTACAGTAGAGAAACAGACCCTTCAGTCCAACTCATCCATGCTGACCAGATATCCTAAATTAATCAAGTCCCATTTGCCAGTACTTAGCCCATATCCCTCCAAACCCTTTCAATTCATGTACCTATCCAGATACCTTTTCAATGTTGTAATTGTACCAGCCTGTTCGAAGAGGGGTTTCCTCATCTTGCATTTGCTTCTTCAGCAAAATAATTGAAATCTGTGTTCTCTGGTTAGCAATTCTCTATCCCCTCTCAGATTTTGAAACTTCCCATCAAATCTCCTCTTAGTCTTCAGCAGGTCCTCTCCCTTCCAGCGAGAGCTACTCATACAATCATTGTCACAATGTTGCTGTCAGTCAGTGGTGCTAACACATTTACAGCTGGAATAAATCCGAGTGAAAATGAAGCATAACTCAGCAAAGGGTGAGAAATAAATGGAGAATGAATCACATGCTTATTTCACAGTCTGGCCCCACAGACTCACCATTTGCTCTGATGACGTCAACAATGCTCACTACCCAAACAAGCAAAAAGGAATGGACAAAGATGAACAAAATATTAAGGTTTAAGTTCACACCCTCCACACAATTTGATCTCTGTTTTCCCATGAACTTTAGGCTGAAGAACAGGACGATGACCAAACTGGAAATTAATGTCTGTTCAATACTGGGTTGGATGGAGCTGGCAGTGTGTGTTGTAATCTCACAATGTTCCACAAGCCATTTACCTCAGCTTTTAAGACATTTTATGCTATTGGCTGTGGTCAAACAAAATAAAAGATCAGTCAAAATTTTGTGCAGACCCAATATGGGTGTTGGAGCACAGAATGAATATCGGATTTGAAGATTTGTATCCAGTGCTGCAGCTGAACTTTGATGAGCTACGCTGGGGATGGAGGTGAGGTTTGATGATTTGTATTGGAGTGGAGATGGGGTTTGATGATTTGTATTAGGGATATAAGTGGGTTTGAAGGGTGGATATTAGGGGTTCAGATAGAGTTTGATGGCCTCTATTAGGAGTACAAGTAGAGTTTCCTGGTCTGTCTTGAGGTAAGTTTTGATGATCTGTATTGGAGTTATAGATCTGGTTTGATGGTCTGTACGGGGGTTATATAGATGGATTTTGAAGACGTGCATTGAGGATGTTGAGGTGGTTTGATGATTTGTGATGAGGTTACAATTGGAGTTTGATGGTCTGTATTGGGGATACAGATAGAGTATCTGCTTTGGGCATATTGATGGGATTTTATTTTCTGTATTTGGGGTGTAAATGGGGTTTGGGAGTCTGTATTGCCAATCTCTTGCTTTCTCCCTAACCCTGCATATATTCTCAAATGGTACAAATAGGGTTTGAAGATCTGTTTGATTTTTGAAAAATTTTTAAAATGTTTGTCATTTTGCATATCACTACTTAGAGTTTCTTAGTAGCATTTTAACTAACCACACTTACAAAATGGACACCAAGTTATAATCCCAGAGTTGTTGCCCACTTACATTACTGGCAACTTATTCTCAAGCTAAGAAAGTGCAGATTAACCCGCAAAGATTGCTACATCATCTCTAGTACAATATCGTGACATTGAATTTCATACCAAAGTCCTTTGTACAGTACCACTGGGTGATTGGACTTTGGGTCTAGTTTAGGCTTGCTAGCACTGACTTGATATTTTCATCATATGAGATCCTCCTGCCAAATGCCCAGTCTCATCAATCCCTGGCACTAGCCACCCACTCGATGAAAGTGAGTACTGCAGATGCTGGAGATCAGAGTCAAGATTAGAGTGGTGCTGGAAAAGCACAGCAGGTCAGGCAGCATCTGAGGAGCAGGAAAATCAACATTTTGAGCAAAAGCCATTCATCAGGAATGGGGAAGTGGCAAGTGGACAGTTTTTGGCTAACTACCTGGTCTTCCACACCCCTGGCATTGATCACCTATCTCACTCAATGCCAATTTCAATGCCAACAGGGTTTTCACTATTTCATAGTTATTCTTAACAGTCAACCAAACAATTATCTTGTTCTCATCTTCATAACATAATATGGAATCAGAGCATTAGAGTTTTTTTTAACGTCTCTATAATTGTTCTGCTAGTTTGCTTTCAGTGATGTCAAGAGATTAATCTTCAGGGTTCTTAAAAGTTGCCAGGGCTAGTCCAGGCTCAGTATCTGTCAGGATAGAAAGTAACTTGAAAGGGCTTAGAAAGATTTACAAGAATGTTGCCAGGGTTGGAGGATTTGAGCTACAGGGAGAGGCTGGACAGGCTGGGGCTGTTTTCCCTGGAGCGTCGGAGGCTGAGGGGTGACCTTATAAAGGTGTATAAAATCATGAGAGGCATGGATAGGGTAAATACACAAAGTCTTTTCCCTGGGGTGGGTGAGTCCAGAACTATAGGACACAGGTTTAAGGTGAGAGTGGAAAAATTTAAAAAGGACCTAAGGGGTAACTTTTTCACACAGAGGGTGGTGTGCGTTTGGAATGAGTTGCCAGAAGAAGTGGTGGAGGCTGGTACAATTGCAACATTTAAAAAGCATCTGGCTGGGTATATGAATAGGAAAGGCTTAGAGGGATATGAGCCAGGTGCTGGCAAACAGGATTAGATTAGGTGAGAATATCTGGTCGGCATGGACGAGTTTGACTAAAGGATCTGTCTCTGTCTTGTATATCTCAATGCAATGTGCTCAATGGAGACCATACAGTGCATGACAAATTGAAAAAGCAAAATATATTTTCCAGTCTCTCATTGTCTCTCAATTATGAATGGTTGGTGCATGTGGAATTGTGCTCCAGTGACAAGCTGTGTTATAAATAGGGCAAGTTAGGCCGAGTTGGAGCAGAGGGTCTGTTTCCATGCTGTAGATCTCTTTGACTTTATGACTGTAGTACCTGCAATGAGTTTAGGTTTCAGGCTGTAGTTAACAATTCTTGATCAAACGTACTTTATAAGTTAGCTGCTACTAATGGCAATGATGCTGTTTTAAACTGAAAATAAAAAGCCACAGTGGAAATGTCTCTGAGATTCAAACCCTAACTGCACATTGCCACATCTCCTGGACTGAGTCATCAGTCCTTCAGCTGGCAATGTGAAGACTGGGATATTATTGATGTTTTCTTCCTCATGTCACCAACCTCCATGTCTTTGCACTGAGCTCTGTGTTTACCACAGAAACCCATTAAGCATGGGAAGGTCACTGCTAAAAGCTTTTTCACAAAGTGTGGGGAGTTTTGATTACTCGCTGAGTACTTTGGAATAAGATTAACGAAAGCACATTAGTGCACTGAGAGTGTTGCAGCCAGTTGTGATTCTGCTTAAAAGTGAGAATCCCAGCACATGAACAAATGTTAGTTTTGACACATGAGGAGCTACAATGATCTGCTGTGAGGAGAGGTATCACATTGCACAACAGTGCTGAGTAAAAGAAACACAACTGATCTGATAGTACTCCCTACTAGTTTGTGTGCCTCATGGTTTGTGGCTCAGGATTTGATTCAGCTCATTGGAGTGATGTCTATCCTTATCTCTGTGGTAGTCTGCAGCTTGTAATAATTTCCCCTTACCTTGAGTAACTGCTGTCTGATTCTAATCGATTCTCCAAACTATTGTATTTACATTGATGTACACAGAATTGCTTCCGATAAGTGCACTGTACATTAATACAGAGTACTGCATCATATCTTCACAGTTGCTTGCACATGAATGCAGATCATTGGAATCTCAAGATAGACATCGCCATTTTCTTATCATATTCATTCCTATTATACCACATCTGCCCTTAGTTTCTCTCAATTTTTAATCCCCATCACTTAACTATTTACTTTCTCACCATCTGTCCTACACCCATGTTAAGATTTGAACTTCACAAGTGGAATCTCCGTGGTGATTTTCCAGTTTGTTGTGAACTTATTTCAGGTGGCACAATGGCTCAGTGGTTAGCACTGCTGCCTCACAGCGCCAGGGACCTGGACTTGATTCCAACCTTGCACATTCTCCCCGTTTCTGTGCTGGTTTCCTCCCACAATCTAAAGGTGTGCAGTTCAGGGTGAATTGGCCATACTAAATTGCCCACAGTGTTCAGGGATGCGTAGGTTAGGTGCATTAGTCTAGGTTAAATATAAGGTAGGTGAATGGCTGTGGGTGGGCTCTCTTTGGAAGGTTGGTGTGGACTTGTTGGGCCTTTGATCGAGGATAATGATCTTCAACAATTTATCATGATGTGAAGTTCTTTTCTCATCATCTGAACGCTCATGAGAGTTGCTCTTGTTTATTCTTCCTGCTCTGAGTAGTTAAATGCTTTTCAGTTTTTCTGAATTTTCCCATTAGAATTCAAACAATATTACAATGTGGCTGATCTGCCTGTTCGAGTTAACTTTGCTTTCTGGATCTCTCCATACTGACAGACCTGCTCCCAAAGCTAATAAAATCTTCATTCTTTGTGTGGAATTGTGCCATTTCTTCTGTATTCTGTTTTGATTGTTCTACACTATTTTTGAGGTGTGATAGGTCATCCAAGGTTTAGTTGCAGCTTTTGTAACTTTTGCTCATAAACAATTCTGCCAAAAAACTGTAAGTTGCTCAGGGCTGTTGCACTGTGAAATTGAATCTCGATCATTGTTCCTACTCATCAGCACCTTCAGGTTCTCACCTCTCTTTCAGCCTCATCATTGAAGTTTCAGAAATGACAGCCAGACTACTAAGACCCCTCGGAATCCTAGTAGCACACAAACCCACCAACACTCTCAAACAAAAACTAACAAACTTAAAAGACCCAGTACAACCCATGGACAAAACCAACGTCATCTACAAAATTCCATGCAAGGACTGCCACAAACACTACGTAGGACAAACAGGAAGAAAGTTAGCCACCAGGATACACGAACACCAGCTAGCCACAAAAAGACACGACCCTCTCTCCCTCGTAGCCCTACACACGGATGAAAAAACCCACCATTTCGACTGGGGCAACACATCTATCCTGGGACAGGCTAAGCAAAGACATGCCAGAGAATTCCTAGAGGCCTGGCACTCCCACCACAACACCATAAACAAACACATAGATCTAGATACCATCTATCAACCCCTCAGAAAACGAACAGGAAATGACATCATCACAAACCCCAGGAACCCCATCCAGGAAAAAGATATAAATAGAAAGCAGGAGACAACTGATTCACTTCACTTGGAGGTCGCCACTGATGATGTTACCTAGCCAGGTAATGAAACGTCTGGATATCAAACCTACAGCTCAGCGAGCAAACCTACACCTTCATCATTGACCCATGGATAAAGGGGAGAACTAGTGATGCGATTTTTTTTGTGAATGTCACGATGTATTCATTCATAAAATGCGGACAACAGGCAGGTGTGGAATGGATTTTGTTCACCATCTCAGCTATTATACTGTGATGTCTGGTAACTTCTAACTTCCTAGAGTAGTAATCCACCGTGATTAAATTTGCTTTCCCTCAAATATCAAAGAAGTCTCATCCTAACCTTTACCATGGACAAGTCTGGAACATCACAAGATAATAATGGCTCCATTGATGTCTAGCTATTGATTGCATTACTATGGCAAAGTGACATGAAATCTTCAATTTTCTTTTGAAATTGCAGGCTACCATTACAAATTGGCATGAGCCTACACTCAGTTATTCCCAAGTGACCTCCAGGATTCTATAAAGAATTTCTGCCCACATAGTTTTCAGGCTTAATGACCTGTGATTAAAGAAGAGAAAATCCTTTACAATGGTCAAATAGCTCCTTTGTTCACGGTAATTCCGAAAGACCTGATCATTCAACGTGTCAAAACTAATATGTTTTTGTGTGCTGAGGTTCTCACTTTTACTTCTTACACTTCCTGATTTGGATACATTCGACATTTGACTTTTGTGCTGCTGATTTATTACAACTTCTTCTCAGAAGCCGGTAAAGAATCTGTTCAAAACTGATGAAATGTTTATACTTTGAAATATGAGGCAAATCTTCCGCTGCGACTTGAGTCAGTTTTTTGTTACGAAGGTGCTTCATATTCAATATTTCTTGGAGAACTTAAGCTTTGAAAGATCATGGAAAATGGATTTATTTCAAGTTTTATGGGAATACCGAGTGTTTCTTTAAAAGAGGCCGTTGAACGCTCTGGGGACAAAGTAGTCTGGCTTCCTTCCAGCCTTCTCCAAAGCCTGTTGCGAACATTTCTGTTGGACATCACCATGGGCAACCTGGAATGATAAACTAATTTCTCTTTTATTCCGAAATTCTCAATTGGTTTGATGTCCCATTGTCTTTCCGCAGAACATTTACTTTTTTCTGGAAAACGCATGCATTTCGACTCAAAAAGACATTCCTTCAATTTTTGTTCGACTTAGCTTCCATTTTGAAGTGACTGGATTATACAAAGAGGGAAATCTCACGAAAACTGTTCGAGGGCTTTGTCAAGGATATAGCTGGAAGACCCTGTAAAATAGTTTTAGTCCCCTTTTCTAAAGAAAGACATACCAACATTGAAGGCAGTCCAGAGAAAGTTCACTTCGTTGGTCCAGGGTATTAGATTAAATTACTTACAGTGTGGAAACAGGCCCTTCGGCCCAACAAGTCCACACCGACCCGCTGAAGCGCAACCCACCCATACCCCTACATTTACCCCTTACATTAACACTACGGGCAATTTAACATGGCCAATTCACCTAACCTGCACATTTTTGGACTGTGGGAGGAAACCGGAACACCCAGAGGAAACCCACGCAGACACTGGGAGAATGTGCAAACTCCACACAGACAATCGCCGGAGGCAGGAACTGAACCCGGGTCTCTGGTGCTGTGAGGCAGCAGTGTTAACCACCGTGCCACCGTACGTAGGAACTGTCTTATGAGGAAAGGTTGAATATGTTGGGCCTATAGTCGCTGTAATCTCGTAGAATGAGAGGTGACCTTATTGAAACCTATATGGTCTTTAGGCGGTTTAGTAGGTTAGATATGGAGATGCTGTTTCCTCTTGTGGGAGAGTCAAGGACCAGATGGTAGAACCTCAGAGTATGGGGTCACCCAGTTAGGACAGAGATGAGGAGGAATCATAGAGATGTACAGCACGGAAACAGACCCTTCGGTCCAACCCGTCCATGCCGACCAGATATCCCAACCCAATCTAGTCCCACCTGCCAGCACCTGGTCCATATCCCTCCAAACCCTTCCTATTCATATACCCATCCAGATGCCGTTTAAATGTTGTAATTGTACTAGTATCCACCATTTCCTCTGGCAGCTCATTCCATACATATACCACTCTCTGTGTGAAAAGCTGTCCCTTAGGTCTCTTTTATATCTTTCCCCTCTCACCCTAAACCCATGCCCTCCAGTTCTGGATTCCCCGACCCCGGGGAAAAGACTTTGCCTATTTATCCTATCCATGCCCCTCATAATTTTTTAAACCTCTATAAGGTCACCTCTCAGTCTCCGACGCTCCAGGGAAAACAGCCCCAGCCTGTTCAGCCTCTCCCTGTAGCTCAGATCCTCCAACCCTGGCAACATCCTTGTAAATCTTTTCTGAATCCTTTCAAGTTTCACAACACCTTTCCGATAGGAAGGAGACCAGAATTGCACGGAATATTCCAACAGTGGGCTAACCAATGTCCAGTACAGCCGCAACATGACCTCCCAACTCCTGTACTCAATACTCTGACCAAGAAAGGAAAGCATACCAAACGCCTTCTTCACTATCCTATCTACCTGCGACTCCACTTTCAAGGAGCTATGAACCTGTACTCTGGTTCATATGGTCTTTAGGCGGTTTAGAATAGTGAATCTGTGGAATTCTTTACCACTGAGGGCTGTCGAGGCTGTGTTGTTAAGTACTTGCAAGGCTGAGATAGATTTTTAATCAGTAAGGGAATCCGGAGTTATGGGGAAAAAGGCAGAATTGTAGAGTTGAGGATTACTAGATCATCCATGATCTCACTGAATGGGGGAGCAGACTCAAGCAGCTGAATGACCTACTTCTGCTCCTAAATCTTATGGTCTTAGAAAAATGGCAGCTATTTGGAAGAAAATAAGCCCCTCAAACAATATGATGATGACAAATAATCTGTTTTATGTGAATTTTCTTATATAGACTAGGTCAGCAGGGAGAACTAGTCTTGATTTGGACTGGGGTGTACAACGTTACAAATCACACAACAGCAGGTCATGGTCCAACCGGTATAATTGGAAGCACTAGCTTTCGGCGCGCTGCTCCTTGGGCTTTTTGAGAACTAATCTATTTTCGTTGCATCATAGAATCTCTACAGTACAGGAACAGGCCATTCAGCCCATCAAATCCACATCAACCATCCAAAGAGCATTCCACCTAGACCCCGCCACCCCCCCCCCCCCCCCCCCCCCAACCCTACTCCCTGCATTTCCCATGGCCAATCCACCTAACCTTTGAACTCCAATGCTCCACATTGCATCTGGCGCCTTGTTTTAGCATATTATCTTAAAATTACACTTACGGCAGTATAGCCCACCTTCAGTACTCCACTGTTGACTGTGAATTTTGCGCTCATGACCTGGGCTTGAACTTCCTGAACCCACAGTCTTTCAACTCAGAAATAAGAATGCTCCCAATGGAGTTCAACTTTTAAAGAGAATGATGGATGAACAGGGGAGTGGGACTAAGTACATTTTTTTTCTGAGGGTTGGCGTAGATGTATTGGGTTGAAGGACTCATTGTATGCAATAAAATTGTGTTACTCCCTGGAATCAACAATTGAGATGTTTTTCAGACAAAGTGTAGTGTTGATTGAACCTCAGATGGTCTTTACAAAGAAGGCAGTTTAAAAAGTTGGATACGTTCATTCAGAGACATATATAATACACGCTCATATATATTTATATAGCTGGCAGCTCTCCAGTTACAAACTGCACATTGAAGTGATTTGGCAGCGCAATGCCTGGTACCATTAACAACTTCCCTTCAATTGCTTATTCAATCAGCCATGGAAATAGAGCACTTTGAACTCCAGCGAACGCAAGCTTTTGATCTTACAGTTGGAAGTTAATAATGTCAGCTTTTGAATAAAATATAGAACATTTATAATTGAATAGTGTTTGCAATACTCAGTACATCATTGTCATGATTGTTGCAACACTGAAATCTTGTCCGTAGTACACTTGAAGTTTGGTAGTTATACTTCTAGTCACACTCAATCCGTTTTCTGAACGAGCTTATTTCTCTAGCTCTTTTAAAAAGGAAGTGAATGCAATGTGAGCCTCCTTATCTGGGATCTAGCTGATTCTGTAAGTTATTACCTTCTCTAAGAAACCTTCTTTATCCTCCAGGGAATGAGATTGAGCACTTGCTGCTAATGTCAATCCATAGAGATTACACACTTCTAAGGAATAATAACCACTTGTTGTCCCTGTGCTTATTGGTCCCTGCCAGAGATTTTGAGCTGCTGTTCTTTCAGTTCAAAGGATGCGAAGCGCAAGGAGGCAGAGGTCGGGAATGAAATCGTGATTTGAGAGAAATGAAAGAGCAATTGCAACACAAAGTGGGGACTTGGATTTGACCCTAGAAAGCCTGTTCTCTCGGCCGGCCCAGGCATCTGTTACCTTCATCTTGATTAAACTGAAGAATATGACAGCCAACACGAGGAACAGACTGAACATTAAAATTTGGTCGTGTTTTTCCAATAAATTAAAGGACATAAGAATGAGGTAGAGAAGGAAGGAACAGAATGGTGCTTCCACTTCCATGACTTTATAATATCTCAAAGTGTTTTTAACCCACAATGAAGACCTTTTCTGGCGCAGCATTTATTGTATTGTCCTGAGACAGCAGCTGATCTGCAGAGATAAAGAACAATGTTGGTTGAAAGGTAAATATTAATTTACTTTCTCCTGAGAGGATACACCAAGTTTCACTTTCAGATTTTACTGAAAGGTGATTCCTCAGACAAGCGCTTCACTCTGCACTGGAGGGTCAAGCGAATTTATATGCAACGTATCTGCTTTGGTTTGGTCTGATGAATTTCTGAGTCAATATGTGTATGACCACTGGCTAATACTTCAATACATTCAGCCACAGAGAGGCTCTCTCCTAGTTCCACAGGCACCTATCAGTCTTCAGCACACACAGATGGCTGCTCTACATGTGAATCATAGGCAGCGAGTTTAGTCTATACCATTGAACTGTGAGCATTATGATAACCAAGATAGTTATCGTTCAACTTGCATATTCACATTTCCAACAAAGACCGCTAGACAGGGGACAAAACACTTAGTCTGTTTTCTTTATAGCAGTTCTGAGATGAACTTTGCTGTCAGTGCTGTTGGTCTGTCTGGTATTAGTCCCAACTGCAGTACTGGAACATCAGACTAGATTTCTGTGTTCATCCCTTTGCACTGGGATTTGATTCTGCAACCTTTGAATTCAAAAGCCAGCGTGTTCATAACTGAGCCAAGGTCTTCACATTACTTTCTCCGAATGTGATTGGAGAAGAGCTTTATTTGCCTCCATGTTAACCTCGTGTACATTTTTCCCATTTCCATTGATCTGCAACCCTAGTTGGATTTACCTGCAAGCCCATTCAACTCTCACGTGGGGAGTGAGGCTGGAGTGATGGTTCTTTTAGAGTAATGTGTGAATGTCCCTGGGATTCACGTTAAGATCCACAGTGGGCGCACCATAGCAGAAGGCAGCTCTTTAGGACATGTGCACTCTTTGGTGGAAGCTAAACTCAGGTGGAAGAGGGCAGCATATAAACAGCCAGTGTGAGTATAGGCCAAGCTGAATGACATGACTGTAATGCTCTAGCTGTTGGACTTCAAACAGTTTCTGAGCTCACATTTTATATTTCCTATTGACTCCACAGGACACTGAATGAAAGTCATTGTAATCCCACAGGAGCATAGGCTGCTCTCTCATTAGGAAGGAGAGACAAGTGGAGTTTAACCTCAGGGTCTCCACAACTCTTGAGAGGGATACAGTTGAGAAGGTGTTTATGACCGCAGTCACTACAGGAATTGAACTTGTGCTGCTGGTGTCACTGTCTGTCACAGCTCAACCACCCAGCCACTGAGCTAACCTTTTTGCAAAGTAACATAGTTAACCCAGACTTTCAGAAAGTCCAGATGGACAGAATTTACTGGGTTTCAGTAATTCACCATCCGGATGACTTCCTCAAAAACACTGTCAGTTTGTTAAGCTGAGCTTTTTTTCCCCAGAAGTCATAATTTGACCACAATCCCTTCCAAAATACTGGATATTAGGCTGATGGGCCTGTAGTTCTCTGGCTATGATTGGTCACTTTTGAAATAGAAAGGGACTACATACGTTCACTTCCTGTTGGAGGGAACTGTCCCTGACTCTAGTTAGCTATTGGAGATATGGACAAACATCTATCTGTCCAGCTCTTTAATCACTCTTAGATGGCCATGACCCAAGACTGAAGACCTAGCAATCTTGAGCGTTCATAATCCATCCAAAATGACATTACCATCAATTTTAATATTATTGACCCTACCCAGCATAAAGCAGGACTTATCTGGAATGCAACACCTTTTACAAGATAGTGGATTGATGCAAAATATACACTTGCATAAAAGCATCGGGAGTAGGTGCAGGTGGAAATCATTCAACTTCATGATTCAATTAGATCTTGGTTGGTCTTGTGTCATTTTCCCACACTATCCCCTCATTCCATGATTTCTTTAATATCTAGAAATCTATTCATATTTATCTTGAATGTACTCAGACTGAGACACCCCTGCATCCCTGTGGGAGGGAATTCCATAGATTTGCCATTCTCTGAATGAAGAAATTCCTCTTCATCTCATTTAGTAACTCTGTCATTAACTATGAATCGGTTTGAATATTCAAATAATGGCCTTGTTAGGTTCTTAATGAACTCCTGATGTTTGACTTGGCTGAAAAGCTTTTTCTGCACCTTAAACAATTATGCACCATTATCTTTTCTAGACTTTCCTCTGTTGTTATGGCTATTTCTGCCTCAGTTATGTGAGGCGACTCCTCCCTGTTCTTCTGTGAGCTAAGTGCCTTAAGTGTTCTATAGTGACTGATGTTGCTTCTGTACACTTCTCGAGTAAAAAGTGAGGTCTGCAGATGCTGGAGATCAGAGCTGAAAATTTAACCAGCAACACATTTTCAGCTCTGTACACTTCTCATCAACATAGTGGCTTTGTTGTATTGCATGGCCTTCAATCATTGGACCAGACATAGATCCATCCTGTTTAAGAATGGTCATAAACAGCATTCACAAATTCACAACTGTTGCTTGCCTATCTAGTTGGATTTTGAAGATATTTTTTGCCAGAGGTTCATCAGTTCTGTTATCCCTCTTAAAATCTTGGACACACTTTAGATTGACAGCAGCCTTGGAATGACCAATATGATTAAGACTAATTATTACCGTGCCGAAATTCCACCAAATGTACAGTGACTATTGCACTAAAGTCACTGGTCACATTTTCCAACCTTATCTTTTAGGCAAATTCCTCAACCCTGGAACCATTCTGGCAAATCTCCTCTGTACCCTCTCAAGGACTTCCACATCCTTGATTCGGACTTCCAAGGTTTTGCTCAGCCAATTTGACTCTCGTCGTGGGAGCTGCAGGAACCATTCTCCTTGGCTGGTGTGTTGCCAGGAAGATTGAGCAGAGACAACACAGGAGCAGGATTGCCTGAAGAAGGAAGCAGTGGGCTCACACCATACACTCAGTGAGGCACTCTGTGTGTGTAGAGAAAGTGAGGACTGCAGAAGCTGGAGATCAGAGCTGAAAATGTGTTGCTGGAAAAGCGCAGCAGGTCAGGCAGCATCCAAGGAGCAGGAGAGTCGACGTTTCGGGCATGAGCCCTTCTTCAGGATCCTGAAGAAGGGCTCATACCCGAAACATTGATTCGCCTGCTCCTTGGATGCTGCCTGACCTGCTGCGCTTTTCCAGCAATGTGTGTGTGTGTGTGTGTGAATGCATGTACGTGTGCGTGTATGGCATGTATGCATGTGTCTTGTGTATTTGCATGTATTTGTGTGTGTGCATGTCTGGATAGATCCATGTACATGCATGCATTTGTGTGGCATATGCATGTATGATCATGTGTGTATGGATGTTTGTGCATGTGTATGCATGAATGTGCATGTATGCATGCATGTGCATATGTCTGTAGCATGTGTGCACCTGGGCTTGTGTGTGTGTGTGTGTGTATGTGTGTGTGTGTGTACATGCATATATCTATGCGTGCATGCTTATATATTGTGTGCACGTGATTGCATATGTATGTGTGTGTGTGAGAGAGAGTGAGAGACATGCTCAGTGAAATCTGCAAACTCCTGCAGTTAGACTGGTTCATGTCTGGTCCTAGTGGCTGCTCCAAAAAGTGATCATAGTCATTACCTTCTTCTCTGTATGCTGAGCACCTGCACAAAGCCATTCCGCTGGCATCTCACAGTTTGCTGCTCACTGCTGTAGAAGAGTGGTGGCTGACACTCTTTCTGCAGGAGAGGGGAGTACAGGGAATTCTCCCTCGGCAGAGAGAAGCTGGTGGAGTCTGCACGTGACCTTGCACAATGTTTGTCTGTAGATACATAGACATGGGTGCCACTTATAAATTCGGTGTTGATGTGGGGCCAGATCCAGTGGTCACATTTCTCAATGTCTGGGAGCAGCTGTCTTTCTGCCTCTATTGTGATCCAGGCTGTTGTACCTTTGAGCCACCCGGCCAGCTTCTGAAGTAGCTGTGTGATGACATGGTTGAAAGTGCGTTACTGGTTAAAGCACAGCAGATCAGGCAGCATCCAAGGAATAGGAAATTCGATGTTTCGGGCATAAGCCCTTCATCAGGAAGATTCCTGATGAAGGGCTTATGCCCGAAATGTCGAATTTCCTATTCCTTGGATGCTGCCTGACCTGCTGTGCTTTAACCAGCAACGCATTTTCAACTGTGATCTCCAACATCTGCGGACCTCATTTTTTACCTGTGTGATGACATGGACCTGCTGGCTTCTGACTCCAGCCACTTGTGACCAGTACATGGATCATGGCAGCCCGACTATCCTAATGACAGGCCAAAACGACAGTCTGTAACCCAGAGATGGGAAGATATTGTACTGGTATGGTATGTCATGCTCAATCAATGGTGCTGCTCCCTGCTGGTCCTGGAGTAGCCGTGTAGTTAGCCCCTGAGCGCAGGTCAAAATTTATCCCAGCCTGCTGCACCTTTCACAAACTCACCTTCATAAGGACACAGCCCTTACATTCAGGCATACATTGAACAGCTTATTCTGGAAGAGGACGAGGGAGTGAAGGAAAGGAGCATGAAAGAAGATGCGATGGAGTCACAGGCAGGGAGGAGACAACCAAAATATTCCCTTTCCAACTGGAATGTCTGTGCTTTGTCTCATCTGACTGCAGTCCCCCAATTCCCCATTCTATAATCGTTTTCTATCTGATTTGGTTTGATTTGATTTGTTGTAGCCACATGTACCGAAGTGCAGTGCAAAGCTTTGATACAGTCGGATCACAGTAAGGAGGGACATACAGATCAACAGGTCCTTAGACAGAATGAGGCATGCAGAGTACACTGCACAGGACGTGCACTCGGCAAGATCAGCATTAATTAGAGCAGCATTGTTTGAAGTTAGAGAGTTCATTCATCAGTCTAATAAAGCAAGGAAGAAGCTGTTCTTGTACCTACTGGTGTGTGTGTGTGTGTGTGTTGAAACTTCTGTACCTTCTGCCTGACGGAAGAGGTTGTATCGAGCATTTTCGGGCTGGGATGTGTCATTGAAGATGTTAGCAGCCTTTCCCCGGGAACGAGACAGGTAACTGGAGCCCATGGATGAGAAGTTGGCTTCTGTGATAGTCGGGGCTGTGCAGGTAACATTCTGGAACTTCTTATGGTCATGGGCAGGTGATTGTGCTCCCGGACGATATGCTTTCCATGGTGCATCAGCAGACATTGGTGAGGGTCCTTATGGACATGCCAAATTTCCTGCACCGCTTGAGGAAGGCGAGACATTATGTGAGAAGTCCAGGACAGGTAGTCAGGTATCATTGCTCCGAGAAACTTGACATTCTCAACCCTCTCAACCTCCGCTCTGCAGATGAGAATGGGTGTGTGTCCTCCTCCTTTCTTTCTGATGTCAATGATCAGTTCTTTAATGTTGCTGACATTGAGAGGTAGGTTGTTGTCATTGCACCATGTCACCAAGCCTTCTATCTCCTTCCTGTATTCTGACTCATTGTTGTTTGAGAACCGTCCTACCACAGTGGTATCATCAGCAAACTTGTAGCTGCTATTTGTTCGAAATTTGGCAACAGAGTCATGTGTTTTCAGGTAGTAGGGGGCCGAGAATATATCCTTGGGGGGGGCTCCAGTGTTGAGTGTTATCATGGAGGAGGTGCAATTGTCTATCCTCACTAGTTGCAGTCTATGGGTCAGGAAGCTGACGATCCAGTTGCAGAGGGTGGTGCCAATCTTAGATCTCGGAGTTTGAGATCAGTCTGGAGGGGATAATGGTAAGAAAGGCAGAGCTGTAGTCAATGAGCAGGAGTCTGATGTGGGTGTCATTGTTGTTCAGACGTCCCAGGGATGAGTGCAGGGTTAGGGAAATGGTGTCTGCTGTGGACAGTGGGCAAATTGGAGGGGATTGAGGCAGGCTGGGAGACTGGAGTTGATGTGCGCCATGACCAGCTTCATGAATTTGGAGGTCAGAGCCACTGGGCCATAGTTATTAAGGCAGGTTGCATTTCTTCGGTACTGTTGGTGATCTTCTTGAAGCACGTGGAGACTTCAACTTGTGGAGGGAAAGGTTTTAGGTAAATACTTCCACCAGCTGGCCTGCACAGGGTCGAAGTGCGCTGCCAGGGACTCTGTCCAGGCCCGTCCTTTCCTAGGGTTGACTACCAGGAAGACGATGGAAGGAACAGTTGCACCCAGGGCTGTCTGGGCAGGTGGTACCGGGCTGCTGGTATTATGCTCGTACCGAGCTTAGAAAGCATTGAGCACATCAGGGACGGATATGTCTTTGTCTGCTATCTTGCTCTGTTGTATTTTTGTGCCCCATTATGTTATTTATATCTGGCCACAGGCAGCAGGAGTCCATATGGTTGGTTTGGGCATCTAACTTGATCCTGCAGTGCCTCTTGGCCTCTCTAATGGCTTTGTGGAGGTCATATCTGGATTTTTTGCATAGGTCTGGGTCGTCCGACTTGCACGCTGCCTGCCTGGTCATTAGTAGCGACTGGATTTCCTGGTTCATCCAAGGTTTCCAGTTGGCGAACACTTGGGTTGACTCCTTTGGCAAGCAGCCCTCCATGCATTTGCCAGTGACGTCTGTGACAGTGGTGGGCATACTGAACAAGTCCAGCCCACCAATTCCAAGCAGTCCCGGAGATGCTGCTCTACTGCCTCAGGCCATCATTGTAGTTGCTCAACTGCACAAAACAAAAGCTGTTTCCTTTATCCCTGGCTCTCCGCTGTTTTGAATTATTGATAGAACATGGCTTCTTCCCAGTCCCCACAAAACTCAGGGATTTTCCTAAACCTTAATTCCACCAATAAGCTGCACCTCCCAGCGCCCTCGAATTCCCCTGATGCCTAATAGCCTTGAGGTATATTAGCAGCACCTTTTTGGGATGGACCCTGTTTTTTCTGCTCCTAAACACTTGACTGACCAGCACCCTGAAGGTAACCACCTTCGCTTCTGACTGCCTCCATTCACAGTAAAACCTTGAACTGAGTGACGTATTTGAAACCTCTCCACAAGTCCTGTTCTTGTTCCAAGGCAAGCTAATATTTGGACAAATCAAATGTAGCAATCATTTGGAACTGAATATTCCAATATCCACAGAGGTACATAACACAAATGGACATAAAAATGTATAAAAACGAATAGAATTAATCAGAGATCATTTAAATTTCTGAAGCACTGCATCCAGGTGCTGAGGGCTATTGAGTTGGTATTGATTCCAACAGCTAACTGCTCTCACTGCCTTTGCATTGCCTCCTGACCCCCTCTAGGGGGAGCATCTCTCTCCTTTTGTCCCCTCTCGCACAGCCTGTTGTCTTTGAGAACATTGCAAATTACTTTCTGTCATGGTGTGCCATTACTCAGTGCATATCCTGCTCAGATGTCTTTTTCAGCACCTGTTGAAGCCAGTGGGTACATCAACTTTAGGACGTTCAACTTAGCTTTAATTAACCTTAACCCTAACCCTATTGCAGGCTGGTTCTGGCCTTGTTGAGACCCCCTGCTGTGGTGTGCAGTCACTGAAGTATATAGCAAAGTCGTCTATTACAATCCCTGCACCAGTCTTCCAGTATTGTCTGAATTTTGTCCCGCTGTTTGTAGCTTTCCTCTTGGAAGTGTTACTCTCACTTTCTGAAATGCATTTCCTTTCACCTGTTGGCTTGGATAAGCAGAATTTATGGCCCTGATGTCAATGTGATATGAACTATGTGGCTGTTATGTCTCAGGACCTTTGTATACCAGTCAAGTTGGATGACCCATTGATGTGGAGACTAAGTTTCTGGTGAACTGCAGACACCTTCAGGACCACTTCACTTGTGTCCAAACTTAAATTTGGTGAGCTACCTCACATCATTGTACTGTGCGGGCAGGAGTAGCACTACTGCCCTTGTCAGACCAACACTGAAAAGGAAACCAGGAAATTAGTCCCTGTTCCTCCTGTGTAAAATGGGGAATAATTTGCTGGTGCCGTACCAGAAATAAGTCCGACCACATAATGCAGGTTAGCACTTGCCTGTTCCAGAACCCCTTTGCTAACGTGGCTAGTATCGGTTTTCCCTTGTTTGCTGTGGTCTAACCGGCAGTGAGATAACCACCTCTACCATAGAGGTGGGTCCTACTTCTCTTGGCTCCACTGTCCCACGTCAGGCTGCTAATAGCCCTCAATAGTCCCCTTCACATTCTCCTGTCCTGGGTCACAGGACTTTCCTGTGAGCTGCTTCGAGACTAAAATTGGAGGCAAGGTTACGGAGGTGTAACAGGATTACAGACCTGACTGCAGTTACACTGATGAGTCTCCTGTCTTCACAGCTCCAAGAAAAAAACCTTTATGAATTTCTAACACAGTATTTTCTGCAACTTCAACTTCATTGTCAGTTTTTCTCTAAGCAAGTGGATATTTTGTCTGACTTTAGAGAAATAACATCTTTGGTAAACATGAATACCTGCTTTGGAGCACCCACAGGTTTCAGTTGGAGACAGGGCAATGTGAGAAGCAACAGGTCAAATACGAAGACCATTACCAGGAGCAACTGTCACCATGGAAACTGAAAGGCTGTCTCGGCCATATCTAAATTTCAAATAATGAAATAACACCCTATTGTTATAAACTCAGTCACCATATGTAATGCCATTTGCTAATAACGATGGTGACAGCCAGTGTGAGATCAGGCACAATGTGGAAGGCTGCATTGCTACCAATAACAAGCTGATGTGACTGGTGCTACTCAGCTGCTCCTGAATCATTTAAAGATGAAGAAAAATAAATTTCCATTGCACATTCCTGAGTGTGTTAAACCACACAATGCAAACCACATCAAAAGTTAGAAATTGCTATGGAGGTTTAAGTTTGAAAATGGTTGAGTTTGAAGGTGCTGACAGGTGTGCTGTTACCCAGGGGATGTTGGAGTTTGAAGTTGCTGACTGGTGTGCTGTAACCCAGGGGATGTTGGAGTTTGAAGGTGCTGACTGGTGTGCTGTAACCCAGGGGATGCTGGAGTTTGATGGTGCTGACTGGTGTGCTGTTACCCAGGCGATGTTGGAGTTTGAAGGTGCTGACTGGTGTGCTGTAACCCAGGGGATGCTGGAGTTTGAAGGTGCTGACTGGTGTGCTGTTACCCAGGGGATGCTGGAGTTTGATGGTGCTGACTGGTGTGCTGTAACCCAGGGGATGTTGGAGTTTGAAGGTGCTGACTGGTGTGCTGTAACCCAGGGGATGTTGGAGTTTGAAGGTGCTGACTGGTGTGCTGTTACCCAGGGGACGTTGGAGTTTGAAGGTGCTGACTGGTGTGCTGTTACCCAGGGGATGATGGAGTTTGAAGGTGCTGACTGGTGTGCTGTTACCCAGGGGATGGTGGAGTTTGAAGGTGCTGACTGGTGTGCTGTTACCCAGGGGATGTTGGAGTTTGAAGATGCTGACTGTTGTGCTGTTACCCAGGGGATGTTGGAGTGTGAAGGTGCTGACTGGTGTGCTGTTACCCAGGGGATGATGGAGTTTGAAGGTGCTGACTGGTGTGCTGTTACCCAGGGGATGGTGGAGTTTGAAGGTGCTGACTGGAGTGCTGTTACCCAGGGGATGGTGGAGTTTGAAGGTGCTGACTGTTGTGCTGTTACCCAGCGGATGTTGGAGTTTGAAGCTGCTCACTGGTGTGCTGTTACCCTGGGGATGCTGGAGTTTGAAGGTGCTGACTGGTGTGCTGTTACCCAGGGGATGGTGGAGTTTGAAGGTGCTGACTGGTGTGCTGTTACCCAGGGGATGTTGGAGTTTGAAGGTGCTGACTGGTGTGCTGTTACCCAGGGGATGCTGGAGTTTGAAGGTGCTGACTGGTGTGCTGTTACCCAGGGGATGTTGGAGTTTGAAGGTGCTGACTGGTGTACTGTTACCCAGGGGATGCTGGAGTTTGAAGGTGCTGACTGGTGTGCTGTTACCCAGGGGATGCTGGAGTTTGAAGATGCTGACTGGTGTGCTGTTTCCCAGGGGATGTTGGAGTTTGAAGGTGCTGACTGGTGTACTGTTACCCAGGGCATGCTGGAGTTTGAAGGTGCTGACTGGTGTGCTCTTACCCAGGGGATGCTGGAGTTGGAAGGTGCTGACTGTTGTGCTGTTTCCCAGGGGATGTTGGAGATTGAAGGTGCTGACTGGTGTGCTGTTACCCAGGGGATGCTGGAGTTTGAAGATGCTGACTGGTGTGCTGTTACCCAGGGGATGTTGGAGTTTGAAGGTGCTGACTGGTGTGCTGTTACCCAGGGGATGGTGGAGTTTAAAGATGCTGACTGGTGTGCTGTTACCCAGGGGATGCTGGAGTTTGAAGGTGCTGACTGGTGTGCTGTTGCCCTGGGGATGTTGGAGGTTGAAGATGCTGACTGGTGTGCTGTTACCCAGGGAATGGTGGAGTTTGAAGTTGCTGACTGGTGTGCAGTTACCCAGGGGGTGTTTTGAGATTGAAGGTGCTGACTGGTGTGCTGTTACCCAGGGGATGTTGGAGTTTGAAGGTGCTGACTGGTGTGCTGTAACCCAGGGGTTGCTGGTGTTTGAAGGTGCTGACTGGTGTGCTGTTGCCCTGGGGATGTTGGAGGTTGGAAGATGCTGACTGGTGTGCTGTTACCCAGGGGATGGTGGAGTTTGAAGATGCTGACTGGTGTTCTGTTACCCAGGGTATGCTGGTGTTTGAAGTTGCTGACTGGTGTGCTGTTACCCAGGGGATGCAGGAGTTTGAACGTGCTGACTGGTGTGCTGTTACCCAGGGGATGGTGGAGTTTGAAGATGCTGACTGGTGTGCTGATACCCTGGGGATGCTGGTGTTTGAAGGTGCTGACTGGTGTGCTGTTCCCCAGGGGATGTTGGAGTTGGAAGATGCTGACTGGTGTGCTGTTACCCAGGGGATGCTGGAGTGTGAAGGTGCTGACTGGTGTGCTGTTACCCAGGGGATGTTGGAGTTTGAAGATGCTGACTGGTGTGCTGTTTCCCAGGGGATGTTGGAGTTTGAAGGTGCTGACTGGTGTGCTGTTACCCAGGGGATGATGGAGTGTGAAGGTGCTGACTGGTGTGCTGTTACACAGGGGATGGTGGAGTTTGAAGGTGCTGACTGGTGTGCATTTACCCAGGGGATGGTGGAGTTTGAAGATGCTGACTGGTGTGCTGTTACCCAGGGGATTTTGGAGGTTGAAGATGCTGACTGGTGTGCTGTTACCCAGGGGATGGTGGAGTTTGAAGATGCTGACTGGTGTGCTGTTACCCAGGGGATGTTGGAGGTTGAAGGTGCTGACTGGTGTGCTGTTACCCAGGTGATGTTGGAGTTTGAAGATGCTGACTGGTGTGCTGTTACACAGGGGATGTTGGAGTTTGAAGGTGCTGACTGGTGTGCTGTTACCCAGGGGATGCTGGAGTTTGAAGGTACTGACTGGTGTGCTGTTACCCAGGGGATGCAGGAGTTTGAAGGTGTTGACTGGTGTGCTGTTACCCAGGGGATGGTGGAGTTTGAAGATTCTGACTGGTGTGCTGATACCCAGGGGATGCTGGAGTTTGAAGTTGCTGACTGGTGTGCTGTTACCCAGGGGATGGTGGAGTTTGAAGTTGCTGACTGGTGTGCAGTTACCCAGGGGATGTTGGAAATTGAAGGTGCTGACTGGTGTGCTGTTACCCAGGGGATGTTGGAGTTTGAAGGTGCTGACTGGTGTGCTGTTACCCAGGGGATGTTGGAGGTTGAAGATGCTGACTGGTGTGCTGTTACCCAGGGGATGTTGGAGCTTAAAGATGCTGACTGGTGTGCTGTAACCCAGGGGTTGCTGGTGTTTGAAGGTGCTGACTGGTGTGCTGTTGCCCAGGGGATGTTGGAGGTTGGAAGATGCTGACTGGTGTGTTGTTACCCAGGGGATGGTGGAGTTTGAAGATGCTGACTGGTGTGCTGTTGCCCAGGGGATGTTGGAGGTTGGAAGATGCTGACTGGTGTGCTGTTACCCAGGGGATGTTGGAGGTTGGAAGATGCTGACTGGTGTGCTGTTACCCAGGGGATGGTGGAGTTTGAAGGTGCTGACTGGTGTGCTGTTGCCCAGGGGATTTTGGAGGTTGAAGGTGCTGACTGGTGTGCTGTTACCCTGGGGATGGTGGAGTTTGAAGATGCTGACTGGTGTGCTGTTACCCAGGGGATGGTGGAGTTTAAAGATGCTGACTGGTGTGCTGTTACCCAATGGATGCTGGAGTTTGAATGTGCTGACTGGTGTGCTGTTGCCCAGGGGATGCTGGAGTTTGAAGGTGCTGACTGGTGTGCTGTTACCCAGGGGATGGTGGAGGTTGAAGATGCTGACTCGTGTGCTGTTACCCAGGGGATGTTGGAGGTTGGAAGATGCTGACTGGTGTGCAGTTTCCCAGGGGATGGTGGAGTTTGAAGATGCTGACTGGTGTGCTGTTACCCAGGGGATGCTGGAGTTTGAAGGTGCTGACTGGTGTGCTGTTACCCAGGGGATGTTGGAGGTTGAAGATGCTGACTGGTGTGCAGTTACACAGGGGATGTTGGTGATTGAAGGTGCTGACTGGTGTGCTGTTATTCAGGGGATGTTGGAGTTTGAATGTGCTGACTGGTGAGCTGTTACCCAGGGGATGTTGGAGTTTGAAGGTGCTGACTGGTGTGCTGTTACCCAGGGGATGATGGATTTAGAAGTTGCTGACTGGTGTGCTGTTACCCAGGGGATGGTGGAGTTTGAAGGTGCTGACTGGTGTGCTGTTACCCAGGGGATGCTGGAGTTTGAAGGTGCTGACTGGTGTGCCGTAACTCAGGGGATGTTGGAGTTTGAAGGTGCTGACTGGTGTGCTGTTACCCAGCGGATTTTGGAGTTTGAAGGTGCTGACTGGTGTGCTGTTTCCCAGGGGAAGATGGAGTGTGAAGGTGCTGACTGGTGTGCTGTTACCCAGGGGATGTTGGAGATTTAAGGTGCTGACTTGTGTGCTGTTTCCCAGGGGATGCTGGAGTTGAAAGGTGCTGACTGGTGTTCTGTTACCCAGGGGATGCTGGTGTTTGAAGGTGCTGACTGGTGTGCTGTAACCCAGGGGATGCTGGTGTTTGAAGGTGCTGACTGGTGTGCTGTTGCCCAGGGGATGTTGGAGGTTGAAGATGCTGACTGGTGTGCTGTTACCCAGGGGATGTTGGAGTTTGAAGATGCTGACTGGTGTGCTGTTACCCAGGGGATGTTGGAGGTTGAAGATGCTGACTGGTGTGCTGTTACCCAGGGGATGTTGGAGTTTGAAGTTGCTGACTGGTGTGCTGTTACCCAGTGGATGCTGGAGTTTGAAGGTGCTGACTGGTGTGCTGTTACCCAGGGGATGTTGGAGGTTGAAGATGCTGACTGGTGTGCTGTTACCCAGAGGATGGTGGAGTTTGATGATTCTGACTGGTGTGCTGTAACCCAGGGGATGCTGGTGTTTGAAGGTGCTGACTGGTGTGCTGTTGCCCAGGGGATGTTGGAGGTTGAAGATGCTGACTGGTGTGCAGTTTCCCAGGGGATGGTGGAGTTGAAGATGCTGACTGGTGTGCTGTTACCCAGGGGATGCTGGAGTTTGAAGGTGCTGACTGGTGTGCTGTTACCCAGGGGATGTTGGAGGTTGAAGATGCTGACTGTTGTGCAGTTACACAGGGGATGTTGGTGATTGAAGGTGCTGACTGGTGTGCTGTTACCCAGGGGATGCTGGTGTTTGAAGGTACTGACTGGTGTGCTGTTACACAGGTGATGGTGGAGTTTGAAGGTGCTGACTGTTGTGCTGTTACCCAGGGGAAGTTGGAGTTTGAAGATGCTGACTGGTGTGCTGTTACCCAGGGGATGCAGGAGTTTGAAGGTGCTGACTGGTGTGCTGTTACCCAGGGGATGTTGGAGTTTGAAGGTGCTGACTGGTGTGCTGTTACCCAGGGGATGTTGCAGTTTGAAGGTGCTGACTGGTGTGCTGTTACCCAGGGGATGTTGGAGTTTGATGGTGCTGACTGGTGTGGTGTTACCCAGGGGATGCTGGAATTTGATGGTGCTGACTGGTGTGCTGTTACCCAGGGGATGCTGGAGTTTGAAGGTGCTGACTGGTGTGCTGTTACCCAGGGGATGGTGGAGTTTGAAGGTGCTGACTGGTGTGCTGTTACCCAGGGGATGTTGGAGTTTGAAGGTCCTGACTGGTGTGCTGTTACGCCGGGGATGCTGAAGTTTGAAGGCGCTGACTGTTGTGCTGTTACCCAGCGGATGTTGGAGTTTGAAGTTGCTGACTGTTGTGCTGTTACCCAGGGGATGTTGGGGTTTGAAGATGCTGACTGGTGTGCTGTTACCCAGGGGATGTTGGAGTTTGAAGGTGCTGACTGGTGTGCAGTAACCCAGGGGATGTTGGAGATTGAAGGTGCTGACTGGTGTGCTGTTGCCCAGGGGATGTTGGAGGTTGAAGATGCTGACTGGTGTGCTGTTACCCAGGGGATGGTGGAGTTTGATGGTTCTGACTGGTGTGCTGTCACCCAGGGGATGCTGGTGTTTGAAGGTGCTGACTGGTGTGCTGTTGCCCAGGGGATGTTGGCGGTTGGAAGATGCTGACTGGTGTGCAGTTTCCCAGGGGATGGTGGAGTTTGAAGATGCTGACTGGTGTGCTGTTACCCATGGGATGCTGGAGTTTGAAGGTGCTGACTGGTGTGCTGTTACCCAGGGGATGTTGGAGGTTGAAGATGCTGACTGGTGTGCAGTTACACAGGGGATGTTGGTGATTGAAGGTGCTGACTGGTGTGCTGTTACCCAGGGGATGATGGAGTTTGAAGGTGCTGACTGGTGTGCTGTTACCCAGGGGATGGTGGAGTTTGAAGTTGCTGACTGGTGTGCTGTTACCCAGGGGATGTTGGAGTTTGAAGGTGCTGACTGGTGTGCTGTTTCCCAGGGGATGCTGGAGTTGAAGGTGCTGACTGGTGTGCTGTTACCCAGGGGATGTTGGAGGTTGAAGGTGCTGACTGGTGTGCAGTTACCCAGGGGATGCTGGAGTTTGAAGATGCTGACTGGTGTGCTGTTACCCAGGGGATGCTGGAGGTTGAAGATGCTGACTGGTGTGCTGTTACCCAGGGGATGTTGGAGGTTGAAGATGCTGACTGGTGTGCTGTTACACAGGGGATGGTGGAGTTTGAAGGTGCTGACTGGTGTGCTGTTACCCAGGGGATTTTGGAGTTTGAAGGTGCTGACTGGTGTGCTGTTACCCAGGGGATGTTGGAGTTTGAAGGTGCTGACTGGTGTGCTGTTACCCAGGGGATGTTGGAGGTTGAAGATGCTGACTGGTGTGCTGTTACCCAGGGGATGTTGGAGTTTGAAGTTGCTGACTGGTGAGCTGTTACCCAGGGGATGCTGGAGTTTGAAGGTGCTGACTGGTGTGCTGTTACCCAGGGGATGATGGAGGTTGAAGTTGCTGACTGGTGTGCTGTTACCCAGGGGATGGTGGAGGTTGAAGATGCTGACTGGTGTGCTGTTACCCAGGGGATGCTGGAGTTTGAAGGTGCTGACTGGTGTGCAGTAACCCAGGGGATGTTGGAGATTGAAGGTGCTGACTGGTGTGCTGTTACCCAGAGGATGGTGGAGTTTGAAGGTGCTGACTGGTGTGCTGTAACCCAGGGGATGATGGAGTTTGAAGGTGCTGACTGGTGTGCTGTTGCCCAGGGGATGTTGGAGGTTTAAGGTGCTGACTGGTGTGCTGTTTCCCAGGGGATGGTGGAGTTTGAAGGTGCTGACTGGTGTTCTGTTACCCAGGGGATGCTGGAGTTTGAAGGTGCTGACTGGTGTGCTGTTGCCCAGGGGATGTTGGAGGTTGGAAGATGCTGACTGGTGTGCTGTTGCCCAGGGGATGTTGGAGATTGAAGGTGCTGACTGGTGTGCTGTTACCCAGGGGATGCTGGAGTTTGAAGGTACTGACTGGTGTGCTGTTACCCAGGTGATGGTGGAGTTTGAAGGTGCTGACTGTTGTGCTGTTACCCAGGGGAAGTTGGAGTTTGAAGATGCTGACTGGTGTGCTGTTACCCAGGGGATGGTGGAGTTTAAAGATGCCTACTGGTGTGCTGTTACCCAGGGATGCTGGAGTTTGAAGGTGCTGACTGGTGTGCTGTTACCCAGGGGATGTTGGAGTTTGAAGATGCTGACTGGTGTGCTGTTACCCAGGGGATGTTGGAGTTTGATGTTGCTGACTGGTGTGCTGTTACCCAGTGGATGCTGGAGTTTGAAGGTGCTGACTGGTGTGCTGTTACCCAGGGGATGTTGGAGTTTGAAGATGCTGACTGGTGTGCTGTTACCCAGGGGATGTGGAGTTTGAAGATGCTGACTGGTGTGCTGTTACCCAGGGGATGTTGGTGTTTGAAGGTGCTGACTGGTGTGCTGTTACCCAGGGGATGTTGGAGTTTGAAGATGCTGACTGGTGTGCTGTTTCCCAGGGGATGCTGGAGTTTCAAGATGCTGACTGGTGTGCTGTTACCCAGGGGATGCTGGAGTTTGAAGGTGCTGACTGGTGTGCTGTTACCCAGGGGATGTTGGAGTTTGAAGATGCTGACTGTTGTGCTGTTACACAGGGGATGTTGGTGATTGAAGGTGCTGACTGGTGTGCTGTTACCCAGGGGATGCTGGAGTTTGAAGGTACTGACTGGTGTGCTGTTACACAGGGGATGTTGGAGTTTGAAGGTGCTGACTGTTGTGCTGTTACCCAGGGGATGTTGGAGTTTGAAGGTGCTGACTGGTGTGCTGTTACCCAGGGGATGTTGGAGTTTGAAGATGCTGACTGGTGTGCTGTTACCCAGGGGATGTTGGAGTTTGAAGGTGCTGACGGTGTGCTGTTACCCAGGGGATGTTGAAGTTTGAAGATGCTGACTGGTGTGCTGTTACCCAGGGGATGTTGGAGTTTGAAGGTGCTGACTGGTGTGGTGTTACCCAGGGGATGTTGGAATTTGAAGGTGCTGACTGGTGTGCTGTTACCCAGGGGATGTTGGAGTTTGAAGGTGCTGACTGTTGTGCTGTTACCCAGGGTATGTTGGAGTTTGAAGGTGCTGACTGTTGTGCTGTTACCCAGGGGATGTTGGAGTTTGAAGGTCCTGACTGGTGTGCTGTTACCAGGGGATGTTGGAGTTTGAAGGCGCTGACTGGTGTGCTGTTACCCAGGGATGTTGGAGTTTGAAGTTGCTGACTGTTGTGCTGTTACCCAGGGGATGTTGGAGTTTGAAGATGCTGACTGGTGTGCTGTTACCCAGGGGATGTTGGAGTTTGAAGGTGCTGACTGGTGTGCAGTTACCCAGGGGATGTTGGAGTTTGAAGGTGCTGACTGGTGTGCTGTTGCCCAGGGGATGTTGGAGTTTGAAGATGCTGACTGGTGTGCTGTTACCCAGGGGATGATGGAGTTTGAAGGTTCTGACTGGTGTGCTGTTACCCAGGGGATGCTGGTGTTTGAAGGTGCTGACTGGTGTGCTGTTGCCCAGGGGATGTTGGCGGTTGGAAGGTGCTGACTGGTGTGCAGTTTCCCAGGGGATGTTGGTGTTTGAAGGTGCTGACTGTTGTGCTGTTACCCATGGGATGTTGGAGTTTGAATGTGCTGACTGGTGAGCTGTTACCCAGGGGATGTTGGAGTTTGAAGGTGCTGACTGGTGTGCTGTTACCCAGGGGATGATGGAGTTTGAAGTTGCTGACTGGTGTGCTGTTACCCAGGGGATGTTGGAGTTTGAAGGTGCTGACTGTTGTGCTGTTACCCAGGGGATGCTGGAGTTTGAAGGTGCTGACTGGTGTGCTGTAACTCAGGGGATGTTGGAGTTTGAAGGTGCTGACTGGTGTGCTGTTACCCAGGGGATGTTGGAGTTTGAAGGTGCTGACTGGTGTGCTGTTTCCCAGGGGATGATGGAGTTTGAAGGTGCTGACTGGTGTGCTGTTACCCAGGGGATGTTGGAGTTTGAAGGTGCTGACTTGTGTGCTGTTTCCCTGGGGATGCTGGAGTTTGAAGGTGCTGACTGGTGTGCTGTTACCCAGGGGATGCTGGAGTTTGAAGGTGCTGACTGGTGTGCTGTTACCCAGGGGATGCTGGAGTTTGAAGGTGCTGACTGGTGTGCTGTTACCCAGGGGATGTTGGAGTTTGAAGATGCTGACTGGTGTGCTGTTACCCAGGGGATGTTGGAGTTTGAAGATGCTGACTGGTGTGCTGTTACCCAGGGGATGGTGGAGTTTGAAGGTGCTGACTGGTGTGCTGTTACCCAGGGGATGCTGGAGTTTGAAGGTGCTGACTGGTGTGCTGTTACCCAGGGGATGCTGGAGTTTGAAGGTGCTGACTGGTGTGCTGTTACCCAGGGGATGTTGGAGTTTGAAGATGCTGACTGTTGTGCTGTTACCCAGGGGATGTTGGAGTTTGAAGGTGCTGACTGGTGTGCTGTTACCCTGGGGATGGTGGAGTTTGAAGATGCTGACTGGTGTGCTGTTACCCAGGGGATGTTGGAGTTTGAAGATGCTGACTGGTGTGCTGTTACCCAGGGGATGCTGGAGTTTGAAGATGCTGACTGGTGTGCTGTTACCCAGGGGATGTTGGAGTTTGAAGATGCTGACTGGTGTGCTGTTACCCAGGGGATGTTGGAGTTTGAAGGTGCTGACTGGTGTGCTGTTACCCAGTGGATGTTGGAGTTTGAAGATGCTGACTGGTGTGCTGTTACCCAGGGGATGGTGGAGGTTGAAGGTGCTGACTGGTGTGCTGTTACCCAGAGGATGGTGGAGTTTGAAGGTTCTGACTGGTGTGCTGTAACCCAGGGGATGTTGGAGGTTGGAAGATGCTGACTGGTGTGCAGTTTCCCAGGGGATGGTGGAGTTTCAAGATGCTGACTGGTGTGCTGTTACCCAGGGGATGCTGGAGTTTGAAGGTGCTGACTGGTGTGCTGTTACCCAGGGGATGTTGGAGGTTGAAGATGCTGACTGTTGTGCAGTTACACAGGGGATGTTGGTGATTGAAGGTGCTGACTGGTGTGCTGTTACCCAGGGGATGCTGGAGTTTGAAGGTGCTGACTGGTGTGCTGTTACCCAGGGGATGGTGGAGTTTGAAGGTGCTGACTGGTGTGCTGTTACCCAGGGGATGTTGGAGTTTGAAGGTGCTGACTGGTGTGCTGTTACCCAGGGGATGCTGGAGTTGAAGGTGCTGACTGGTGTGCTGTTACCCAGGGGATGCTGGAGTTTGAAGGTGCTGACTGGTGTGCTGTTACCCAGGGGATGTTGGTGTTTGAAGGTGCTGACTGGTGTGCTGTTACCCAGGGGATGTTGGAGTTTGAAGGTGCTGACTGGTGTGGTGTTACCCAGGGGATGTTGGAATTTGAAGATGCTGACTGGTGTGCTGTTACCCAGGGGATGGTGGAGTTTGAAGGTGCTGACTGGTGTGCTGTTACCCAGGGTTGGTGGAGGTTGAAGGTGCTGACTGGTGTGCTGTTACCCAGGGGATGCTGGAGTTTGAATGTGCTGACTGGTGTGCTGTTACCCCGGGGATGTTGGAGTTTGAAGATGCTGACTGTTGTGCTGTTACCCAGGGGATGTTGGAGTTTGAAGTTGCTGACTGGTTTGCTGTTACCCAGGGGATGCTGGAGTTTGAAGGTGCTGACTGGTGTGCTGTTACCCAGGGGATGTTGGAGGTTGAAGGTGCTGACTGGTGTGCAGTTACCCAGGGGATGTTGGAGGTTGAAGGTGCTGACTGGTGTGCTGTTACACAGGGGATGTTGGAGTTTGAAGATTCTGACTGGTGTGCTGTACCCAGGGGATGTTGGAGTTTGAAGGTTCTGACTGGTGTGCTGTCACCCAGGGGATGCTGGAGTTTGAAGCTGCTGACTGGTGTGCTGTTGCCCAGGGGATGTTGGCGGTTGGAAGGTGCTGACTGGTGTGCTGTTGCCCAGGGGATGTTGGAGGTTGGAAGATGCTGACTGGTGTGCTGTTTCCCAGGGGATGCTGGAGTTTGAAGGTGCTGACTGGTGTGCTGTTACCCAGGGGATGTTGGAGGTTGAAGGTGCTGACTGGTGTGCTGTTACACAGGGGATGTTGGAGATTGAAGATGCTGACTGGTGTGCTGTTACACAGGGGATGTTGGTGTTTGAAGGTGCTGACTGGTGTGCTGTTACCCAGGGGATGCTGGAGTTTGAAGGTGCTGACTGGTGTGCTGTTACTCAGGGGATGTTGGAGTTTGAAGGTGCTGACTGGTGTGCTGTTACCCAGGGGAAGTTGGAGTTTGAAGATGCTGACTGGTGTGCTGTTACCCAGGGGATGATGGAGTTTGAAGGTGCTGACTGGTGTGCTGTTACCCAGGGGATGTTGGAGTTTGAAGGTGCTGACTGGTGTGCTGTTACCCAGGGGATGTTGGAGTTGAAGGTGCTGACTGGTGTGCTGTTACCCAGGGGATGTTGGAGTTTGAAGGTGCTGACTGGTGTGCTGTTACCCAGGGGATGCTGGAATTTGAAGGTGCTGACTGGTGTGCTGTTACCCAGGGGATGTTGGAGTTTGAAGATGCTGACTGGTGTGCTGTTACCCAGGGGATGTTGGAGTTTGAAGATGCTGACTGGTGTGCTGTTACCCAGGGGATGTTGGAGTTTGAAGGTGCTGACTGGTGTGCTGTTGCCCAGGGGATTTTGGAGGTTGAAGGTGCTGACTGGTGTGCTGTTACCCTGGGGATGCTGGAGTTTGAATGTGCTGACTGGTGTGCTGTTGCCCAGGGGATGTTGGAGGTTGAAGATGCTGACTGGTGTGCTGTTACCCAGGGGATGTTGGAGTTTGAAGTTGCTGACTGGTGTGCTGTTACCCAGGGGATGTTGGAGTTTGAAGGTGCTGACTGGTGTGCTGTTACCCAGGGGATGTTGGAGGTTGAAGATGCTGACTGGTGTGCTGTTACCCAGGGGATGTTGGAGGTTGAAGATGCTGACTGGTGTGCTGTTACACAGGGGATGCTGGAGTTTGATGGTGCTGACTGGTGTGCTGTTACCCAGGGGATGTTGGAGTTGAAGGTGCTGACTGGTGTGCTGTTACTCAGGGGATGTTGGAGTTTGAAGATGCTGACTGGTGTGCTGTTACCCAGAGGATGGTGGAGTTTGAAGCTGCTGACTGGTGTGCTGTTACCCAGGGGATGCTGGTGTTTGAAGATGCTGACTGGTGTGCTGTTACCCAGGGGATGTTGGAGGTTGAAGATGCTGACTGGTGTGCAGTTACCCAGGGGATGGTGGAGTTTGAAGGTGCTGACTGGTGTGCTGTTACCCAGGGGATGCTGGAGTTTGAAGGTGCTGACTGGTGTGCTGTTACCCAGGGGATGTTGGAGTTTGAAGATGCTGACTGGTGTGCTGTTACACAGGGGATGTTGGTGTTTGAAGGTGCTGGCTGGTGTGCTGTTACCCAGGGGATGCTGGTGTTTGAAGGTGCTGACTGGTGTGCTGTTACACAGGGGATGGTGGAGTTTGAAGGTGCTGACTGGTGTGCTGTTACCCAGGGGATGTTGGAGTTTGAAGGTGCTGACTGGTGTGCTGTTACCCAGGGGATGTTGGAGTTTGAAGGTGCTGACTGGTGTGCTTTTACCCAGGGGATGTTGGAGTTTGAAGGTGCTGACTGGTGTGCTGTTACCCAGGGGATGCTGGAGTTTAAAGATGCTGACTGGTGTGCTGTTACCCAGGGGATGCTGGAGTTTGAAGGTGCTGACTGGTGTGCTGTTACCCAGGGGATGCTGGAGTTTGAAGATGCTGACTGGTGTGCTGTTACACAGGGGATGGTTGAGTTTGAAGGTGCTGACTGGTGTGCTGTTACCCAGGGGATGTTGGAGTTTGAAGGTGCTGACAGGTGTGCTGTTACCCAGGGGATGTTGGAGTTTGAAGGTGCTGACTGGTGTGCTGTTACCCAGGGGATGTTGGAGTTTGAAGGTGCTGACTGGTGTGCTGTTACCCAGGGGATGTTGGAGTTTGAAGATGCTGACTGGTGTGGTGTTACCCAGGGGATGCTGGAATTTGATGGTGCTGACTGGTGTGCTGTTACCCAGGGGATGCTGGAGTTTGAAGGTGCTGACTGTTGTGCTGTTACCCAGGGGATGTTGGAGTTTGAAGATGCTGACTGGTGTGCTGTTACCCAGGGGATGTTGTGGTTTGAGGATGCTGACTGGTGTGCTGTTACCCAGGGGATGTTGGAGTTTGAAGGTGCTGACTGGTGTGCTTTTACCCAGGGGATGCTGGAGTTTGAAGGTGCTGACTGGTGTGCTGTTACCCAGGGGATGCTGGAGTTTAAAGATGCTGACTGGTGTGCTGTTACCCAGGGGATGCTGGAGTTTGAAGGTGCTGACTGGTGTGCTGTTACCCAGGGGATGTTGGAGTTTGAAGATGCTGACTGGTGTGCTGTTACCCAGGGGATGGTTGAGTTTGAAGGTGCTGACTGGTGTGCTGTTACCCAGGGGATGTTGGAGTTTGAAGGTGCTGACTGTTGTGCTGTTACCCAGGGGATGTTGGAGTTTGAAGGTGCTGTCTGGTGTGCTGTTACCCAGGGGATGTTGAAGTTTGAAGATGCTGACTGGTGTGCTGTTACTCAGGGGATGTTGGAGTTTGAAGATGCTGACTGGTGTGCTGTTACCCAGGGGATGTTGGAGTTTGAAGGTGCTGACTGGTGTGCTGTTACCCAGGGGATGTTGGAGTTTGAAGGTGCTGACTGGTGTGCTGTTACCCAGGGGATGTTGGAGTTTGAAGGTGCTGACTGTTGTCCTGTTACCCAGGGGATGTTGGAGTTTTAAGGTGCTGACTGTTGTGCTGTTACCCAGGGGATGTTGGAGTTTGAAGATGCTGACTGGTGTGCTGTTACTCAGGGGATGTTGGAGTTTGAAGGTGCTGAGCGGTGTGCTGTTACCCAGGAGATGGTGAAGTTTGAAGATGCTGACTGGTGTGCTGTTACTCAGGGGATGTTGGAGTTTGAAGATGCTGACTGGTGTGCTGTTACCCAGGGGATGTTGGAGTTTGAAGGTGCTGACTGGTGTGCTGTTAGCCAGGGGATGTTGGAGTTTGAAGGTGCTGACTGTTGTGCTGTTACCCAGGGGATGTTGGAGTTTGAAGGTGCTGACTGTTGTGCTGTTACCCAGGGGATGTTGGGGTTTTAAGGCGCTGTCTGTTGTGCTGTTACCCAGGGGATGTTGGGGTTTGAAGGCGCTGACTGGTGTGCTGTTACCCAGGGGATGCTGGAGGTTGAAGGTGCTGACTGGTGTGCTGTTACCCAGGGGATGTTGGTGTTTTAAGGCGCTGACTGTTGTGCTGTTACCCAGGGGATGTTGGGGTTTGAAGGCGCTGACTGGTGTGCTGTTACCTAGGGGATGCTGGAGGTTGAAGGTGCTGACTGGTGTGCTGTTACCCAGGGGATTCTGCAGTTTGAAGGCACTGACTGGTGTGCTGTTCCCCAGGGGATGTTGGGGTTTGAAGGTGCTGACTGTTGTGCTGTTACCCAGGGGATGTTGGAGTTTGATGATGCTGACTGGTGTGCTGTTACCCAGGGGATTCTGCAGTTTGAAGCCACTGACTGGTGTGCTGTTACCCAGGGGAAGTTGGGGTTTGAAGGCGCTGACTGTTGTGCTGTTACCCAGGGGATGTTGGAGTTTGAAGATGTTGACTGGTGTGCTGTTACCCAGGGGATGTTGGAGTTTGAAGGTGCTGACCGGTGTGCTTTTACACAGGGGATGCTGGAGTTTGAAGGTGCTGACTGGTGTGCTGTTACCCAGGGGATGCTGGAGTTTGAAGGTGCTGACTGGTGTGCTGTTACCCAGGGGATGCTGGAGTTTGAAGGTGCTGACTGGTGTGCTGTTACCCAGGGGATGGTGGAGTTTGAAGGCGCTGACTGGTCTGCTGTTACCCAGGGGATGTTGGAGTTTGAAGGTGCTGACTGGTGTGCTGTTACCCTGGGGATGCTGGAGTTTGAAGATGCTGACTGGTGTGCTGTTACATAGGGGATGCTGGAGTTTGAAGGTGCTGACTGGTGTGCTGTTACACAGGGGATGCTGGAGTTTGAAGGTCCTGACCGGTGTGCTGTTACCCAGGGGATGTTGGAGTTTGAAGGTGCTGACTGTTGTGCTGTTACCCAGGGGATGTTGGAGTTTGAAGGTGCTGACTGGTGTGCTGTTACCCAGGGGATCTTGGAGTTTGATGATGCTGACTGGTGTGCTGTTACCCTGGGGATGTTAGAGTTTGAAGGTGCTGACCGGTGTGCTGTTCCCCAGGAGATGGTGGAGTTTGAAGATGCTGACTGGTGTGCTGTTCCTCAGGGGATGTTGGAGTTTGAAAATGCTGACTGGTGTGCTGTTACCCAGGGGATGTTGGAGTTTGAAGGTGCTGACTGGTGTGCTGTTACCCAGGGGATGCTGGAGTTTGAAGGTGCTGACTGGTGTGCTGTTACCCCGGGGATGGTGGAGTTTGAAGGTGCTGACTGGTGTGCTGTTACCCAGGGGATGTTGGAGTTTGAAGGTGCTGACTGGTGTGCTGTTACCCAGGGGATGCTGGTGTTTGAAGTTGCTGGCTGGTGTGCTGTTACCCAGGGGATGTAGGAGTTTGAAGATGCTGACTGGTGTGCTGTTACCCAGGGAATGCTGGAGTTTGAAGATGCTGACTGGTGTGCTGTTACCCAGGGGATGGTGGAGTTTGAAGGTGCTGACTGGTGTGCTGTTACCCAGGGGATGGTGGAGTTTGAAGGTGCTGACTGGTCTGCTGTTACCCAGGGGATGTTGGAGTTTGAAGGTGCTGACTGGTGTGCTGTTACCCAGGGGATGCTGGAGTTTGAAGATGCTGACTGGTGTGCTGTTACCCAGGGGATGCTGGAGTTTGAAGGTGCTGACTGGTGTGCTGTTACCCAGGGGATGCTGGAGTTTGAAGGTGCTGACTGGTGTGCTGTTACCCAGGGGATCTTGGAGTTTGATGATGCTGACTGGTGTGCTGTTACCCTGGGGATGTTGGAGTTTGAAGGTGCTGACCGGTGTGCTGTTACCCAGGGGATGTTGGAGTTTGAAGGTGCTGACTGGTGTGCTGTTACCCAGGGGATGTTGGAGTTTGAAGATGCTGACTGGTGTGCTGTTACCCAGGGGATGTGGAGTTTGAAGATGCTGACTGGTGTGCTGTTACCCAGGGGATGTGGAGTTTGAAGATGCTGACTGGTGTGCTGTTACCCAGGGGATGGTGGAGTTTGAAGGTGCTGACTGGTGTGCTGTTACCCAGGGGATGGTGGAGTTTGAAGGCGCTGACTGGTCTGCTGTTACCCAGGGGATGTTGGAGTTTGAAGGTGCTGACTGGTGTGCTGTTACCCAGGGGATGCTGGAGTTTGAAGATGCTGACAGGTGTGCTGTTACCCAGGGGATGCTGGAGTTTGAAGGTGCTGACTGGTGTGCTGTTACCCAGGGGATGCTGGAGTTTGAAGGTCCTGACCGGTGTGCTGTTACCCAGGGGATGTTGGAGTTTGAAGGTGCTGACTGGTGTGCTGTTAACCAGGGGATGTTGGAGTTTGAAGGTGCTGACTGGTGTGCTGTTACCCAGGGGATGTTGGGGTTTGATGATGCTGACTGGTGTGCTGTTACCCTGGGGATGTTAGAGTTTGAAGGTGCTGACCGGTGTGCTGTTACCCAGGGGATGGTGGAGTTTGAAGATGCTGACTGGTGTGCTGTTACCCAGGGGATGTTGGAGTTTGAAGGTGCTGACTGGTGTGCTGTTACCCAGGGGATGTTGGAGTTTGAAGGTGCTGACTGGTGTGCTGTTACCCAGGGGATGCTGGAGTTTGAAGGTGCTGACTGGTGTGCTGTTACCCAGGGGATGTTGGAGTTTGAAGGTGCTGACTGGTGTGCTGTTACCCAGGGGATGTAGGAGTTTGAAGGTGCTGACTGGTGTGCTGTTACCCAGGGAATGCTGGAGTTTGAAGATGCTGACTGGTGTGCTGTTACCCAGGGGATGGTGGAGTTTGAAGGTGCTGACTGTTGTGCTGTTACCCAGGGGATGTTGGAGTTTGAAGGTGCTGACTGGTGTGCTGTTACCCAGGGGATGCTGAAGTTTGATGGTGCTGACTGGTGTGCTGTTACCTAGGGGATGGTGGAGTTTGATGGTGCTGACTGGTGTGCTGTTACCCAGGGGATGTTGGAGTTTGAAGGTGCTGACTGGTGTGCTGTTACCCAGGGGATGCTGGAGTTTGAAGGTGCTGACTGGTGTGTTGTTACCCAGGGGATGTTGGAGTTTGTAGGTGCTGACTGGTGTGCTGTTACCCAGGGGATGTTGGGGTTTGAAGATGTTGACTGGTGTGCTTTTACCCAGGGGATGTTGGAGTTTGAAGGTGCTGACTGGTGTGCTTTTACCCAGGGGATGTTGGAGTTTGAAGATGCTGACTGGTGTGCTGGTACCCAGAGGATGGTGGAGTTTGAAGGTGCTGACTGGTGTGCTGTTACCCAGGGGATGCTGGAGTTTAAAGATGCTGACTGGTGTGCTGTTACCCAGGGGATGCTGGAGTTTGAAGGTTCTGACTGGTGTGCTGTTACCCAGGGGATGGTGGAGTTTGAAGGTGCTGACTGGTGTGCTGTTACCCAGGGGATGTTGGAGTTTGAAGCTGCTGACTGGTGTGCTGTTACCCAGGGGATGTTGGAGTTTGAAGATGCTGACTGGTGTGCTGTTACACAGGGGATGTTGGAGTTTGAAGGTGCTGACTGGTGTGCTGTTACCCAGGGGATGTTGGAGTTTGAAGGTGCTGACTGGTGTGCTGTTACCCAGGGGATGTTGGAGTTTGAAGATGCTGACTGGTGTGCTGTTACTCTGGGGATGTTGGAGTTTGAAGGTGCTGACCGGTGTGCTGTTACCCAGGGGATGGTGGAGTTTGAAGATGCTGACTGGTGTGCTGTTACTCAGGGGATGTTGGAGTTTGAAGATGCTGACTGGTGTGCTGTTACCCAGGGGATGTTGGAGTTTGAAGGTGCTGACTGGTGTGCTGTTACCCAGGGGATGTTGGAGTTTGAAGGTGCTGACCGGTGTGCTGTTCCCCAGGGGATGGTGGAGTTTGAAGATGCTGACTGGTGTGCTGTTACTCAGGGGATGTTGGAGTTTGAAGATGCTGACTGGTGTGCTGTTACCCAGGGGATGTTGGAGTTTGAAGGTGCTGACTGGTGTGCTGTTACCCAGGGGATGTTGGAGTTTGAAGGTGCTGACTGGTGTGCTGTTACCCAGGGGATTCTGGAGTTTGAAGGCACTGACTGGTGTGCTGTTACCCAGGGGATGTTGGGTTTGAAGGTGCTGACTGTTGTGCTGTTACCCAGGGGATGTTGGAGTTTGAAGGCGCTGACTGTTGTGCTGTTACCCAGGGGATGTTGGAGTTTGAAGGTGCTGACTGGTGTGCTGTTACCCAGGGGATTCTGGAGTTTGAAGGCACTGACTGGTGTGCTGTTACCCAGGGGATGTTGGGTTTGAAGGTGCTGACTGTTGTGCTGTTACCCAGGGGATGTTGGAGTTTGATGGTGCTGACTGGTGTGCTGTTACCCAGGGGATGTTGAAGTTTGAAGATGCTGACTGGTGTGCTGTTACCCAGGGAATGCTGGAGTTTGAAGATGCTGACTGGTGTGCTGTTACCCAGGGGATGGTGGAGTTTGAAGGTGCTGACTGTTGTTCTGTTACCCAGGGGATGTTGGAGTTTGATGGTGCTGACTGGTGTGCTGTTACCCAGGGGATGCTGGAATTTGATGGTGCTGACTGTTGTGCTGTTACCCAGGGGATGGTGGAGTTTGAAGGTCCTGACTGGTGTGCTGTTACCCAGGGGATGCTGGAGTTTGAAGGCGCTGACTGGTGTGCTGTTACCCAGGGGATGTTGGAGTTTGAAGGTGCTGACTGGTGTGCTGTTACCCAGGGGATGTTGGGGTTTGAAGATGCTGACTGGTGTGCTGTTACCCAGGGGATGTTGGAGTTTGAAGGTGCTGACTGGTGTGCTGTTACCCAGGGGATTCTGGAGTTTGAAGGCACAGACTGGTGTGCTGTTACGCAGGGGATGCTGGAGTTTGAAGGTGCTGACTGGTGTGCTGTTACCCAGGGGATGGTGGAGTTTGAAGGTGCTGACTGGTGTGCTGTTACCCAGGGGATGTTGGAGTTTGAAGGTGCTGACTGGTGTGCTGTTACCCAGGGGATGCTGGAGTTTGAAGTTGCTGACTGGTGTGCTGTTACCCAGGGGATGTGGAGTTTGAAGATGCTGACTGGTGTGCTGTTACCCAGGGGATGCTGGAGTTTGAAGATGCTGACTGGTGTGCTGTTACCCAGGGGATGGTGGAGTTTGAAGGTGCTGACTGGTGTGCTGTTACCCAGGGGATGTTGGAGTTTGAAGGTGCTGACTGGTGTGCTGTTACCCAGGGGATGCTGAAGTTTGATGGTGCTGACTGGTGTGCTGTTACCTAGGGGATGGTGGAGTTTGATGGCGCTGACTGGTGTGCTGTTACCCAGGGGATGTTGGAGTTTGAAGGTGCTGACTGGTGTGCTGTTACCCAGGGGATGCTGGAGTTTGAAGGTGCTGACTGGTGTGTTGTTACCCAGGGGATGTTGGAGTTTGTAGGTGCTGACTGGTGTGCTGTTACCCAGGGGATGTTGGGGTTTGAAGATGTTGACTGGTGTGCTTTTACCCAGGGGATGTTGGAGTTTGAAGGTGCTGACTGGTGTGCTTTTACCCAGGGGATGTTGGAGTTTGAAGGTGCTGACTGGTGTGCTGGTACCCAGAGGATGGTGGAGTTTGAAGGTGCTGACTGGTGTGCTGTTACCCAGGGGATGCTGGAGTTTAAAGATGCTGACTGGTGTGCTGTTACCCAGGGGATGCTGGAGTTTGAAGGTTCTGACTGGTGTGCTGTTACCCAGGGGATGGTGGAGTTTGAAGGCGCTGACTGGTGTGCTGTTACCCAGGGGATGTTGGAGTTTGAAGATGCTGACTGGTGTGCTGTTACTCAGGGGATGTTGGAGTTTGAAGATGCTGACTGGTGTGCTGTTACCCAGGGGATGCTGGAGTTTGAAGGTGCTGACTGGTGTGCTGTTAACCAGGGGATGTTGGAGTTTGAAGGTGCTGACTGGTGTGCTGTTACCCAGGGGATGTGGAGTTTGAAGATGCTGACTGGTGTGCTGTTACTCAGGGGATGTTGGAGTTTGAAGATGCTGACTGGTGTGCTGTTACCCAGGGGATGTTGGAGTTTGAAGGTGCTGACTGGTGTGCTGTTACCCAGGGGATGTTGGAGTTTGAAGGTGCTGACTGGTGTGCTGTTACCCAGGGGATTCTGGAGTTTGAAGGCACTGACTGGTGTGCTGTTACCCAGGGGATGTTGGAGTTTGAAGGTGCTGACTGTTGTGCTGTTCCCCAGGGGATTTTGGAGTTTTAAGATGCTGGCTGGTGTGCTGTTACCCAGGGGATGTTGGAGTTTGAAGATGCTGACTGGTGTGCTGTTACCCAGGGGATGTTGGAGTTTGAAGGTGCTGACCGGTGTGCTGTTACCCAGGGGATGTTGGAGTTTGAAGGTGCTGACTGGTGTGCTGTTACCCAGGGGATGTTGGAGTTTGAAGATGCTGACTGGTGTGCTGTTACTCTGGGGATGTTGGAGTTTGAAGGTGCTGACCGGTGTGCTGTTACCCAGGGGATGGTGGAGTTTGAAGATGCTGACTGGTGTGCTGTTACTCAGGGGATGTTGGAGTTTGAAGATGCTGACTGGTGTGCTGTTACCCAGGGGATGCTGGAGTTTGAAGGTGCTGACTGGTGTGCTGTTAACCAGGGGATGTTGGAGTTTGAAGGTGCTGACCGGTGTGCTGTTCCCCAGGGGATGGTGGAGTTTGAAGGTGCTGACTGGTGTGCTGTTACCCAGGGGATGTTGGAGTTTGAAGGTGCTGACTGTTGTGCTGTTACCCAGGGGATGTTGGGGTTTGAAGGCGCTGACTGTTGTGCTGTTACCCAGGGGATGCTGGAGTTTGAAGGTGCTGACTGGTGTGCTATTACCCAGGGGATTCTGCAGTTTGAAGGCACTGACTGGTGTGCTGTTACCCAGGGGATGTTGGGGTTTGAAGGAGCTGACTGGTGTGCTGTTACCCAGGGGATGTTGGAGTTTGAGAGTGCTGACTGGTGTGCTGTTACCCAGGGGATGTTGGAGTTTGAAGGTGCTGACTGGTGTGCTGTTACCCAGGGGATGTTGGAGTTTGAAGGTGCTGACTGGTGTGCTGTTACCCAGGGGATGCTGGAGTTTGAAGGTGCTGACTGGTGTGCTGTTACCCAGGGGATGTTGGAGTTTGAAGGTGCTGACTGGTGTGCTGTTACCCAGGGGATGTTGGAGTTTGAAGGTGCTGACTGGTGTGCTGTTACCCAGGGGATGCTGGAGTTTGAAGGTGCTGACTGGTGTGCTGTTACCCAGGGGATGTTGGAGTTTGAAGGTGCTGACTGGTGTGCTGTTACCCAGGGGATGTTGGAGTTTGAAGGCGCTGACCGGTGTGCTGTTCCCCAGGGGATGGTGGAGTTTGAAGATGCTGACTGGTGTGCTGTTACTCAGGGGATGTTGGAGTTTGAAGATGCTGACTGGTGTGCTGTTACCCAGGGGATGTTGGAGTTTGAAGGTGCTGACTGGTGTGCTGTTACCCAGGGGATGTTGGAGTTTGAAGGTGTTGACTGTTGTGCTGTTACCCAGGGGTTTCTGGAGTTTGGAGGCACTGACTGGTGTGCTGTTACCCAGAGGATGTTGGGGTTTGAAGGCGCTGACTGTTGTGCTGTTACCCAGGGGATGTTGGGGTTTGAAGGTGCTGACTGGTGTGCTGTTACCCAGGGGATGTTGGAGTTTGAAGGTGCTGACTGGTGTGCTGTTACCCAGGGGATGCTGGAGTTTGAAGGTGCTGACTGGTGTGCTGTTACCTAGGGGATGGTGGAGTTTGAAGGTGCTGACTGGTGTGCTGTTACCCAGGGGATGCTGGAGTTTGAAGGTGCTGACTGGTGTGTTGTTACCCAGGGGATGTTGGAGTTTGTAGGTGCTGACTGGTGTGCTGTTACCCAGTGGATGTTGGAGTTTGAAGATGCTGACTGGTGTGCTTTTACCCAGGGGATGTTGGAGTTTGAAGGTGCTGACTGGTGTGCTTTTACCCAGGGGATGTTGGAGTTTGAAGATGCTGACTGGTGTGCTGGTACCCAGAGGATGGTGGAGTTTGAAGGTGCTGACTGGTGTGCTGTTACCCAGGGGATGCTGGAGTTTAAAGATGCTGACTGGTGTGCTGTTACCCAGGGGATGCTGGAGTTTGAAGGTTCTGACTGGTGTGCTGTTACCCAGGGGATGGTGGAGTTTGAAGGCGCTGACTGGTGTGCTGTTACCCAGGGGATGTTGGAGTTTGAAGCTGCTGACTGGTGTGCTGTTACCCAGGGGATGGTGCAGTTTGAAGATGCTGACTGGTGTGCTGTTACACAGGGGATGCTGGAGTTTGAAGGTGCTGACTGGTGTGCTGTTACCCAGGGGATGTTGGAGTTTGAAGGTGCTGACTGGTGTGCTGTTACCCAGGTGATGTTGGAGTTTGAAGATGCTGTCTGGTGTGCTGTTACCCTGGGGATGTTGGAGTTTGAAGGTGCTGACCGGTGTGCTGTTACCCAGGGATGGTGGAGTTTGAAGATGCTGACTGGTGTGCTGTTACTCAGGGGATGTTGGAGTTTGAAGATGCTGACTGGTGTGCTGTTACCCAGGGGATGTTGGAGTTTGAAGGTGCTGACTGGTGTGCTGTTACCCAGGGGATGTTGGAGTTTGAAGGTGCTGACCGGTGTGCTGTTACCCAGGGATGGTGGAGTTTGAAGATGCTGACTGGTGTGCTGTTACTCAGGGGATGTTGGAGTTTGAAGATGCTGACTGGTGTGCTGTTACCCAGGGGATGTTGGAGTTTGAAGGTGCTGACTGGTGTGCTGCTACCCAGGGGATGTTGGAGTTTGAAGGTGCTGACTGTTGTGCTGTTACCCAGGGGATTCTGGAGTTTGAAGGCACTGACTGGTGTGCTGTTACCCAGGGGATGTTGGGTTTTAAGGCGCTGACTGTTGTGCTGTTACCCAGGGGATTCTGGAGTTTGAAGGCACTGACTGGTGTGCTGTTACCCAGGGGATGTTGGGGTTTGAAGGCGCTGACTGTTGTGCTGTTACCCAGGGGATTTTGGAGTTTTAAGATGCGAGCTGGTGTGCTGTTACCCAGGGGATGTTGGAGTTTGATGATGCTGACCGGTGTGCTGTTACCCAGGAGATGGTGGAGTTTGATGGTGCTGACTGGTGTGCTGTTACCCAGGGGATGCTGGTGTTTGAAGGAGCTGACTGGTGTGCTATTACCCAGGGGATGTTGTTGTTTGAGAGTGCTGACTGGTGTGCTGTTACCCAGGGGATGTTGGAGTTTGAAGGTGCTGACTGGTGTGCTGTTACCCAGGGGATGTTGGAGTTTGAAGGTGCTGACTGGTGTGCTGTTACCCAGGGGATGCTGGTGTTTGAAGGTGCTGACTGGTGTGCTGTTACCCAGGGGATGTTGGAGTTTGAAGGTGCTGACTGGTGTGCTGTTACCCAGGGAATGTTGGAGTTTGAAGGTGCTGACTGGTGTGCTGTTACCCAGGGGATGCTGGAGTTTGAAGGTGCTGACTGGTGTGCTGTTACCCAGGGGATGGTGGAGTTTGAAGGTGCTGACTGGTGTGCTGTTACCCAGGGGATGTTGGAGTTTGAAGGTGCTGACTGGTGTGCTGTTACCCAGGGGATGCTGGAGTTTGAAGGTGCTGGCTGGTGTGCTGTTACCCAGGGGATGAAGGAGTTTGAAGGTGCTGACTGTTGTGCTGTTACCCAGGGGATGTTGGAGTTTGAAGGTGCTGACTGGTGTGCTGTTACCCAGGGGATGCTGGAGTTTGATGGTGCTGACTGGTGTGCTGTTACCTAGGGGATGGTGGAGTTTGAAGGTGCTGACTGGTGTGCTGTTACCCAGGGGATGTTGGAGTTTGAAGTTGCTGACTGTTGTGCTGTTACCCAGGGGATGTTGGGGTTTGAAGATGCTGACTGGTGTGCTGTTACCCAGGGGATGTTGGAGTTTGAAGGTGCTGACTGGTGTGCTGTTACCCAGGGGATTCTGGAGTTTGAAGGCACTGACTGGTGTGCTGTTACCCCGGGGATGTTGGAGTTTGAAGGTGCTGACTGGTGTGCTGTTACCCAGGGGATGTTGGAGTTTGAAGATGCTGACTGGTGTGCTGTTACCCAGGGGATGGTGGAGTTTGAAGGTGCTGACTGGTGTGCTGTTACCCAGGGGATGCTGGAGTTTGAAGATGCTGACTGGTGTGCTGTTACCCAGGGGATGCTGGAGTTTGAAGGTGCTGACTGGTGTGCTGTTACCCAGGGGATGTTGGAGTTTGAAGGTGCTGACTGTTGTGCTGTTACCCAGGGGATGTTGGGTTTTAAGGCGCTGACTGTTGTGCTGTTACCCAGGGGATGTTGGGGTTTGAAGGCGCTGACTGGTGTGCTGTTACCCAGGGGATGCTGGAGGTTGAAGGTGCTGACTGGTGTGCTGTTACCCAGGGGATGTTGGTGTTTTAAGGCGCTGACTGTTGTGCTGTTACCCAGGGGATGTTGGGGTTTGAAGGCGCTGACTGGTGTGCTGTTACCTAGGGGATGCTGGAGTTTGAAGGTGCTGACTGGTGTGCTGTTACCCAGGGGATTCTGGAGTTTGAAGGCACTGACTGGTGTGCTGTTACCCAGGGGATGTTGGGGTTTGAAGGTGCTGACTGTTGTGCTGTTACCCAGGGGATGTTGGAGTTTGATGATGCTGACTGGTGTGCTGTTACCCAGGGGATTCTGGAGTTTGAAGGTGCTGACTGGTGTGCTGTTACCGAGGGGATGTTGGGGTTTGAAGGCGCTGACTGTTGTGCTGTTACCCAGGGGATGTTGGAGTTTGAAGATGTTGACTGGTGTGCTGTTACCCAGGGGATGTTGGAGTTTGAAGGTGCTGACCAGTGTGCTTTTACACAGGGGATGCTGGAGTTTGAAGGTGCTGACTGGTGTGCTGTTACCCAGGGGATGCTGGAGTTTGAAGGTGCTGACTGGTGTGCTGTTACCCAGGGGATGGTGGAGTTTGAAGGCGCTGACTGGTGTGCTGTTACCCAGGGGATGTTGGAGTTTGAAGGTGCTGACTGGTGTGCTGTTACCCTGGGGATGCTGGAGTTTGAAGATGCTGACTGGTGTGCTGTTACCCAGGGGATGCTGGAGTTTGAAGGTGCTGACTGGTGTGCTGTTACACAGGGGATGCTGGAGTTTGAAGGTGCTGACCGGTGTGCTGTTACCCAGGGGATGTTGGAGTTTGAAGGTGCTGACTGTTGTGCTGTTACCCAGGGGATGTTGGAGTTTGAAGGTGCTGACTGGTGTGCTGTTACCCAGGGGATCTTGGAGTTTGATGATGCTGACTGGTGTGCTGTTACCCTGGGGATGTTAGAGTTTGAAGGTGCTGACCGGTGTGCTGTTCCCCAGGGGATGGTGGAGTTTGAAGATGCTGACTGGTGTGCTGTTACCCAGGGGATGTTGGAGTTTGAAAATGCTGACTGGTGTGCTGTTACCCAGGGGATGTTGGAGTTTGAAGGTGCTGACTGGTGTGCTGTTACCCAGGGGATGCTGGAGTTTGAAGGTGCTGACTGGTGTGCTGTTACCCAGGGGATGGTGGAGTTTGAAGGTGCTGCCTGGTGTGCTGTTACCCAGGGGATGTTGGAGTTTGAAGGTGCTGACTGGTGTGCTGTTACCCAGGGGATGCTGGAGTTTGAAGTTGCTGACTGGTGTGCTGTTACCCAGGGGATGTAGGAGTTTGAAGATGCTGACTGGTGTGCTGTTACCCAGGGAATGCAGGAGTTTGAAGATGCTGACTGGTGTGCTGTTACCCAGGGGATGGTGGAGTTTGAAGGTGCTGACTGGTGTGCTGTTACCCAGGGGATGGTGGAGTTTGAAGGCGCTGACTGGTCTGCTGTTACCCAGGGGATGTTAGAGTTTGAAGGTGCTGACCGGTGTGCTGTTCCCCAGGGGATGGTGGAGTTTGAAGGTGCTGACTGGTGTGCTGTTACATAGGGGATGCTGGAGTTTGAAGGTGCTGACTGGTGTGCTGTTACCCAGGGGATGCTGGAGTTTGAAGATGCTGACTGGTGTGCTGTTACACAGGGGATGGTTGAGTTTGAAGGTGCTGACTGGTGTGCTGTTACCCAGGGGATGTTGGAGTTTGAAGGTCCTGACTGGTGTGCTGTTACCCAGGGGATGTTGGAGTTTGAAGGTGCTGACTGTTGTGCTGTTACCCAGGGGATGTTGGAGTTTGAAGGTGCTGTCTGGTGTGCTGTTACCCAGGGGATGTTGGAGTTTGAAGATGCTGACTGGTGTGCTGTTACCTAGGGGATGGTGGAGTTTGAAGATGCTGTCTGGTGTGCTGTTACCCAGGGGATGTTGGAGTTTGAAGGTGCTGACTGGTGTGCTGTTACCCAGGGGATGTTGGAGTTTGAAGGTGCTGACTGTTGTGCTTTTACCCAGGGGATGTTGGAGTTTGAAGGTGCTGACTGTTGTGCTGTTACCCAGGGGATGTTGGGTTTTAAGGCGCTGACTGTTGTGCTGTTACTCAGGGGATGTTGGAGTTTGAAGATGCTGACTGGTGTGCTGTTACTCAGGGGATGTTGGAGTTTGAAGGTGCTGACGGTGTGCTGTTACCCAGGGGATGTTGGAGTTTGAAGGTGCTGACTGTTGTGCTGTTACCCAGGGGATGTTGGAGTTTGAAGGTGCTGACTGTTGTGCTGTTACCCAGGGGATGTTGGGGTTTGAAGGCGCTGACTGGTGTGCTGTTACCCAGGGGATGTTGGGTTTGAAGGTGCTGACTGGTGTGCTGTTACCCAGGGGATGTTGGAGGTTGAAGGTGCTGACTGGTGTGCTGTTACCCAGGGGATGTTGGTGTTTGAAGGCGCTGACTGTTGTGCTGTTACCCAGGGGATGTTGGGTTTGAAGGTGCTGACTGGTGTGCTGTTACCTAGGGGATGCTGGAGGTTGAAGGTGCTGACTGGTGTGCTGTTACCCAGGGGATTCTGGAGTTTGAAGGCACTGACTGGTGTGCTGTTACCCAGGGGATGTTGGAGTTTGAAGGTGCTGACTGGTGTGCTGTTACCCAGGGGATGTTGGAGTTTGATGATGCTGACTGGTGTGCTGTTACCCTGGGGATGTTAGAGTTTGAAGGTGCTGACCGGTGTGCTGTTACCCAGGGATGGTGGAGTTTGAAGATGCTGACTGGTGTGCTGTTACCCAGGGGATGTTGGAGTTTGAAGGTGCTGACTGGTGTGCTGTTACCCAGGGGATGTTGGAGTTTGAAGGTGCTGACTGGTGTGCTGTTACCCAGGGGATGGTGGAGTTTGAAGGTGCTGACTGGTGTGCTGTTACCCAGGGGATGGTGGAGTTTGAAGGTGCTGACTGGTGTGCTGTTACCCAGGGGATGTTGGAGTTTGAAGGTGCTGACTGGTGTGCTGTTACCCAGGGGATGTTGGGTTTGAAGGTGCTGACTGTTGTGCTGTTACCCAGGGGATGTGGAGTTTGAAGATGCTGACTGGTGTGCTGTTACCCAGGGATGGTGGAGTTTGAAGGTGCTGACTGGTGTGCTGTTACCCAGGGGATGGTGGAGTTTGAAGGCGCTGACTGGTCTGCTGTTACCCAGGGGATGTTGGAGTTTGAAGGTGCTGACTGGTGTGCTGTTACCCAGGGGATGCTGGAGTTTGAAGATGCTGACTGGTGTGCTGTTACCCAGGGGATGCTGGAGTTTGAAGGTGCTGACTGGTGTGCTGTTACCCAGGGGATGCTGGAGTTTGAAGGTCCTGACCGGTGTGCTGTTACCCAGGGGATGTTGGAGTTTGAAGGTGCTGACTGTTGTGCTGTTAACCAGGGGATGTTGGAGTTTGAAGGTGCTGACTGGTGTGCTGTTACCCAGGGGATCTTGGAGTTTGAAGATGCTGACTGGTGTGCTGTTACCCAGGGGATGTTGGAGTTTGAAGATGCTGCCTGGTGTGCTGTTACCCAGGGGATGTTGGAGTTTGAAGGTGCTGACTGGTGTGCTGTTACCCAGGGGATGTTGGAGTTTGAAGGTGCTGACTGGTGTGCTGTTACCCAGGGGATGCTGGAGTTTGAAGGTGCTGACTGGTGTGCTGTTACCCAGGGGATGGTGGAGTTTGAAGGTGCTGACTGGTGTGCTGTTACCCAGGGGATGTTGGAGTTTGAAGGCGCTGACTGGTGTGCTGTTACCCAGGGGATGCTGGTGTTTGAAGTTGCTGGCTGGTGTGCTGTTACCCAGGGGATGTGGAGTTTGAAGATGCTGACTGGTGTGCTGTTACCCAGGGAATGCTGGAGTTTGAAGATGCTGACTGGTGTGCTGTTACCCAGGGGATGGTGGAGTTTGAAGGTGCTGACTGTTGTGCTGTTACCCAGGGGATGTTGGAGTTTGAAGGTGCTGACTGGTGTGCTGTTACCCAGGGGATGCTGAAGTTTGATGGTGCTGACTGGTGTGCTGTTACCTAGGGGATGGTGGAGTTTGATCACGCTGACTGGTGTGCTGTTACCCAGGGGATGTTGGAATTTGAATTTGCTGACTGGTGTGCTGTTACCCAGGGGATGTTGGAGTTTGAAGGTGCTGACTGGTGTGCTGTTACCCAGGGGATGCTGGAGTTTGAAGGCGCTGACTATTGTGGTGTTACCCAGCGGATGTTGGAGTTTGAAGTTGCTGACTGTTGTGCTGTTACCCAGGGGATGTTGGGGTTTGAAGATGCTGACTGGTGTGCTGTTACCCAGGGGATGTTGGAGTTTGAAGATGCTGACTGGTGTGCTGTTACTCTGGGGATGTTGGAGTTTGAAGGTGCTGACGGTGTGCTGTTACCCAGGGGATGGTGGAGTTTGAAGATGCTGACTGGTGTGCTGTTACCCAGGGGATGTTGGAGTTTGAAGATGCTGACTGGTGTGCTGTTACCCAGGGGATGCTGGAGTTTGAAGGTGCTGACTGGTGTGCTGTTACCCAGGGGATGTTGGAGTTTGAAGGTGCTGACCGGTGTGCTGTTCCCCAGGGGATGGTGGAGTTTGAAGATGCTGACTGGTGTGCTGTTACCCAGGGGATGTTGGAGTTTGAAGATGCTGACTGGTGTGCTGTTACCCAGGGGATGTTGGAGTTTGAAGGTGCTGACTGGTGTGCTGTTACCCAGGGGATGTTGGAGTTTGAAGGTGCTGACTGGTGTGCTGTTACCCAGGGGATTCTGGAGTTTGAAGGCACTGACTGGTGTGCTGTTACCCAGGGGATGTTGGAGTTTGAAGGTGCTGACTGTTGTGCTGTTACCCAGGGGATGTTGGAGTTTGAAGATGCTGACTGGTGTGCTGTTACCCAGGGGATGTTGGAGTTTGAAGGTGCTGACTGGTGTGCTGTTACCCAGGGGATGGTGGAGTTTGAAGGTGCTGACTGGTGTGCTGTTACCCAGGGGATGCTGGAGTTTGAAGGTGCTGACTGGTGTGCTGTTACCCAGGGGATGTTGGAGTTTGAAGTTGCTGACTGGTGTGCTGTTACCCAGGGGATGTTGGAGTTTGAAGGTGCTGACTGGTGTGCTGTTACCCAGGGGATGTGGAGTTTGAAGGTGCTGACTGGTGTGCTGTTACCCAGGGGATGTTGGAGTTTGAAGGTGCTGACTGGTGTGCTGTTACCCAGGGGATGTTGGAGTTTGAAGGTGCTGACTGGTGTGCTGTTACCCAGGGGTTGCTGGAGTTTGAAGGTGCTGACTGGTGTGCTGTTACCCAGGGGATGTTGGAGTTTGAAGGTGCTGACTGGTGTGCTGTTACCCAGGGGATGTTGGAGTTTGAAGGCGCTGACTGGTGTGCTGTTACCCAGGGGATGCTGGTGTTTGAAGTTGCTGGCTGGTGTGCTGTTACCCAGGGGATGTTGGAGTTTGAAGGTGCTGACTGGTGTGCTGTTACCCAGGGATGCAGGAGTTTGAAGATGCTGACTGGTGTGCTGTTACCCAGGGGATGGTGGAGTTTGAAGGTGCTGACTGTTGTGCTGTTACCCAGGGGATGCTGGAGTTTGATGGTGCTGACTGGTGTGCTGTTACCTAGGGGATGGTGGAGTTTGATGGTGCTGACTGGTGTGCTGTTACCCAGGGGATGTTGGAGTTTGAAGGTGCTGACTGGTGTGCTGTTACCCAGGGGATGCTGGAGTTTGAAGGTGCTGACTGGTCTGCTGTTACCCAGGGGATGTTGGAGTTTGATGATGCTGACTGGTGTGTTGTTACCCAGGGGATGTTGGAGTTTGAAGGTGCTGATTGGTGTGCTGTTACCCAGGGGATGTTGGAATTTGAAGGTGCTGACTGGTGTGCTGTTACCCAGGGGATGTTGGAGTTTGAAGGTGCTGACTGGTGTGCTGTTACCCAGGGGATGTTGGAGTTTGATGGTGCTGACTGGTGTGCTGTTACCCAGGGGATGCTGTAATTTGATGGTGCTGACTGTTGTGCTGTTACCCAGGGGATGGTGGAGTTTGAAGGTGCTGACTGGTGTGCTGTTACCCAGGGGATGTTGGAGTTTGAAGGTGCTGACTGGTGTGCTGTTACCCAGGGGATGCTGGAGTTTGAAGGCGCTGACTGGTGTGCTGTTACCCAGGGGATGTTGGAGTTTGAAGTTGCTGACTGGTGTGCTGTTACCCAGGGGATGTTGGAGTTTGAAGATGCTGACTGGTGTGCTGTTACCCAGGGGATGTTGGAGTTTGAAGGTGCTGACTGGTGTGCTGTTACCCAGGGGATTCTGGAGTTTGAAGGCACTGACTGGTGTGCTGTTACCCAGGGGATGCTGGAGTTTGAAGGTGCTGACTGGTGTGCTGTTACCCAGGGGATGCTGGAGTTTGAAGGTGCTGACTGGTGTGCTGTTACCCAGGGGATGCTAGAGTTTGAAGATGCTGACTGTTGTGCTGTTACCCAGGGGATGGTGGAGTTTGAAGGTGCTGACTGGTGTGCTGTTACCCATGGGATGCTGGAGTTTGAAGATGCTGACTGGTGTGCTGTTACACAGGGGATGCTGGAGTTTGAAGGTGCTGACTGGTGTGCTGTTACCCAGGGGATGTTGGAGTTTGAAGGTGCTGACTGGTGTGCTTTTACCCAGGGGATCTTGGAGTTTGAAGATGCTTACTGGTGTGCTGTTACCCTGGGGATGTTAGAGTTTGAAGGTGCTGACCGGTGTGCTGTTCCCCAGGGGATGGTGGAGTTTGAAGATGCTGACTGGTGTGCTGTTACCCAGGGGATTCTGGAGTTTGAAGGCACTGACTGGTGTGCTGTTACCCAGGGGATGTTGGAGTTTGAAGGCGCTGACTGTTGTGCTGTTACCCAGGGGATGTTGGGGTTTGAAGGCGCTGACTGGTGTGCTGTTACCCAGGGGATGTTGGAGTTTGAAGGTGCTGACTGGTGTGCTGTTACCCAGGGGATGTGGAGTTTGAAGGTGCTGACTGGTGTGCTGTTACCTAGGGGATGGTGGAGTTTGAAGGTGCTGACTGGTGTGCTGTTACCCAGGGGATGTTGGAGTTTGAAGGTGCTGACTGGTGTGCTGTTACCCAGGGGATGCTGGAGTTTGAAGGTGCTGACTGGTGTGTTGTTACCCAGGGGATGTTGGAGTTTGTAGGTGCTGACTGGTGTGCTGTTACCCAGGGGTTGTTGGAGTTTGAAGGTGCTGACTGGTGTGCTGTTACCCAGGGGATGTTGGAGTTTGAAGGTGCTGACTGGTGTGCTGTTACCCAGGGGTTTCTGGAGTTTGGAGGCACTGACTGGTGTGCTGTTACCTAGGGGATGTTGGAGTTTTAAGGTGCTGACTGTTGTGCTGTTACCCAGGGGATGTTGGGGTTTGAAGGTGCTGACTGGTGTGCTGTTACCCAGGGGATGTTGGAGTTTGAAGGTGCTGACTGGTGTGCTGTTACCCAGGGGATGCTGGAGTTTGATGGTGCTGACTGGTGTGCTGTTACCTAGGGGATGGTGGAGTTTGATGGTGCTGACTGGTGTGCTGTTACCCAGGGGATGTTGGAGTTTGAAGGTGCTGACTGGTGTGCTGTTACCCAGGGGATGCTGGAGTTTGAAGGTGCTTACTGGTGTGTTGTTACCCAGGGGATGTTGGAGTTTGTAGGTGCTGACTGGTGTGCTGTTACCCAGGGGATGTTGGGGTTTGAAGATGTTGACTGGTGTGCTGTTACCCAGGGGATGTGGAGTTTGAAGGTGCTGACTGGTGTGCTTTTACCCAGGGGATGTTGGAGTTTGAAGATGCTGACTGGTGTGCTGGTACCCAGGGGATGGTGGAGTTTGAAGGTGCTGACTGGTGTGCTGTTACCCAGGGGATGCTGGAGTTTAAAGATGCTGACTGGTGTGCTGTTACCCAGGGGATGCTGGAGTTTGAAGGTTCTGACTGGTGTGCTGTTACCCAGGGGATGTTGGAGTTTGAAGCTGCTGACTGGTGTGCTGTTACCCAGGGGATGGTGGAGTTTGAAGGTCCTGACTGGTGTGCTGTTACCCAGGGGATGTTGGAGTTTGAAGCTGCTGACTGGTGTGCTGTTACCCAGGGGATGGTGCAGTTTGAAGATGCTGACTGGTGTGCTGTTACACAGGGGATGCTGGAGTTTGAAGGTGCTGACTGGTGTGCTGTTACCCAGGGGATGTTGGAGTTTGAAGGTGCTGACTTGTGTGCTGTTACCCAGGGGATGTTGGAGTTTGAAGATGCTGTCTGGTGTGCTGTTACCCAGGGGATGTTGGAGTTTGAAGGTGCTGACTGGTGTGCTGTTACCCAGGGGATGGTGGAGTTTGAAGATGCTGACTGGTGTGCTGTTACCCAGGGGATGTTGGAGTTTGAAGATGCTGACTGGTGTGCTGTTACCCAGGGGATGTTGGAGTTTTAAGGTGCTGACTGTTGTGCTGTTACCCAGGGGATGTTGGGGTTTGAAGGTGCTGACTGGTGTGCTGTTACCCAGGGGATGTTGGAGTTTGAAGGTGCTGACTGGTGTGCTGTTACCCAGGGGATTCTGGAGTTTGAAGGCACTGACTGGTGTGCTGTTACCCAGGGGATGTTGGGGTTTGAATGCGCTGACTGTTGTGCTGTTACCCAGGGGATTTTGGAGTTTTAAGATGCTGACTGGTGTGCTGTTACCCAGGGGATGTTGGAGTTTGATGATGCTGACTGGTGTGCTGTTACACAGGGGATGGTGGAGTTTGATGGTGCTGACTGGTGTGCTGTTACCCAGGGGATGCTGGTGTTTGAAGGAGCTGACTGGTGTGCTGTTACCCAGGGGATGTTGGAGTTTGAGAGTGCTGACTGGTGTGCTGTTACCCAGGGGATGTTGGAGTTTGAAGGTGCTGACTGGTGTGCTGTTACCCAGGGGATGTTGGAGTTTGAAGGTGCTGACTGGTGTGCTGTTACCCAGGGGATGCTGGAGTTTGAAGGTGCTGACTGGTGTGCTGTTACCCAGGGGATGTTGGAGTTTGAAGGTGCTGACTGGTGTGCTGTTACCCAGGGGATGTTGGAGTTTGAAGGTGCTGACTGGTGTGCTGTTACCCAGGGGATGCTGGAGTTTGAAGGTGCTGACTGGTGTGTTGTTACCCAGGGGATGGTGGAGTTTGAAGGTGCTGACTAGTGTGCTGTTACCCAGGGGATGTTGGAGTTTGAAGGTGCTGACTGGTGTGCTGTTACCCAGGGGATGCTGGTGTTTGAAGTTGCTGGCTGGTGTGCTGTTACCCAGGGGATGAAGGAGTTTGAAGATGCTGACTGGTGTGCTGTTACCCAGGGATGCAGGAGTTTGAAGATGCTGACTGGTGTGCTGTTACCCAGGGGATGGTGGAGTTTGAAGGTGCTGACTGTTGTGCTGTTACCCAGGGGATGTTGGAGTTTGAAGGTGCTGACTGGTGTGCTGTTACCCAGGGGATGCTGGAGTTTGAAGGTGCTGACTGGTGTGCTGTTACCTAGGGGATGGTGGAGTTTGATGGTGCTGACTGGTGTGCTGTTACCCAGGGGATGTTGGAATTTGAAGGTGCTGACTGGTGTGCTGTTACCCAGGGGATGTTGGAGTTTGAAGGTGCTGACTGGTGTGCTGTTACCCAGGGGATGTTGGAGTTTGAAGGTGCTGACGGGTGTGCTGTTACCCAGGGGATGCTGGAATTTGATGGTGCTGACTGTTGTGCTGTTACGCAGGGGATGGTGGAGTTTGAAGGTGCTGACTGGTGTGCTGTTACCCAGGGGATGTTGGAGTTTGAAGGTCCTGACTGGTGTGCTGTTACCCAGGGGATGCTGGAGTTTGAAGGCGCTGACTATTGTGGTGTTACCCAGGGGATGTTGGAGTTTGAAGTTGCTGACTGTTGTGCTGTTACCCAGGGGATGTTGGGGTTTGAAGATGCTGACTGGTGTGCTGTTACCCAGGGGATGTTGGACTTTGAAGGTGCTGACTGGTGTGCTGTTACCCAGGGGATTCTGGAGTTTGAAGGCACTGACTGGTGTGCTGTTACCCAGGGGATGCTGGAGTTTGAAGGTGCTGACTGGTGTGCTGTTACCCAGGGGATGCTTGAGTTTGAAGGTGCTGACTGGTGTGCTGTTACCCAGGGGATGCTGGAGTTTGAAGATGCTGACTGTTGTGCTGTTACCCAGGGGATGGTGGAGTTTGAAGGTGCTGACTGGTGTGCTGTTACCCATGGGATGCTGGAGTTTGAAGATGCTGACTGGTGTGCTGTTACACAGGGGATGCTGGAGTTTGAAGGTGCTGACTGGTGTGCTGTTACCCAGGGGATGCTGGAGTTTGAAGGTCCTGACTGGTGTGCTGTTACCCAGGGGATGTTGGAGTTTGAAGGTGCTGACTGTTGTGCTGTTACCCAGGGGATGTTGGAGTTTGAAGGTGCTGACTGGTGTGCTTTTACCCAGGGGATGTTGGAGTTTGAAGATGCTGACTGGTGTGCTGTTACCCTGGGGATGCTGGTGTTTGAAGGAGCTGACTGGTGTGCTGTTACCCAGGGGATGTTGGAGTTTGAGAGTGCTGACTGGTGTGCTGTTACCCAGGGGATGTTGGAGTTTGAAGGTGCTGACTGGTGTGCTGTTACCCAGGGGATGTTGGAGTTTGAAGGTGCTGACTGGTGTGCTGTTACCCAGGGGATGCTGGTGTTTGAAGGTGCTGACTGGTGTGCTGTTACCCAGGGGATGTTGGAGTTTGAAGGTGCTGACTGGTGTGCTGTTACCCAGGGGATGTTGGAGTTTGAAGGTGCTGACTGGTGTGCTGTTACCCAGGGGATTCTGGAGTTTGAAGGCACTGACTGGTGTGCTGTTACCCAGGGGATGTTGGGGTTTTAAGGCGCTGACTGTTGTGCTGTTACCCAGGGGATGTTGGGGTTTGAAGGCGCTTACTGGTGTTCTGTTACCCAGGGGATGCTGGAGTTTGAAGGTGCTGACTGGTGTGCTGTTACCCAGGGGATGTTGGAGTTTGAAGGTGCTGACTGGTGTGCTGTTACCCAGGGGATGTTGGAGTTTGTAGGTGCTGACTGTTGTGCTGTTACCCAGGGGATTCTGCAGTTTGAAGGCACTGACTGGTGTGCTGTTACCCAGGGGATGTTGGGGTTTGAAGGCGCTGACTGGTGTGCTGTTACCCAGGGGATGTTGGAGTTTGAAGGCGCTGACTGGTGTGCTGTTACCCAGGGGATGCTGGAGTTTGAAGGTGCTGACTGGTGTGCTGTTACCCAGGGGATTCTTCAGTTTGAAGGCACTGACTGGTGTGCTGTTACCCAGGGGATGTTGGGTTTGAAGGTGCTGACTGTTGTGCTGTTACCCTGGGGATGTTGGAGTTTTAAGATGCTGGCTGGTGTGCTGTTACCCAGGGGATGTTGGAGTTTGAAGATGCTGACTGGTGTGCTGTTACCCAGGGGATGTTGGAGTTTGAAGGTGCTGACCGGTGTGCTGTTACCCAGGGGATGGTGGAGTTTGAAGGTGCTGACTGGTGTGCTGTTACCCAGGGGATGTTGGAGTTTGAAGGCGCTGACTGGTGTGCTGTTACCCAGGGGATGCTGGTGTTTGAAGTTGCTGGCTGGTGTGCTGTTACCCAGGGGATGTAGGAGTTTGAAGATGCTGACTGGTGTGCTGTTACCCAGGGAATGCTGGAGTTTGAAGATGCTGACTGGTGTGCTGTTACCCAGGGGATGGTGGAGTTTGAAGGCGCTGACTGGTGTGCTGTTACCCAGGGGATGTTGGAGTTTGAAGGTGCTGACTGGTGTGCTGTTACCCAGGGGATGTTGGAGTTTGAAGGTGCTGACTGTTGTGCTGTTACCCAGGGGTTTCTGGAGTTTGGAGGCACTGACTGGTGTGCTGTTACCCAGGGGATGTTGGGGTTTTAAGGCGCTGACTGTTGTGCTGTTACCCAGGGGATGTTGGGGTTTGACGGCGCTGACTGGTGTGCTGTTACCCAGGGGATGCTGGAGTTTGAAGGTGCTGACTGGTGTGCTGTTACCCAGGGGATTCTGGAGTTTGAAGGCACTGACTGGTGTGCTGTTACCCAGGGGATGTTGGAGTTTGAAGGCGCTGACTGTTGTGCTGTTACCCAGGGGATGTTGGAGTTTTAAGATGCTGACTGGTGTGCTGTTACCCAGGGGATGTTGGAGTTTTTAGATGCTGACTGGTGTGCTGTTACCCAGGTGATGTTGGAGTTTGAAGGTGCTGACGGTGTGCTGTTACCCAGGAGATGGTGGCGTTTGAAGGTGCTGACTGGTGTGCTGTTACCCAGGGGATGCTGGTGTTTGAAGGTGCTGACTGGTGTGCTGTTACCCAGGGGATGTTGGAGTTTGAGAGTGCTGACTGGTGTGCTGTTACCCAGGGGATGTTGGAGTTTGAAGGTGCTGACTGGTGTGCTGTTACCCAGGGGATGTTGGAGTTTGAAGGTGCTGACTGGTGTGCTGTTACCCAGGGGATGCTGGTTTTTGAAGGTGCTGACTGGTGTGCTGTTACCCAGGGGATGTTGGAGTTTGAAGGTGCTGACTGGTGTGCTGTTACCCAGGGGATGTTGGAGTTTGAAGGTGCTGACTGTTGTGCTGTTACCCAGGGGTTTCTGGAGTTTGGAGGCACTGACTGGTGTGCTGTTACCCAGGGGATGTTGGGGTTTTAAGGCGCTGACTGGTGTGCTGTTACCCAGGGGATGTTGTGGGTTTGAAGGCGCTGACTGGTGTGCTGTTACCCAGGGGATGCTTCAGTTTGAAGGTGCTGACTGGTGTGCTGTTACCCAGGGGATGTTGGAGTTTGTAGGTGCTGACTGTTGTGCTGTTACCCAGGGGTTTCTGCAGTTTGAAGGCACTGACGGGTGTGCTGTTACCCAGGGGATGTTGGGGTTTTAAGGCGCTGACTGTTGTGCTGTTACCCAGGGGATGTTGGGGTTTGAAGGCGCTGACTGGTGTGCTGTTACCCAGGGGATGCTGGAGTTTGAAGGTGCTGACTGGTGTGCTGTTACCCAGGGGATTCTGCAGTTTGAAGGCACTGACTGGTGTGCTGTTACCCAGGGGATGTTGGGGTTTGAAGGCGCTGACTGTTGTGCTGTTACCCAGGGGATGTTGGAGTTTGAAGGTGCTGACGGTGTGCTGTTACCCAGGGGATGGTGGAGTTTGATGGTGCTGACTGGTGTGCTGTTACCCAGGGGATGCTGGTGTTTGAAGGAGCTCACTGGTGTGCTGTTACCCAGGGGATGGTGGAGTTTGAAGCTGCTGACTGGTGTGCTGTTACCCAGGGGATGTTGGAGTTTTTAGATGCTGACTGGTGTGCTGTTACCCAGGGGATGTTGGAGTTTGAAGGTGCTGACCGGTGTGCTGTTACCCAGGAGATGGTGGAGTTTGATGGTGCTGTCTGGTGTGCTGTTACCCAGGGGATGCTGGAGTTTGAAGGAGCTGACTGGTGTGCTGTTACCCAGGGGATGGTGGTGTTTGAAGGCGCTGACTGGTGTGCTGTTACCCAGGGGATGTTGGAGTTTGAAGGTGCTGACTGGTGTGCTGTTACACAGGGGATGCTGGAGTTTGAAGATGCTGACTGGTGTGCTGTTACACAGGGGATGCTGGAGTTTGAAGGTGCTGACTGGTGTGCTGTTACCCAGGGGATGTTGGAGTTTGAAGGTCCTGACTGGTGTGCTGTTACCCAGGGGATGTTGGAGTTTGAAGATGCTGACTGGTGTGCTGTTACTCAGGGGATGTTGGAGTTTGAAGGTGCTGACCGGTGTGCTGTTACCCAGGAGATGGTGGAGTTTGAAGATGTTGACTGGTGTGCTGTTACTCAGGGGATGTTGGAGTTTGAAGATGCTGACTGGTGTGCTGTTCCCCAGGGGATGTTGGAGTTTGAAGGTGCTGACTGTTGTGCTGTTACCCAGGGGATGTTGGAGTTTGAAGGTGCTGACTGTTGCGCTGTTACCCAGGGGTTTCTGCAGTTTGAAGGCACTGACTGGTGTGCTGTTACCCAGGGGATGTTGGAGTTTGAAGGTGCTGACTGGTGTGCTGTTACCCAGGGGATGTTGGAGTTTGAAGGATGCTGACTATTGTGCTGTTACCCAGGGGATGTTGGAGTTTGAAGGTGCTGACTGTTGCGCTGTTACCCAGGGGTTTCTGGAGTTTGAAGGCACTGACTGGTGTGCTGTTACCCAGGGGATGTTGGGGTTTGAAGGAGCTGACTGTTGTGCTGTTACCCAGGGGATGTTGGGGTTGAAGGCACTGACTGGTGTGCTGTTACCCAGGGGATGCTGGAGGTTGAAGGTGCTGACTTGTGTGCTGTTACCCAGGGGATTCTGCAGTTTGAAGGCACTGACTGGTGTGCTGTTACCCAGGGGATGTTGGGGTTTGAAGGCGCTGACTGTTGTGCTGTTACCCAGGGGATGTTGGAGTTTGAAGATGCTGACTGGTGTGCTGTTACCCAGGGGATGTTGGAGTTTGAAGGTGCTGACCGGTGTGCTGTTACCCAGGGATGGTGGAGTTTGAAGGTGCTGACTGGTGTGCTGTTACCCAGGGGATGCTGGTGTTTGAAGGTTCTGACTGGTGTGCTGTTACCCAGGGGATGTTGGAGTTTGAAGGTGCTGACTGGTGTGCTGTTACCCAGGGGCTGTTGGAGTTTGAAGGTGCTGACTGGTGTGCTGTTACCCAGGGGATGTTGGAGTTTGAAGGTGCTGACTGGTGTGCTGTTACCCAGGGGATGCTGGAGTTTGAAGGTGCTGACTGGTGTGCTGTTACCCAGGGGATGTTGGAGTTTGAAGGTGCTGACTGGTGTGCTGTTACCCAGGGGATGCTGGAGTTTGAAGGTGCTGACTGGTGTGCTGTTACCCAGGGGATGGTGGAGTTTGATGGTGCTGACTGGTGTGCTGTTACCCAGGGAATGCTGGAGTTTGAAGATGCTGACTGGTGTGCTGTTACCCAGGGGATGGTGGAGTTTGAAGGTGCTGACTGTTGTGCTGTTACCCAGGGGATGTTGGAGTTTGAAGGTGCTGACTGGTGTGCTGTTACCCAGGGGATGCTGGAGTTTGAAGGTGCTGACTGGTGTGCTGTTACCCAGGGGATGCTGGAGTTTGAAGGTGCTGACTGGTGTGCTGTTACCCAGGGGATGTTGGAGTTTGAAGGTGCTGACTGTTGTGCTGTTACCCAGGGGATGTTGGAGTTTGAAGGTGCTGACTGGTGTGCTGTTACCCAGGGGATGTTGGAGTTTGAAGATGCTGACTGGTGTGCTGTTACCCTGGGGATGTTGGAGTTTGAAGGTGCTGACCGGTGTGCTGTTCCCCAGGGGATGGTGGAGTTTGAAGATGCTGACTGGTGTGCTGTTACCCAGGGGATGTTGGAGTTTGAAGGTGCTTACTGGTGTGCTGTTACCCAGGGGATGTTGGAGTTTGATGGTGCTGACTGGTGTGCTGTTACCCAGGGGATGTTGGAGTTTGAAGGTGCTGACTGGTGTGCTGTTACCCAGGGGATGCTGGAGTTTGAAGGTGCTGACTGGTGTGCTGTTACCCAGGGGATGCTGGAGTTTGAAGATGCTGACTGGTGTGCTGTTACCCAGGGGATGCTGGAGTTTGAAGGTGCTGACTGGTGTGCTGTTACCCAGGGGATGCTGGAGTTTGAAGGTCCTGACTGGTGTGCTGTTACCCAGGGGATGTTGGAGTTTGAAGGTGCTGACTGTTGTGCTGTTACCCAGGGGATGTTGGAGTTTGAAGGTGCTGACTGGTGTGCTGTTACCCAGGGGATCTTGGAGTTTGAAGATGCTGACTGGTGTGCTGTTACCCTGGGGATGTTGGAGTTTGAAGGTGCTGACCGGTGTGCTGTTCCCCAGGAGATGGTGGAGTTTGAAGATGCTTACTGGTGTGCTGTTACTCAGGGGATGTTGGAGTTTGAAGATGCTGACTGGTGTGCTGTTACCCAGGGGATGTTGGAGTTTGAAGGTGCTGACTGGTGTGCTGTTACCCAGGGGATGTTGGAGTTTGAAGGTGCTGACTGGTGTGCTGTTACCCAGGGGATGTTGGAGTTTGAAGGTGCTGACTGTTGTGCTGTTACCCAGGGGTTTCTGCAGTTTGGAGGCACTGACTGGTGTGCTGTTACCCAGGGGATGTTGGAGTTTGAAGGCGCTGACTGGTGTGCTGTTACCCAGGGGATGCTGGAGTTTGAAGGTGCTGACTGGTGTGCTGTTACCCAGGGGATTCTGGAGTTTGAAGGCACTGACTGGTGTGCTGTTACCCAGGGGATGTTGGGGTTTGAATGCGCTGACTGGTGTGCTGTTACCCAGGGGATGCTGGAGTTTGAAGGTGCTGACTGGTGTGCTGTTACCCAGGGGATTCTGGAGTTTGAAGGCACTGACTGGTGTGCTGTTACCCAGGGGATGTTGGGGTTTGAAGGCGCTGACTGTTGTGCTGTTACCCTGGGGATGTTGGAGTTTGAAGGTGCTGACCGGTGTGCTGTTACCCAGGAGATGGTGGCGTTTGAAGGTGCTGACTGGTGTGCTGTTACCCAGGGGATGCTGGAGTTTGAAGGAGCTCACTGGTGTGCTGTTACCCAGGGGATGGTGGTGTTTGAAGGTGCTGACTGGTGTGCTGTTACCCAGGGGATGTTGGAGTTTTTAGATGCTGACTGGTGTGTTGTTACCCAGGGGATGTTGGAGTTTGATGGTGCTGACTGGTGTGCTGTTACCCAGGGGATGCTGGAGTTTGAAGGAGCTGACTGGTGTGCTGTTACCCAGGGATGTTGGAGTTTGAAGGTGCTGACTGGTGTGCTGTTACCCAGGGGATGCTGGAGTTTGAAGGTGCTGACTGGTGTGCTGTTACCCAGGGGATGCTGGAGTTTAAAGATGCTGACTGGTGTGCTGTTACCCAGGGGATGCTGGAGTTTGAAGGTGCTGACTGGTGTGCTGTTACCCAGGGGATGGTGGAGTTTGAAGGCGCTGACTGGTGTGCTGTTACCCAGGGGATGTTGGAGTTTGAAGGTGCTGACTGGTGTGCTGTTACACAGGGGATGCTGGAGTTTGAAGATGCTGACTGGTGTGCTGTTACACAGGGGATGCTGGAGTTTGAAGGTGCTGACTGGTGTGCTGTTACCCAGGGGATGTTGGAGTTTGAAGGTCCTGACTGGTGTGCTGTTACCCAGGGGATGTTGGAGTTTGAAGATGCTGACTAGTGTGCTGTTACCCAGGGGATGTTGGAGTTTGAAGGTGCTGACCGGTGTGCTGTTACCCAGGGGATGGTGGAGTTGAAGATGCTGACTGGTGTGCTGTTACCCAGGGGATGTTGGAGTTTGAAGATGCTGACTGGTGTGCTGTTACCCAGGAGATGTTGGAGTTTGAAGGTGCTGACTGTTGCGCTGTTACCCAGGGGTTTCTGGAGTTTGAAGGCACTGACTGGTGTGCTGTTACCCAGGGGATGTTGGAGTTTGAAGGTGCTGACTGGTGTGCTGTTACCCAGGGGATGTTGGAGTTTGAAGGTGCTGAATGGTGTGCTGTTACCCAGGGGATGTTGGAGTTTGAAGGTGCTGACTGTTGCGCTGTTACCCAGGGGTTTCTGGAGTTTGAAGGCACTGACTGGTGTGCTGTTACCCAGGGGATGTTGGGGTTTTAAGGAGCTGACTGTTGTGCTGTTACCCAGGGGATGTTGGGGTTTGAAGGCACTGACTGGTGTGCTGTTACCCAGGGGATGCTGGAGGTTGAAGGTGCTGACTGGTGTGCTGTTACCCAGGGGATTCTGGAGTTTGAAGGCACTGACTGGTGTGCTGTTACCCAGGGGATGTTGGGGTTTGAAGGCGCTGACTGTTGTGCTGTTACCCAGGGGATGTTGGAGTTTGAAGATGCTGACTGGTGTGCTGTTACCCAGGGGATGTTGGAGTTTGAAGGTGCTGACCGGTGTGCTGTTACCCAGGAGATGGTGGAGTTTGAAGGTGCTGACTGGTGTGCTGTTACCCAGGGGATGCTGGAGTTTGAAGGTTCTGACTGGTGTGCTGTTACCCAGGGGATGTTGGAGTTTGAAGGTGCTGACTGGTGTGCTGTTACCCAGGGGCTGTTGGAGTTTGAAGGTGCTGACTGGTGTGCTGTTACCCAGGGGATGTTGGAGTTTGAAGGTGCTGACTGGTGTGCTGTTACCCAGGGGATGCTGGTGTTTGAAGGTGCTGACTGGTGTGCTGTTACCCAGGGGATGTTGGAGTTTGAAGGTGCTGACTGGTGTGCTGTTACCCAGGGGATGCTGGAGTTTGAAGGTGCTGACTGGTGTGCTGTTACCCAGGGGATGGTGGAGTTTGAAGGTGCTGACTGGTGTGCTGTTACCCAGGGAATGCTGGAGTTTGAAGATGCTGACTTGTGTGCTGTTACCCAGGGGATGGTGGAGTTTGAAGGTGCTGACTGTTGTGCTGTTACCCAGGGGATGTTGGAGTTTGAAGGTGCTGACTGTTGTGCTGTTACCCAGGGGATGCTGGAGTTTGAAGGTGCTGACTGGTGTGCTGTTACCCAGGGGATGCTGGAGTTTGAAGGTGCTGACTGGTGTGCTGTTACCCAGGGGATGTTGGAGTTTGAAGGTGCTGACTGTTGTGCTGTTACCCAGGGGATGTTGGAGTTTGAAGGTGCTGACTGGTGTGCTGTTACCCAGGGGATCTTGGAGTTTGAAGATGCTGACTGGTGTGCTGTTACCCTGGGGATGTTGGAGTTTGAAGGTGCTGACCGGTGTGCTGTTACCCAGGAGATGGTGGAGTTTGAAGATGCTGACTGGTGTGCTGTTACCCAGGGGATGTTGGAGTTTGAAGGTGCTGACTGGTGTGCTGTTACCCAGGGGATGTTGGAGTTTGAAGGTGCTGACTGGTGTGCTGTTACCCAGGGGATGTTGGAGTTTGAAAGTGCTGACTGGTGTGCTGTTACCCAGGGGATGCTGGAGTTTGAAGGTGCTGACTGGTGTGCTGTTACCCAGGGGATGCTGGAGTTTGAAGATGCTGACTGGTGTGCTGTTACCCAGGGGATGCTGGAGTTTGAAGGTGCTGACTGGTGTGCTGTTACCCAGGGGATGCTGGAGTTTGAAGGTCCTGACTGGTGTGCTGTTACCCAGGGGATGTTGGAGTTTGAAGGTGCTGACTGTTGTGCTGTTACCCAGGGGATGTTGGAGTTTGAAGGTGCTGACTGGTGTGCTGTTACCCAGGGGATCTTGGAGTTTGAAGATGCTGACTGGTGTGCTGTTACCCTGGGGATGTTGGAGTTTGAAGGTGCTGACCGGTGTGCTGTTCCCCAGGAGATGGTGGAGTTTGAAGATGCTTACTGGTGTGCTGTTACTCAGGGGATGTTGGAGTTTGAAGATGCTGACTGGTGTGCTGTTACCCAGGGGATGTTGGAGTTTGAAGGTGCTGACTGGTGTGCTGTTACCCAGGAGATGTTGGAGTTTGAAGGTGCTGACTGGTGTGCTGTTACCCTGGGGATGTTGGAGTTTGAAGGTGCTGACTGTTGTGCTGTTACCCAGGGGTTTCTGCAGTTTGGAGGCACTGACTGGTGTGCTGTTACCCAGGGGATGTTGGGGTTTGAAGGCGCTGACTGGTGTGCTGTTACCCAGGGGATGCTGGAGTTTGAAGGTGCTGACTGGTGTGCTGTTACCCAGGGGATTCTGGAGTTTGAAGGCACTGACTGTTGTGCTGTTACCCAGGGGATGTTGGAGTTTGAAGCTGCTGACTGGTGTGCTGTTACCCAGGGGATGTTGGAGTTTGAAGGTGCTGACCGGTGTGCTGTTACCCAGGGGATGGTGGAGTTTGAAGGTGCTGACAGGTGTGCTGTTACCCAGGGGATGCTGGAGTTTGAAGGAGCTGACTGGTGTGCTGTTACCCAGGGGATGTTGGAGTTTGAAGGTGCTGACTGGTGTGCTGTTACCCAGGGGATGCTGGAGTTTGAAGGTGCTGACTGGTGTGCTGTTACCCAGGGGATGGTGGAGTTTGAAGGTGCTGACTGGTGTGCTGTTACCCAGGGGATGTTGGAGTTTGAAGGCGCTGACTGGTGTGCTGTTACCCAGGGGATGCTGGTGTTTGAAGTTGCTGACTGGTGTGCTGTTACCCAGGGGATGCTGGAGTTTGAAGGTGCTGACTGGTGTGCTGTTACCCAGGGGATGGTGGAGTTTGAAGGTGCTGACTGGTGTGCTGTTACCCAGGGGATGTTGGAGTTTGAAGGCGCTGACTGGTGTGCTGTTACCCAGGGGATGCTGGAGTTTGAAGTTGCTGACTGGTGTGCTGTTACCCAGGGGATGCTGGAGTTTGAAGGTGCTGACTGGTGTGCTGTTACCCAGGGGATAGTGGAGTTTGATGGTGCTGACTGGTGTGCTGTTACCCAGGGGATGCTGGAGTTTGAAGGTGCTGACTGGTGTGCTGTTACCCAGGGGATGGTGGAGTTTGAAGGTGCTGACTGGTGTGTTGTTACCCAGGGGATGTTGGAGTTTGAAGGTGCTGACTGGTGTGCTGTTACCCAGGGGATGTTGGAGTTTGAATTTGCTTACTGGTGTGCTGTTACCCAGGGGATGTTGGAGTTTGAAGGTGCTGACTGGTGTGCTGTTACCCAGGGATGGTGGAGTTTGAAGGTGCTGACTGGTGTGCTGTTACCCAGGGGATGTTGGAGTTTGAAGGTGCTGACTGTTGTGCTGTTACCCAGGGGATGTTGGAGTTTGATGTTGCTGACTGGTGTGCTGTTACCCAGGGATGCAGGAGTTTGAAGTTGCTGACTGGTGTGCTGTTACCCAGGGGATGCTGGAGTTTGAAGGTGCTGACTGGTGTGCTGTTACCTAGGGGATGGTGGAGTTTGAAGGTGCTGACTGGTGTGCTGTTACCCAGGGGATGTTGGAGTTTGAAGGTGCTGACTGGTGTGCTGTTACCCAGGGGATGCTGGTGTTTGAAGGTGCTGACTGGTGTGCTGTTACCCAGGGGATGTTGGAGTTTGAGAGTGCTGACTGGTGTGCTGTTACCCAGGGGATGTTGGAGTTTGAAGGTGCTGACTGGTGTGCTGTTACCCAGGGGATGCTGGAGTTTGATGGTGCTGACTGGTGTGCTTTTACCCAGGGGATGGTGGAGTTTGAAGGTGCTGACCGGTGTGCTGTTACCCAGGGGATGGTGGAGTTTGATGGTGCTGACTGGTGTGCTGTTACCCAGGGGATGTTGGAGTTTGAGAGTGCTGACTGGTGTGCTGTTACCCAGGGGATGTTGGAGTTTGAAGGTGCTGACTGGTGTGCTGTTACCCAGGGGATGTTGGAGTTTGAAGGTGCTGACTGGTGTGCTGTTACCCAGGGGATGCTGGAGTTTGAAGGTGCTGACTGGTGTGCTGTTACCCAGGGGATGTTGGAGTTTGAAGGTGCTGACTGGTGTGCTGTTACCCAGGGGATGTTGGAGTTTGAAGTTGCTGACTGGTGTGCTGTTACCCAGGGGAAGCTGGAGTTTGAAGGTGCTGGCTGGTGTGCTGTTACCCAGGGGATGTTGGAGTTTGAAGATGCTGACTGGTGTGCTGTTACCCAGGGAATGCAGGAGTTTGAAGATGCTGACTGGTGTGCTGTTACCCAGGGGATGCTGGAGTTTGAAGGTGCTGACTGTTGTGCTGTTACCCAGGGGATGCTGGAGTTTGAAGGTGCTGACTGGTGTGCTGTTACCCAGGGGATAGTGGAGTTTGATGGTGCTGACTGGTGTGCTGTTACCCAGGGGATGCTGGAGTTTGAAGGTGCTGACTGGTGTGCTGTTACCCAGGGGATGGTGGAGTTTGATGGTGCTGACTGGTGTGTTGTTACCCAGGGGATGTTGGAGTTTGAAGGTGCTGACTGGTGTGCTGTTACCCAGGGGATGCTGGAGTTTGAAGGTGCTGACTGGTGTGCTGTTACCCAGGGGACGCAGGAATTTGATGTTGCTGACTGGTGTGCTGTTACCCAGGGGATGCTGGAGTTTGAAGGTGCTGACTGGTGTGCTGTTACCTAGGGGATGGTGGAGTTTGAAGGTGCTGACTGGTGTGCTGTTACCCAGGGGATGTTGGAGTTTGAAGGTGCTGACTGGTGTGCTGTTACCCAGGGGATGCTGGAGTTTGAAGGAGCTGACTGGTGTGCTGTTACCCAGGGGATGTTGGAGTTTGAGAGTGCTGACTGGTGTGCTGTTACCCAGGGGATGCTGGAGTTTGAAGATGCTGACTGGTGTGCTGTTACCCAGGGGATGCTGGAGTTTGAAGGTGCTGACTGGTGTGCTGTTACCCAGGGGATGCTGGAGTTTGAAGGTGCTGACTGGTGTGCTGTTACCCAGGGGATGTTGGAGTTTGAAGGTGCTGACTGTTGTGCTGTTACCCAGGGGATGTTGGAGTTTGAAGGTGCTGACTGGTGTGCTGTTACCCAGGGGATGTTGGAGTTTGAAGGTGCTGACTGGTGTGCTGTTACCCAGGGGATGTTGGAGTTTGAAGGTGCTGACTGGTGTGCTGTTACCCAGGGGTTTCTGCAGTTTGGAGGCACTGACTGGTGTGCTGTTACCCAGGGGATGTTGGGGTTTGAATGCGCTGACTGTTGTGCTGTTACCCAGGGGATGTTGGAGTTTTAAGCTGCTGGCTGGTGTGCTGTTACCCAGGGGATGTTGGAGTTTGAAGGTGCTGACCGGTGTGCTGTTACCCAGGAGATGGTGGAGTTTGATGGTGCTGACAGGTGTGCTGTTACCCAGGGGATGCTGGTGTTTGAAGGAGCTCACTGGTGTGCTGTTACCCAGGGGATGTTGTTGTTTGAGAGTGCTGACTGGTGTGCTGTTACCCAGGGGATGTTGGAGTTTGAAGGTGCTGACTGGTGTGCTGTTACCCAGGGGATGTTGGAGTTTGAAGGTGCTGACTGGTGTGCTGTTACCCAGGGGATGCTGGTGTTTGAAGGTGCTGACTGGTGTGCTGTTACCCAGGGAATGTTGGAGTTTGAAGGTGCTGACTGTTGTGCTGTTACCCAGGGGATGTTGGAGTTTGAAGTTGCTGACTGGTGTGCTGTTACCCAGGGGATGCTGGAGTTTGAAGGTGCTGACTGGTGTGCTGTTACCCAGGGGATGGTGGAGTTTGATGGTGCTGACTGGTGTGCTGTTACCCAGGGGATGTTGGAGTTTGAAGGCGCTGACTGGTGTGCTGTTACCCAGGGGATGCTGGTGTTTGAAGTTGCTGGCTGGTGTGCTGTTACCCAGGGGATGTTGGAGTTTGAAGATGCTGACTGGTGTGCTGTTACCCAGGGAATGCAGGAGTTTGAAGATGCTGACTGGTGTGCTTTTACCCAGGGGATGCTGGAGTTTGAAGGTGCTGACTGTTGTGCTGTTACCCAGGGGATGTTGGAGTTTGAAGGTGCTGACTGGTGTGCTGTTACCCAGGGGATGCTGGAGTTTGATGGTGCTGACTGGTGTGCTGTTACCTAGGGGATAGTGGAGTTTGATGGTGCTGACTGGTGTGCTGTTACCCAGGGGATGCTGGAGTTTGAAGGTGCTGACTGGTGTGCTGTTACCCGGGGATGGTGGAGTTTGAAGGTGCTGACTGGTGTGTTGTTACCCAGGGGATGTTGGAGTTTGAAGGTGCTGATTGGTGTGCTGTTACCCAGGGGATGTTGGAGTTTGAATTTGCTTACTGGTGTGCTGTTACCCAGGGGATGTTGGAGTTTGAAGATGCTGACTGGTGTGCTGTTACCCAGGGTTGGTGGAGTTTGAAGGTGCTGACTGGTGTGCTGTTACCCAGGGGATGTTGGAGTTTGAAGGTGCTGACTGGTGTGCTGTTACCCAGCGGATGTTGGAGTTTGAAGTTGCTGACTGGTGTGCTGTTACCCAGGCGACGCAGGAATTTGATGTTGCTGACTGGTGTGCTGTTACCCAGGGGATGCTGGAGTTTGATGGTGCTGACTGGTGTGCTTTTACCCAGGGGATGGTGGAGTTTGAAGGTGCTGACTGGTGTGCTGTTACCCAGGGGATGTTGGAGTTTGAAGGTGCTGACTGGTGTGCTGTTACCCAGGGGATGCTGGAGTTTGAAGGTGCTGACTGGTGTGCTGTTACCCAGGGGATGCTGGAGTTTGAAGGTGCTGACTGGTGTGCTGTTACCCAGGGGATGCTGGAGTTTGAAGATGCTGACTGGTGTGCTGTTACATAGGGGATGCTGGAGTTTGAAGGTGCTGACTGGTGTGCTGTTACCCAGGGGATGCTGGAGGTTGAAGGTCCTGACTGGTGTGCTGTTACCCAGGGGATGTTGGAGTTTGAACGTGCTGACTGTTGTGCTGTTACCCAGGGGATGTTGGAGTTTGAAGGTGCTGACTGGTGTGCTGTTACCCAGGGGATCTTGGAGTTTGAAGATGCTGACTGGTGTGCTGTTACCCAGGGGATGGTGGAGTTTGAAGGTGCTGACTGGTGTGCTGTTACCGAGGGGATGTTGGAGATTGAAGGTGCTGACTGGTGTGCTGTTACCCAGGGGATGTTGGAGTTTGAAGGTGCTGACTGGTGTGCTGTTACCCAGGGGATCTTGGAGTTTGAAGATGCTGACTGGTGTGCTGTTACCCTGGGGATGTTGGAGTTTGAAGGTGCTGACCGGTGTGCTGTTCCCCAGGAGATGGTGGAGTTTGAAGATGCTTACTGGTGTGCTGTTACCCAGGGGATGTTGGAGTTTGAAGGTGCTTACTGGTGTGCTGTTACCCAGGGGATGTTGGAGTTTGATGGTGCTGACTGGTGTGCTGTTACCCAGGGGATGCTGGAGTTTGAAGGTGCTGACTGGTGTGCTGTTACCCAGGGGATGCTGGAGTTTGAAGGTGCTGACTGGTGTGCTGTTACCCAGGGGATGCTGGAGTTTGAAGATGCTGACTGGTGTGCTGTTACATTGGGGATGCTGGAGTTTGAAGGTGCTGACTGGTGTGCTGTTACCCAGGGGTTGCTGGAGGTTGAAGGTCCTGACTGGTGTGCTGTTACCCAGGGGATGTTGGAGTTTGAAGGTGCTGACTGTTGTGCTGTTACCCAGGGGATGTTGGAGTTTGAAGGTGCTGACTGGTGTGCTGTTACCCAGGGGATGTTGGAGTTTGAAGGTGCTGACTGGTGTGCTGTTACCCAGGGGATCTTGGAGTTTGAAGATGCTGACTGGTGTGCTGTTACCCAGGGGATGGTGGAGTTTGAAGGTGCTGACTGGTGTTCTGTTACCCAGGGGATGTTGGAGTTTGAAGGTGCTGACTGGTGTGCTGTTACCCAGGGGATGTTGGAGTTTGAAGGTGCTGACTGGTGTGCTGTTACCCAGGGGATGTTGGAGTTTGAAGATGCTGACTGGTGTGCTGTTACCCTGGGGATGTTGGAGTTTGAAGGTGCTGACCGGTGTGCTGTTCCCCAGGGGATGGTGGAGTTTGAAGATGCTGACTGGTGTGCTGTTACCCAGGGGATGTTGGAGTTTGAAGGTGCTGACTGGTGTGCTGTTACCCAGGGGATGTTGGAGTTTGAGGTGCTGACTGGTGTGCTGTTACCCAGGGGATGCTGGAGTTTGAAGGTGCTGACTGGTGTGCTGTTACCCAGGGGATGCTGGAGTTTGAAGGTGCTGACTGGTGTGCTGTTACCCAGGGGATGCTGGAGTTTGAAGATGCTGACTGGTGTGCTGTTACATTGGGGATGCTGGAGTTTGAAGGTGCTGACTGGTGTGCTGTTACCCAGGGGTTGCTGGAGTTTGAAGGTCCTGACTGGTGTGCTGTTACCCAGGGGATGTTGGAGTTTGAAGGTGCTGACTGTTGTGCTGTTACCCAGGGGATGTTGGAGTTTGAAGGTGCTGACTGGTGTGCTGTTACCCAGGGGATGTTGGAGTTTGAAGGTGCTGACCGGTGTGCTGTTCCCCAGGGGATGGTGGAGTTTGAAGATGCTGACTGGTGTGCTGTTACCCAGGGGATGCTGGAGTTTGAAGGTGCTGACTGGTGTGCTGTTACCCAGGGGATGCTGGAGTTTGAAGGTGCTGACTGGTGTGCTGTTACCCAGGGGATGTTGGAGTTTGAAGGTGCTGACTGTTGTGCTGTTACCCAGGGGATGTTGGAGTTTGAAGATGCTGACTGGTGTGCTGTTACCCAGGGGATGTTGGAGTTTGAAGGTGCTGACTGGTGTGCTGTTACCCAGGAGATGTTGGAGTTTGAAGGTGCTGACTGGTGTGCTGTTACCCAGGGGATGTTGGAGTTTGAAGGTGCTGACTGTTGTGCTGTTACCCAGGGGTTTCTGGAGTTTGGAGGCACTGACTGGTGTGCTGTTACCCAGGGGATGTTGGGGTTTGAAGGCGCTGACTGGTGTGCTGTTACCCAGGGGATGCTGGAGTTTGAAGGTGCTGACTGGTGTGCTGTTACCCAGGGGATTCTGCAGTTTGAAGGCACTGACTGGTGTGCTGTTACCCAGGGGATGTTGGGGTTTGAATGCGCTGACTGTTGTGCTGTTACCCAGGGGATGTTGGAGTTTGAAGCTGCTGACTGGTGTGCTGTTACCCAGGGGATGGTGGAGTTTGATGGTGCTGACAGGTGTGCTGTTACCCAGGGGATGCTGGTGTTTGAAGGAGCTCACTGGTGTGCTGTTACCCAGGGGATGTTGTAGTTTGAGAGTGCTGACTGGTGTGCTGTTACCCAGGGGATGTTGGAGTTTGAAGGTGCTGACTGGTGTGCTGTTACCCAGGGGATGTTGGAGTTTGAAGGTGCTGACTGGTGTGCTGTTACCCAGGGGATGCTGGTGTTTGAAGGTGCTGACTGGTGTGCTGTTACCCAGGGAATGTTGGAGTTTGAAGGTGCTGACTGGTGTGCTGTTACCCAGGGGATGTTGGAGTTTGAAGATGCTGACTGGTGTGCTGTTACCCAGGGGATGCTGGAGTTTGAAGGTGCTGACTGGTGTGCTGTTACCCAGGGGATGGTGGAGTTTGATGGTGCTGACCGGTGTGCTGTTACCCAGGGGATTCTGGAGTTTGAAGGCACTGACTGGTGTGCTGTTACCCAGGGGATGTTGGGGTTTGAATGCGCTGACTGTTGTGCTGTTACCCAGGGGATGTTGGAGTTTTAAGCTGCTGACTGGTGTGCTGTTACCCAGGGGATGTTGGAGTTTGAAGGTGCTGACCGGTGTGCTGTTACCCAGGAGATGGTGGAGTTTGATGGTGCTGACAGGTGTGCTGTTACCCAGGGGATGCTGGAGTTTGAAGGAGCTGACTGGTGTGCTGTTACCCAGGGGATGTTGGAGTTTGAGAGTGCTGACTGTTGTGCTGTTACCCAGGGGATGTTGGAGTTTGAAGGTGCTGACTGGTGTGCTGTTACCCAGGGATGTTGGAGTTTGAAGGTGCTGACTGGTGTGCTGTTACCCAGGGGATGCTGGAGTTTGAAGGTGCTGACTGGTGTGCTGTTACCCAGGGAATGTTGGAGTTTGAAGGTGCTGACTGGTGTGCTGTTACCCAGGGGATGTTGGAGTTTGAAGATGCTGACTGGTGTGCTGTTACCCAGGGGATGCTGGAGTTTGAAGGTGCTGACTGGTGTGCTGTTACCCAGGGGATGGTGGAGTTTGAAGGCACTGACTGGTGTGCTGTTACCCTGGGGATGTTGGGGTTTGAAGGCGCTGACTGTTGTGCTGTTACCCAGGGGATGTTGGAGTTTGAAGGTGCTGACCGGTGTGCTGTTACCCAGGGGATGGTGGCGTTTGATGGTGCTGACTGGTGTGCTGTTACCCAGGGGATGCTGGTGTTTGAAGGAGCTCACTGGTGTGCTGTTACCCAGGGGATGGTGGTGTTTGAAGGTGCTGACTGGTGTGCTGTTACCCAGGGGATGTTGGAGTTTTTAGATGCTGACTGGTGTGCTGTTACCCAGGGGATGTTGGAGTTTGAAGGTGCTGACCAGTGTGCTGTTACCCAGGGGATGGTGGCGTTTGAAGGTGCTGACTGGTGTGCTATTACCCAGGGGATGCTGGTGTTTGAAGGAGCTGACTGGTGTGCTGTTACCCAGGGGATGGTGGTGTTTGACGGTGCTGACTGGTGTGCTGTTACCCAGGGGATGTAGGAGTTTGAAGATGCTGACTGGTGTGCTGTTACGCAGGGAATGCAGGAGTTTGAAGATGCTGACTGGTGTGCTGTTACCCAGGGGATGGTGGAGTTTGAAGGTGCTGACTGTTGTGCTGTTACCCAGGGGATGTTGGAGTTTGAAGGTGCTGACTGGTGTGCTGTTACCCAGGGGATGCTGGAGTTTGATGGTGCTGACTGGTGTGCTGTTACCTAGGGGTTGCTGGAGTTTGAAGATGCTGTATGGTGTGCTGTTACCCAGGGGATGCTGGAGTTTGAAGGTGCTGACTGGTGTGCTGTTACCCAGGGGATGTTGGAGTTTGAAGGTGCTGACTGGTGTGCTGTTACACAGGGGATGCTGGAGTTTGAAGATGCTGACTGGTGTGCTGTTACACAGGGGATGCTGGAGTTTGAAGGTGCTGACTGGTGTGCTGTTACCCAGGGGATGTTGGATTTTGAAGGTGCTGACTGTTGCGCTGTTACCCAGGGGTTTCTGGAGTTTGAAGGCACTGACTGGTGTGCTGTTACCCAGGGGATGTTGGAGTTTGAAGGTGCTGACTGGTGTGCTGTTACCCAGGGGATGTTGGAGTTTGAAGGTGCTGACTATTGTGCTGTTACCCAGGGGATGTTGGAGTTTGAAGGTGCTGACTGTTGCGCTGTTACCCAGGGGTTTCTGCAGTTTGAAGGCACTGACTGGTGTGCTGTTACCCAGGGGATGTTGGGGTTTTAAGGAGCTGACTGTTGTGCTGTTACCCAGGGGATGTTGGGGTTTGAAGGCACTGACTGGTGTGCTGTTACCCAGGGGATGCTGGAGGTTGAAGGTGCTGACTGGTGTGCTGTTACCCAGGGGATGTTGGAGTTTGAAGGCGCTGACTGTTGTGCTGTTACCCAGGGGATGTTGGAGTTTGAAGATGCTGACTGGTGTGCTGTTACCCAGGGGATGTTTGAGTTTGAAGGTGCTGACCGGTGTGCTGTTACCCAGGGGATGGTGGAGTTTGATGGTGCTGACTGGTGTGCTGTTACCCAGGGGATGCTGGAGTTTGAAGGTTCTGACTGGTGTGCTGTTACCCAGGGGATGTTGGAGTTTGAAGGTGCTGACTGGTGTGCTGTTACCCAGGGGCTGTTGGAGTTTGAAGGTGCTGACTGGTGTGCTGTTACCCAGGGGATGTTGGAGTTTGAAGGTGCTGACTGGTGTGCTGTTACCCAGGGGCTGTTGGAGTTTGAAGGTGCTGACTGGTGTGCTGTTACCCAGGGGATGCTGGTGTTTGAAGGTGCTGACTGGTGTGCTGTTACCCAGGGGATGTTGGAGTTTGAAGGTGCTGACTGGTGTGCTGTTACCCAGGGGATGTTGGAGTTTGAAGGTGCTGACTGTTGTGCTGTTACCCAGGGGATGTTGGAGTTTGAAGGTGCTGACTGGTGTGCTGTTACCCAGGGGATCTTGGAGTTTGAAGATGCTGACTGGTGTGCTGTTACCCTGGGGATGTTGGAGTTTGAAGGTGCTGACCGGTGTGCTGTTCCCCAGGAGATGGTGGAGTTTGAAGATGCTTACTGGTGTGCTGTTACCCAGGGGATGTTGGAGTTTGAAGGTGCTTACTGGTGTGCTGTTACCCAGGGGATGTTGGAGTTTGATGGTGCTGACTGGTGTGCTGTTACCCAGGGGATGTTGGAGTTTGAAGGTGCTGACTGGTGTGCTGTTACCCAGGGGATGCTGGAGTTTGAAGGTGCTGACTGGTGTGCTGTTACCCAGGGGATGCTGGAGTTTGAAGATGCTGACTGGTGTGCTGTTACATAGGGGATGCTGGAGTTTGAAGGTGCTGACTGGTGTGCTGTTACCCAGGGGATGCTGGAGTTTGAAGGTCCTGACTGGTGTGCTGTTACCCAGGGGATGTTGGAGTTTGAAGGTGCTGACTGTTGTGCTGTTACCCAGGGGATGTTGGAGTTTGAAGGTGCTGACTGGTGTGCTGTTACCCAGGGGATCTTGGAGTTTGAAGATGCTGACTGGTGTGCTGTTACCCAGGGGATGTTGGAGTTTGAAGGTGCTGACCGGTGTGCTGTTACCCAGGAGATGGTGGAGTTTGAAGATGCTGACTGGTGTGCTGTTACTCAGGGGATGTTGGAGTTTGAAGATGCTGACTGGTGTGCTGTTACCCAGGGGATGTTGGAGTTTGAAGGTGCTGACTGGTGTGCTGTTACCCAGGGGATGTTGGAGTTTGAAGGTGCTGACTGTTGTGCTGTTACCCAGGGGTTTCTGCAGTTTGGAGGCACTGACTGGTGTGCTGTTACCCAGGGGATGTTGGGGTTTGAAGGCGCTGACTGGTGTGCTGTTACCCAGGGGATGCTGGAGTTTGAAGGTGCTGACTGGTGTGCTATTACCCAGGGGATTCTGCGGTTTGAAGGCACTGACTGGTGTGCTGTTACCCAGGGGATGTTGGGGTTTGAATGCGCTGACTGTTGTGCTGTTACCCAGGGGATGTTGGAGTTTTAAGCTGCTGGCTGGTGTGCTGTTACCCAGGGGATGTTGGAGTTTGAAGGTGCTGACCGGTGTGCTGTTACCCAGGAGATGGTGGAGTTTGATGGTGCTGACAGGTGTGCTGTTACCCAGGGGATGCTGGTGTTTGAAGGAGCTCACTGGTGTGCTGTTACCCAGGGGATGTTGTAGTTTGAGAGTGCTGACTGGTGTGCTGTTACCCAGGGGATGTTGGAGTTTGAATGTGCTGACTGGTGTGCTGTTACCCAGGGGATGTTGGAGTTTGAAGGTGCTGACTGGTGTGCTGTTACCCAGGGGATGCTGGTGTTTGAAGGTGCTGACTGGTGTGCTGTTACCCAGGGAATGTTGGAGTTTGAAGGTGCTGACTGGTGTGCTGTTACCCAGGGGATGTTGGAGTTTGAAGTTGCTGACTGGTGTGCTGTTACCCAGGGGATGCTGGAGTTTGAAGGTGCTGACTGGTGTGCTGTTACCCAGGGGATGGTGGAGTTTGATGGTGCTGACTGGTGTGCTGTTACCCAGGGGATGTTGGAGTTTGAAGGCGCTGACTGGTGTGCTGTTACCCAGGGGATGCTGGTGTTTGAAGGAGCTCACTGGTGTGCTGTTACCCAGGGGATGTTGTTGTTTGAGAGTGCTGACTGGTGTGCTGTTACCCAGGGGATGTTGGAGTTTGAAGGTGCTGACTGGTGTGCTGTTACCCAGGGGATGCTGGAGTTTGAAGGTGCTGACTGGTGTGCTTTTACCCAGGGGATGGTGGAGTTTGAAGGTGCTGACCGGTGTGCTGTTACCCAGGAGATGGTGGAGTTTGATGGTGCTGACAGGTGTGCTGTTACCCAGGGGATGCTGGTGTTTGAAGGAGCTCACTGGTGTGCTGTTACCCAGGGGATGTTGGAGTTTGAGAGTGCTGACTGGTGTGCTGTTACCCAGGGGATGTTGGAGTTTGAAGGTGCTGACTCGTGTGCTGTTACCCAGGGGATGTTGGAGTTTGAAGGTGCTGACTGGTGTGCTGTTACCCAGGGGATGCTGGTGTTTGAAGGTGCTGACTGGTGTGCTGTTACCCAAGGGATGTTGGAGTTTGAAGGTGCTGACTGGTGTGCTGTTACCCAGGGGATGTTGGAGTTTGAAGTTGCTGACTGGTGTGCTGTTACCCAGGGGATGCTGGAGTTTGAAGGTGCTGACTGGTGTGCTGTTACCCAGGGGATGGTGGAGTTTGATGGTGCTGGCTGGTGTGCTGTTACCCAGGGGATGTTGGAGTTTGAAGATGCTGACTGGTGTGCTGTTACCCAGGGAATGCAGCAGTTTGAAGATGCTGACTGGTGTGCTTTTACCCAGGGGATGCTGGACTTTGAAGGTGCTGACTGGTGTGCTGTTACCCAGGGGATGCTGGAGTTTGAAGGTGCTGACTGGTGTGCTGTTACCCAGGGGATGTTGGAGTTTGAAGGTGCTGACTGGTGTGCTGTTACCCAGGGATGGTGGAGTTTGAAGGTGCTGACTGGTGTGCTGTTACCCAGGGGATGTTGGAGTTTGAAGGTGCTGACTGTTGTGCTGTTACCCAGGGGATGTTGGAGTTTGAAGTTGCTGACTGGTGTGCTGTTACCCAGGGGACGCAGGAATTTGATGTTGCTGACTGGTGTGCTGTTACCCAGGGGATGCTGGAGTTTGATGGTGCTGACTGGTGTGCTGTTACCTAGGGGATGGTGGAGTTTGAAGGTGCTGACTGGTGTGCTGTTACCCAGGGGATGTTGGAGTTTGAAGGTGCTGACTGGTGTGCTGTTACCCAGGGGATGCTGGAGTTTGAAGGTGCTGACTGGTGTGCTGTTACCCAGGGGATGCTGGAGTTTGAAGGTGCTGACTGGTGTGCTGTTACCCAGGGGATGCTAGAGTTTGAAGATGCTGACTGGTGTGCTGTTACCCAGGGGATGCTGGAGTTTGAAGGTGCTGACTGGTGTGCTGTTACCCAGGGGATGCTGGAGGTTGAAGGTCCTGACTGGTGTGCTGTTACCCAGGGGATGGTGGAGTTTGAACGTGCTGACTGTTGTGCTGTTACCCAGGGGATGTTGGAGTTTGAAGGTGCTGACTGGTGTGCTGTTACCCAGGAGATGTTGGAGTTTGAAGGTGCTGACTGGTGTGCTGTTACCCAGGGGATGTTGGAGTTTGAAGGTGCTGACTGTTGTGCTGTTACCCAGGGGTTTCTGCAGTTTGGAGGCACTGACTGGTGTGCTGTTACCCAGGGGATGTTGGGGTTTGAAGGCGCTGACTGGAGTGCTGTTACCCAGGGGATGCTGGAGTTTGAAGGTGCTGACTGGTGTGCTGTTACCCAGGGGATTCTGCAGTTTGAAGGCACTGACTGGTGTGCTGTTACCCAGGGGATGTTGGGGTTTGAATGCGCTGACTGTTGTGCTGTTACCCAGGGGATGTTGGAGTTTTAAGCTGCTGGCTGGTGTGCTGTTACCCAGGGGATGTTGGAGTTTGAAGGTGCTGACGGTGTGCTGTTACCCAGGAGATGGTGGAGTTTGATGGTGCTGACAGGTGTGCTGTTACCCAGGGGATGCTGGTGTTTGAAGGAGCTCACTGGTGTGCTGTTACCCAGGGGATGTTGTTGTTTGAGAGTGCTGACTGGTGTGCTGTTACCCAGGGGATGTTGGAGTTTGAAGGTGCTGACTGGTGTGCTGTTACCCAGGGGATGTTGGAGTTTGAAGGTGCTGACTGGTGTGCTGTTACCCAGGGGATGCTGGTGTTTGAAGGTGCTGACTGGTGTGCTGTTACCCAGGGAATGTTGGAGTTTGAAGGTGCTGACTGGTGTGCTGTTACCCAGGGGATGTTGGAGTTTGAAGTTGCTGACTGGTGTGCTGTTACCCAGGGGATGCTGGAGTTTGAAGGTGCTGACTGGTGTGCTGTTACCCAGGGGATGGTGGAGTTTTATGGTGCTGACTGGTGTGCTGTTACCCAGGGGATGTTGGAGTTTGAAGGCGCTGACTGGTGTGCTGTTACCCAGGGGATTCTGGTGTTTGAAGTTGCTGGCTGGTGTGCTGTTACCCAGGGGATGTTGGAGTTTGAAGATGCTGACTGGTGTGCTGTTACCCAGGGAATGCAGGAGTTTGAAGATGCTGACTGGTGTGCTTTTACCCAGGGGATGCTGGAGTTTGAAGGTGCTGACTGTTGTGCTGTTACCCAGGGGATGTTGGAGTTTGAAGGTGCTGACTGGTGTGCTGTTACCCAGGGGATGCTGGAGTTTGATGGTGCTGACTGGTGTGCTGTTACCTAGGGGATAGTGGCGTTTGATGGTGCTGACTGGTGTGCTGTTACCCAGGGGATGCTGGAGTTTGAAGGTGCTGACTGGTGTGCTGTTACCCGGGGGATGGTGGAGTTTGATGGTGCTGACTGGTGTGTTGTTACCCAGGGGATGTTGGAGTTTGAAGGTGCTGATTGGTGTGCTGTTACCCAGGGGATGTTGGAGTTTGAATTTGCTTACTGGTGTGCTGTTACCCAGGGGATGTTGGAGTTTGAAGATGCTGACTGGTGTGCTGTTACCCAGGGTTGGTGGAGTTTGAAGGTGCTGACTGGTGTGCTGTTACCCAGGGGATGTTGGAGTTTGAAGGTGCTGACTGGTGTGCTGTTACCCAGGGGATGTTGGAGTTTGAAGTTGCTGACTGGTGTGCTGTTACCCAGGGGACGCAGGAATTTGATGTTGCTGACTGGTGTGCTGTTACCCAGGGGATGCTGGAGTTTGATGGTGCTGACTGGTGTGCTTTTACCTAGGGGATGGTGGAGTTTGAAGGTGCTGACTGGTGTGCTGTTACCCAGGGGATGTTGGAGTTTGAAGGTGCTGACTGGTGTGCTGTTACCCAGGGGATGCTGGAGTTTGAAGGTGCTGACTGGTGTGCTGTTACCCAGGGGATGCTGGAGTTTGAAGGTGCTGACTGGTGTGCTGTTACCCAGGGGATGCTAGAGTTTGAAGATGCTGACTGGTGTGCTGTTACATAGGGGATGCTGGAGTTTGAAGGTGCTGACTGGTGTGCTGTTACCCAGGGGATGCTGGAGGTTGAAGGTCCTGACTGGTGTGCTGTTACCCAGGGGATGTTGGAGTTTGAACGTGCTGACTGTTGTGCTGTTACCCAGGGGATGTTGGAGTTTGAAGGTGCTGACTGGTGTGCTGTTACCCAGGGGATCTTGGAGTTTGAAGATGCTGACTGGTGTGCTGTTACCCAGGGGATGGTGGAGTTTGAAGGTGCTGACTGGTATGCTGTTACCCAGGGGATGTTGGAGTTTGAAGGTGCTGACTGGTGTGCTGTTACCTAGGGGATGTTGGAGTTTGAAGGTGCTGACTGGTGTGCTGTTACCCAGGGGATCTTGGAGTTTGAAGATGCTGACTGGTGTGCTGTTACCCTGGGGATGTTGGAGTTTGAAGGTGCTGACCGGTGTGCTGTTCCCCAGGAGATGGTGGAGTTTGAAGATGCTTACTGGTGTGCTGTTACCCAGGGGATGTTGGAGTTTGAAGGTGCTTACTGGTGTGCTGTTACCCAGGGGATGTTGGAGTTTGATGGTGCTGACTGGTGTGCTGTTACCCAGGGGATGCTGGAGTTTGAAGGTGCTGACTGGTGTGCTGTTACCCAGGGGATGCTGGAGTTTGAAGGTGCTGATTGGTGTGCTGTTACCCAGGGGATGCTAGAGTTTGAAGATGCTGACTGGTGTGCTGTTACATTGGGGATGCTGGAGTTTGAAGGTGCTGACTAGTGTGCTGTTACCCAGGGGTTGCTGGAGGTTGAAGGTGCTGACTGGTGTGCTGTTACCCAGGGGATGTTGGAGTTTGAAGGTGCTGACTGTTGTGCTGTTACCCAGGGGATGTTGGAGTTTGAAGGTGCTGACTGGTGTGCTGTTACCCAGGGGATCTTGGAGTTTGAAGATGCTGACTGGTGTGCTGTTACCCTGGGGATGTTGGAGTTTGAAGGTGCTGACTGGTGTGCTGTTACCCAGGGGATGTTGGAGTTTGAAGGTGCTGACTGTTGTGCTGTTACCTAGGGGTTTCTGCAGTTTGGAGGCACTGACTGGTGTGCTGTTACCCAGGGGATGTTGGGGTTTGAAGGCGCTGACTGGAGTGCTGTTACCCAGGGGATGCTGGAGTTTGAAGGTGCTGACTGGTGTGCTGTTACCCAGGGGATTCTGCAGTTTGAAGGCACTGACTGGTGTGCTGTTACCCAGGGGATGTTGGGGTTTGAATGCGCTGACTGTTGTGCTGTTACCCAGGGGATGTTGGAGTTTTAAGCTGCTGGCTGGTGTGCTGTTACCCAGGGGATGTTGGAGTTTGAAGGTGCTGACCGGTGTGCTGTTACCCAGGAGATGGTGGAGTTTGATGGTGCTGACAGGTGTGCTGTTACCCAGGGGATGCTGGTGTTTGAAGGAGCTCACTGGTGTGCTGTTACCCAGGGGATGTTGTTGTTTGAGAGTGCTGACTGGTGTGCTGTTACCCAGGGGATGTTGGAGTTTGAAGGTGCTGACTCGTGTGCTGTTACCCAGCAGATGTTGGAGTTTGAAGGTGCTGACTGGTGTGCTGTTACCCAGGGGATGCTGGTGTTTGAAGGTGCTGACTGGTGTGCTGTTACCCAGGGAATGTTGGAGTTTGAAGGTGCTGACTGGTGTGCTGTTACCCAGGGGATGTTGGAGTTTGAAGTTGCTGACTGGTGTGCTGTTACCCAGGGGATGCTGGAGTTTGAAGGTGCTGACTGGTGTGCTGTTACCCAGGGGATGGTGGAGTTTGATGGTGCTGACTGGTGTGCTGTTACCCAGGGGATGTTGGAGTTTGAAGGCGCTGACTGGTGTGCTGTTACCCAGGGGATTCTGGTGTTTGAAGTTGCTGGCTGGTGTGCTGTTACCCAGGGGATGTTGGAGTTTGAAGATGCTGACTGGTGTGCTGTTACCCAGGGAATGCAGGAGTTTGAAGATGCTGACTGGTGTGCTTTTACCCAGGGGATGCTGGAGTTTGAAGGTGCTGACTGTTGTGCTGTTACCCAGGGGATGTTGGAGTTTGAAGGTGCTGACTGGTGTGCTGTTACCCAGGGGATGCTGGAGTTTGATGGTGCTGACTGGTGTGCTGTTACCTAGGGGATAGTGGCGTTTGATGGTGCTGACTGGTGTGCTGTTACCCAGGGGATGCTGGAGTTTGAAGGTGCTGACTGGTGTGCTGTTACCCGGGGATGGTGGAGTTTGATGGTGCTGACTGGTGTGTTGTTACCCAGGGGATGTTGGAGTTTGAAGGTGCTGACTGGTGTGCTGTTACCCAGGGGATGTTGGAGTTTGAATTTGCTTACTGGTGTGCTGTTACCCAGGGGATGTTGGAGTTTGAAGATGCTGACTGGTGTGCTGTTACCCAGGGTTGGTGGAGTTTGAAGGTGCTGACTGGTGTGCTGTTACCCAGGGGATGTTGGAGTTTGAAGCTGCTGACTGGTGTGCTGTTACCCAGCGGATGTTGGAGTTTGAAGTTGCTGACTGGTGTGCTGTTACCCAGGCGACGCAGGAATTTGATGTTGCTGACTGGTGTGCTGTTACCCAGGGGATGCTGGAGTTTGATGGTGCTGACTGGTGTGCTTTTACCTAGGGGATGGTGGAGTTTGAAGGTGCTGACTGGTGTGCTGTTACCCAGGGGATGTTGGAGTTTGAAGGTGCTGACTGGTGTGCTGTTACCCAGGGGATGCTGGAGTTTGAAGGTGCTGACTGGTGTGCTGTTACCCAGGGGATGCTGGAGTTTGAAGGTGCTGACTGGTGTGCTGTTACCCAGGGGATGCTAGAGTTTGAAGATGCTGACTGGTGTGCTGTTACATAGGGGATGCTGGAGTTTGAAGGTGCTGACTGGTGTGCTGTTACCCAGGGGATGCTGGAGGTTGAAGGTCCTGACTGGTGTGCTGTTACCCAGGGGATGTTGGAGTTTGAACGTGCTGACTGTTGTGCTGTTACCCAGGGGATGTTGGAGTTTGAAGGTGCTGACTGGTGTGCTGTTACCCAGGGGATCTTGGAGTTTGAAGATGCTGACTGGTGTGCTGTTACCCAGGGGATGGTGGAGTTTGAAGGTGCTGACTCGTGTGCTGTTACCGAGGGGATGTTGGAGATTGAAGGTGCTGACTGGTGTGCTGTTGCCTAGGGGATGTTGGAGTTTGAAGGTGCTGACTGGTGTGCTGTTACCCAGGGGATCTTGGAGTTTGAAGATGCTGACTGGTGTGCTGTTACCCTGGGGATGTTGGAGTTTGAAGGTGCTGACCGGTGTGCTGTTCCCCAGGAGATGGTGGAGTTTGAAGATGCTTACTGGTGTGCTGTTACCCAGGGGATGTTGGAGTTTGAAGGTGCTTACTGGTGTGCTGTTACCCAGGGGATGTTGGAGTTTGATGGTGCTGACTGGTGTGCTGTTACCCAGGGGATGCTGGAGTTTGAAGGTGCTGACTGGTGTGCTGTTACCCAGGGGATGCTGGAGTTTGAAGGTGCTGATTGGTGTGCTGTTACCCAGGGGATGCTAGAGTTTGAAGATGCTGACTGGTGTGCTGTTACATTGGGGATGCTGGAGTTTGAAGGTGCTGACTGGTGTGCTGTTACCCAGGGGTTGCTGGAGGTTGAAGGTCCTGACTGGTGTGCTGTTACCCAGGGGATGTTGGAGTTTGAAGGTGCTGACTGTTGTGCTGTTACCCAGGGGATGTTGGAGTTTGAAGGTGCTGACTGGTGTGCTGTTACCCAGGGGATCTTGGAGTTTGAAGATGCTGACTGGTGTGCTGTTACCCTGGGGATGTTGGAGTTTGAAGGTGCTGACCGGTGTGCTGTTCCCCAGGAGATGGTGGAGTTTGAAGATGCTTACTGGTGTGCTGTTACTCAGGGGATGTTGGAGTTTGAAGATGCTGACTGGTGTGCTGTTACCCAGGGGATGTTGGAGTTTGAAGGTGCTGACTGGTGTGCTGTTACCCAGGAGATGTTGGAGTTTGAAGGTGCTGACTGGTGTGCTGTTACCCAGGGGATGTTGGAGTTTGAAGGTGCTGACTGTTGTGCTGTTACCCAGGGGTTTCTGCAGTTTGGAGGCACTGACTGGTGTGCTGTTACCCAGGGGATGTTGGGGTTTGAAGGCGCTGACTGGTGTGCTGTTACCCAGGGGATGCTGGAGTTTGAAGGTGCTGACTGGTGTGCTGTTACCCAGGGGATTCTGCAGTTTGAAGGCACTGACTGGTGTGCTGTTACCCAGGGGATGTTGGGGTTTGAATGCGCTGACTGTTGTGCTGTTACCCAGGGGATGTTGGAGTTTTAAGCTGCTGGCTGGTGTGCTGTTACCCAGGGGATGGTGGAGTTTGATGGTGCTGACAGGTGTGCTGTTACCCAGGGGATGCTGGTGTTTGAAGGAGCTCACTGGTGTGCTGTTACCCAGGGGATGTTGTAGTTTGAGAGTGCTGACTGGTGTGCTGTTACCCAGGGGATGTTGGAGTTTGAAGGTGCTGACTCGTGTGCTGTTACCCAGCGGATGTTGGAGTTTGAAGGTGCTGACTGGTGTGCTGTTACCCAGGGGATGCTGGTGTTTGAAGGTGCTGACTGGTGTGCTGTTACCCAGGGAATGTTGGAGTTTGAAGGTGCTGACTGGTGTGCTGTTACCCAGGGGATGTTGGAGTTTGAAGATGCTGACTGGTGTGCTGTTACCCAGGGGATGCTGGAGTTTGAAGGTGCTGACTGGTGTGCTGTTACCCAGGGGATGGTGGAGTTTGATGGTGCTGACCGGTGTGCTGTTACCCAGGGGATTCTGCAGTTTGAAGGCACTGACTGGTGTGCTGTTACCCAGGGGATGTTGGGGTTTGAATGCGCTGACTGTTGTGCTGTTACCCAGGGGATGTTGGAGTTTTAAGCTGCTGGCTGGTGTGCTGTTACCCAGGGGATGTTGGAGTTTGAAGGTGCTGACGGTGTGCTGTTACCCAGGAGATGGTGGAGTTTGATGGTGCTGACAGGTGTGCTGTTACCCAGGGGATGCTGGTGTTTGAAGGAGCTCACTGGTGTGCTGTTACCCAGGGGATGTTGTAGTTTGAGAGTGCTGACTGGTGTGCTGTTACCCAGGGGATGTTGGAGTTTGAAGGTGCTGACTCGTGTGCTGTTACCCAGCGGATGTTGGAGTTTGAAGGTGCTGACTGGTGTGCTGTTACCCAGGGGATGCTGGTGTTTGAAGGTGCTGACTGGTGTGCTGTTACCCAGGGAATGTTGGAGTTTGAAGGTGCTGACTGGTGTGCTGTTACCCAGGGGATGTTGGAGTTTGAAGATGCTGACTGGTGTGCTGTTACCCAGGGGATGCTGGAGTTTGAAGGTGCTGACTGGTGTGCTGTTACCCAGGGGATGTTGGGGTTTGAAGGCGCTGACTGTTGTGCTGTTACCCTGGGGATGTTGGAGTTTGAAGGTGCTGACCGGTGTGCTGTTACCCAGGAGATGGTGGCGTTTGATGGTGCTGACTGGTGTGCTGTTACCCAGGGGATGCTGGTGTTTGAAGGAGCTCACTGGTGTGCTGTTACCCAGGGGATGGTGGTGTTTGAAGGTGCTGACTGGTGTGCTGTTACCCAGGGGATGTTGGAGTTTTTAGATGCTGACTGGTGTGCTGTTACCCAGGGGATGTTGGAGTTTGAAGGTGCTGACCAGTGTGCTGTTACCCAGGAGATGGTGGCGTTTGATGGTGCTGACTGGTGTGCTGTTACCCAGGGGATGCTGGTGTTTGAAGGAGCTCACTGGTGTGCTGTTACCCAGGGGATGGTGGTGTTTGACGGTGCTGACTGGTGTGCTGTTACCCAGGGCATGTAGGAGTTTGAAGATGCTGACTGGTGTGCTGTTACGCAGGGAATGCAGGAGTTTGAAGATGCTGACTGGTGTGCTGTTACCCAGGGGATGGTGGAGTTTGAAGGTGCTGACTGTTGTGCTGTTACCCAGGGGATGTTGGAGTTTGAAGGTGCTGACTGGTGTGCTGTTACCCAGGGGATGCTGGAGTTTGATGGTGCTGACTGGTGTGCTGTTACCTAGGGGTTGCTGGAGTTTAAAGATGCTGTATGGTGTGCTGTTACCCAGGGGATGCTGGAGTTTGAAGGTGCTGACTGGTGTGCTGTTACCCAGGGCATGGTGGAGTTTGAAGGCGCTGACTGGTGTGCTGTTACCCAGGGGATGTTGGAGTTTGAAGGTGCTGACTGGTGTGCTGTTACACAGGGGATGCTGGAGTTTGAAGATGCTGACTGGTGTGCTGTTACACAGGGGATGCTGGAGTTTGAAGGTGCTGACTGGTGTGCTGTTACCCAGGGGATGTTGGATTTTGAAGGTCCTGACTGGTGTGCTGTTACCCAGGGGATGTTGGAGTTTGAAGATGCTGACTAGTGTGCTGTTACTCAGGGGATGTTGGGGTTTGAAGGTGCTGACCGGTGTGCTGTTACCCAGGAGATGGTGGAGTTGTAAGATGTTGACTGGTGTGCTGTTACTCAGGGGATGTTGGAGTTTGAAGGTGCTGACTGGTGTGATGTTACCCAGAGGATGTTGGAGTTTGAAGGTGCTGACTATTGTGCTGTTACCCAGGGGATGTTGGAGTTTGAAGGTGCTGACTGTTGCGCTGTTACCCAGGGGTTTCTGCAGTTTGAAGGCACTGACTGGTGTGCTGTTACCCAGGGGATGTTGGGGTTTTAAGGAGCTGACTGTTGTGCTGTTACCCAGGGGATGTTGGGGTGTGAAGGCACTGACTGGTGTGCTGTTACCCAGGGGATGCTGGAGGTTGAAGGTGCTGACTGGTGTGCTGTTACCCAGGGGATGTTGGGGTTTGAAGGCGCTGACTGTTGTGCTGTTTCCCAGGGGATGTTGGAGTTTGAAGATGCTGACTGGTGTGCTGTTACCCAGGGGATGTTTGAGTTTGAAGGTGCTGACCGGTGTGCTGTTACCCAGGAGATGGTGGAGTTTGATGGTGCTGACTGGTGTGCTGTTACCCAGGGGATGCTGGTGTTTGAAGGTGCTGACTGGTGTGCTGTTACCCAGGGGCTGTTGGAGTTTGAAGGTGCTGACTGGTGTGCTGTTACCCAGGGGATGTTGGAGTTTGAAGGTGCTGACTGGTGTGCTGTTACCCAGGGGATGCTGGTGTTTGAAGGTGCTGACTGGTGTGCTGTTACCCAGGGGATGTTGGAGTTTGAAGGTGCTGACTGGTGTGCTGTTACCCAGGGGATGTTGGAGTTTGAAGGTGCTGACTGTTGTGCTGTTACCCAGGGGATCTTGGAGTTTGAAGATGCTGACTGGTGTGCTGTTACCCTGGGGATGTTGGAGTTTGAAGGTGCTGACCGGTGTGCTGTTACCCAGGAGATGGTGGAGTTTGAAGATGCTTACTGGTGTGCTGTTACCCAGGGGATGTTGGAGTTTGAAGGTGCTTACTGGTGTGCTGTTACCCAGGGGATGTTGGAGTTTGATGGTGCTGACTGGTGTGCTGTTACCCAGGGGATGTTGGAGTTTGAAGGTGCTGACTGGTGTGCTGTTACCCAGGGGATGCTGGAGTTTGAAGGTGCTGACTGGTGTGCTGTTACCCTGGGGATGTTGGAGTTTGAAGGTGCTGACTGTTGTGCTGTTACCTAGGGGTTTCTGCAGTTTGGAGGCACTGACTGGTGTGCTGTTACCCAGGGGATGTTGGGGTTTGAAGGCGCTGACTGGTGTGCTGTTACCCAGGGGATGGTGGAGTTTGAAGGTGCTGACTGGTGTGCTATTACCCAGGGGATTCTGCAGTTTGAAGGCACTGACTGGTGTCCTGTTACCCAGGGGATGTTGGGGTTTGAATGCGCTGACTGTTGTGCTGTTACCCAGGGGATGTTGGAGTTTTAAGCTGCTGGCTGGTGTGCTGTTACCCAGGGGATGTTGGAGTTTGAAGGTGCTGACCGATGTGCTGTTACCCAGGAGATGGTGGAGTTTGATGGTGCTGACAGGTGTGCTGTTACCCAGGGGATGCTGGTGTTTGAAGGAGCTCACTGGTGTGCTGTTACCCAGGGGATGTTGTAGTTTGAGAGTGCTGACTGGTGTGCTGTTACCCAGGGGATGTTGGAGTTTGAATGTGCTGACTCGTGTGCTGTTACCCAGCGGATGTTGGAGTTTGAAGGTGCTGACTGGTGTGCTGTTACCCAGGGGATGCTGGTGTTTGAAGGTGCTGACTGGTGTGCTGTTACCCAGGGAATGTTGGAGTTTGAAGGTGCTGACTGGTGTGCTGTTACCCAGGGGATGTTGGAGTTTGAAGTTGCTGACTGGTGTGCTGTTACCCAGGGGATGCTGGAGTTTGAAGGTGCTGACTGGTGTGCTGTTACCCAGGGGATGGTGGAGTTTGATGGTGCTGACTGGTGTGCTGTTACCCAGGGGATGTTGGAGTTTGAAGGCGCTGACTGGTGTGCTGTTACCCAGGGGATGCTGGTGTTTGAAGTTGCTGGCTGGTGTGCTGTTACCCAGGGGATGTTGGAGTTTGAAGATGCTGACTGGTGTGCTGTTACCCAGGGAATGCAGGAGTTTGAAGATGCTGACTGGTGTGCTTTTACCCAGGGGATGCTGGAGTTTGAAGGTGCTGACTGTTGTGCTGTTACCCAGGGGATGTTGGAGTTTGAATTTGCTTACTGGTATGCTGTTACCCAGGGGATGTTGGAGTTTGAAGGTGCTGACTGGTGTGCTGTTATCCAGGGTTGGTGGAGTTTGAAGGTGCTGACTGGTGTGCTGTTACCCAGGGGATGTTGGAGTTTGAAGGTGCTGACTGTTGTGCTGTTACCCAGCGGATGTTGGAGTTTGAAGTTGCTGACTGGTGTGCTGTTACCCAGGCGACGCAGGAATTTGATGTTGCTGACTGGTGTGCTGTTACCCAGGGGATTCTGGAGTTTGATGGTGTTGACTGGTGTGCTGTTACCCAGGGGATGGTGGAGTTTGAAGGTGCTGACTGGTGTGCTGTTACCCAGGGGATGTTGGAGTTTGAATGTGCTGACTCGTGTGCTGTTACCCAGCGGATGTTGGAGTTTGAAGGTGCTGACTGGTGTGCTGTTACCCAGGGGATGCTGGTGTTTGAAGGTGCTGACTGGTGTGCTGTTACCCAGGGAATGTTGGAGTTTGAAGGTGCTGACTGGTGTGCTGTTACCCAGGGGATGTTGGAGTTTGAAGTTGCTGACTGGTGTGCTGTTACCCAGGGGATGCTGGAGTTTGAAGGTGCTGACTGGTGTGCTGTTACCCAGGGGATGGTGGAGTTTGATGGTGCTGACTGGTGTGCTGTTACCCAGGGGATGTTGGAGTTTGAAGGCGCTGACTGGTGTGCTGTTACCCAGGGGATGCTGGTGTTTGAAGTTGCTGGCTGGTGTGCTGTTACCCAGGGGATGTTGGAGTTTGAAGATGCTGACTGGTGTGCTGTTACCCAGGGAATGCAGGAGTTTGAAGATGCTGACTGGTGTGCTTTTACCCAGGGGATGCTGGAGTTTGAAGGTGCTGACTGTTGTGCTGTTACCCAGGGGATGTTGGAGTTTGAATTTGCTTACTGGTATGCTGTTACCCAGGGGATGTTGGAGTTTGAAGGTGCTGACTGGTGTGCTGTTATCCAGGGTTGGTGGAGTTTGAAGGTGCTGACTGGTGTGCTGTTACCCAGGGGATGTTGGAGTTTGAAGGTGCTGACTGTTGTGCTGTTACCCAGCGGATGTTGGAGTTTGAAGTTGCTGACTGGTGTGCTGTTACCCAGGCGACGCAGGAATTTGATGTTGCTGACTGGTGTGCTGTTACCCAGGGGATTCTGGAGTTTGATGGTGTTGACTGGTGTGCTTTTACCTAGGGGATGGTGGAGTTTGAAGGTGCTGACTGGTGTGCTGTTACCCAGGGGATGTTGGAGTTTGAAGGTGCTGACTGGTGTGCTGTTACCCAGGGGATGCTGGAGTTTGAAGGTGCTGACTGGTGTGCTGTTACCCAGGGGATGCTGGAGTTTGAAGGTGCTGACTGGTGTGCTGTTACCCAGGGGATGCTAGAGTTTGAAGATGCTGACTGGTGTGCTGTTACATAGGGGATGCTGGAGTTTGAAGGTGCTGACTGGTGTGCTGTTACCCAGGGGATGCTGGAGGTTGAAGGTCCTGACTGGTGTGCTGTTACCCAGGGGATGTTGGAGTTTGAACGTGCTGACTGTTGTGCTGTTACCCAGGGGATGTTGGAGTTTGAAGGTGCTGACTGGTGTGCTGTTACCCAGGGGATCTTGGAGTTTGAAGATGCTGACTGGTGTGCTGTTACCCAGGGGATTTTGGAGTTTGAAGGTGCTGACTGGTATGCTGTTACCGAGGGGATGTTGGAGATTGAAGGTGCTGACTGGTGTGCTGTTGCCTAGGGGATGTTGGAGTTTGAAGGTGCTGACTGGTGTGCTGTTACCCAGGGGATCTTGGAGTTTGAAGATGCTGACTGGTGTGCTGTTACCCTGGGGATGTTGGAGTTTGAAGGTGCTGACCGGTGTGCTGTTCCCCAGGAGATGGTGGAGTTTGAAGATGCTTACTGGTGTGCTGTTACCCAGGGGATGTTGGAGTTTGAAGGTGCTTACTGGTGTGCTGTTACCCAGGGGATGTTGGAGTTTGATGGTGCTGACTGGTGTGCTGTTACCCAGGGGATGCTGGAGTTTGAAGGTGCTGACTGGTGTGCTGTTACCCAGGGGATGCTGGAGTTTGAAGGTGCTGATTGGTGTGCTGTTACCCAGGGGATGCTAGAGTTTGAAGATGCTGACTGGTGTGCTGTTACCCTGGGGATGTTGGAGTTTGAAGGTGCTGACTGGTATGCTGTTACCGAGGGGATGTTGGAGATTGAAGGTGCTGACTGGTGTGCTGTTGCCTAGGGGATGTTGGAGTTTGAAGGTGCTGACTGGTGTGCTGTTACCCAGGGGATCTTGGAGTTTGAAGATGCTGACTGGTGTGCTGTTACCCTGGGGATGTTGGAGTTTGAAGGTGCTGACCGGTGTGCTGTTCCCCAGGAGATGGTGGAGTTTGAAGATGCTTACTGGTGTGCTGTTACCCAGGGGATGTTGGAGTTTGAAGGTGCTTACTGGTGTGCTGTTACCCAGGGGATGTTGGAGTTTGATGGTGCTGACTGGTGTGCTGTTACCCAGGGGATGCTGGAGTTTGAAGGTGCTGACTGGTGTGCTGTTACCCAGGGGATGTTGGAGTTTGAAGGTGCTGACTGGTGTGCTGTTACCCAGGGGATCTTGGAGTTTGAAGATGCTGACTGGTGTGCTGTTACCCTGGGGATGTTGGAGTTTGAAGGTGCTGACCGGTGTGCTGTTCCCCAGGAGATGGTGGAGTTTGAAGATGCTTACTGGTGTGCTGTTACTCAGGGGATGTTGGAGTTTGAAGATGCTGACTGGTGTGCTGTTACCCAGGGGATGTTGGAGTTTGAAGGTGCTGACTGGTGTGCTGTTACCCAGGAGATGTTGGAGTTTGAAGGTGCTGACTGGTGTGCTGTTACCCAGGGGATGTTGGAGTTTGAAGGTGCTGACTGTTGTGCTGTTACCCAGGGGTTTCTGCAGTTTGGAGGCACTGACTGGTGTGCTGTTACTCAGGGGATGTTGGGGTTTGAATGCGCTGACTGTTGTGCTGTTACCCAGGGGATGTTGGAGTTTTAAGCTGCTGGCTGGTGTGCTGTTACCCAGGGGATGTTGGAGTTTGAAGGTGCTGACCGGTGTGCTGTTACCCAGGAGATGGTGGAGTTTGATGGTGCTGACAGGTGTGCTGTTACCCAGGGGATGCTGGTGTTTGAAGGAGCTCACTGGTGTGCTGTTACCCAGGGGATGTTGTAGTTTGAGAGTGCTGACTGGTGTGCTGTTACCCAGGGGATGTTGGAGTTTGAAGGTGCTGACTCGTGTGCTGTTACCCAGCGGATGTTGGAGTTTGAAGGTGCTGACTGGTGTGCTGTTACCCAGGGGATGCTGGTGTTTGAAGGTGCTGACTGGTGTGCTGTTACCCAGGGAATGTTGGAGTTTGAAGGTGCTGACTGGTGTGCTGTTACGCAGGGGATGTTGGAGTTTGAAGATGCTGACTGGTGTGCTGTTACCCAGGGGATGCTGGAGTTTGAAGGTGCTGACTGGTGTGCTGTTACCCAGGGGATGGTGGAGTTTGATGGTGCTGGCTGGTGTGCTGTTACCCAGGGGATGTTGGAGTTTGAAGATGCTGACTGGTGTGCTGTTACCCAGGGAATGCAGGAGTTTGAAGATGCTGACTGGTGTGCTTTTACCCAGGGGATGCTGGAGTTTGAAGGTGCTGACTGTTGTGCTGTTACCCAGGGGATGTTGGAGTTTGAAGGTGCTGACTGGTGTGCTGTTACCCAGGGGATGCTGGAGTTTGATGGTGCTGACTGGTGTGCTGTTACCTAGGGGATAGTGGAGTTTGATGGTGCTGACTGGTGTGCTGTTACCCAGGGGATGCTGGAGTTTGAAGGTGCTGACTGGTGTGCTGTTACCCAGGGGATGGTGGAGTTTGATGGTGCTGACTGGTGTGTTGTTACCCAGGGGATGTTGGAGTTTGAAGGTGCTGATTGGTGTGCTGTTACCCAGGGGATGTTGGAGTTTGAATTTGCTTACTGGTATGCTGTTACCCAGGGGATGTTGGAGTTTGAAGGTGCTGACTGGTGTGCTGTTACCAAGGGTTGGTGGAGTTTGAAGGTGCTGACTGGTGTGCTGTTCCCCAGGGGATGTTGGAGTTTGAAGGTGCTGACTGTTGTGCTGTTACCCAGCGGATGTTGGAGTTTGAAGTTGCTGACTGGTGTGCTGTTACCCAGGCGACGCAGGAATTTGATGTTGCTGACTGTTGTGCTGTTACCCAGGGGATGCTGGAGTTTACAATGTGATCTTGTGTACAATGGGATCTTGATCAGATGGGCCAATGGGCTGAGGAGTGGCAGATGGAGTTTAATTTAGATAAATGCGAGGTGCTGCATTTTGGGAAAGCAAATCAGTGCAGGACTTATACACTTAATGTCAAGACTGTGTGGTACCAGAAAATTCCTGATGAAGAGTTTATGCCTGAAATGTCGATTCCTCTACTCCTCGGATGCTGTCTGACCTGCTGTGCTTTTCTAGCACCACACAGTCTCGACTCTGATCTCCAGCATCTGCAGTCCTCACTTTCTCCTTACACACTTAGTTGTAAGGTCCTAGGGAGTGTTGTTGTACAAAGAGACCTTGGAGTGCAGGTTCATAGCTCCTTGAAAGTGGAGTCCCAGGTAGACAGGGTAGCGAAGAAAGCGTTTAGTATGCATTCTTTTATTGGTCAGAGCATTGAGTGTCAGAGTTGGGAGGTCATGTTCCAACTGTACAGGACATTATTTCGGCCACTTCTGGAATACCCGTGCAGTTTGGGTCTCTCTGTTACTGGAAGGATGTTGTGAAACTTGAAAGGGTTCACAAAAGATTTACAAGGATATTGCTGGAGGGTTTGAGCTATAGGGAGAGGCTGAATAGGCTGGGGCTGTTTTCCCTGGAGCGTCAGAGGCTGAGGGGTGACCTTACAGAGGTTTATAAAATTATGAGGGGCATGGATAGGGTAAATAGACAAGGTCTTTACCTCAGGGTGGGGGTGCCCAGAACTAGAGGGCATGGATTTCAAGTGAGAGGGGAAATATTTGAATGGGATCTAAGGGGCAAAACCATACCAAATGTTCTTAATTAACCCCTGCCTCTCCAAGTGCAGTGTTTTAGATTAGATTAGATTACTTACAGAGTGGAAACAGGCCCTTTGGCCCAACCAGTCCACACCGACCCGCCGAAGCGTAACCCACCCATACCCCTAGATTTACCCCTTCACCTAACACTACGGGCAATTTAGCATGGCCAATTCACCTGACCCGCACATCTTTGTGACTGTGGGAGGAAACCGGAACACCCGGAGGAAACCCACGCAGACACGGGGAGAACGTGCAAACTCCACACAGTCAGTCACCTGAGTCGGGAATTGAACCCGGCGCTGTGAGGCAGCAGTGCTAACCACTGTGCCACCGTGCCACCCATTTTTTTCTTTTCTCTTCTTCTTTTGTTATTGTGTCCCTCAGAATTGCGTGCAATGGTTTCCCCCGACCTCCCCTGAAACTAGGCTGACCAGCTTCCTGCTTTATCCCTCACTCCCTTTTTACATCCCGTTCTCTGTTGTGCAGAGGCGTGTGAGATAATTTCATCGAGATGTAGAAAAGAGTGGGCTCTCGAATGTCGTTTCTGCTTGCTGGGGAATCCAGAGCATGGGGACAAAGGCGTACGATAAGAGGTTGCTGTTTTAAACTGAGGTGAGGAGAAAATTCTCCACACAAACGATTGTGAAACTTTGAAATCCTCTCAGGGGAGGCTCTGTTGTTGAATCTATTTATGGCTGCGATAGACAGATGTTTGGTCTCTCAGGGAATTAAGGGACATGGGGTATGGGGCGGGGCTGTGGAATTGGAGTCCACGCTCAGCAATAATAAAACTGAATGCCAGAACAGGCCTGTCAGGCTGCATGTTCTATTCCTGTTCTTCTTCCGTGTGTTCCAATAGAGATGTCAACCAGACATTATAATGTTTCTATTATCATTCCTTCTGATTAATGAGAAGAGGCAGCACAGACAGGATTTCAGCTTAAGGGGATGGCATTTGAAATTTTACAATAAATTATTTTGACACACCTTTTGCAAAGGCCAAGAAAATAATCTCTGCCTGTTTAATCATTGCCAGCGCATAGGACTTTACAAATCGCTTCACGTTAATGAATTTTATGTTTTCAAAACTGTCAGCCCACAGATCTGGACTGAACGGCTTATGTAACAAGAAAGTGTCGAATGAGCAAAGACTATTCAGCCCGTCATATCCCGTTCGTCCCCAGGCTGTGTCATGGATGTTAAATCCCAGAGGTTAATTGTTGAATGGACAGAATCCAGGCACACAGTTTTCAGAGGTTTATTCTAACTCATACATTACCCATTTCCCACCCACTGATTACTTGTTCTTCATATTATAGTGATTGTAAAGAGGTCAGGCAGCTGGACCCCACAGAATATGACTGGGGCTGTTAATCTGATCCAATCACGGAGCCCTGATACTCTGGTACCTGATGCTAATTGAGGCCGTACTGTGGTCAAGGACTGTCCATGTGTGAATGAAGGGTGACTGTAGAGTTATTTCAGTTATGTCAAGAGTGGGATCAATGATATAACTGCGCAAAAGAGCTTACTGGCTGAAGCCTGACTAGATTTCAAACAGGGGCGACAGCTGGCTTTATCATGAGACAGTGTGACCAGTGGAGCGTATGCATTCCAGAATATTCTGAAGGAAGTGAATGCCCATTCCAGTTCGACTGAGTTTGGGGGGCACCACTTGAGTGAAGACAATTGCTTAGCCTCACAACAGGACTTATCCTGATCAGAAAGACTTTAAGCCAGCCCACAGCAAAACCCCAAAACCTCGGCCAAACGGTTCAAACTTTCATCAGGAACTGGGCCAGAGAGCCGTTGTAGTTGGTGCCAGAATGTGGCCACAAGTGAGCAAGAGTCCTGCTAGACCGAAACCGAGGAAGGTAACTCCACAGAGGTCGATATTCCATCACCAAGTCATTGTTTATTTAGTCATGAACATTCCTTAACTATAGTACTGCCTCAGATGGAGTTAGACACCAGAGTGTCAGCATCTCTGACATGCACCTGTTCTTATCTGTCAGCCAGGACTCCCTGATTGGACCAGACTAACAGCCCCAATCAGGGAACTCATATCCTATGAGGGGCCCTCTGGCTGACCTCATTACAATCTTACAATATCCAAAACACATTTGCCATGGTCCCAGATAACATGTTTTCTCATTGGTTGGAGATATCTGGTGAGGGTTTTACCCCTGGGTCACCACACCTCAGGTGAGGGGAAAGGCTGAGAAAGAGAATCCACTGTGGTAACCCCCACCTTGGAACAGTGAAGATGATCCCATTAAAACAAATGATAGCATCTCCAAACACACAACCTATTAACAATATAGGACAATAAAGGATTGCACTTCGGAATAACTAGAGTGACATTTTCTGAAGAAGCTGAGTTTAAAATCTAATTAAACTGCACCAAACCTTTTGGAAATGGGAAAGCAAGCTGCGTAATTGCATCTTTCTGCATCCAAGTTGGGATAAGATCATCTCCGAGTGTGAAGATAGTCGGTTCGCAGCAGAGAGATTGGAGCCACACCCTGTGAGACTCAGCCATCTCAGTATGACTGATAAATTTATTCACCCAAATTTGCCACCCGATTGGGCAATATGTTTGTGAGGACTTACACTTTCTTTTGGGATACTGAGAGCAAGTGTTCAGATTTTGTTGGAAACATCACAGAGAGCAAATCTTCAGAAACCTATTTGCAATCTGTCACTACAAAGCGAGCAGCACATTCTTACCCCGAGGTGTTCTTATTCACAATTCCTCCTGATAACTCCCACAGATTCAACTCTTCTTTTCCCTTTAATCATCAACAGGATTTTTTGCAATAATCTGTTTTGAATAACATTATCAGAACAGGCTCGATTCTGCCAAGATGCATCTTCATTATCTTAAAATTAGAGGTTTTTTTAATAGTCTTAGGCAATTTCTAACTACTCATTCATGACTTGATTTGATATTAGAATTGACAGGATCATTTATCCATTTTTGCTCCCATTCCTAATGGTTTTCATTTAATCAAATCCCAATTTTGAAGAAAAGGAAATTTGCTTCAATTTTCATCCACTTGTAACAATGAATTCTGGCCAGCCATTTCCCAGTATATGTGTGCAATTTTAAACAGACTCTAATATTACCAAAGAGTGACAGTTCTGGAGTAAAACTGCTATTGAAGCATGAGTCCTATAATTTCTGTTAAAATGAAAACAAAGTTTCCTTGAGATATCTTGTTCCTGCTTTCTTTTCTCCTTATGTTCACTCTTTGCACTGAAATGTAATCATCCTTTTTAAATAATGCAACTTTAAAAAAAAATGAAAATTGTCTCAATTTTCCTAAAGTGCCAGTCTCTGTGTATTGAAAGTGGACAGTGGCATATTTCAAAATTGACCTTCAATTTGCCGATAATCAGTCCTACCTGCTGGTGGCCCCATCAGCTTTGATTCTTGGTGTGAAGTATCACCTTGATTCTTTGTAGCGTTACCATTGACCCTTCATATGCATCGTCTGATTGAGAGTTTCATTTAAATTGGGGATTGCATCACTGTAAAAGATGGCTGAATCCTCAGTACCACCTATCTATTGGGAACCCTGTTTGACCAACTATCACATTGACAGGTTGACAGCAACAAGAATGTTCCCGACTCAGACGACTGACTGTGTGGAGTTTGCACATTCTCCCCGTGTCTGCGTGGGTTTCCTCCGGGTGCTCCGGTTTCCTCCCACAGTCCAAAGATGTGCAGGTCAGGTGAATTGGCCATGCTAAATTGCCCATAGTGTAAGGTAAAGGGGTAGGGGTATGGGTGGGTTGCGCTTCGGCGGGTCGGTGTGGACTTGTTGGGCCAAAGAGCCTGTTTCCACACTGTAAGTAATCTAAATGGCAGCTTTCTACTTTCCTTCATTCATTGGATGAGGGTATTATCTAACCCTAATTGCCCAGAGGACAGCTAAGAGGCAACCATATTGTGGTGGGTCTGGAGTCACCAAGTAAAGATGGAAATAGCCCTCCCTCAAGGACATGAGTGATGGTTTTTTCCAACAATCAATAATGGATTTATGGTCATCATTAGACTTTTAATTCCCGATTTTTTTTTTCATTGAATTCAAACTCCCCCATCTGCCATGGCAGCATTTGAACCCAGATCCCTAGAACATTCTCTGGATTTCTGGATGAACAGTCCAGTGACATACCACTAAGCTGGGTCGCCTCCCCCAGTGGGGATTGTGGATGCGATTCCCTCCAGGTTAACTAAACTAGAAAATCTTTCTCCATAACTTACTCAACGTGGAAGCTTAGAAGATTGTTTCCCACAAAATGGCAGTAGCCATCCCTTATTGTCATGCTTCACTTCTTTACGGAGTGCATTTCTTTCAGTGTTCTGACGACACAATTCAAACTGTGACTCTCCGTATGAAATTGTCCAGCTTTTGTGGTCATCTTTAATTCCGCACATTCGGACTTCACACCAATACACAATGTGGATTTCCCCTTGCCATTCTGCAATCTAGTAAGTACTTACTGTAGCCAAGTATTCTTTCGAGAGGCTGTTCCTTAATATGATGGTTATGAAATCATTAGCCAGCTGACAGGTACATTTCTGTCCCATTGTGTTAGCTGGTTTCATTCCAGCCTCCATCATTGAGACCTGCATCTCACAGTCGAGTCCCTGCTGCAGATTTAACATGAAGCCATTGACAAATATAACAATCCATGTATCTTCATGTGAAGACATGAGGCTTCATGTGCAAACAGTGCTTTAAGGGTTAATACAATAACTACTGTGCTGCCCGTGTCTGGGCTGCAGCTATTAATCAAACACAATGCAAATTGACAGTTATATTTAAATAATGAATGGGAACATTAAAAAATGAAATTGATTATATTTTGTAACACATTCTAAACTCACTCTCTGTCTTTCCCTCACAAGAAAACACCATTTCTGCCAGATGTCATGTAATGGATGAATTGGTTTCTCAGAGGCAAGAAAAATTCATCTCTGCTTCTTAATTTTGTTTTCCCTTTCTTTCCTCATTGCTTTATCTGTTTGTTATTTTTAGATTTTACTTATAGGTTCGCAGGGGGAGAAAAAAGCATTACTGTGTAAATAGCAACATCTATCATGGTGCACATGAGTTTTAAACCTTTGTGAAAAAAGATACCTATTATGGACAAGGTTGACATTTGCAGATGTGGATTCTGAATGAGTTGCCTCATTTCCTTCATAGCAACAGTTACTCCATTTTGAAAGCTCTTCATTGGCTGTTAAGTGCTTGGAACACTTCGTGGTTGTGAAAGGAGCAGCAGACAGCAGAGGTCAAAAGGAATGAAAATTATTGCCACCGTACCTGTAGTTATTTACACCACAGTGGATCGTTACAACCAGATTCTGAGCGAAATTCTCTACAGTATCCTGCTTCTCTGCCAATTCACCAAACAGTGAGCTCCTGGCTGAGGAAGGATGAACTGGTTTCCCTTCTCGGATTACCCCCGGTTGGTCACAGCAAAATTACTTTGAAAAAGATCCCTCACTTGTTAATGCCTGTCTGCCAGACCAAATGAGTTTATGTTTTAAAAGGAGGCTTTTTCCAGTTAAAAGAAGGGCCAGGTTATTAGTTACCAAATGCACAAAGAAAGAATAACCCAACACACATAGACAGAAATTAGCAATTAGATGTGAATCCAAAAACCAATAGAATCTCAAAGATATACAGATCAATTTCCAAGGGTAGTTTATGTAGAGCAGATAGTTGACAGTTGGACAGTCAATTTCAGATTTCTTAGCTTTTGCAGCTTAAAGAGTCATGGAGTCACACAGCACGGATACAAACCCATTGGACCAACCAATCCAGACCGAACATACTCCCAAACTAAACTAGTCTCACCTGCCTGCTCCTGGCCCATATCCCTCCAAACCGTTCCTGTAATGAGCCAAATGTCTTTTAAATGTTGTAATTGCCCTCACAACCACCACTTCCTCTGGATTTTCATTCCACACATAAACCACTCGTTTTGTAAAAAAATTTTCCCTCATGTCTTCTTAAAATCTCTCTCCTCTCACCTTAAAAATGTGCCCCTCGTCCCCATTCTAGGGGAAAGACACCTACCGTTAACCCTATCTATCCCACCCGTCATGATCTTATAAACTTCTATGAGGTCACCTCCTACGCTCCAGTGAAAAAAAGTCTCAGCCTATCCAGCCTTTCTTTATAACTCAACCCTTCCATCCCCAGCAACATCCTGGTAAGTCTCTACTGAATCCTCTTCAGCTTAATAATATCCTTCCGGTAACTGGACAAGCAGAACTGGTCAGAGTGCTCCAGTGAAATCCATTTGGAACTGTTTCCTTTTGATTGTAGTTGTTTGGCAGCACTCAAACCAAGTGAGTCCTTTGTGTGCTGTTTCCTTTCGGCTGTTTCCTTTCGAATGATTTGTTGGCCAGTCGGTTTCCGGCATTCAGAGTGAGGGACTACTTTTGCTCGCAATGCAGGGGTCACAAGTACGACTTTCACAGCACACAAGCACTTGAGCCCAGACCAGTGCACTTGGGTGTCTCAGTTTACTGGCATGCATTCTTCCCCAAGAACACAGACTAGGATTGTAGTCAGTTTTCAACTCCTACTTTTGTGTATTCTCAGGAGGGAGAAACACAAACATATTTGCAAGAGGAAGCTTTCAGCTGACATGAGCAGGATAATCAACCCTCTTGCTATCTTTTCCTGTCACACCTCTCTCTCTCTCTCTCTCTCTCTCTCTCTGTCTCTGTCCCCAAGTGCTGTATTGTGTGAATCGAACTTAGCAATTTGCCGGACAGGAACTAAGTTTATGCCCACAGTCTCCTTTCTTCTGTAGCGGTCTCTTCAAAAAAACACGACTTGGAAGAAAAATTTTAAAATATCTGTATTACCTCAGGATTCTGACCATCATTAAAGCATGGCAAGATGATAGACACAGAAGTGTACTGCTACAGGACAGTAAACCCTGGAATACTGCTGTTAATGAGACCAAGCTCATTGGGGAGAAGTTTGGAATGTGAAAAAAAAGGTGGAGTAAGGGACTGCTGTTCCTCCCATAATTTTAAGATTGTGGAAATGAATGAATTAAAATAGGAGAGTGTGTGACAGGTATTGAGTTAACACATTGCTGATGCAGGGTATTGTAACAGTCTGCATTGCAGCTAACCTGGTGCTCAGGAGGGCGAAGGTTGAGTGATGACCAAAGGTGAAGGAAGTGAGGATTGCAGGTGATGGAGATCAGAGTCAAACGGTATGGAACTAGAGAAGCACAGCCGCTCGGGCAATGTCTGAGGAACAGGAGAGTCGAGATTTCGGGAACATTCCTGATGAAGAGTTTATGCTCGAAATGTCTACTCTCCTGCTCCTCGGATCCTGCCGGATCAGCTGTGCTTTTCCAGTGCTACACCTGATAACCAGAGGCAATCTATGAGCTAGTAACATATTTAGGATCTGAGTTAAACATGGCTGCATTGAAGATCTGTGAATGAGAGTACAGTAGTTGGTCATGCAACATCCCTTGTGACATGTTGGTGATGGGGAGTTACTCTCCCCTGTACTTCGGGTTTGTCCCCGTGGGAATTCTCTTCTGTTTATCCTTGACATGTAAGGTGAGAATTATGAGCCATGATTGAAAGTCCTTCAGCAGGTGGAGGTGAGCTGTCTCCTTGAACCGTGGAAGTCCATGTGGTCTGGATGGTGCTGTAGGGAAGTGAGTGCAAGTATTTTGACAGTGAAGGAATGGTGATGTTTTCCAAGCCAGGGGACTGTGTGGATTGGAGGAGTGCTTACAGATGGCAGTGTTTCCATGCATTGTTATCCCTGATCATCTCAGTGGGAGCAGGATGGGTAGGCACTGTTGAAGGGATCTTGGCGAGTTGTAGATTTATATCCTGTATATGGTATACGCTGCTGTTGGCAGTGGAGGGAGTGAATACTGCAGGTGATGGGTAGGATGTCAACTAGGTGAGCTGCTGTACCCCAGATGGTCTGCGGCTTTTTGACAAGCAGGACAATAATACAGTTCGGTAACCCTTAGCAACCTCGCCAAGCAGAAAACCTGCATCAAGTGTTGCTTGGAGTCTCATTCTTCGTTTTATTATGTGCAGGGTTCGATCTCACCTGATTTTCTGGCTCAGGGCCGTATTGCACTGTTTTATACTCTCAGTCTCCTTGCATAGAGTTCAGTCGTTAATACTTAGTTTCTTTTCCCAACCCCACTCTGCCTCTGTCTCTCTTTCTTTCTCTGTTTCTCAGCCTCCAACATTGAATATCGGTGGATCGTTGGAGTCAGCACAGGGAGTGCTAGATTTTTAGCTCAATGTCACTCATCAGGCCCAAAGCGCGGGCCTGCTGTTTGCCCTGAGATAATGTAGTCCTCTCCTCTTAGCTTTTAATAACCAAGCACATTAACTGCGGCCGAACCTTGTCTGGTCGGCACGTGCTTCGATTTACACCGTACACCAAATGTTCAGTGTAAACAGTTGATGCTGTATTTGTCTTAGTTTCCTTCTGTCAGGGTCACACCTCTTCATTCAATACATCCAGCAGAAGAAGTCATTTAGCCTTTCATATTCATCATTCAGTATATTGAGAGAATCTTCAGCAAACAGCTAAATAAAATATAATATACCAAACGCCACATGGGTCACAAGCCACATGGACAGACATGTGTCATTGTAGATAGCACCCAGACACACCCCGATTCCAGGATGAAGCCAGCAGTGGTGCCCAGCTCAGTGCTTAAACCAACACTCCATTCAACCCAACACAGGACCTCCACTCAGTTTAATGGTGAACTACTTTCAGTTCAAACCTGATGTTAGCTGTTACAACATCAACATGCAGTTCAACCCAGATTATTATCACCCTCATCGCCGCTCCCAGGGATAGACAGATTCAGAATCTAATTGTTGTGAATCAAGCTCTAAGTTATAGCTCAAAGCTGGATGTAAGTTACACAATCAAATCCTGTACCTCAGTCACACTCTGACCCCGTGTCTCAGTCACACTCTGACCCCGTGTCTCAGTCCCACACTGATCCCGTGTCTCAGTCACACTCTGATCCTGTGTCTCAGTCACACTCTGACCCCGTGTCTCAGTCACACTCTGACCCCGTGTCTCAGTCCCACACTGATCCCGTGTCACAGTCACACTCTGATCCTGTGTCTCAGTCACACACAGATCCTGTGTCTCAGTCACACACTGATCCCGTGTCTCAGTCAAACTCTCATCCTGTGTCTCAGTCACACACTGATCCCGTGTCTCAGTTACACTCTAACCTCGTGTCTCAGTCACACACTGACCCCGTGTTTCAGTCACACTCTCATCCTGTGTCTCAGTCACACACTGGTCCTGTGTCTCAGTCACACTCTCATCCTGTGACTCAGTCACACACTGATCCCGTGTTTCAGTCACACACTGATCCCGTGTCTCAGTCACACACTGATCCCGTGTCTCAGTTACACTCTAACCCCGTGTCTCAGTCACACACTGATCCCGTGTCTCAGTCACACTCTCATCCTGTGTCTCAGTCACACACTGATCCCGTGTCTCAGTTACACTCTAACCCCGTGTCTCAGTCACACTCTGATCCTGTGACTTAGTCACACTCTCACCCCGTGTCTCAGTCACACACTGATCCCGTGTCTCAGTCACACTCTGATCCCGTGTCTCAGTCACACACTGATCCCGTGTTTCAGTCACACTCTGATCCTGTGTCTCAGTCACACACTGTCCCCGTGTCTCAGTCAGACACTGACCCCGTGTCTCAGTCACATTCTGATCCCGTGTCTCAGTCACACACTGATCCTGTGTCTCAGTCACACACTGATCCCGTGTCTCAGTCACACACTGATCATGTGTATGTCACACACTGATCCCATGTTTCAGTCACACTCTCATCCTGTGTCTCAGTCACACACTGATCCTGTGTCTCAGTTACACTCTAACCCTGTCTCTCAGTCACACACTGATCCCTTGGCTCAGTTGCACTCTCATCCTGTGTCTCAGTCACACACTGATCCCATGTTTCAGTCACACTCTCATCCTGTGTCTCAGTCACACACTGATACTGTGTCACAGTCACACTCTAACCCCGTGTCTCAGTCACACACTGATCCTGTGTCTCAGTCACACTCTCATCCTTGTCTCAGTCACACACTGACCCCGTGTCTCAGTCACACACTGATCCTGTGTCTCAGTCACACACTGATCCTGTGTCTCAGTCACACACTGATCCTGTGTCTCTGTCACACACTGATCCCGTGTTTCAGTCGCACTCTGACCTCGTGTCTCAGTCGCACTCTGACCCCATGTCTCAGTCACACACTGATCCCATGCCTCAGTCACACACTGATCCCGTGTCTCATCACACACTGATCCCATGTCTCAGTTGCACTCTAACCCCGTGTCTCAGTCACACACTGATCCCGTGTTTCAGTCACACTCTCATCCTGTGTCTCAGTCACACACTGATCCTGTGTCTCAGTCACACACTGATCCCGTGTCTCAGTCACACTCTGATCCTGTGTATCAGTCACACACTGATCCTGTGTCTCAGTCGCACTGTGATATCGTGTCTCAGTCACACTCTGACCCCTTGTCTCAGTCTCACTCTGACCCCGTGTCTCAGTCCCACACTGATCCCGTGTCTCAGTCACACTCTCATCCTGTGTCTCAGTCCCACACTGATCCCGTGTTTCAGTCACACTCTCATCCTGTGTCTCAGTCTCACAATGATCCCGTGTTTCAGTCACACACTGACCCCGTTTCTCAGTCACATTCTGATCCCGTGTCTCAGTCACATTCTGATCCCGTGTCTCAGTCACACACGGATCCTGTGTCTCAGTCACACACTGATCCTGTGTCTCAGTCACACACTGATCCTGTGTCTCAGTCACACACTGATCCCGTGTCTCAGTCACACTCTGATCCTGTGTATCAGTCACACACTGATCCTGTGTCTCAGTCGCACTGTGATATCGTGTCTCAGTCACACTCTGACCCCTTGTCTCAGTCTCACTCTGACCCCGTGTCTCAGTCCCACACTGATCCCGTGTCTCAGTCCCACACTGATCCTGTGTCTCAGTCACACACTGATTCTGTGTCTCAGTCACACACTGATCCTGTGTATCAGTCACACTCTCATCCTCTGTCTCAGTCTCACAATGATCCCGTGTTTCAGTCACACACTGACCCCGTTTCTCAGTCACATTCTGATCCCGTGTCTCAGTCACATTCTGATCCCGTGTCTCAGTCACACACGGATCCTGTCTCAGTCACATTCTGATCCCGTATATCAGTCACACTCTGACACCGAGTCTCAGTCCCACACTGACCTTGTGTCTCAGCCACACACTGATCCTGTGTCTCAGTCACACACTGATCCCGTGTCTCAGTCACACACTGATCATGTGTATGTCACGCAATGATCCCGTGTCTCAGTCACACTCTGATCCTGTGTCTCAGTCACACACTGACCCCGTGTCTCAGTCACACACTGATCATGTGTATGTCACGCACTGATCCCGTGTCTCAGTCACACTCTGATCCTGTGTCTCAGTCACACACTGACCCCGTGTCTCAGTCACACACTGATCCCGTGTCTCAGTTACACTCTAACCCCGTGTCTCAGTCATACACTGATCCTGTGTCTCAGTCACACACTGACCCCGTGTCTCAGTCACACACTGATCCTGTGTCTCAGTCACACTCTGACCCCGTGTCTCAGTCATACACTGATCCTGTGTCTCAGTCACACTCTGACCCCGTGTCTCAGTCACACTCTGACCCCGTGTCTCAGTCACACACTGACCCCGTGTCTCAGTCACACTCTGATCCCATGTCTCAGTTACACTCTAACCCCGTGTCTCAGTCATACACTGATCCTGTGTCTCAGTTACACTCTAACCCCGTGTCTCAGTCACATACTGATCCTGTGTCTCAGTCACACACTGATCCTGTGTCTCAGTCACACACTGATCCTGCGTTTCAGTCACACTCTCATCCTGTGTCTCAGTCACACATTGATCCCGTGTTTCAGTCACACTCTCATCCTGTGTCTCAGTCACACACTGATCCCCTGTTTCAGTCACACTCTCATCCGGTGTCTCAGTCACACACTGATCCCGTGTTTCAGTCACACACTGATCCCGTGTCTCAGTCACACACTGATCCCGTGTATCAGTCACAATCTCATCCTGTGTCTCAGTAACACACTGATCCCGTGTTTCAGTCACACACTGATCCCGTGTCTCAGTCACACACTGATCCCGTGTCTCAGTTACACTCTAACCCCGTGTCTCAGTCACACACTGATCCCGTGTCTCAGTCACACTCTCATCCTGTGTCTCAGTAACACACTGATCCCGTGTTTCAGTCACACACTGATCCCGTGTCTGAGTCACACACTGATCCCGTGTCTCAGTCACACACTGATCCCGTGTCTCAGTCACACACTGATCCCGTGTCTCAGTTACACTCTAACCCCGTGTCTCAGTCGCACACTGATCCTGTGTCTCAGTCACACACTGATCCTGTGTCTTAGTCACACTCTCACCCCGTGTCTCAGTCACACACTGAACCCGTGTCTCAGTGACACTTTGACCCCGTGTCTCAGTCACACTTTGACCCCGAGTCTCAGTCTCACTCTGACCCCGTGTCTCAGTCACACTCTTATCCCGTGTCTCAGTCACACTCTGATCCCATGTCTCAGTCACACTCTGATCCCGTGTCTCAGTCCCACACTGATCCCGTGTCTCAGTCACACTCTGATCCCGTGTCTCAGTCACACGCTGACCCAATGTCTCAGTCACACAGTGACCCCGTGTCTCAGTCACACAATGATCCTGTCTCTCAGTTACACTCTAATCCTATGTCTCAGTCACACACAGATCCTGTGTCTCAGTCACACACTGATCCCGTGTCTCAGTTACACTCTAACCCTGTGTCTCAGTCACACACTGATCCCGTGTTTCAGTCACACACTGATCCCGTGTCTGAGTCACACACTGATCCTATGTCTCAGTCACACACTGATCCCGTGTTTCAGTCACACTCTGATCCTGTGTCTCAGTCACACACTGTCCCTGTGTCTCAGTCATATTATGATCCCGTGGATCAGTCACACACTGATCCCGTGTCTCACTCAGACACTGATCCTGTGTCTCAGTCACACACTGATCCCGTGTTTCAGTCACACACTGATCCCGTGTCTCAGTCACAAACTGATCCTGTGTCTCAGTCACACACTGACCCCATGTCTCAGTCACACACTGACCCCGTGTCTCAGTCACACACTGATCCCGTGTCTCTGTCACACACTGGTCCCGTGTTTCAGTCACACTCTGATCCTGTGTCTCAGTGACACACTGATCCCGTGTCTCAGTCACACTCTCATCCTGTGTCTCAGTTGCACTCTGATCCCGTGTTTCAGTCACACACTGATCCTGTGTCTCAGTAACACTCTGATCCCGTGTCTCAGTCACACTCTGATCCCGTGTCTCAGTCACATACTGATCCCGTGTCTCAGTCACACACTGAGCCCATGTCTCCGTCACACACTGACCCCGTGTCTCAATCACACACTGATCCTATGTCTTAGTCACACACTGGTCCCGTGTTTCAGTCACACTCTGATCCTGTGTCTCAGTCACACACTGATCCCGTGTCTCAGTCACACTCTCATCCCGTGTTTCAGTCACACTCTGATCCTGTGTCTCAGTCACACACTGATCCCGTGTCTCAGTCACACTCTCATCCTGTGTCTCAGTCACACTCTGATCCCGTGTTTCAGTCACACACTGATCCCGTGTCTCAGTCACACACTGATCTCGTGTCTCAGTTAAACTCTAACCCCGTGTCTCAGTCACACTCTCATCCCGTGTTTCAGTCACACACTGATCCTGTGTCTCAGTCACACATCTGACCCCGTGTCTCAGTCACACTCTCATCCCGTGTTTCAGTCACACACTGATCCCGTGTCTCAGTCCCACTCTGATCCTGTGTCTCAGTCACACTCTGATCCTGTGTCGCAGTCACACTCTGACCCCGTGTCTCAGTCACACACTGATCCCGTGTCTCAGTCACACACTGATCCCATGTCTCAGTTACACTCTGACCCCGTGTCTCAGTCAAACACTGATCCTGTGTCTCAGTCACACTCTGATCCCGTGTCTCAGTCACACACTGACCCCGTGTTTCAGTCACACACTGATCCCGTGTCTCAGTCACACACTGATCCTATGTCTCAGTCACACACTGGTCCCGTGTTTCAGTCACACTCTGATCCTGTGTCTCAGTCACACATTGATCCTGTGTCTCAGTCACACTCTCATCCTGTGTCTCAGTCGCACTCTGATCCCGTGTTTCAGTCACACACTGATCCCGTGTCTCAGTCACACTCTGATCCCGTGTCTCAGTCACACTCTGATCCCGTGTCTCAGTCACACACTGACCCCATGTCTCCGTCACACACTGACCCCGTGTCTCAGTCACACCCTGAACCCGTGTCTCAGTCTCACTCTGAACCCTTGTCTCAGTCACACTCTGATCCCATGTCTCAGTCACACACTTATCCCGTGTCTCAATCACACTCTGATCCCATGTCTGAGTCACACACTGATCCTATGTCTCAGTCACACACTGGTCCCGTGTTTCAGTCACACTCTGATCCTGTGTCTCAGTCACACATTGATCCCGTGTCTCAGTCACACTCTCATCCCGTGTTTCAGTCACCCTCTGATCCTGTGTCTCAGTCACACACTGATCCCGTGTCTCAGTCACACTCTGACCCCGTGTCCCAGTCACACACTGATCCCGTGTTTCAGTCACACACTGATCCCGTGTCTCAGTCACACTCTGATCCTGTGTCTCAGTCACACTCTGATCCCGTGTCTCAGTCACACACTGATCCCGTGTTTCAGTCACACACTGATCCCGTGTTTCAGTCACACACTGATCCCGTGTTTCAGTCACACTCTGATCCTGTGTCTCAGTCACACACTGATCCCGTGTCTCAGTCACACACTGATCCCGTGTTTCAGTTACTCTCTAACCCTGTGTCTCAGTCACACACTGATCCCGTGTCTCAGTTACTCTCTAACCCCGTGTCTCAGTCACACACTGATCCTGTTTCTCAGTCACACTCTGATCCCGTGTCTCAGTCACACACTGACCCCGTGTTTCAGTCACACACTGATCCCTTGTCTCAGTCACACACTGATCCCGTGTCTCAGTCACACACTGGTCCCGTGTTTCAGTCACACTCTGATCCTGTGTCTCAGTCACACACTGATCCCGTGTTTCAGTCACACTCTGATCCTGTGTCTCAGTCACACACTGTCCCTGTGTCTCAGTCATATTATTATCCCGTGGATCAGTCACACACTGATCCCGTGTCTCACTCAGACACTGATCCTGTGTCTCAGTCACACACTGATCCCGTGTTTCAGTCACACACTGATCCCGTGTCTCAGTCACAAACTGATCCTGTGTCTCAGTCACACACTGACCCCATGTCTCAGTCACACACTGACCCCGTGTCTCAGTCACACACTGATCCCGTGTCTCTGTCACACACTGGTCCCGTGTTTCAGTCACACTCTGATCCTGTGTCTCAGTCACACACTGATCCCGTGTCTCAGTCACACTCTCATCCTGTGTCTCAGTTGCACTCTGATCCCGTGTTTCAGTCACACACTGATCCTGTGTCTCAGTCACACACTGATCCTGTGTCTCAGTCACACACTGATCCTGTGTCTCAGTCACACACTGATCCCGTGTCTCAGTCACACTCTGATCCTGTGTATCAGTCACACACTGATCCTGTGTCTCAGTCGCACTGTGATATCGTGTCTCAGTCACACTCTGACCCCTTGTCTCAGTCTCACTCTGACCCCGTGTCTCAGTCCCACACTGATCCCGTGTCTCAGTCCCACACTGATCCTGTGTCTCAGTCACACACTGATTCTGTGTCTCAGTCACACACTGATCCTGTGTATCAGTCACACTCTCATCCTCTGTCTCAGTCTCACAATGATCCCGTGTTTCAGTCACACACTGACCCCGTTTCTCAGTCACATTCTGATCCCGTGTCTCAGTCACATTCTGATCCCGTGTCTCAGTCACACACGGATCCTGTCTCAGTCACATTCTGATCCCGTATATCAGTCACACTCTGACACCGAGTCTCAGTCCCACACTGACCTTGTGTCTCAGCCACACACTGATCCTGTGTCTCAGTCACACACTGATCCCGTGTCTCAGTCACACACTGATCATGTGTATGTCACGCAATGATCCCGTGTCTCAGTCACACTCTGATCCTGTGTCTCAGTCACACACTGACCCCGTGTCTCAGTCACACACTGATCATGTGTATGTCACGCACTGATCCCGTGTCTCAGTCACACTCTGATCCTGTGTCTCAGTCACACACTGACCCCGTGTCTCAGTCACACACTGATCCCGTGTCTCAGTTACACTCTAACCCCGTGTCTCAGTCATACACTGATCCTGTGTCTCAGTCACACACTGACCCCGTGTCTCAGTCACACACTGATCCTGTGTCTCAGTCACACTCTGACCCCGTGTCTCAGTCATACACTGATCCTGTGTCTCAGTCACACTCTGACCCCGTGTCTCAGTCACACTCTGACCCCGTGTCTCAGTCACACACTGACCCCGTGTCTCAGTCACACTCTGATCCCATGTCTCAGTTACACTCTAACCCCGTGTCTCAGTCATACACTGATCCTGTGTCTCAGTTACACTCTAACCCCGTGTCTCAGTCACATACTGATCCTGTGTCTCAGTTACACTCTAACCACGTGTCTCAGTCACACACTGATCCTGTGTCTCAGTCACACACTGATCCTGTGTCTCAGTCACACACTGATCCTGCGTTTCAGTCACACTCTCATCCTGTGTCTCAGTCACACATTGATCCCGTGTTTCAGTCACACTCTCATCCTGTGTCTCAGTCACACACTGATCCCCTGTTTCAGTCACACTCTCATCCGGTGTCTCAGTCACACACTGATCCCGTGTTTCAGTCACACACTGATCCCGTGTCTCAGTCACACACTGATCCCGTGTATCAGTCACAATCTCATCCTGTGTCTCAGTAACACACTGATCCCGTGTTTCAGTCACACACTGATCCCGTGTCTCAGTCACACACTGATCCCGTGTCTCAGTTACACTCTAACCCCGTGTCTCAGTCACACACTGATCCCGTGTCTCAGTCACACTCTCATCCTGTGTCTCAGTAACACACTGATCCCGTGTTTCAGTCACACACTGATCCCGTGTCTGAGTCACACACTGATCCCGTGTCTCAGTCACACACTGATCCCGTGTCTCAGTCACACACTGATCCCGTGTCTCAGTTACACTCTTACCCCGTGTCTCAGTCGCACACTGATCCTGTGTCTCAGTCACACACTGATCCTGTGTCTTAGTCACACTCTCACCCCGTGTCTCAGTCACACACTGAACCCGTGTCTCAGTGACACTTTGACCCCGTGTCTCAGTCACACTTTGACCCCGAGTCTCAGTCTCACTCTGACCCCGTGTCTCAGTCACACTCTTATCCCGTGTCTCAGTCACACTCTGATCCCATGTCTCAGTCACACTCTGATCCCGTGTCTCAGTCACACTCTGATCCCGTGTCTCAGTCCCACACTGATCCCGTGTCTCAGTCACACTCTGATCCCGTGTCTCAGTCACACGCTGACCCAATGTCTCAGTCACACAGTGACCCCGTGTCTCAGTCACACAATGATCCTGTCTCTCAGTTACACTCTAATCCTATGTCTCAGTCACACACAGATCCTGTGTCTCAGTCACACACTGATCCCGTGTCTCAGTTACACTCTAACCCTGTGTCTCAGTCACACACTGATCCCGTGTTTCAGTCACACACTGATCCCGTGTCTGAGTCACACACTGATCCTATGTCTCAGTCACACACTGATCCCGTGTTTCAGTCACACTCTGATCCTGTGTCTCAGTCACACACTGTCCCTGTGTCTCAGTCATATTATGATCCCGTGGATCAGTCACACACTGATCCCGTGTCTCACTCAGACACTGATCCTGTGTCTCAGTCACACACTGATCCCGTGTTTCAGTCACACACTGATCCCGTGTCTCAGTCACAAACTGATCCTGTGTCTCAGTCACACACTGACCCCATGTCTCAGTCACACACTGACCCCGTGTCTCAGTCACACACTGATCCCGTGTCTCTGTCACACACTGGTCCCGTGTTTCAGTCACACTCTGATCCTGTGTCTCAGTCACACACTGATCCCGTGTCTCAGTCACACTCTCATCCTGTGTCTCAGTCGCACTCTGATCCCGTGTTTCAGTCACACACTGATCCTGTGTCTCAGTAACACTCTGATCCCGTGTCTCAGTCACACTCTGATCCCGTGTCTCAGTCACATACTGATCCCGTGTCTCAGTCACACACTGAGCCCATGTCTCCGTCACACACTGACCCCGTGTCTCAATCACACACTGATCCTATGTCTTAGTCACACACTGGTCCCGTGTTTCAGTCACACTCTGATCCTGTGTCTCAGTCACACACTGATCCCGTGTCTCAGTCACACTCTCATCCCGTGTTTCAGTCACACTCTGATCCTGTGTCTCAGTCACACACTGATCCCGTGTCTCAGTCACACTCTCATCCTGTGTCTCAGTCACACTCGGATCCCGTGTTTCAGTCACACACTGATCCCGTGTCTCAGTCACACACTGATCTCGTGTCTCAGTTAAACTCTAACCCCGTGTCTCAGTCACACTCTCATCCCGTGTTTCAGTCACACACTGATCCTGTGTCTCAGTCACACATCTGACCCCGTGTCTCAGTCACACTCTCATCCCGTGTTTCAGTCACACACTGATCCCGTGTCTCAGTCCCACTCTGATCCTGTGTCTCAGTCACACTCTGATCCTGTGTCTCAGTCACACTCTGACCCCGTGTCTCAGTCACACACTGATCCCGTGTCTCAGTCACACACTGATCCCATGTCTCAGTTACACTCTGACCCCGTGTCTCAGTCAAACACTGATCCTGTGTCTCAGTCACACTCTGATCCCGTGTCTCAGTCACACACTGACCCCGTGTTTCAGTCACACACTGATCCCGTGTCTCAGTCACACACTGATCCTATGTCTCAGTCACACACTGGTCCCGTGTTTCAGTCACACTCTGATCCTGTGTCTCAGTCACACATTGATCCCGTGTCTCAGTCACACTCTCATCCTGTGTCTCAGTCGCACTCTGATCCCGTGTTTCAGTCACACACTGATCCCGTGTCTCAGTCACACTCTGATCCCGTGTCTCAGTCACACTCTGATCCCGTGTCTCAGTCACACACTGACCCCATGTCTCCGTCACACACTGACCCCGTGTCTCAGTCACACCCTGAACCCGTGTCTCAGTCTCACTCTGAACCCTTGTCTCAGTCACACTCTGATCCCATGTCTCAGTCACACACTTATCCCGTGTCTCAATCACACTCTGATCCCATGTCTGAGTCACACACTGATCCTATGTCTCAGTCACACACTGGTCCCGTGTTTCAGTCACACTCTGATCCTGTGTCTCAGTCACACATTGATCCCGTGTCTCAGTCACACTCTCATCCCGTGTTTCAGTCACCCTCTGATCCTGTGTCTCAGTCACACACTGATCCCGTGTCTCAGTCACACTCTGACCCCGTGTCCCAGTCACACACTGATCCCGTGTTTCAGTCACACTCTGATCCTGTGTCTCAGTCACACTCTGATCCCGTGTCTCAGTCACACACTGATCCCGTGTTTCAGTCACACACTGATCCCGTGTTTCAGTCACACACTGATCCCGTGTTTCAGTCACACACTGATCCCGTGTCTCAGTCACACTCTGATCCCGTGTCTCAGTCCCACACTGATCCCGTGTCTCAGTCACACTCTGATCCCGTGTCTCAGTCACACGCTGACCCAATGTCTCAGTCACACAGTGACCCCGTGTCTCAGTCACACAATGATCCTGTCTCTCAGTTACACTCTAATCCTATGTCTCAGTCACACACAGATCCTGTGTCTCAGTCACACACTGATCCCGTGTCTCAGTTACACTCTAACCCTGTGTCTCAGTCACACACTGATCCCGTGTTTCAGTCACACACTGATCCCGTGTCTGAGTCACACACTGATCCTATGTCTCAGTCACACACTGATCCCGTGTTTCAGTCACACTCTGATCCTGTGTCTCAGTCACACACTGTCCCTGTGTCTCAGTCATATTATGATCCCGTGGATCAGTCACACACTGATCCCGTGTCTCACTCAGACACTGATCCTGTGTCTCAGTCACACACTGATCCCGTGTTTCAGTCACACACTGATCCCGTGTCTCAGTCACAAACTGATCCTGTGTCTCAGTCACACACTGACCCCATGTCTCAGTCACACACTGACCCCGTGTCTCAGTCACACACTGATCCCGTGTCTCTGTCACACACTGGTCCCGTGTTTCAGTCACACTCTGATCCTGTGTCTCAGTCACACACTGATCCCGTGTCTCAGTCACACTCTCATCCTGTGTCTCAGTCGCACTCTGATCCCGTGTTTCAGTCACACACTGATCCTGTGTCTCAGTAACACTCTGATCCCGTGTCTCAGTCACACTCTGATCCCGTGTCTCAGTCACATACTGATCCCGTGTCTCAGTCACACACTGAGCCCATGTCTCCGTCACACACTGACCCCGTGTCTCAATCACACACTGATCCTATGTCTTAGTCACACACTGGTCCCGTGTTTCAGTCACACTCTGATCCTGTGTCTCAGTCACACACTGATCCCGTGTCTCAGTCACACTCTCATCCCGTGTTTCAGTCACACTCTGATCCTGTGTCTCAGTCACACACTGATCCCGTGTCTCAGTCACACTCTCATCCTGTGTCTCAGTCACACTCGGATCCCGTGTTTCAGTCACACACTGATCCCGTGTCTCAGTCACACACTGATCTCGTGTCTCAGTTAAACTCTAACCCCGTGTCTCAGTCACACTCTCATCCCGTGTTTCAGTCACACACTGATCCTGTGTCTCAGTCACACATCTGACCCCGTGTCTCAGTCACACTCTCATCCCGTGTTTCAGTCACACACTGATCCCGTGTCTCAGTCCCACTCTGATCCTGTGTCTCAGTCACACTCTGATCCTGTGTCTCAGTCACACTCTGACCCCGTGTCTCAGTCACACACTGATCCCGTGTCTCAGTCACACACTGATCCCATGTCTCAGTTACACTCTGACCCCGTGTCTCAGTCAAACACTGATCCTGTGTCTCAGTCACACTCTGATCCCGTGTCTCAGTCACACACTGACCCCGTGTTTCAGTCACACACTGATCCCGTGTCTCAGTCACACACTGATCCTATGTCTCAGTCACACACTGGTCCCGTGTTTCAGTCACACTCTGATCCTGTGTCTCAGTCACACATTGATCCCGTGTCTCAGTCACACTCTCATCCTGTGTCTCAGTCGCACTCTGATCCCGTGTTTCAGTCACACACTGATCCCGTGTCTCAGTCACACTCTGATCCCGTGTCTCAGTCACACTCTGATCCCGTGTCTCAGTCACACACTGACCCCATGTCTCCGTCACACACTGACCCCGTGTCTCAGTCACACCCTGAACCCGTGTCTCAGTCTCACTCTGAACCCTTGTCTCAGTCACACTCTGATCCCATGTCTCAGTCACACACTTATCCCGTGTCTCAATCACACTCTGATCCCATGTCTGAGTCACACACTGATCCTATGTCTCAGTCACACACTGGTCCCGTGTTTCAGTCACACTCTGATCCTGTGTCTCAGTCACACATTGATCCCGTGTCTCAGTCACACTCTCATCCCGTGTTTCAGTCACCCTCTGATCCTGTGTCTCAGTCACACACTGATCCCGTGTCTCAGTCACACTCTGACCCCGTGTCCCAGTCACACACTGATCCCGTGTTTCAGTCACACACTGATCCCGTGTCTCAGTCACACTCTGATCCTGTGTCTCAGTCACACTCTGATCCCGTGTCTCAGTCACACACTGATCCCGTGTTTCAGTCACACACTGATCCCGTGTTTCAGTCACACACTGATCCCGTGTATCAGTCACACTCTGATCCTGTGTCTCAGTCACACACTGATCCCGTGTCTCAGTCACACACTGATCCCGTGTTTCAGTTACTCTCTAACCCTGTGTCTCAGTCACACACTGATCCCGTGTCTCAGTTACTCTCTAACCCCGTGTCTCAGTCACACACTGATCCCGTGTCTCAGTCACACTCTGACCCCGTGTCCCAGTCACACACTGATCCCGTGTTTCAGTCACACACTGATCCCGTGTCTCAGTCACACTCTGATCCTGTGTCTCAGTCACACTCTGATCCCGTGTCTCAGTCACACACTGATCCCGTGTTTCAGTCACACACTGATCCCGTGTTTCAGTCACACACTGATCCCGTGTTTCAGTCACACTCTGATCCTGTGTCTCAGTCACACACTGATCCCGTGTCTCAGTCACACACTGATCCCGTGTTTCAGTTACTCTCTAACCCTGTGTCTCAGTCACACACTGATCCCGTGTCTCAGTTACTCTCTAACCCCGTGTCTCAGTCACACACTGATCCTGTTTCTCAGTCACACTCTGATCCCGTGTCTCAGTCACACACTGACCCCGTGTTTCAGTCACACACTGATCCCTTGTCTCAGTCACACACTGATCCCGTGTCTCAGTCACACACTGGTCCCGTGTTTCAGTCACACTCTGATCCTGTGTCTCAGTCACACACTGATCCCGTGTTTCAGTCACACTCTGATCCTGTGTCTCAGTCACACACTGTCCCTGTGTCTCAGTCATATTATTATCCCGTGGATCAGTCACACACTGATCCTGTGTCTCACTCAGACACTGATCCTGTGTCTCAGTCACACACTGATCCCGTGTTTCAGTCACACACTGATCCCGTGTCTCAGTCACAAACTGATCCTGTGTCTCAGTCACACACTGACCCCATGTCTCAGTCACACACTGACCCCGTGTCTCAGTCACACACTGATCCCGTGTCTCTGTCACACACTGGTCCCGTGTTTCAGTCACACTCTGATCCTGTGTCTCAGTCACACACTGATCCCGTGTCTCAGTCACACTCTCATCCTGTGTCTCAGTCGCACTCTGATCCCGTGTTTCAGTCACACACTGATCCTGTGTCTCAGTCACACACTGATCCCGTGTCTCAGTTACACTCTAACCTCGTGTCTCAGTCACACACTGACCCCGTGTTTCAGTCACACTCTCATCCTGTGTCTCAGTCATACACTGGTCCTGTGTCTCAGTCACACTCTCATCCTGTGTCTCAGTCACACACTGATCCCGTGTCTCAGTCACACACTGATCCCGTGTCTCAGTTACACTCTAACCCCGTGTCTCAGTCACACACTGATCCCGTGTCTCAGTCACACTCTCATCCTGTGTCTCAGTCACACACTGATCCCGTGTCTCAGTTACACTCTAACCCCGTGTCTCAGTCACACTCTGATCCTGTGACTTAGTCACACTCTCACCCCGTGTCTCAGTCACACACTGATCCCGTGTCTCAGTCACACTCTGATCCCGTGTCTCAGTCACACACTGATCCCGTGTTTCAGTCACACTCTGATCCTGTGTCTCAGTCACACACTGTCCCCGTGTCTCAGTCACACACTGACCCCGTGTCTCAGTCACATTCTGATCCCGTGTCTCAGTCACACACTGATCCTGTGTCTCAGTCACACACTGATCCCGTGTCTCAGTCACACACTGATCATGTGTATGTCACACACTGATCCCATGTTTCAGTCACACTCTCATCCTGTGTCTCAGTCACACACTGATCCCATGTTTCAGTCACACTCTCATCCTGTGTCTCAGTCACACACTGATCCTGTGTCACAGTCACACTCTAACCCCGTGTCTCAGTCACACACTGATCCTGTGTCTCAGTCACACTCTCATCCTTGTCTCAGTCACACACTGACCCCGTGTCTCAGTCACACACTGATCCTGTGTCTCAGTCACACACTGATCCTGTGTCTCAGTCACACACTGATCCTGTGTCTCTGTCACACACTGATCCCGTGTTTCAGTCGCACTCTGACCTCGTGTCTCAGTCGCACTCTGACCCCATGTCTCAGTCACACACTGATCCCATGCCTCAGTCACACACTGATCCCGTGTCTCATCACACACTGATCCCATGTCTCAGTTGCACTCTAACCCCGTGTCTCAGTCACACACTGATCCCGTGTTTCAGTCACACTCTCATCCTGTGTCTCAGTCACACACTGATCCTGTGTCTCAGTCACACACTGATCCCGTGTCTCAGTCACACTCTGATCCTGTGTATCAGTCACACACTGATCCTGTGTCTCAGTCGCACTGTGATATCGTGTCTCAGTCACACTCTGACCCCTTGTCTCAGTCTCACTCTGACCCCGTGTCTCAGTCCCACACTGATCCCGTGTCTCAGTCACACTCTCATCCTGTGTCTCAGTCCCACACTGATCCCGTGTTTCAGTCACACTCTCATCCTGTGTCTCAGTCTCACAATGATCCCGTGTTTCAGTCACACACTGACCCCGTTTCTCAGTCACATTCTGATCCCGTGTCTCAGTCACATTCTGATCCCGTGTCTCAGTCACACACGGATCCTGTGTCTCAGTCACACACTGATCCTGTGTCTCAGTCACACACTGATCCTGTGTCTCAGTCACACACTGATCCCGTGTCTCAGTCACACTCTGATCCTGTGTATCAGTCACACACTGATCCTGTGTCTCAGTCGCACTGTGGTATCGTGTCTCAGTCACACTCTGACCCCTTGTCTCAGTCTCACTCTGACCCCGTGTCTCAGTCCCACACTGATCCCGTGTCTCAGTCCCACACTGATCCTGTGTCTCAGTCACACACTGATTCTGTGTCTCAGTCACACACTGATCCTGTGTATCAGTCACACTCTCATCCTCTGTCTCAGTCTCACAATGATCCCGTGTTTCAGTCACACACTGACCCCGTTTCTCAGTCACATTCTGATCCCGTGTCTCAGTCACATTCTGATCCCGTGTCTCAGTCACACACGGATCCTGTCTCAGTCACATTCTGATCCCGTATATCAGTCACACTCTGACACCGAGTCTCAGTCCCACACTGACCTTGTGTCTCAGCCACACACTGATCCTGTGTCTCAGTCACACACTGATCCCGTGTCTCAGTCACACACTGATCATGTGTATGTCACGCAATGATCCCGTGTCTCAGTCACACTCTGATCCTGTGTCTCAGTCACACACTGACCCCGTGTCTCAGTCACACACTGATCATGTGTATGTCACGCACTGATCCCGTGTCTCAGTCACACTCTGATCCTGTGTCTCAGTCACACACTGACCCCGTGTCTCAGTCACACACTGATCCCGTGTCTCAGTTACACTCTAACCCCGTGTCTCAGTCATACACTGATCCTGTGTCTCAGTCACACACTGACCCCGTGTCTCAGTCACACACTGATCCTGTGTCTCAGTCACACTCTGACCCCGTGTCTCAGTCATACACTGATCCTGTGTCTCAGTCACACTCTGACCCCGTGTCTCAGTCACACTCTGACCCCGTGTCTCAGTCACACACTGACCCCGTGTCTCAGTCACACTCTGATCCCATGTCTCAGTTACACTCTAACCCCGTGTCTCAGTCATACACTGATCCTGTGTCTCAGTTACACTCTAACCCCGTGTCTCAGTCACATACTGATCCTGTGTCTCAGTTACACTCTAACCACGTGTCTCAGTCACACACTGATCCTGTGTCTCAGTCACACACTGATCCTGTGTCTCAGTCACACACTGATCCTGCGTTTCAGTCACACTCTGATCCTGTGTCTCAGTCACACATTGATCCCGTGTTTCAGTCACACTCTCATCCTGTGTCTCAGTCACACACTGATCCCCTGTTTCAGTCACACTCTCATCCGGTGTCTCAGTCACACACTGATCCCGTGTTTCAGTCACACACTGATCCCGTGTCTCAGTCACACACTGATCCCGTGTATCAGTCACAATCTCATCCTGTGTCTCAGTAACACACTGATCCCGTGTTTCAGTCACACACTGATCCCGTGTCTCAGTCACACACTGATCCCGTGTCTCAGTTACACTCTAACCCCGTGTCTCAGTCACACACTGATCCCGTGTCTCAGTCACACTCTCATCCTGTGTCTCAGTAACACACTGATCCCGTGTTTCAGTCACACACTGATCCCGTGTCTGAGTCACACACTGATCCCGTGTCTCAGTCACACACTGATCCCGTGTCTCAGTCACACACTGATCCCGTGTCTCAGTTACACTCTAACCCCGTGTCTCAGTCGCACACTGATCCTGTGTCTCAGTCACACACTGATCCTGTGTCTTAGTCACACTCTCACCCCGTGTCTCAGTCACACACTGAACCCGTGTCTCAGTGACACTTTGACCCCGTGTCTCAGTCACACTTTGACCCCGAGTCTCAGTCTCACTCTGACCCCGTGTCTCAGTCACACTCTTATCCCGTGTCTCAGTCACACTCTGATCCCATGTCTCAGTCACACTCTGATCCCGTGTCTCAGTCACACTCTGATCCCGTGTCTCAGTCCCACACTGATCCCGTGTCTCAGTCACACTCTGATCCCGTGTCTCAGTCACACGCTGACCCAATGTCTCAGTCACACAGTGACCCCGTGTCTCAGTCACACAATGATCCTGTCTCTCAGTTACACTCTAATCCTATGTCTCAGTCACACACAGATCCTGTGTCTCAGTCACACACTGATCCCGTGTCTCAGTTACACTCTAACCCTGTGTCTCAGTCACACACTGATCCCGTGTTTCAGTCACACACTGATCCCGTGTCTGAGTCACACACTGATCCTATGTCTCAGTCACACACTGATCCCGTGTTTCAGTCACACTCTGATCCTGTGTCTCAGTCACACACTGTCCCTGTGTCTCAGTCATATTATGATCCCGTGGATCAGTCACACACTGATCCCGTGTCTCACTCAGACACTGATCCTGTGTCTCAGTCACACACTGATCCCGTGTTTCAGTCACACACTGATCCCGTGTCTCAGTCACAAACTGATCCTGTGTCTCAGTCACACACTGACCCCATGTCTCAGTCACACACTGACCCCGTGTCTCAGTCACACACTGATCCCGTGTCTCTGTCACACACTGGTCCCGTGTTTCAGTCACACTCTGATCCTGTGTCTCAGTCACACACTGATCCCGTGTCTCAGTCACACTCTCATCCTGTGTCTCAGTCGCACTCTGATCCCGTGTTTCAGTCACACACTGATCCTGTGTCTCAGTAACACTCTGATCCCGTGTCTCAGTCACACTCTGATCCCGTGTCTCAGTCACATACTGATCCCGTGTCTCAGTCACACACTGAGCCCATGTCTCCGTCACACACTGATCCCGTGTCTCAGTCACACACTGATCCTATGTCTTAGTCACACACTGGTCCCGTGTTTCAGTCACACTCTGATCCTGTGTCTCAGTCACACACTGATCCCGTGTCTCAGTCACACTCTGATCCCGTGTTTCAGTCACACTCTGATCCTGTGTCTCAGTCACACACTGATCCCGTGTCTCAGTCACACTCTCATCCTGTGTCTCAGTCACACTCTGATCCCGTGTTTCAGTCACACACTGATCCCGTGTCTCAGTCACACACTGATCTCGTGTCTCAGTTAAACTCTAACCCCGTGTCTCAGTCACACTCTCATCCCGTGTTTCAGTCACACACTGATCCTGTGTCTCAGTCACACATCTGACCCCGTGTCTCAGTCACACTCTCATCCCGTGTTTCAGTCACACACTGATCCCGTGTCTCAGTCCCACTCTGATCCTGTGTCTCAGTCACACTCTGATCCTGTGTCTCAGTCACACTCTGACCCCGTGTCTCAGTCACACACTGATCCCGTGTCTCAGTCACACACTGATCCCATGTCTCAGTTACACTCTGACCCCGTGTTTCAGTCACACACTGATCCCGTGTCTCAGTCACACACTGATCCTATGTCTCAGTCACACACTGGTCCCGTGTTTCAGTCACACTCTGATCCTGTGTCTCAGTCACACATTGATCCCGTGTCTCAGTCACACTCTCATCCTGTGTCTCAGTCGCACTCTGATCCCGTGTTTCAGTCACACACTGATCCCGTGTCTCAGTCACACTCTGATCCCGTGTCTCAGTCACACTCTGATCCCGTGTCTCAGTCACACACTGACCCCATGTCTCCGTCACACACTGACCCCGTGTCTCAGTCACACCCTGAACCCGTGTCTCAGTCTCACTCTGAACCCTTGTCTCAGTCACACTCTGATCCCGTGTCTCAGTCACACACTTATCCCGTGTCTCAATCACACTCTGATCCCATGTCTGAGTCACACACTGATCCTATGTCTCAGTCACACACTGGTCCCGTGTTTCAGTCACACTCTGATCCTGTGTCTCAGTCACACATTGATCCCGTGTCTCAGTCACACTCTCATCCCGTGTTTCAGTCACCCTCTGATCCTGTGTCTCAGTCACACACTGATCCCGTGTCTCAGTCACACTCTGACCCCGTGTCCCAGTCACACACTGATCCCGTGTTTCAGTCACACACTGATCCCGTGTCTCAGTCACACTCTGATCCTGTGTCTCAGTCACACTCTGATCCCGTGTCTCAGTCACACACTGATCCCGTGTTTCAGTCACACACTGATCCCGTGTTTCAGTCACACACTGATCCCGTGTTTCAGTCACACTCTGATCCTGTGTCTCAGTCACACACTGATCCCGTGTCTCAGTCACACACTGATCCCGTGTTTCAGTTACTCTCTAACCCTGTGTCTCAGTCACACACTGATCCCGTGTCTCAGTTACTCTCTAACCCCGTGTCTCAGTCACACACTGATCCTGTTTCTCAGTCACACTCTGATCCCGTGTCTCAGTCACACACTGACCCCGTGTCTCAGTCACACACTGATCCCTTGTCTCAGTCACACACTGATCCGTGTCTCAGTCACACACTGATCCCGTGTCTCAGTCACACACTGATCCCGTGTCTCAGTCACACACTGATCCCGTGTTTCAGTCACACTCTCATCCTGTGTCTCAGTCACACACTGTCCCTGTGTCTCAGTCATATTATTATCCCGTGGATCAGTCACACACTGATCCCGTGTCTCACTCAGACACTGATCCTGTGTCTCAGTCACACACTGATCCCGTGTTTCAGTCACACACTGATCCCGTGTCTCAGTCACAAACTGATCCTGTGTCTCAGTCACACACTGACCCCATGTCTCAGTCACACACTGACCCCGTGTCTCAGTCACACACTGATCCCGTGTCTCTGTCACACACTGGTCCCGTGTTTCAGTCACACTCTGATCCTGTGTCTCAGTCACACACTGATCCCGTGTCTCAGTCACACTCTCATCCTGTGTCTCAGTCACACTCTGATCCCGTGTTTCAGTCACACACTGATCCTGTGTCTCAGTCACACACTGATCCTGTGTCTCAGTCACACACTGATCCTGTGTCTCAGTCACACACTGATCCCGTGTCTCAGTCACACTCTGATCCTGTGTATCAGTCACACACTGATCCTGTGTCTCAGTCGCACTGTGATATCGTGTCTCAGTCACACTCTGACCCCTTGTCTCAGTCTCACTCTGACCCCGTGTCTCAGTCCCACACTGATCCCGTGTCTCAGTCACACTCTGATCCCATGTCTCAGTCACACACTGATTCTGTGTCTCAGTCACACACTGATCCTGTGTATCAGTCACACTCTCATCCTCTGTCTCAGTCTCACAATGATCCCGTGTTTCAGTCACACACTGACCCCGTTTCTCAGTCACATTCTGATCCCGTGTCTCAGTCACATTCTGATCCCGTGTCTCAGTCACACACGGATCCTGTCTCAGTCACATTCTGATCCCGTATATCAGTCACACTCTGACACCGAGTCTCAGTCCCACACTGACCTTGTGTCTCAGCCACACACTGATCCTGTGTCTCAGTCACACACTGATCCCGTGTCTCAGTCACACACTGATCATGTGTATGTCACGCAATGAGCCCGTGTCTCAGTCACACTCTGATCCTGTGTCTCAGTCACACACTGACCCCGTGTCTCAGTCACACACTGATCATGTGTATGTCACGCACTGATCCCGTGTCTCAGTCACACTCTGATCCTGTGTCTCAGTCACACACTGACCCCGTGTCTCAGTCACACACTGATCCCGTGTCTCAGTTACACTCTAACCCCGTGTCTCAGTCATACACTGATCCTGTGTCTCAGTCACACACTGACCCCGTGTCTCAGTCACACACTGATCCTGTGTCTCAGTCACACTCTGACCCCGTGTCTCAGTCATACACTGATCCTGTGTCTCAGTCACACTCTGACCCCGTGTCTCAGTCACACTCTGACCCCGTGTCTCAGTCACACACTGACCCCGTGTCTCAGTCACACTCTGATCCCATGTCTCAGTTACACTCTAACCCCGTGTCTCAGTCATACACTGATCCTGTGTCTCAGTTACACTCTAACCCCGTGTCTCAGTCACATACTGATCCTGTGTCTCAGTTACACTCTAACCACGTGTCTCAGTCACACACTGATCCTGTGTCTCAGTCACACACTGATCCTGTGTCTCAGTCACACACTGATCCTGCGTTTCAGTCACACTCTCATCCTGTGTCTCAGTCACACATTGATCCCGTGTTTCAGTCACACTCTCATCCTGTGTCTCAGTCACACACTGATCCCCTGTTTCAGTCACACTCTCATCCGGTGTCTCAGTCACACACTGATCCCGTGTTTCAGTCACACACTGATCCCGTGTCTCAGTCACACACTGATCCCGTGTATCAGTCACAATCTCATCCTGTGTCTCAGTAACACACTGATCCCGTGTTTCAGTCACACACTGATCCCGTGTCTCAGTCACACACTGATCCCGTGTCTCAGTTACACTCTAACCCCGTGTCTCAGTCACACACTGATCCCGTGTCTCAGTCACACTCTCATCCTGTGTCTCAGTAACACACTGATCCCGTGTTTCAGTCACACACTGATCCCGTGTCTGAGTCACACACTGATCCCGTGTCTCAGTCACACACTGATCCCGTGTCTCAGTCACACACTGATCCCGTGTCTCAGTTACACTCTAACCCCGTGTCTCAGTCGCACACTGATCCTGTGTCTCAGTCACACACTGATCCTGTGTCTTAGTCACACTCTCACCCCGTGTCTCAGTCACACACTGAACCCGTGTCTCAGTGACACTTTGACCCCGTGTCTCAGTCACACTTTGACCCCGAGTCTCAGTCTCACTCTGACCCCGTGTCTCAGTCACACTCTTATCCCGTGTCTCAGTCACACTCTGATCCCATGTCTCAGTCACACTCTGATCCCGTGTCTCAGTCACACTCTGATCCTGTGTATCAGTCACACACTGATCCTGTGTCTCAGTCGCACTGTGATATCGTGTCTCAGTCACACTCTGACCCCTTGTCTCAGTCTCACTCTGACCCCGTGTCTCAGTCCCACACTGATCCCGTGTCTCAGTTACACTCTAACCCCGTGTCTCAGTCGCACACTGATCCTGTGTCTCAGTCACACACTGATCCTGTGTCTTAGTCACACTCTCACCCCGTGTCTCAGTCACACACTGAACCCGTGTCTCAGTCACACTTTGACCCCGTGTCTCAGTCACACTTTGACCCCGAGTCTCAGTCTCACTCTGACCCCGTGTCTCAGTCACACTCTTATCCCGTGTCTCAGTCACACTTTGACCCCGAGTCTCAGTCTCACTCTGACCCCGTGTCTCAGTCACACACTGATCCCGTGTCTCAGTCACACACTGATCCCGTGTCTCAGTTACACTCTAACCCCGTGTCTCAGTCACACACTGATCCCGTGTCTCAGTCACACTCTCATCCTGTGTCTCAGTAACACACTGATCCCGTGTTTCAGTCACACACTGATCCCGTGTCTCAGTCACACACTGATCCCGTGTCTCAGTCACACACTGATCCCGTGTCTCAGTCACACACTGATCCCGTGTCTCAGTTACACTCTGACCCCGTGTCTCAGTCGCACACTGATCCTGTGTCTCAGTCACACACTGATCCTGTGTCTTAGTCACACTCTCATCCCGTGTCTCAGTCACACACTGATCCCGTGTCTCAGTGACACTTTGACCCCGTGTCTCAGTCACACTTTGACCCCGAGTCTCAGTCTCACTCTGACCCCGTGTCTCAGTCACACTCTTATCCCGTGTCTCAGTCACACTCTGATCCCATGTCTCAGTCACACTCTGATCCCGTGTCTCAGTCACACTCTGATCCCGTGTCTCAGTCACACGCTGACCCAATGTCTCAGTCACACAGTGACCCCGTGTCTCAGTCACACACTGATCCTGTCTCTCAGTTACACTCTAATCCTATGTCTCAGTCACACACTGATCCTGTGTCTCAGTCACACACTGATCCCGTGTCTCAGTTACACTCTAACCCTGTGTCTCAGTCACACACTGATCCCGTGTTTCAGTCACACACTGATCCCGTGTCTCACTCAGACACTGATCCTGTGTCTCAGTCACACACTGATCCCGTGTTTCAGTCACACACTGATCCCGTGTCTCAGTCACAAACTGATCCTGTGTCTCAGTCACACACTGACCCCATGTCTCAGTCACACACTGACCCCGTGTCTCAGTCACACACTGATCCGTGTCTCAGTCACACACTGGTCCCGTGTTTCAGTCACACTCTGATCCTGTGTCTCAGTCACACACTGATCCCGTGTCTCAGTCACACTCTGATCCTGTGTCTCAGTCACACTCTGATCCCGTGTCTCAGTCACACTCTGATCCCGTGTCTCAGTCACATACTGATCCCGTGTCTCAGTCACACACTGAGCCCATGTCTCCGTCACACACTGACCCCGTGTCTCAATCACACACTGATCCTATGTCTCAGTCACACACTGATCCCGTGTTTCAGTCACACTCTGATCCTGTGTCTCAGTCACACACTGATCCCGTGTCTCAGTCACACTCTCATCCCGTGTTTCAGTCACACTCTGATCCTGTGTCTCAGTCACACACTGATCCCGTGTCTCAGTCACACTCTCATCCTGTGTCTCAGTCACACTCTGATCCCGTGTTTCAGTCACACACTGATCCCGTGTCTCAGTCACACACTGATCTCGTGTCTCAGTTAAACTCTAACCCCGTGTCTCAGTCACACTCTCATCCCGTGTTTCAGTCACACACTGATCCTGTGTCTCAGTCACACATCTGACCCCGTGTCTCAGTCACACTCTCATCCCGTGTCTCAGTCACACACTGATCCCGTGTCTCAGTCACACTCTGATCCTGTGTCTCAGTCACACTCTGATCCTGTGTCTCAGTCACACTCTGACCCCGTGTCTCAGTCACACACTGATCCCGTGTCTCAGTCACACACTGATCCCATGTCTCAGTCACACTCTGATCCCGTGTCTCAGTCAAACACTGATCCTGTGTCTCAGTCACACTCTGATCCCGTGTCTCAGTCACACACTGATCCCGTGTTTCAGTCACACACTGATCCCGTGTCTCAGTCACACACTGATCCTATGTCTCAGTCACACACTGGTCCCGTGTTTCAGTCACACTCTGATCCTGTGTCTCAGTCACACACTGATCCCGTGTCTCAGTCACACTCTGATCCTGTGTCTCAGTCACACTCTGATCCCGTGTTTCAGTCACACACTGATCCCGTGTCTCAGTCACACTCTGATCCCGTGTCTCAGTCACACTCTGATCCCGTGTCTCAGTCACACACTGATCCCGTGTCTCAGTCACACCCTGAACCCGTGTCTCAGTCTCACTCTGAACCCTTGTCTCAGTCACACTCTGATCCCATGTCTCAGTCACACACTTATCCCGTGTCTCAGTCACACTCTGATCCCATGTCTCAGTCACACACTGATCCTATGTCTCAGTCACACACTGATCCCGTGTTTCAGTCACACTCTGATCCTGTGTCTCAGTCACACATTGATCCCGTGTCTCAGTCACACACTCATCCCGTGTTTCAGTCACACTCTGATCCTGTGTCTCAGTCACACACTGATCCCGTGTCTCAGTCACACTCTGACCCCGTGTCTCAGTCACACACTGATCCCGTGTTTCAGTCACACACTGATCCCGTGTCTCAGTCACACTCTGATCCTGTGTCTCAGTCACACTCTGATCCCGTGTCTCAGTCACACACTGATCCCGTGTTTCAGTCACACACTGATCCCGTGTCTCAGTCACACACTGATCCCGTGTCTCAGTCACACTCTGATCCTGTGTCTCAGTCACACACTGATCCCGTGTCTCAGTCACACACTGATCCCGTGTTTCAGTTACTCTCTAACCCTGTGTCTCAGTCACACACTGATCCCGTGTCTCAGTCACATTTTCATCCTTTGTCTCAGTCACACACTGATCCTGTGTTTCAGTCACACTCTGATCCCGTGTCTCAGTCACACGCTGACCCAATGTCTCAGTCACACACTGATCCCTTGTCTCAGTCACACACTGATCCCGTGTCTCAGTCACACTCTAACCCTGTGTCTCAGTCACACACTGATCCTGTGTCTCAGTCACACACTGATACCGTGTTTCAGTCACACTCTGATCCTGTGTCTCAGTCACACACTGTCCCTGTGTCTCAGTCATATTATGATCCCGTGGATCAGTCACACACTGATCCCGTGTCTCACTCAGACACTGATCCTGTGTCTCAGTCACACACTGATCCCGTGTTTCAGTCACACACTGATCCCGTGTCTCAGTCACACACTGATCCTATGTCTCAGTCACACACTGATCCCGTGTGTCAGTCACACTCTGATCCTGTGTCTCAGTCACACACTGATCCTGTGTCTCAGTCACACTCTCATCCTATGTCTCAGTCACACTCTGATCCCGTGTTTCAGTCACACTCTGATCCTATGTCTCAGTTACACACTGATCCCGTGTCTCAGTCACACTCTCATCCTATGTCTCAGTCACACTCTGATCCCGTGTTTCAGTCACACACTGATCCCGTGTCTCAGTCACACACTGATCCCATGTCTCAGTCACACTCTGATCCCGTGTCTCAGTCACACACTGATCCCGTGTCTCAATCACACTCTGATCTCGTGTCTCAGTCACACACTGATCCCGTGTCTCAATCACACTCTGACCCCGTGTCTCAGTCACACTCTGATCCCGTGTCTCAGTCACACTCTGACCCCGTGTCTCAGTCCGACACTGATCCCCTGTCTCAGTCACACTCTGATCCCATGTCTCAGTCACACACTGATCCCGTGTCACAATGACACTCGATCCCGTGTCTCAGTCACACTCTGATCCCGTGTCTCAGTCACACACTGATCCCGTGTCTCAGTCACACTCTCATCCTGTGTCTCAGTCACACACTGATCCTGTGTCTCAGTCACACACTGATCCCGTGTCTCAGTCACACACTGATCCCGTGTCTCAGTTACACTCTAACCCCGTGTCTCAGTCACACTCTGATCCCGTGTTTCAGTCACACACTGATCCCGTGTCTCAGTCACACTCTGATCCTGTGTCTCAGTCACACACTGATCCCGTGTCTCAGTCACACACTGATCCCGTGTTTCAGTTACTCTCTAACCCTGTGTCTCAGTCACACTCTGATCCCGTGTCTCAGTCACACACTCATCCCGTGTTTCAGTCACCCTCTGATCCTGTGTCTCAGTCACACACTGATCCCGTGTCTCAGTCACACACTGATCCCGTGTCTCAGTCACACACTGATCCCGTGTCTCAGTCACACACTGATCCCGTGTCTCAGTCACACTCTGATCCTGTGTCTCAGTCACACACTGATCCCGTGTCTCAGTCACACACTGATCCCGTGTCTCAGTCACACACTGATCCCGTGTCTCAGTCACACACTGATCCTGTGTCTCAGTCACACACTGATCCCGTGTCTCAGTCACACACTGATCCCGTGTTTCAGTCACACTCTGATCCTGTGTCTCAGTCACACACTGATCCCGTGTCTCAGTCACACTCTGATCCCGTGTCTCAGTCACACACTGATCCTGTGTCTCAGTCACACACTGATCCCGTGTCTCAGTCACACACTGACCCCGTGTCTCAGTCACACACTGATCCCGTGTCTCAGTCACACACTGATCCCGTGTCTCAGTCACACACTGATCCCGTGTCTCAGTCACACTCTGATCCCGTGTCTCAGTCACACACTGATCCCGTGTCTCAGTCACACACTGATCCCGTGTCTCAGTCACACTCTGATCCCGTGTCTCAGTCACACTCTGATCCCGTGTCTCAGTCACACACTGATCCCGTGTCTCAGTCACACACTGATCCCGTGTCTCAGTCACACTCTGATCCCGTGTCTCAGTCACACTCTGATCCCGTGTCTCAGTCACACACTGACCCCGTGTCTCCGTCACACACTGATCCCGTGTCTCAGTCACACACTGATCCCGTGTCTCAGTCACACTCTGATCCCGTGTCTCAGTCACATTTTCATCCTTTGTCTCATTCACACACTGATCCTGTGTTTCAGTCACACTCTGATCCCGTGTCTCAGTCACACGCTGACCCAATGTCTCAGTCACACACTGACCCCGTGTCTCAGTCACACACTGATCCCGTGTCTCAGTTACACTCTAACCCTGTGTCTCAGTCACACACTGATCTCCTGTCTCAGTCACACACTGATACCGTGTTTCAGTCACACTCTGATCCTGTGTCTCCGTCACACACTGTCCCTGTGTCTCAGTCATATTATGATCCCGTGGGTCAGTCACACACTGATCCCGTGTCTCACTCAGACACTGATCCTGTGTCTCAGTCACACACTGATCCCGTGTTTCAGTCACACACTGATCCCGTGTCTCAGTCACACACTGATCCTATGTCTCAGTCACACACTGATCCCGTGTTTCAGTCACACTCTGATCCTGTGTCTCAGTTACACACTGATCCCGTGTCTCAGTCACACTCTCATCCTATGTCTCAGTCAAACTCTGATCCCGTGTTTCAGTCACACTCTGATCCTATGTCTCAGTTACACACTGATCCCGTGTCTCAGTCACACTCTCATCCTATGTCTCAGTCACACTCTGATCCCGTGTTTCAGTCACACACTGATCCCGTGTCTCAGTCACACACTGACCCCGTGTCTCAGTCACACTCTGATCCCGTGTCTCAGTCACACACTTATCCCGTGTCTCAATCACACTCTGATCTCGTGTCTCAGTCACACACTGATCCCGTGTCTCAATCACACTCTGACCCCGTGTCTCAGTCACACTCTGATCCCGTGTCTCAGTCTCACTCTGACCCCGTGTCTCAGTCCGACACTGATCCCCTGTCTCAGTCACACTCTGATCCCATGTCTCAGTCAGACACTGATCCCGTGTCACAATGACACTCGATCCCGTGTCTCCGTCACACTCTGATCCCTTGACTCAGTCACACACTGATCCCGTGTCTCGGTCACACTCTCATCCTGTGTCTCAGTCACACACTGATCCTGTGTCTCAGTCACACACTGATCCCGTGTCTCAGTCACACACTGATCCCGTGTCTCAGTTACACTCTAACCCCGTGTCTCAGTCACACACTGATCCTGTGTCTCAGTCACACTCTGACCCCGTGTCTCAGTCACACACTGATCCCATGTTTCAGTCACACTCTGACCCCATGTCTCAGTCACATTTTCATCGTTTGTCTCATTCACACACTGATCCCATGTTTCAGTCACACACTGATCCCGTGTCTCAGTCACACTCTGATCCCGTGCCTCAGTCACGTTTTCATCCTTTGTCTCATTCACACACTGATCCCATGTTTCAGTCACACACTGATCCCGTGTCTCAGTCACACTCTGATCCCGTGTCTCAGTCACACACTGACCCCGTGTCTCAGTCGCACTCTGACCCCATGTCTCTGTCACACACTGATCCCGTGTCTCAGTCACACACTGATCCCGTGTCTCAGTCACACACTGATCCCGTGTCTCAGTCACACGCTGACCCAATGTCTCAGTTACACTCTAACCCTGTGTCTCAGTCACACACTGATCCTGTGTCTCACTCAGACACTGATCCCGTGTCTCAGTCACACACTGATCCCGTGTTTCAGTCACACACTGATCCCGTGTCTCAGTCACACACTGATCCTATGTCTCAGTCACACACTGATCCCGTGTTTCAGTCACACTCTGATCCTGTGTCTCAGTCACACACTGATCCTGTGTCTCAGTCACACTCTCATCCTGTGTCTCAATCACACTCTGATCCTGTGTCTCAGTCACACTCTGATCCCATGTCTCAGTCACATTTTCATCGTTTGTCTCATTCACTCACTGACCCCGTGTTTCAGTCACACACTGATCCCCTGTCTCAGTCACACTCTGATCCCGTGCCTCAGTCACGTTTTCATCCTTTGTCTCATTCACACACTGATCCCATGTTTCAGTCACACACTGATCCCGTGTCTCAGTCACACTCTGATCCCGTGTCTCAGTCACACACTGACCCCGTGTCTCAGTCGCACTCTGACCCCATGTCTCTGTCACACACTGATCCCGTGTCTCAGTCACACACTGATCCCGTGTCTCAGTCACACACTGATCCCGTGTCTCAGTCACACGCTGACCCAATGTCTCAGTTACACTCTAACCCTGTGTCTCAGTCACACACTGATCCTGTGTCTCACTCAGACACTGATCCCGTGTCTCAGTCACACACTGATCCCGTGTTTCAGTCACACACTGATCCCGTGTCTCAGTCACACACTGATCCTATGTCTCAGTCACACACTGATCCCGTGTTTCAGTCACACTCTGATCCTGTGTCTCAGTCACACACTGATCCCGCGTCTCAGTCACACTCTCATCCTGTGTCTCAATCACACTCTGATCCTGTGTCTCAGTCACACTCTGATCCCATGTCTCAGTCACATTTTCATCGTTTGTCTCATTCACTCACTGACCCCGTGTTTCAGTCACACACTGATCCCCTGTCTCAGTCACACTCTGATCCCGTGTCTCAGTCACATTTTCATTCTTTGTCTCATTCACACACTGATCACGTGTTTCAGTCACACACTGACCCCATGTCTCAGTCGCACTCTGACCCCGTGTCTCAGTCGCACTCTGACCCCATGTCTCAGTCACACACTGATCCCGTGCCTCAGTCACACACTGATCCCGTGTCTCAGTCACACACTGATCCCGTGTCTCAGTCACACACTGATCCCGTGTCTCAGTTACACTCTAACCCTGAGTCTCAGTCACACACTGATCCCGTGTCTCAGTCACACACTGATCCCGTGTCTCTGTCACACACTGATCCCGTGTCTCAGTCACACTCTGACCCCATGTCTCAGTCACACACTGATCCCGTGCCTCAGTCACACACTGATCCCGTGTCTCAGTCACACACTGATCCCGTGTCTCTGTCACACACTGATCCCGTGTCTCAGTCACACGCTGACCCAATGTCTCAGTCACACAGTGACCCCGTGTCTCAGTCACACACTGATCCTGTCTCTCAGTCACACACTGATCCCGTGTCTCAGTTACACTCTAACCCCGTGAGTCAGTCACACACTGATCCATTGGCTCAGTCGCACTCTCATCCTGTGTCTCAGTCACACACTGATCCCGTGTCTCAGTTACACTCTAACCCCGTGTCTCAGTCACGCACTGATCCTGTGTCTCAGTCACACACTGATCCTGTGTCTCAGTCACACACTGATCCCGTGTCTCAGTCACACACTGATCCCGTGTCTCAGTTACACTCTAACCCTGCGTCTCAGTCACACACTGATCCCGTGTCTCAGTCACACACTGATCCCGTGTCTCAGTCACACACTGATCCCGTGTCTCAGTTACACTCTAACCCCGTGTCTCAGTCACACACTGATCCTGTGTCTCAGTCACACACTGATCCTGTGTCTCAGTCACACACTGATCCCGTGTCTCAGTTACACTCTAACCCCGTGTCTCAGTCACTCACTGATCCTGTGTCTCAGTCACACACTGATCCTGTGTCTCAGTCACACACTGATCCCGTGTCTCAGTCACACACTGATCCCGTGTCTCAGTTACACTCTAACCCTGCGTCTCAGTCACACACTGATCCCGTGTCTCAGTCACACACTGATCCCGTGTCTCAGTCACACACTGATCCTATGTCTCAGTCACACACTGATCCCGTGTTTCAGTCACACTCTGATCCTGTGTCTCAGTCACACACTGATCCCGTGTCTCAGTCACACTCTCATCCTGTGTCTCAGTCACACTCTGATCCCGTGTTTCAGTCACACACTGATCCCGTGTCTCAGTCACACACTGATCCCGTGTCTCAATCACACTCTGATCCTGTGTCTCAGTCACACACTGATCCCCTGTCTCAGTCACACTCTGATCCCGTGTCTCAGTCACATTTTCATTCTTTGTCTCATTCACACACTGATCCCGTGTTTCAGTCACACACTGACCCCATGTCTCAGTCGCACTCTGACCCCGTGTCTCAGTTGCACTCTGACCCCATGTCTCAGTCACACACTGATCCCGTGCCTCAGTCACACACTGATCCCGTGTCTCAGTCACACACTGATCCCGTGTCTCAGTCACACACTGATCCCGTGTCTCAGTTACACTCTAACCCTGAGTCTCAGTCACACACTGATCCCGTGTCTCAGTCACACACTGATCCCGTGTCTCTGTCACACACTGATCCCGTGTCTCAGTCACACTCTGACCCCATGTCTCAGTCACACACTGATCCTGTGTCTCAGTCACACACTGATCCCGTGTCTCAGTCACACACTGATCCTGTCTCTCAGTCACACACTGATCCCGTGTCTCAGTTACACTCTAACCCCGTGAGTCAGTCACACACTGATCCCTTGGCTCAGTCGCACTCTCATCCCGTGTCTCAGTCACACACTGATCCTGTGTCTCAGTCACACACTGATCCTGTGTCTCAGTCACACACTGACCCCATGTCTCAGTCACACACTGATCCCGTGCCTCAGTCACACACTGATCCCGTGTCTCAGTCACACACTGATCCCGTGTCTCAGTCACACACTGATCCCGTGTCTCAGTTACACTCTAACCCTGCGTCTCAGTCACACACTGATTCTGTGTCTCAGTCACACTGTCATCCTGTGTCTCAGTCACACACTGATCCTGTGTCTCAGTCACACATCTGACCCCGTGTCTCAGTCACACTCTCATCCCGTGTTTCAGTCACACACTGATCCCGTGTCTCAGTCCCACTCTGATCCTGTGTCTCAGTCACACTCTGATCCTGTGTCTCAGTCACACTCTGACCCCGTGTCTCAGTCACACACTGATCCCGTGTCTCAGTCACACACTGAGCCCATGTCTCCGTCACACACTGACCCCGTGTCTCAATCACACACTGATCCTATGTCTTAGTCACACACTGGTCCCGTGTTTCAGTCACACTCTGATCCTGTGTCTCAGTCACACACTGATCCCGTGTCTCAGTCACACTCTCATCCCGTGTTTCAGTCACACTCTGATCCTGTGTCTCAGTCACACACTGATCCCGTGTCTCAGTCACACTCTCATCCTGTGTCTCAGTCACACTCTGATCCCGTGTTTCAGTCACACACTGATCCCGTGTCTCTGTCACACACTGATCTCGTGTCTCAGTTAAACTCTAACCCCGTGTCTCAGTCACACTCTCATCCCGTGTTTCAGTCACACACTGATCCTGTGTCTCAGTCACACATCTGACCCCGTGTCTCAGTCACACTCTCATCCCGTGTTTCAGTCACACACTGATCCCGTGTCTCAGTCCCACTCTGATCCTGTGTCTCAGTCACACTCTGATCCTGTGTCTCAGTCACACTCTGACCCCGTGTCTCAGTCACACACTGATCCCGTGTCTCAGTCACACACTGATCCCATGTCTCAGTTACACTCTGACCCCGTGTCTCAGTCAAACACTGATCCTGTGTCTCAGTCACACTCTGATCCCGTGTCTCAGTCACACACTGACCCGGTGTTTCAGTCACACACTGATCCCGTGTCTCAGTCACACACTGATCCTATGTCTCAGTCACACACTGGTCCCGTGTTTCAGTCACACTCTGATCCTGTGTCTCAGTCACACATTGATCCCGTGTCTCAGTCACACTCTCATCCTGTGTCTCAGTTGCACTCTGATCCCGTGTTTCAGTCACACACTGATCCCGTGTCTCAGTCACACCCTGTACCCGTGTCTCAGTCTCACTCTGAACCCTTGTCTCAATCACACTCTGATCCCATGTCTCAGTCACACACTTATCCCGTGTCTCAATCACACTCTGATCCCATGTCTGAGTCACACACTGATCCTATGTCTCAGTCACACACTGGTCCCGTGTTTCAGTCACACTCTGATCCTGTGTCTCAGTCACACATTGATCCCGTGTCTCAGTCACACTCTCATCCCGTGTTTCAGTCACCCTCTGATCCTGTGTCTCAGTCACACACTGATCCCGTGTCTCAGTCACACTCTGACCCCGTGTCCCAGTCACACACTGATCCCGTGTTTCAGTCACACACTGATCCCGTGTCTCAGTCACACTCTGATCCTGTGTCTCAGTCACACTCTGATCCCGTGTCTCAGTCACACACTGATCCCGTGTTTCAGTCACACACTGATCCCGTGTTTCAGTCACACACTGATCCCGTGTTTCAGTCACACTCTGATCCTGTGTCTCAGTCACACACTGATCCCGTGTCTCAGTCACACACTGATCCCGTGTTTCAGTTACTCTCTAACCCTGTGTCTCAGTCACACACTGATCCCGTGTCTCAGTTACTCTCTAACCCCGTGTCTCAGTCACACACTGATCCTGTTTCTCAGTCACACTCTGATCCCGTGTCTCAGTCACACACTGACCCCGTGTTTCAGTCACACACTGATCCCGTGTCTCAGTCACACACTGATCCCGTGTCTCAGTCACACACTGGTCCCGTGTTTCAGTCACACTCTGATCCTGTGTCTCAGTCACACACTGATCCCGTGTCTCAGTCACACACTGATCCCGTGTCTCAGTCACACTCTGATCCCGTGTCTCAGTCACACTCTGATCCCGTGTCTCAGTCACACACTGACCCCGTGTCTCCGTCACACACTGATCCCGTGTCTCAGTCACACACTGATCCCGTGTCTCAGTCACACTCTGATCCCGTGTCTCAGTCACATTTTCATCCTGTGTCTCATTCACACACCGATCCCATGTTTCAGTCACACACTGATCCCGTGTCTCAGTCACATTTTCATCCTTTGTCTCATTCACACACTGATCCTGTGTTTCAGTCACACTCTGATCCCGTGTCTCAGTCACACGCTGACCCAATGTATCAGTCACACACTGACCCCGTGTCTCAGTCACACACTGATCCCGTGTCTCAGTTACACTCTAACCCTGTGTCTCAGTCACACACTGATCTCCTGTCTCAGTCACACACTGATACCGTGTTTCAGTCACACTCTGATCCTGTGTCTCCGTCACACACTGTCCCTGTGTCTCAGTCATATTATGATCCCGTGGGTCAGTCACACACTGATCCCGTGTCTCACTCAGACACTGATCCTGTGTCTCAGTCACACACTGATCCCGTGTTTCAGTCACACACTGATCCCGTGTCTCAGTCACACACTGATCCTATGTCTCAGTCACACACTGATCCCGTGTTTCAGTCACACTCTGATCCTGTGTCTCAGTTACACACTGATCCCGTGTCTCAGTCACACTCTCATCCTATGTCTCAGTCACACTCTGATCCCGTGTTTCAGTCACACTCTGATCCTATGTCTCAGTTACACACTGATCCCGTGTCTCAGTCACACTCTCGTCCTATGTCTCAGTCACACTCTGATCCCGTGTTTCAGTCACACACTGATCCCGTGTCTCAGTCACACACTGACCCCGTGTCTCAGTCACACTCTGATCCCGTGTCTCAGTCACACACTTATCCCGTGTCTCAATCACACTCTGATCTCGTGTCTCAGTCACACACTGATCCCGTGTCTCAATCACACTCTGACCCCGTGTCTCAGTCACACTCTGATCCCGTGTCTCAGTCTCACTCTGACCCCGTGTCTCAGTCCGACACTGATCCCCTGTCTCAGTCACACTCTGATCCCATGTCTCAGTCAGACACTGATCCCGTGTCACAATGACACTCGATCCCGTGTCTCCGTCACACTCTGATCCCTTGACTCAGTCACACACTGATCCCGTGTCTCAGTCACACTCTCATCCTGTGTCTCAGTCACACACTGATCCTGTGTCTCAGTCACACACTGATCCCGTGTCTCAGTCACACACTGATCCCGTGTCTCAGTTACACTCTAACCCCGTGTCTCAGTCACACTCTGATCCCGTGTTTCAGTCACACACTGATCCCGTGTTTCAGTCACACTCTGATCCTGTGTCTCAGTCACACACTGATCCCGTGTCTCAGTCACACACTGATCCCGTGTTTCAGTTACTCTCTAACCCTGTGTCTCAGTCACACTCTGATCCCGTGTCTCAGTCACACACTGACCCCGTGTTTCAGTCACACACTGATCCCGTGTCTCAGTCACACACTGATCCCGTGTCTCAGTCACACACTGGTCCCATGTTTCAGTCACACTCTGATCCTGTGTCTCAGTCACACACTGATCCCGTGTCTCAGTCACACACTGATCCCGTGTCTCAGTCACACTCTGATCCCGTGTCTCAGTCACACTCTGATCCCGTGTCTCAGTCACACACTGACCCCGTGTCTCCGTCACACACTGATCCCGTGTCTCAGTCACACACTGATCCCGTGTCTCAGTCACACTCTGATCCCGTGTCTCAGTCACATTTTCATCCTGTGTCTCATTCACACACCGATCCCATGTTTTAGTCACACACTGATCCCGTGTCTCAGTCACACTCTGATCCCTTGTCTCAGTCACATTTTCATCCTTTGTCTCATTCACACACTGATCCTGTGTTTCAGTCACACTCTGATCCCGTGTCTCAGTCACACGCTGACCCAATGTATCAGTCACACACTGACCCCGTGTCTCAGTCACACACTGATCCCGTGTCTCAGTTACACTCTAACCCTGTGTCTCAGTCACACACTGATCTCCTGTCTCAGTCACACACTGATACCGTGTTTCAGTCACACTCTGATCCTGTGTCTCCGTCACACACTGTCCCTGTGTCTCAGTCATATTATGATCCCGTGGGTCAGTCACACACTGATCCCGTGTCTCACTCAGACACTGATCCTGTGTCTCAGTCACACACTGATCCCGTGTTTCAGTCACACACTGATCCCGTGTCTCAGTCACACACTGATCCTATGTCTCAGTCACACACTGATCCCGTGTTTCAGTCACACTCTGATCCTGTGTCTCAGTTACACACTGATCCCGTGTCTCAGTCACACTCTCATCCTATGTCTCAGTCACACTCTGATCCCGTGTTTCAGTCACACTCTGATCCTATGTCTCAGTTACACACTGATCCCGTGTCTCAGTCACACTCTCATCCTATGTCTCAGTCACACTCTGATCCCGTGTTTCAGTCACACACTGATCCCGTGTCTCAGTCACACACTGACCCCGTGTCTCAGTCACACTCTGATCCCGTGTCTCAGTCACACACTTATCCCGTGTCTCAATCACACTCTGATCTCGTGTCTCAGTCACACTCTGACCCCGTGTCTCGGTCACACTCTCATCCTGTGTCTCAGTCACACACTGATCCCTTGACTCAGTCACACACTGATCCCGTGTCTTGGTCACACTCTCATCCTGTGTCTCAGTCACACACTGATCCTGTGTCTCAGTCACACACTGATCCCGTGTCTCAGTCACACACTGATCCCGTGTCTCAGTTACACTCTAACCCCGTGTCTCAGTCACACACTGATCCTGTGTCTCAGTCACACTCTGACCCCGTGTCTCAGTCACACACTGATCCCATGTTTCAGTCACACTCTGACCCCATGTCTCAGTCACATTTTCATCGTTTGTCTCATTCACACACTGATCCCATGTTTCAGTCACACACTGATCCCGTGTCTCAGTCACACTCTGATCCCGTGCCTCAGTCACGTTTTCATCCTTTGTCTCATTCACACACTGATCCCATGTTTCAGTCTCACACTGATCCCGTGTCTCAGTCACACTCTGATCCCGTGTCTCAGTCACACACTGACCCCGTGTCTCAGTCGCACTCTGACCCCATGTCTCTGTCACACACTGATCCCGTGTCTCAGTCACACACTGATCCCGTGTCTCAGTCACACACTGATGCCGTGTCTCAGTCACACGCTGACCCAATGTCTCAGTTACACTCTAACCCTGTGTCTCAGTCACACACTGATCCTGTGTCTCACTCAGACACTGATCCCGTGTCTCAGTCACACACTGATCCCGTGTTTCAGTCACACACTGATCCCGTGTCTCAGTCACACACTGATCCTATGTCTCAGTCACACACTGATCCCGTGTTTCAGTCACACTCTGATCCTGTGTCTCAGTCACACACTGATCCCGCGTCTCAGTCACACTCTCATCCTGTGTCTCAATCACACTCTGATCCTGTGTCTCAGTCACACTCTGATCCCATGTCTCAGTCACATTTTCATCGTTTGTCTCATTCACTCACTGACCCCGTGTTTCAGTCACACACTGATCCCCTGTCTCAGTCACACTCTGATCCCGTGTCTCAGTCACATTTTCATTCTTTGTCTCATTCACACACTGATCACGTGTTTCAGTCACACACTGCCCCGTGTCTCAGTCGCACTCTGACCCCATGTCTCAGTCACACACTGATCCCGTGCCTCAGTCACACACTGATCCCGTGTCTCAGTCACACACTGATCCCGTGTCTCAGTTACACTCTAACCCTGAGTCTCAGTCACACACTGATCCCGTGTCTCAGTCACACACTGATCCCGTGTCTCTGTCACACACTGATCCCGTGTCTCAGTCACACTCTGACCCCATGTCTCAGTCACACACTGATCCCGTGCCTCAGTCACACACTGATCCCGTGTCTCAGTCACACACTGATCCCGTGTCTCTGTCACACACTGATCCCGTGTCTCAGTCACACGCTGACCCAATGTCTCAGTCACACAGTGACCCCGTGTCTCAGTCACACACTGATCCTGTCTCTCAGTCACACACTGATCCCGTGTCTCAGTTACACTCTAACCCCGTGAGTCAGTCACACACTGATCCATTGGCTCAGTCGCACTCTCATCCTGTGTCTCAGTCACACACTGATCCTGTGTCTCAGTCACACACTGATCCCGTGTCTCAGTCACACACTGATCCCGTGTCTCAGTTACACTCTAACCCCGTGTCTCAGTCACGCACTGATCCTGTGTCTCAGTCACACACTGATCCTGTGTCTCAGTCACACACTGATCCCGTGTCTCAGTCACACACTGATCCCGTGTCTCAGTTACACTCTAACCCTGCGTCTCAGTCACACACTGATCCCGTGTCTCAGTCACACACTGATCCCGTGACTCAGTCACACACTGATCCTATGTCTCAGTCACACACTGATCCCGTGTTTCAGTCACACTCTGATCCTGTGTCTCAGTCACACACTGATCCCGTGTCTCAGTCACACTCTCATCCTGTGTCTCAGTCACACTCTGATCCCGTGTTTCAGTCACACACTGATCCCGTGTCTCAGTCACACACTGATCCCGTGTCTCAATCACACTCTGATCCTGTGTCTCAGTCACACACTGATCCCCTGTCTCAGTCACACTCTGATCCCGTGTCTCAGTCACATTTTCATTCTTTGTCTCATTCACACACTGACCCCGTGTTTCAGTCACACACTGACCCCATGTCTCAGTCGCACTCTGACCCCGTGTCTCAGTTGCACTCTGACCCCGTGTCTCAGTCACACACTGATCCCGTGCCTCAGTCACACACTGATCCCGTGTCTCAGTCACACACTGATCCCGTGTCTCAGTCACACACTGATTCCGTGTCTCAGTTACACTCTAACCCTGAGTCTCAGTCACACACTGATCCCGTGTCTCAGTCACACACTGATCCCGTGTCTCTGTCACACACTGATCCCGTGTCTCAGTCACACTCTGACCCCATGTCTCAGTCACACACTGATCCCGTGCCTCAGTCACACACTGATCCCGTGTCTCAGTCACACACTGATCCCGTGTCTCAGTCACACGCTGACCCAATGTCTCAGTCACACAGTGACCCCGTGTCTCAGTCACACACTGATCCTGTCTCTCAGTTACACTCTAACCCTGTGTCTCAGTCACACACTGATCCCGTGTCTCAGTCACACACTGATCCTGTCTCTCAGTCACACACTGATCCCGTGTCTCAGTTACACTCTAACCCCGTGAGTCAGTCACACACTGATCCCTTGGCTCAGTCGCACTCTCATCCCGTGTCTCAGTCACACACTGATCCCGTGTCTCAGTCACACACTGATCCCGTGTCTCAGTTACACTCTAACCCCGTGTCTCAGTCACGCACTGATCCTGTGTCTCAGTCTCACACTGATCCTGTGTCTCAGTCACACACTGATCCCGTGTCTCAGTCACACACTGATCCCGTGTCTCAGTTACACTCTAACCCCGTGTCTCAGTCACCCACTGATCCCGTGTCTCAGTTACACTCTAACCCTGCGTCTCAGTCACACACTGATTCTGTGTCTCAGTCACACTGTCATCCTGTGTCTCAGTCACACACTGATCCCGTGTTTCAGTCACACTCTAACCCCGTGTCTCAGTCACACTCTAACCCCGTGTCTCAGTCACACACTGATCCTGTGTCTCAGTTACACTCTAACCCCGTGTCTCAGTCACACTCTAACCCCGTGTCTCAGTCACACACTGATCCTTTGTCTCAGTCACACACTGATCCTGTGTCTCAGTCACACTCTAACCCCGTGTCTCAGTCACACTCTGACCCCGTGTCTCAGTCACACACTGATCCCGTGTCTCAATCACACACTGATCCCGTGTTTCAGTCACACACTGATCCCGTGTCTCAGTCACACTCTGATCCCGTGTCTCAGTCACACACTGACCCCATGTCTCAGTCGCACTCTGACCCCGTGTCTCAGCCGCACTCTGACCCCATGTCTCAGTCACACACTGATCCCTGCCTCAGTCACACACTGATCCCGTGTCTCAGTCACACACTGATCCCGTGTCTCAGTCACACGCTGACCCAATGTCTCAGTCACACACTGACCCCGTGTCTCAGTCACACTCTGATCCTGTGTCTTAGTCACACACTGATCCTGTGTCTCAGTCACACTCTCATCCTGTGTCTCAGTCACACACTGATCCCGTGTCTCAGTCACACACTGATCCTGCCTCTCAGTCACACACTGATCCTGTGTCTCAGTCACACACTGATCCCGTGTCTCAGTCAGACTCTGATCCTGTGTCTCAGTCACACTCTCATGCTGTGTCTCCGTCACACACTGTCCCTGTGTCTCAGTCCTATTATGATCCCGTGTATCATTCACACACTGATCCCGTGTCTCACTCAGACATTGATCCTGTGTCTCAGTCACACACTGATCCCGTGTCTCAGTTACACACTGATCCTGTGTCTCTCACACACTGATCCCGTGTCTCAGTCACACACTGATCCCGTGTCTCAGTCGCACACTGATCCTGCGTCTCAGTCACACTCCCATGCTGTGACTCCGTCACACACTGACTCTGTGTCTCAGTCATATTATGATCCCGTGTCTCAGTCACACACTGACCCCGTGTCTCAGTTACACTCTAAACCGTGTCTCAGTCACACACTGATCCTGTTTCTGTCGCACACTGATCCTGTGTCTCAGTCACACACTGATCCCGTGTCTCAGTCACACACTGATCCCGTGTCTCAGTCACACACTGATCCCGTGTCTCAGTCGCACACTGATCCTGCGTCTCAGTCACACTCCCATGCTGTGACTCCGTCACACACTGACTCTGTGTCTCAGTCATATTATGATCCCGTGTCTCAGTCACACACTGACCCCGTGTCTCAGTTACACTCTAAACCGTGTCTCAGTCACACACTGATCCTGTTTCTGTCGCACACTGATCCTGTGTCTCAGTCACACACTGATCCCGTGTCTCAGTCACACACTGATCCCGTGTCTCAGTCACACACTGATCCTGTGTCTCAGTCACACACTGATCCTATGTTTCAGTCACACACTGATCCCGTGTCTCAGTCACACACTGATCCTGTGTCTCAGTCACACACTGATCCTATGTTTCAGTCACATACTGATCCCGTGTCTCAGTCACGCTCTGATCCCGTGTCTCAGTCACACACTGATCCCGTGTCTCAGTCAGCACTGATCCCGTGTCTCAGTCACTCACGGACCCTGTGTCTCAGTCACTCCCTGATCCCGTGTCTCAGTTATTGCATATCTCGAGATCTGAGATATACTCTCCGCCTCTCAGTTCTACTCTGATCCTAGTTCTCAGATAAGCCCTGGGGGATTAATAATCTTGAAAGTATATTGATCCAAGATCCCAGTTTTGCCCGCAAGCTGAATCCTTATATGACAAAAGTAGTTTCTTTGAATATCCCCCACATTTTACTCTCACAAGTGCATCAATTTGTGTATCCATTCCTCAGCAATATTTCCTCTCAAATGAAACTACACAATTTCGTCCAGTCAGGGACTTTTAATGAAGCCAGCAAGCCTTTGACTGAGCTCGTATCTTTTCGATGTCTATTTGACCTATTCTCAAGGAGAGTCCAAATTCTATTCATAGACTGTCTTGTATTCACAAAATTCTCAGCTCTTAAACCTGATGCTAATTTCCCTTGCATTCAGAAATCTAGGGCAGCATGTACTCTTTGAAAATGTATATGTACACAAATGTGAATCTCCTTACTTTAACAAACATGGGAAACACCTTGGTTGGGGCAAAAGGATTGTCCGACAGAAATTTGCACAGATAGTGGTTGTTCCTACCAGGATCCCTAAATCCAAATCTTTTATGATTTCATGAGATGTGGGTCCTGTTCCCTTGAGCTTATGATTGAATGAGCCCTGTTCTATGGTGGTCTATTATTGGGTTAGGCATGTTCCCTGTTGTTCTATTGTCACTATAATGTCCACGCTTGGGTTCTGATTGTAGTGAGATTATTCAGTGCTGACATACGGAGAATGGAAGGAGGTCACCATTCCTGGAAGACCAATCAGGAAATGCAGTTACTGTCACGTTTCATGAGCTGGGGCCCGGTAAGAAACTCCCACAAGTCACAGCTAAAGTGTTGACTTTGCAACTCACGTCAACCTCTTCCCAAGTCCCCCAAAATTCTTCATTGTCTTTTTTAAGTGTGTGAAGAAGACACCAATTAACCAATTAATGTGAAGAGTGATCATAACTGGGGACACAAAAATATTTGTAACAAGAAAATTAGACGACCCACTACCCCATTCATCAAAAATAGTGGACTAGCGTCTCAAGCACGGCAGTCCAGTCAATAATAATCATTGCATCCTGCTAACATTTGTGGACTAGATTATTAAGCATCCTCTCTGAATCTAGAAAGAACACATTATGATTTGAGCACTGCAATCTGAAATTAGAATAACTCTCACACTTCCTCTTGGGATATGCACCAGCGTCCAATCAGACTGGAAAGATGGGAGAATGTTTGCCTGGAACATAATTCCAATATGGATTCCATGGGTTGAATGGCTTCTTCCTGTCTATATATTCTGTGTGGTTTTTCATATTACAATTTGATTCATGTCTCACTTAAATATAATTGTTGAGTTCTGGGCACTGTGTGGACCTGGAAATTGCAACAAGCTGAATTCTAAGGTCACTCAAAAGGCTTGTATTTTAAAATACTGCTGACTGGAGGTGACACACCAACAAAGATGGAATTAGAAGATCTGACAAACAGCGAGTTAGTGAATGAGTTGACAAATATACCCAGCAGTCTGCTTCACACAGGCATTTGAATATTATCACATATTGGTGCAAATCATTCACAAATATTTTGTCCAATTAAGTGTCATTATTTGTAGAAGAACTCTGGGGTACACACAGGCACATCAACAACAAGTATTGAGCACCTGGCAAAACAAATGTTACACTGAAACTTAAATCCAGGCAAATGACAATCTGAATTCCACTGAAATGAAACACCCTTCACAATTAGTGTGTCAGAAAGCAAATGCTGATGAAATGTTCCCTGCGAAATATCAGGGCAGTCTATCATCCCGTGATGCTGGCTCCCAAGAAGGAAAGCTATTTCACTAAAACCGTCAGCATAACAAACGGATAATATTACAGACAGCCTTTCGATATTCTTCGCTTACAGAGAAAATCAGAGTGTACAGATGTCTGCAATATAACGTAGACGTACTTGCTACACCATAACCTCCCGAAAAGGAATGAAATCAAAGGCTTGCATACATATCATAGAATCGTAGATTGGTTACCTCGTGGGAGGTCATTCAATCTGTCAAGTTGGTGATATCTCCCTCTGTTGAGAGCAGTTTAGTTGCTTATTTGATTCCTTTTGGTAGTGTATTCCGGAGGATATAATGGAATTCAATAGAGTACAAAGCTGCAGAAAGCTCATTTGGAAATTCCCCAATCTGTGCTGATGTTGACGTTATTGGAGTGTGCCAAAGTATTGAGCATGGACAGAATTCTAGACTCGACGGGAGTTAAATTGATGGATAAACATACATGACTACAACGATTATCAAAAGCACTAAAACAAATTCCCTGGAAAGCTTTCCTTCCCAGCAGGGTTCACTGAACAAAGGGTGCAAGAGGCAATATAACAGACAATGGATGACAAGATGGTGCAGGTAACAGGCCTCAATATGAAAGCAGAACTGCAACTCATCGAAACGAGGATAGAAACAACATTGATAATTTTGGAATTTAAAACATGAAGAAGAACCAGAGAAATGCTCAGAGTGCAGTCAATTGGTGTTTCAGATGTGACTGAAAGTACCACTTTACCATCAGCTGTCCAAAGCGTTACAACATTAAATGAGAAACATAACAAGGAGTGGGACACTCGGCTGAAGCAGGTAGAGATGGAAAGTAAAGAGACGGCAATATGTTACTCACAAGGTGTTTCACACCAGCGGTGAATGCATTGGCAGCAGAGTCTTTCACTAGGGCATTGTTAGTCAGTGAATACACATCTATAGTGTACAGAGGGAGTAGGCTGGCTTAAATGCTACCTAGATTAGAGTGGGGCTGCAAAAGCACAGCAGGTCAGGCAGCATCCGAGGAGCAGGAAAAATTGACGTTTTGGGCAAAAGCCCTTCATCAGGAACTGAAACGTTGATTTTCCTGCTCCTCGGATGCTGCCTGACCTGCTGTGCTTTTCCAGCACCACTCTAATCTTGACTCTAATCTCCAGCATCTGCAGCACCCAAGTCCGCCTTAAATACTATCTAGACTCTGAGGAAGAAGTGGGGGGACAAATTTGAAGCATTTGAGAGTTCCACTAGTTTCAGATTTGGTGGTAGTTATATACTAAAATCCTTGTAAAGAATGGGCATTCTTGTAAAATATCCAGAATTAATCAGTTTATTTTCATGATGTAATACTCATTGAAATGCCCTGAATTGTGAGTAAGTGATTGATGAAGGAAGCACAAGTGAATTAAATATGCAAAATGACAGAGCTATTATGTTTGCATATTTTATCGCTTTTTAAAAGTTATATATCTTGTTTATTCAGAAAGATAAAGTGGCAGTACGGTGGCTCAGTGGTTAGCACTGCTGCCTCACAGCACCAGGGACTCGGGTTCAATTCCTGCCTCGGGTAACTGTCTGTGTGGAGTTTGCACATTCTCCCCGTGTCTGCGTGGGTTTCCTCCCATAGTCCAAAATATGTGCAGGTTAGTGGATTGGCTATACAAAATTGCCCATAGTGTTAGGTGCATTAGTCAGGGGTAAATACTGGGTAGAGGAATGGGTCTGGGTGGGTTATTCCTTGGAGGGTCGATGTAGACTTGTTTGGGGCGGCACGGTGGCACAGTGGTTAGCACTGCTGCCTCACAGCGCCAGAGACCTGGGTTCAATTCCTGCCTCAGGCGACTGACTGTGTGGAATTTGCACATTCTCCCCGTGTCTGCGTGGGTTTCCTCCGGGTGCTCTGGTTTCCTCCCACAGTTCAAAGATGTGCGGGTCAGGTGAATTGGCCATGCTAAATTGCCCATAGTGTTAGGTAAGGGGTAAATGTAGGGGTATGGGTGGGTTGCGCTTCGGCGGGTCGGTGTGGACTTGTTGGGCCGAAGGGCCTGTTTCCACACTGTAAGTAATCTCATCTAATCTAATCTAATAAAAGGTAATCTGTTATCTTCCAAGATGTTCTGACAGCACATCTGTGACCTCATGGAACGAGGGAACGAATAATGGATATATTAATTACGGGTTGGGTAAATATGAGGAGTTAGTACTCAATTAGATTTAGCGATGAATATTATCCAGGACAGTGATAAGAACTTGCTGATACTCCTCAAAAGAATGCCACACAATCTTCCACATCAACCTGGTGGCCAAGACTGGGCCTCATCTAACAGCCAGCAACTGGAAATCACACAGCCTTCTCTCACTGCACCGCAGTGTCAGCTTCGATTTTGTGGCCAAGTTTCTGGAGTGAACACGTATTTTCTGGCTTAGAATCAAAAGCATTTATCAATGAGCCCCAGTGATACAGTAACATGCCTGAGGTAAAGGGGAGCATCAGCCTTTCAATGGCAACATGAAGACAGCAGCAGAAAGTAAGTCTGTGCTGGAACCTTGGGTGTAGCTCCATTGAGTATCTATTGGATGAATGTATTCCTCAGCTTGTGGCACAGACAGACTGAAGCTAACCCAGATGGGGAGCTGATATCATCTTCTAATGGGCAGTCAGGAATGGGCAATGAGTGCCAGTCTTTTCCAAAGGATATCATGGAAGCCATAGCCCATGATGAATGGAGAATGCATTTCTATTAAAGTACGTCAGGTCCAGAAAGGGGCAAACTGAATCAGTTTGTAAGGCTGGCACATGATGTTTGGAGAGATGTGAGAGTGGGACTTTCACTGACTCAGGAGTGGCCAGTTACACTGGAAGAGTTTCAGGACTTCTCCACAATTCACGTCCCAAAGTGAAGATGGCCTCCTCGAGGTGGCTTGTCTTTGCACAATAAGTGAGGCCAGTGATGTACTAATCTTAATCGCTGTCCAGAAGCAACAGCCCACTTGTGCAAGACACTGTAACCCATAAAGCTGCAGATGAGGAATCATTGCCCTCAGGAAAGATGCAGAAATATTTATTTTTAAGTGTGTATATCAAAGATCTACTTGAACAGATGGTCAAACATTAAGAGTGCCTCATTCTATATTTTTGACCGATATTGTCTAGTTCCCCATCTAATGTTACACTCTCTCTTCACCGATCTCTGTGGCCTGATATCAGGATTTCCTAATGAACTGAGACTGGAATTTGTCATGTGCAACAGAACGAGAAGCAAAATCAACACTGTCTGCAGCGTGACTCAGAATTGATGTAAACGCAAAGGCTATTTCCCTACACTATTGTAATGTTCACTGTATCGAACAAACCCATGTGTATCCTAATCCATTATTCCAATCTTTGTGGTACTGCTTCAGATTCAGAAAAGTTTGCATTGAAAATAACTTGAGATATTTTATCTGGCAGCTTTTCCAGGAATATAATTATCTTCATGAATAGTCACTTAGCTCCAGAGGGTGTCAAGGCTTTAAGGTATTATCGGTATTATATGGGATTATAGCTAGTCACAGATTGTTAATCACAACAATAAGAATAAATGAGCAAATGAAGGGCCTCTGGGATAGAAAAGAAATCCATTTGTGACAGAAAATTCCAGAACACTGTCAGAGCCATCACATGACTAGTATCATGCCATAAAAAGGGAAGGTTGCTCGAGCCTTGCTCTCTCCTCAGAGAGAGGGAATTGCTGGTGTTTTAACCTGAGGGTCAGATGAGGGGGGGAGATGTTGAGGAGGAGAGTCCTTCATTGTAACCTTAGCTGGTGTGGGAAATGAACTGATACTGTTGGTATCCTGCAACAGCCATCCAGCCAACTGAGCTATGTTGCATGTTAATAGGGTTTAAAGAAAAGGTAACGTGGAAATGGAAAACCGGGATAGAGGAGAAGATAGGCACAGAGCAGGGAACTGATAAAGGACTCCTTGCTCATTGATATGTAGGAAATACATTGTATGCAGGTCATTAATGGCCAAATATTTTAAGAGTGGTCCCAGTTCCATGTTGGCACTCCAGAAGTTACGGCTGGTTTTGCATTTCTCAGGAGCTCTGTGGATGCTAGAGTGTGGAAAACTGGGAGTAACCTGTGGAAGGCCCATTTCTCACAGAGTCTTAACTTCATTATAACCTTTTACTTCTCAGGATGCTGTCCTATTCTGGGGGGGCGGGGGGGGGGAAGGTGTGACAGGGATATTCCCACCCTTCAGCAAAACAGATTAGAGTTACAACAGCTCATCAATTTGAGACGGTGAGGGCCAGTAGGGTGAATGAAAAGTAGATCCACAGAGGCACTTTGTTAATTGGCCACTCATTCAATGCTGGTCTGAATTCGAGGACACTTGTTGAATACAGGGAGGCTGAAGAAAGATATTTTAAACCAAACAAGAAAGAAAGGGAGCGATAGGTGGACCTGGAATCAGGTTAAATTTGAAGAAAGGTCAATACTGACAGGGAAACAGGAACAATGGGATGAGCATAGAGGAGATGGGTGACATTTCTGGATAAAGTTTCCACTGGGCCTCCATCAGTTGGAGATTGTTACCCACACCTGAGCAATGAGGGAAGTGACCATTTCTCTGTTGTTACACAGTGAACTCCAAAGGTGGGAAAGCAAAGCTATATCTACCAATCAGAACCCAGCAACAATGTCAAAATCCACCAAGGAAATCATGTATTGTTCTCAAAGTTACTGCTTTCCAATACATCTTTGCATGCCTGGTGTTTAAAAAGTGTCATTTCTTTCAACAAAACAGCAAGGGAAAGTCAGAAAATTCCTTTGACCAACTTTTTCTCTTGGCCTGGTTATTGAGGCCAGGTTCAGTTCTATAGCTGGGAGCCTTTCCCTCTTGGTCTCCATCTTCCTTGCTGGTGATTGGCAAACCAAGTGTATGCAAGGTCCCCGCTGCCTCTATCGTGGACTGCACAGGCCTAGCCCATTATTTCACCTCTGCCATTTTGTGTAGCTGCAGCTCGGGCCCTTGACTGCCTTAAAGTTAAAATTGCCATAATCCCAGAGGACCATTCTTTCATTCAAGAGGCGACTGCTGATGGTTTAATTTGCAGGTCACCACACCTCAGCCAAGGGCTGAGTTTGAGAAAGCAAGACCTTCAATGGTGACCTCTGCTAAGTTCAGGGATCGAGCCCACACTGCATCACTCTGCAACACTAGCCAGCTGTCCGGCCAGCTGAGTGATCCAACTCCCTCATTGCTAAGCAGGACAATCACTTGCCTTTTACTTCTCTCCCAACTTGTTCTCCATTCACCATTCTGACAGCTCCCAGGATAGCCTGTTCAATAGTTTCAATGGGTTTGAACCGAAGCGGGTTACTTAGCAAATGGCTGCAGATGTACTTCGTATTTCTACGATGGGGTGGAGAGTAATCACCTCAGGTTGGATCCTATTGTTTTTGTTGAGTGGTTTTAGGGCCACATATCCAAGTTTAGCCGCAAGCCAGACTGGTTGAATAAGAGGCAAAGTTAGGAATGGCCTTCAGACTTAAACTTCTGTAACCTCTGTTAATTGCAAAATGAGGCTGTATGCAACACAGGGTAATCTGAGAGAGCAGATAGGTGTTGGCAAAACTGGCATGGAACATGATGGGCCAAAGAGCCTCTTTTCATGCTGTAAAACTCTATCACTCAATGCTACAAGCATACCTCTTAAATTATACAAATTGTGCGACATAACTCAGCGAGATACTGGGTAGTAGGATAGTAAAAGCAACAAGATGTTGGGTTGGCTATTTGTAATATCCCCTTGTTGCTTTCAATCAAAAGTTCATGAAATAAATTCCACAAAAGGTTTCAGTGATTTGTCATCAAGTGTTTAGTTTTTGAAGACTGGACACTTGATTTGTAAGTTTGAACTGAAAAAGCCAACTAATGAGCGGGAAAGTGTGTAGTGTCGGGAGATAGGAAAAGTAATGTTTTGACTTTGAAAATATTTAAAGGCCTGCAAATTACCTTTGAGATCAGTTGCTCCTTCTGACTTCATGCCTCAATAAGAAACATATGTTTAGCTTACATTAAACAAGGCAGGCATGAAACAAAAAGGCTTTTCTCTAGAAAGTGTTTCAGCCTTAAATTTTATAATACCGGTCAATAATTAGAGGAAAATCCAAAGAGCAATCATTGGAATAAGTGAATCCAACACCATATAAAGCCCTAGTGCCTACTCAAATCATAAAGAAAACAAAATCCTCAATTATGTCATTCCAGATAGCTCACTGTCTACTTAACAACTTGAACTTTGCAGATTAATTCACTTTTCCTATATGGATCTGGCAAGTTTATTAATTGCCATTTTGCTAGTGCAATGGTAATGAGATTTGTTAAGGGAACTGTGCAATATGTGTTTGATTTCCTTCCTCTCAGACCCAGCTGAAGTTGTTTATTTCCTGCAGGAACATACTGGCAAGGTCTGTTATCATCACTCAAATAGCCATTTGCAAAAAATAAACAAAATCCATCAGGCAGTATCTGACTATTCCTCAGATATTACCCTGAAAACCATCATGAGTGCATTTCTCCCTGTTCCCAGGAGAGAGGAAAAAAAAATAAAGGTTTGCATTTATATAGCCTCCTTCATGACCTCAGGATATTCCAAAGCACTTCACACTCAATGTAAGGGCATTAATCTCAATTGGATAATTTCTTTACTTAATGTCATCCTCCAAGCATACAGAAGAGTTGATGGACTGTACTTGAATAGGAGCACAGTAACTAAAGCAAATGCTGGTCTTCTGGGGAGAGTCTGGGAACTGATAAGAAAAACAAAGATATAGCAGAGACTTTGAACAGATCTTTTGCACCTGCCTTCATAGCATTTCCCGATGAAATTGGAAATCAGTAGGCATTAGGGAGGGATGAACTTAAAATGATCACCACCATCAGGGAAAAGCTACTCAGAAAACTATTGCACCTGAAGTTTCCAGGATTAGGTATCCTATGTTGGGCGGCACGGTGGCTCAGTGATTAGCACTGCTGCCTCACAGCAGCAGGGTCCCATGTTGGATTCCAGCCTCGGGCAACTGTCTGTATACAGTTTGCACACTCTCCCTGTGTCAGCGTGGGTTTGCTCTGGGTGCTCTAGTTTCCTCCCGCAGTCCAAAGACGTGCAGGTTAGGTGAGTTGGCCATGCTAACTTGCCCGTAGTGTTAGGTGCATTAGTCAGAGGGAAATGGGACTAGGTGGGTTACTCTTCGGAGGGTCGGTGCGGACTTGTTGGGCCGAAGGGCCTGTTTCCACACTGTAGGGAATCTAATCTAAGTACAACCTAAGGTGTTAAAAAACTGTCAGCACAGATAATAGAAACACAGGTTATAGCCTTCTAAAATTGTTTAGATCCTGACAGGTCCCAGCGAATTGGAAAACAGTAAATGTAACACCTTTATTCAAGAAAGACTGGAAAGCAGGGAAACCTTTGGCCAGTTGGTTGGGAAGCTGCTAGCGATGACCTTGGAGAGGTTTTATAAAATCATGAGGGGCAAGGGTAGGATGAATAGTCAAGGTCTTTTCCCCAGGATAGGGGAATCTAAAACTAGAGGGCATAGGTTTAAGTGCGAGGGGAAAGATTTAAAAGGGAAGAAGGGACAACCTTTTCACACAGAGAGTGGTGCATGCATGGAATGAGCTGCTAGAAGAGGTGGTGAAAATTGGCATAATTATAGCATTTAAAAGGCTTTTGGATGGGTTTATGTACAGGAAGGGTTTAGAGGGATATGGACCATATACTGGCAAATGGGACTAGATTAATTTAGGATATCTGGGCAGCATGGATGGGTTGTTTCCGTGCTGTACATCTGTATGACTCTGTGAGGGTAGATAAGAAAGTAAGTTGTTAAAACAAGTTAGAGATTCAGGAAAGGGATAAAGACAGATAAAACAAATGTGTAAAACTTTGGCGAATGGAGTATAATATGGATAAATGTGAACTCTTTCAATCTGCCAGGAGGAATATAAAAGCAGCATAATTTTACCTTGAGACAGATTGCACAACTCAGGGGCACAGAGAGATCAAGGTGACCTGGTACTTGAACCACATAACGATGGTATGCAGGTACAGCAAATGATTAGCAAGGCAAAGGGAAATATAGTTGTTTATTGTAAAGGGAATGAGATACTTATGCTGTGCAGGGCCTTGTTGAGAGTACGTGTGGAGTATGGTGTACAGTGTTGGTCTTTTTGAAGAAATAATTGCTTTCGAAGCAGTTCAGAAAAGGTTCACTTGACTCATTCCTGAGCTGAAAGGGTTTTCTTATGAGGAATGTTTGAATGAATTCAGAAGAAAGCAAGGTGATTTTATTGAGCAGCTTGAATAGACGGAGTAGATGAAGTAGACCAGAAACTAGGAGGACGTTTCCAGTTGTGGGAGAGACTCGAATTAGAATTAGTTTAAGAATAAATGGTCTCTCTTTGTCAACAGAGATGTGATTTGTTTCTCTCAATCATTAACATATGTTATCCTCTTTGCCTCAACGTAATAAAGGCTTGGTTGTTAAATTTATTCAAGGCTTCTGTAGATCAAAGTTTGACAGATGGGGGAGTCTGGAGTAATGGGGACAGACAGGAAGGTGGAGTTGAGACCACCATCAGAGAAGCTATGATCTTTGTATGGTGGAGCACAATTGAAGTACCAAATGGGCTATTCCTATGGGAGGTGGTAATGGCATTGACCTAGTAATTAAAAACCCTGCACATGGCATGGACGGGTTGGGCTGTACATCTCTATGACTCTATGACATTTTTCAGTCATGAGTTCAAATCCCATTAATGGTAGATGGTGAAATATGCATTCAGCAAAGATATAGAATAAAAAGCTTGTCCAATGGTAACCATGTGACCACTCTTGATTTCACTAATGTCCTTGAACGATGGAGATCTGCCATCTCTAATGGCCAGGCCTAGACATGATTCTAGGCCCAGAGCAATGTAGATGCCTTCTGAGCAATTCGGGATGGGCAATAAGTGCTGACCCAGCCAGAACCACCCAGATCCCATGAACAAATAAGAAATAACACCTGCTCCTAAATCCAATGTTAGCTGTTTACCTGTGAGGAACAAGAGCCATTATTAGCAATCATATTCCTTTAAGGATTTTAATATAATTCTTACATGAGACCTTGCTGGCCATGCTGATATTGGATTGCTATCCCTAATGAGGACAGTCCAAATGAGCCACATTACCGTGGGGCTGGAGTCACGCATGGGTCTGACTGGGTAAACGACAGCGGATTGATTTCCCTCAAGGAGACCAGTGAAACTGATGACTTTTTAATCACACTTGATCGTGATTTTATGCTGCCCATTACTGGGACCAATTTTCAGTCCAGAGATTTTAATGAGTTCAATTTCAATTCCAATTCCACTACCTGAGTTGGGTGGCATGGTGGCACAGTGGTTAGCACTGCTGCCTCACAGCGCCAGAGACCCGGGTTCAATTCCCGCCTTGGGCGACTGTGTGGAGTTTGCACATTCTCCCCGTGTCTGTGTGGGTTTCCTCTGGGTGCTCCGGTTTCCTCCCACAGTCCAAAGATGTGCAAGTTAGGTGAATTGGCCATGCTATATTGCTCATAGTGTTAGGTGAAGGGGTAAATGTATGGGTGGGAGGCGGGTCGGTGTGGACTTGTTGGGCTGAAGGGCCTGTTTCCACACTGTAAGTAATTTAAACTGGGTCCAGAGCCTGCATTCCCAGATCATGAGGCTGCTTGCTAGATTCTTAAATCGTACCATCATCTCCCCCAAGCTACAGCTAATTCTTTAGATTAGATTACTTACAGTGTGGAAACAGGCCCTTCGGCCCAACAAGTCCACACCGACCCGCCGAAGCGCAACCCACCCATACCCCTACATATACCCCTTACCTAACACTATGGACAATTTAGCATGGCCAATTCACCTGGCCCGCACATCTTTGGACTGTGGGAGGAAACCGGAGCACCCGGAGGAAACCCACGCAGACACGGGGAGAGCGTGCAAACTCCACACAGTCAATGGCCTGAGGCGGGAATTGAACCCAGGTCCCTGGCGCTGTGAGGCAGCAGTGCTAACCACTGTGCCACTGTGCCGCCCTAAACAGGCTTCCTTCTCGATCGTCTAAACCCACAATCTCTACTGCCTAAGGGCAGCTCAATGAAGATTCAAAGACAATAGAATAAATTTTAAAAATCCTTTCTCCCAGTGCAATGGTCAATAAACAGAAGGCATGGGTTAAAATGATTAGCAAAGAAACCAGAGATATGAAAAGAGAGAAAACATGAGGAAAATAGACTTCATAAAAATCATAATTGTTGGGATCATGACAGCCATCGGTGATAAAGTGATTGATGGGGATAAAATAGTGACAATCAAAAAGGAACTGGATAAATGTTTGCTGGAGAATACATTGCTAGGCTATTTGTGTACGGATTCTGGATCAGTGGTGCTGGAAGAGCACAGCAGTTCAGGCAGCATCCAACGAGCAGCGAAATCGACGTTTCAGGCAAAAGCCCTTCATCAGGAAGGGCTTTTGCCCGAAACGTCGATTTCGCTGCTCGTTGGATGCTGCCTGAACTGCTGTGCTCTTCCAGCACCACTGATCCAGAATCTGGTTTCCAGCATCTGCAGTCATTGTGTTTACCTTATTGGTATACGGATTTATAATGTTCTCTGTAAGAGCCTGTACACTACAATGGACTGTGTGGCCTTTTTTGTGCTTTATTTTATGATTGTGTGAGGGCAGGGAAGTGTGGAACTCTGTCAGAACTGGAACCACAGAGAGCTGAGCCCCTGAAGAGAATGATCTCTCCCTGGATTTACAAGGAAATTCTTCAACAGCTCAGTGAAGGAGCAGAAGTGACATCTCCCTCCATATCAGTGTTGGTAAAGATCTTGATTTTTAATTACAAGAAGCATTTTGCTGATTTCCCTTCTGATTAAAAATCCCTCTGTTGACATCTGTCTCTGGTAAATAGTACCTTGTCCTTTTCTCTTTCCTTCACCGCTTCTGTTTCCTGTTCTCAGCTCTGCATTCCTGCCAACCTCATATGATTTCCTTCAGGAGATGCCACGTACGGGGATTGCTTTGAGAACCAGTGACAAACAAATCAGTACAAACAACTTAACTCGGTATCTCACTTCCTGCAGCAAGTGCAGCATCTGTTTTAATGGTGGATGAGTGAGTGGCTAGTGGTGCATCTTCTCACGGGTTGTCCTTTGTCAGTACGTACTGCAGTGAGGTCTAAGAGGTCTTGAGAGAAGGAGAGAAAAGTGACATGGGTTGTCAGCTAATGACAGGCATAAATAATTCCAAACTGCAGCCTTCTTCCAACTCCCAGGAATTTGTTATTCTGGATATAAACCACCTCAGTCATGGACGAAAACACATGTAGTTTAACACTATTTTAGTCCACAGAAAATGGAGAACTAATATTTAAAATCTGATTGAAGATTTGTAGCTCGGGTATCCGTTGTTGTGGTTCTGCTCACCGAGCTGGAAGTTTTTGCTGCAAACGTTTCGTTCCCTGGCTAGGGAACATCATCAGTGCTGTTGGAGCCTCGTGTGAAGCGCTGCTTTGATGTTTCTTCTGGTATTTATATTGGTTTGTTCTTGCCGCTTCCGGGTGTCAGTTTCAGCTGCAGTGATTTGTATGTAGGGTCCAGGTCGATGTGTCTGTTGATGGATGTTCTTGCCGTTTCCGGGTGTCAGTTTCAGCTGTAGTGGTTTGTATATGGTGTCCAGGTCAATGTGTCTGTTGATGGAGTTTGGGGATGAATGCCATGCTTCTAGGAATACCGGAAGAAACATCAAAGCAGCGCTTCACACGAGGCTCCAACAGCACTGATGATGTTCCCTAGCCAGGGAACGAAACGTTTGCAGCAAAAACTTCCAGCTTGGCGAGCAGAACCACAACAAGAACTAATATTGACTGAATTCATTTAAACAAAGTTGTTAAAAAAAAAATCAATCCTTCTTCCTCAATGTTATTGGAGCATTGGAGGATGCATTTCAGGACCATTGTACTGCAAAGTTAGGCCTGTAAAGATTGTTATAGTGATAAAGTAAATAATATTGTGTGTAAAAAGGTTTTAAAATAGTCTTTTAATACACAAGTGTTCCATTGTAGAAGGAGTGAGGGCTATGGTAAGGATGAGAGATCAATGTGGATTCCACCAGTTTCCTCATTTCCCCACCCCCACCTTATTCCAGCCCCAAGTCTTCAATTTGGCACCGCCTTCTTGACCTGTCCATCAGCTTTCCCACCTATCCGCTCCACCCTCCTCTCTGACCTTTCACCTCCTCCCCCACTTTCATCTCCCTATTGCATTCTCAGCTACCTTCCCCCCAGCCCCACCCTCCTCCCATTTATCTCACAGCTCCCTGGCCCACAAGTCTCATTCCTGATAAAGGGCTTATGCCCTAAAATGTTAATTTTCCTGCTTCCCCAGATGCTGCCTGGCCTGCTGTGCTTTTCCAGCACCACACAGGCTTCACTTTCTCCTTAAGTCTATGTCCTCTAGTACGTGACATTTACACCCTGTGAAAAAGGCTCTGATGGTCCACTGTATCCATGCCTTTCATAATTTTATATACTTCTCGGAGATTACCTTTAAGCTTCTGATGCTCTAGGGAAAACTCTTCAAGTTTGTCCAAACTCTCCTTATAGCTTGATGCACTCCAATCCAGGAAACAACCCGATAAACCTCTTCTGCACCCCCCATCCAAAGCCTCCACATCCTCCCTGTGTTAATACTGGAATTCTCCACCCCCTCCCATTCTCTGCTGTCCCAAGTGCAGCAATCTCTCTGTCTCTGATTAATGCTAACAGTGCTAACAATCTCAGAAAGTTGTTGGTGCAAAATCCACCCTTGAGTCAGGAGCACAGAATCTCAATGCACACTGTATTGCAGTCCTGAGGGAAAGCCATTACTTCAGGTGGAATGTTAATTCTGACGGGGAAGTTCTGAGGGCTGGGAATTGGATTATGTCACTGTGCACCACTGGGCATTTAAGAGATGACCTTCAGGTGGGACTGCTCTGTACTTGGAAGATTTTTCGGAAGCCAGGCACTATCATGTGAAATTGGTGTTTGATCTTTGAATTTTCCATTACGCTGTCCTAATGCCTGTTTGAAGGGTCTGTTGCTCAAACCTCATGCATATTTCATTCTGTTGGAGGTGGGGATCACACCTCCTGCCTCCATGTCAGCCATTATCAATCTGGATTCACACCTTTCCTGTTCACTGACAGCCTTCCCTCTCATCCCCCCAACCTTGAACTGAGCTGTGACCGTGATTCTGTGGATTCTGCAGCAGAGTGCTGAGATGGTGCCTAAAGTGCCCCGGTTTTGCACTGTTATTGTCCAAGATCAGGGTGTCTCAGGTAACTCCTTCAGGCTCAGCCCTTTTGGGTTCTGGGGAGAAAGTAATGTTTCCATCTGCATTTTTCCTTTCTGGTGCTTGCTATCTTCAGATTGCAGCGACGCCATGCTCCTGGGAGTATAGATTTCTATTAAACCAGTAGCTGGAGGCAAAACCTTCCTCGCACGATACAGCTGAGTACTTGTCCCATTTGGCAGGATCGCACATTCTAATATCTCCCTGAAACCAGCAAACTGCCCTTCAACTTGTACATCCTAATCTCGATACCAGTCCCCCGAGTCTGCCTGCTCCTCCTCATAATATTATGGGGGTCACAGCCAGCATACACACTCATGTTTTTTTTTAGTAAGCAATTCTCTGACAACATTACATCCTGTATAAGTGATATGAGAAAGATTTCATCAGTGTACACGCGACATTAGAACAGAAATAGCTGTGATTGATGGATTAAGAGAATTTCAGCTTTGCATTGCTCACGGCTCTTGTATTGCAAGTTATTAGTCAATGCTAAGCAGAGATGTAGGCCACAGAACACAAGACAAACCAACCTTGGCCTCCTCAGCTAAAATACCTGATGTCGAGAATAGCACTTTTTGAGTATAAGTTCTTTGTCTTTTCTCATGATACTTCAGATAATTAAATTGAACCAACATTCAGTTTGTTCAATTAGCATTTGCTTTCTGAGGTAGACTCTAAACTTCATCAATAACTGAAAAAGTTTATGTACACAGCTCCCAAGGTCAGGTTGAGTCTCTCGTCAGTGCTAAGCCCTCAGCTGGGCAGGACTGAGCGTAGTGTCTCTGGGCTAGTGGTAGAAGCCAATCAGTGTCATTGCTTTGGAATGTCTTCAGGAGCTGTTGCTAGTCAGGATTGATGGATTTATGGTGACTGTCAGTGATGCCTCCTGGCTCATCTCCACTTTCTAAAGGGACTCTTTCTATTGCGATGCTCTGGCCTATTGCTGCTGTAACAGCAGCACAGTTCACTTAGAAATAACAGACCATAGAACATTGAACAGTACTGCACAGGAACAGGCCTTTCAACCCATTATCTCTGTGCTGACCATGATGCCAATAAGACCATAAGACCAAAAGATATTGGAGTAGAAATTAGGCCATTCTGCCCATTGAATCTATTCCACCAATTAATCATGGCCGATGAGTTTTTCAACCCCATTTTCCAGCTTTGTTACTGAAACTCTTGATCCCCTTGATACTCAACAACCTATCTATCTTAGACTTAAATGAACTCAATGACCTGGCCTCCACAGCCTTCTGTGGCAATGAATTCCACAGATTCACCACTCTTTGGCTGAAGAAATTTCTCCTTATCTCCGTTCCATAAGGTGTTCCCTTTACTCTAAGGCTGTGCCCTTGGGTCCAAGTCTCTCCTACCAATGGAAACACCTTCCCAATATCCACTCCATCCAGGCCATTCAGTATTCTGTAAACTTCAATTAGATCCCCCTTTATCCATCTAAACCCCATCGAGTACAGACCCAGAGTCCTCAAACATTCCTCATATGTAAAGCTGTACATTCCTGGGACCATTCTTGTGAACCAGCTCTGAACACACTCCAGGGCCAATACATCTTTGCTGAGGTATGGGGCCCAAAACTGCGCACAATGCTCCTAATGCTGTTCCAACCTACTTCCACGTGCCTGCACAAGGCCTGGTATTCCCTGCCTATTCATGTATCTATCTAAATACCTATTAAACATTGCTGTCATATCTGCTTCTGTCACCTCCCCTGGCAGTATCTTCCTACCACTCTCTGTGTAAAAAACGTATCTTGCGCAACTCCATTAAACTTTTCCCCTCTCACCTTAAACATATGCCCTCTAGTACATGACATTTACACCCTGTGAAAAAGACTCTGACCCTATCCATGCCTCTTATAATTTTATATATTTCTATCAGCTTGCTTCTCAGCTTCCGGTGCTCTAGTGAAAACAATCCGAGTTTGTCCAACCTTGCCTTATAGCTGATGCACTCCAATCCAGGCAACAACCTTCTGCACCCCATCCAAAGCCTCCACATCTTCCCTGTGTATTCTCTGTCCTGCTCCCATTCTCTGCTGTCTAAGTGCAGCAATTTCTATGTCTCTGATTAGCCTTGCCCCTTGTCAGAAAGTTGTTGGTTCTAAATCCACCCTTGAGAGTGGAGCACAGAATCTCAATGCACATTTTATTGCAGTCCTGAGGGAAAGCCATTACTTCAGGTGGAATGTTAATTTGCAATTCTCTCACGTAGATCTTAAAGATTGAATGACACAATTTCAATGAGGAGCAGTGGTGTTCTCGCAATAAATATATCTCACCCCCCACCATTTATGAATGTAGATCATTGAATAGGGAGGTAAAATACTGTGAATGCTGGACATCTGAAATAAAATCTGGAAAAACTCAGCACGTCTGGCAGCACCTTTGGAGGGAGAAACTGCTTCAAATCCCGAGTGGCTGCTCTTCAGAAAAGGAGTTCAATTTCAGATGATTTGACCGCTGATTATGACTCTGACTATTTGATTGCTGTTTGTGGGAGCTGTGCGCATTGCCAGGGTGTTCTCTGTATTAACCTAGTGACAGCACCTTGGGAATATTTCAAACATTTTTAATGTACTTTGGAACATTTGGGAGTTGTGAAAGGTGCTAAATCATTGCAGGATTTTGATCATCCTTTTCAATCTGCAGAAGCCATTTCTGGCTTCCTCCTGGATAATCCAATCCCTTTAACAACTTCAGGCTTGAGTTCAACCCTCAGTTTTTTTTCAGGATTTTCACTGTTAATTCCAGGCCTGCGTTTGCAGATCTTCCTTCTCCGCTTTTCAATGTGGTTCCCACAGCTGAGCCTAGAGTGGGGCAGGCTGTTTGTGATTCTATCGTTTTTTTTTCAGTATCTGTTTACAGTCTACCTGCAAGGACATTGAGGTAAATGGCCTGTCACATTTCCTCACATTACAACAGGGCCTATATTTCACAGAAGTTTTTCACAGCCGTTGGGGAGCTCCTGATGTTGAAGATAAAACCATGCAAGTACAAGTTAGCTCTTCCTTCATTATATTATCAATTGTTTTTGTGTCAAGCTGATCACAGGCAAATCACCCATTCCCGTCCCCTCTTGTGATCTACCATCTGCTGTCAGCTTGTCTTTTCCTCGCTACCTTTCTCCCTTTGTTCAAATTCTATTCAAATAATTTGTCAGTTTCCAACTCCGAAGAGAGGTATTGTGGGAAATAATGACCTCCCTTTTGTCCCTTCCTTCATGCTAAGTGACTCTTTTGTTTCAGATTTCCGGCGTCAGCAGGTTTCCTCCAGCGGTCACTGGTATTGTTTGCGGCGGCAGTTACATCAATGAAGCTGGAGAATAGAACTCACTGCACCCAGCAGGGACAACTTAGTGCCAATCCACCACAGAGCAATGTCACTGCAAACAGGGGGCTCTGAACCTTTCAGCTTGACCAATCGCCAGCACCGCTATGTTAAGCCCCTGGATTTAAGCCCCAGGCCTCTGTGAATCTCCACTATTAGGGTCACTCTCCTCCTCTGCCAGTGTTATCCACCAATGTTGCAGAACACAGTGAGCTTGTACGCCTCAGTCAGACCCAGCACCTCGAGCTTGGCTGAATTCCAATGATTTTATAAAGGTGCACCTCAGGGAAACATTTTTGGCTAAAGCGACAAAGAGCAGAGGAGGTCTGACCATCATCTCACCAACAAAGGAGCAGCCGTGGTTAAAGCGTCCTGCAAGAGCCGTAAAGTACTTTCTCCTTAATGAATAGAGCAGGATTAATATTCAGCTGGGCAGCTTTACGAGGAAGGAGAGTATCCGTGCCAGAAACTATGATTATGTGTTAATACTCATGCATTCATTTAAAGGCCCCTTTATCTGTGACAGAGTGTTTGTTTCGGTGCCATGGCTGGGCTAGCCATCAGAATATATGTTTTGGAAGGAATTAGAAAGTTGGTAACACAACTGTGTCAATCAGGAGAGGGATGGGGAAGGTATCAGGAGTGATGCTGTCAGAATGTGGGGCTGGGGGGATTTTGGCTGTTGAGATTCCCTTTCTATAACCGTATGGTGCTGCTGTACAAAACGGGAGGATGGATTTGTGCTTCATGGTGGTGAAACAAGTAAGTGTTGGTCCGGGGAAATCTGAGGAGTTTGTTAACGGGGCTTGTGCGATTTCTCATCTTCGCTGTGATGACACCTTAAGGTCCATGGGAAAGCACAAATGAGTCTGCCCCTGGAGCTGGTTGAGTTTGAGTCCCCTTGGTAGCAGGCAATGGCCTGGCCTCTGGAACTCATCGCCTGAGCCCCTTCGGCCCTTTTATGGTGCAGTGGTCATGTCCTACCCCAGGAGACCCGAGTTCAAGTCCTACCTGCATCAAGGGTCTGTCATAACATCGATGAACAAGTTGATTAGCAAAATAGGTTACATAATAAAAAATTAAGAATGCAGACCTAGGAGGGCGCCCTCTTGTGGCACAGTGGTAGTGTCCCTTGCCTTGTACTGGGAAGCCTGGGCTCAAGTTCTACCTGTTCCAGAGGTATGTAGGAACATCTCTGAGCAGGTTTATTAATAAGATAAATTAAATTAAGAAAGACTGACTGTGAAGCTGTAAACTTGTTATAAAGCAGACCCAGGAGGGACCGAGCTATGGTACAGTGGTAGCGTCCCTACCCCTAGGCTGGGAGGCCTGGGTTCAAGTCACACCAACTCCAAAGGTTTGTAATAACATCTCTGAACAGGTTGATTAGAAAAATAGGCTAAAGCAGATCCAGGGATGGATGGTCAAAACTGTCTGCCCCAGGCTGGGACTAGCCTACGTGTGTCACAACAAGTGGCTCTCTCTTTGTGTTCAACGATCAAGATGGTCATTTCCCGTAGAGCTTCCTGAGTATTACACTCACTGAGACAGAGCACAAAGAGGCAGGAGCTAACACAATGTTGAACATGGTCTCTCCCACCCTGTGTCAGGAGCCAATGGTATTGTGTAACTGACACAGGAACAGAAAACCATTTTACCCCACATTAACACACACCAGTCCTTGTTTGTTGACTGACATTGGTTTCTGATTTGCCATTTTCACCAGTTTAGCATTCGTAGTCTTGTTAACAAATTTCTCCATGACTCCACCACTTTCTATCTCTGCAATCCACTCCAGTAATGTGGAATGCAGAGATCCCTGTGGTCCTCCAGTTCAGAGCTCTTGCCTAGCTCTGGTTTCCAACGCCCAGCCATTCTTCAGAGGGCAAGGCACTAAGCTCTGGATTTCCCTCACTGTACCTCGCTGCCTCTCTACCTCTCTACCTCTCTCACTCCTCTTTCTGGAAGCTGGTGAATTAGTCTTTGACCATTCTCTGTTCTAGTGTCTCTTTATGTGACCTAGTATCCGATTTTGATGCGGGGTGGGGGGACTATCCTGTGAAATGCCTTCGGATATTGTGAAAGTTTCAGAGTGCTACATAAGTGCAAGTTATAGTTTTGATTATTGGTGACCCATTTGCTCTCACCTGTGATGTACCATTAAAGAATTGGTGAATTAATTAAGTTTGCATGAGCCACGTTCTTCATATTGACTGCGTTACTCCCCCTGACACCACCCCACTCCCTACATCTCCTGCCATGCCATTTATTGCGTAAATCTGCTGTACTGACTTGATACACGGTCTGTTACACTGATAGGTTGTGATCACAGACCAGTTTATCAGTTTCCCATCTAATGATGGAATGTTTACCACACAATGGCAATCAGTTGGTTCACCATGATCATGTAGAATCCCTGCCAAGCAATTCTGCTGATCCTATTCCCCTGCCATCTCCCCACAGCCCTGCTAATGTTTTCTCTTCAGATAATTATCCAATTTACCCTTTGATTGGGTCAGCTTTGACCAAATTCTCAGGCAGTGCTTTTTAATTCCTAACCACGTAAAAACATTTTGCTTCATATTACCTCTGGTTCTTTCGTTAATCTCCTGGAATCAGTGTCCTCTGGTTGTTGACCTTGCTGCCAATGGGAACAACCTCTCCCTGTATATTTGTCTTGACCCCACATGATTTTGAAGACCTCCATCAAAAACACTTCCAGCCTTTTCCTCCCTGAAGAAAACAATACCAGTTTTCCCAATCGATGCTTGCAACTGGAATCCCTCATCGCGAGAACGTTGTTGTAAATCTGTCCTGCAACTTCTTTAAAACTTTCGCAAGCTTCTTAAAGTGCAAACCTCAGAACTGGACTCAGTCCTCAAACTGGGTTCGGACAAATGTTTTATGAAGGCTCACTATAATGGCCTTGCTTTAGTACACAAAGCCCCGATCTCACAAGCCCAGGATTCTGAATGCCACTTACTCAACCATCCCCGCCATCTTCCAGGGATTGTGTATCTCCAGGTTTAATCTTAGCTCTGACAGAAAGCACTGCTAATGGCAGCTACCTGTGTGTTTGGGTACTTCAAGGGATACTTTAGTACAGGGATAAGTACAGTGAAATCATCACCATCCACCATAATGGAAAGGAACATTGAAGAACATACAGATAATTCAAAAGAAAAGCAGAAAATGCCGTTAATGCAGCACTGGTCTGAAAAAGCGTATGCCTGTTTCTCAGAATTGGCAAGTGGAGGATAAATAAGACATGCAATCTACAGGTTAAAGTAAAATACCAGGAATACTGAACCGATCAGACTAATGTTCTGTGGAAAACGTTCTGTTTCAGGAGCTGAGTGATTACTTCTGAGTCCTAATCTATGAGTTGAAGCCAGACCATATGGTGTGAGCATGCAATCCAGGTTGGTCATTGAAATGGGGTGGGTGCAATATGTATGACAGCCCTGGCGAGTTGACTCTAATGCACTGGATGGGTTCTCACCTTTGAGATGGTAACTGGAGTCAGGAAGATCTACCTTGTAGAAAATGCCCTGTGAAACCTCGACAGGGTGGGGGAGGGATAGACTTGGGCTCGTTGTTACCACAAACAGACAGAAATGGCTACAGGACCAAATGATAAAAAAAAACATATTATTAAATTGTCACTTGAAAAAAAAACCCACTAGCACTTTGGAACTCTTATTCCTGAGGCACAGTGGCTCAGTGGTTAGCACTGCTGCCTCACAGCACCAGGGACCCGGGTTCGATTCCAGACTCAGGCGACTGTCTGTGTGGAGTTTGCACGTTCTCCCCGTGTCTGCGTGGGTTTCCTCCGGGTGCTCCGGTTTCCTCCCACAGTCCAAAGATGTGCAGGTCATGCTAAATTGCTCGTAGTGTTAGGTGCATTTGTCAGAGGGAAATGGGTCTGGGTGGGTTACTCTTCAGAGGGTCGGTGTGGACTTTGTTGGGCCGAAGGGCCTGTTTCCACACTGTAGTGAATCTAATCTAATCTAAATAGACAGTGAGACTTTGGAAAAAGAGATCACAGAAAGAACAACTTATTATAGACACATAAAAATGTCTAGGAGAAAGTGAAGACTGCTGAACTGATTCCTGAACAAGGGGTCCTGCTCCTTGGATGCTGCCTGACCTGCTGCGCTTTTCCAGCAACACATTTTTCACATAAAAAATGTCTGTAAACCAATGTGAATATTTCAGTCCTACTTCTTCCCCTTGATGGCTCTGGGTATCCAATCAGTCTCATTATGATATTTTAATATCACCAGCCATCCAGAAGCAAATCCAGTTCCACAAGAGCTGCAGAAGGTCTAGGAGATGTCATAACCAAGTTGGCCAGTTTGAAAGTGTAGGATATAGAGTCAATACCCACACCCAACACTACCCACACCCAACACCACCCACACCCAACACTACCCACACCAACACTACCCACACCCAACACTACCCACACCAACACTACCCATACCCAACACTACCCACACCAACACTACCCACACCAACACTACCCACACCCAACACTACCCACACCAACACTACCCACACCCAACACTACCCACACCAACACTACCCACACCCAACACTACCCACACCCAACACTACCCACACCAACACTACCCACACCCAACACTACCCACACCCAACACTACCCACACCAACACTACCCACACCCAACACTACCCACACCAACACTACCCACACCCAACACTACCCACACCCAACACTACCCACACCAACACTACCCACACCCAACACTACCCACACCCAACACTACCCACACCAACACTATCCACACCCAACACTACCCACACCCAACACTACCCACACCAACACTACCCACACCCAACACTACCCACACCCAACACTACCCACACCAACACTATCCACACCCAACACTACCCACACCAACACTACCCACACCCAACACTACCCACAACCAACACTACCCACAACCAACACTACCCACACCCAACAGTGAGAGATGTGGCGCTGGTGTTGGTTGGTTCAGTGTAGATGGTGGCGAGTCAGTGGTGTAGGAGTATCAGCCCCGCAGCAAAGATGGCACTTGAGGATCATGACTCTGATGTTGGCTGGTTCTGGTGGAGATGGTGGCGAAGCGATGGTGGTACAGATGTCGTTGATGGTGATGAACTGGCTCAGGAACGATGGACTCTCTTCAAACTACAGCTTTCTTCATTTTTCTTATTCTTAAACTATTCAAAATGGCGTCGCATCCTGGTGAGAAATGAAATCCTTTCACTGTGGTATTTTTTTTTGCATTCTTACCGGAAAATGCACTTGACAAGAAAATCATAAATCAGACCAAATCAAAAAGTAGTAATGCTGGGAACTGAATGACTATCAAAGCTGTTTAAGGGGGTGGTTAAAAATCAATGATATAGGCCTGGGCCTCATTGACAGAAATGGCAGATTTGTCCCGAGTGAACCAGAGGGGATTTTTCGGACAATCAAAAGTGGCTTGGTATGACTGAGACTGGCTATTAATTCCCCATTTATTGACTGTATTTAAAATGCACCAGCAATGTTAGTGGCTTTTCAATCCATGTCCCCAGCCTGGGCCTCTGGATTACAGGAGCAGTGACATTACCCCAAGTCAGATAGAGTGAGAAAAATGATTCTGTTAACCATCAGCAGTCATTACACTAAGTATCAAGAGCAAACTTGTTTCTCTGTCTATAGTAGTGAGATTAATCAGACCTACACCTGACACCTCACTCAGATCAGGAGGAGGGTTGGTCCTAGTACTGTTATGATGGTTTCTACAGTTGAATGTGCAAGCACTGGTTGCTGCATAGAGGAGCGGATAACTGCTCAGGTATGATTATGACTATTTGCCCCTTGGACCACAACAAAGTCCAGAGAAGAAGGTGAGAGACTTGACAGAAAACACAGAGTGTTATCACGAGCTCCTGGGCGAGGGGGCTCAGAGATTTTCTCCATGGAGTGGTGTAAAGGTCACTCATCCTCAGACAGCAGTGATGAGATTGCCGTGAAGAAACAGGCAGTGCTGTGTAAAATGGTTGAGAGGTCACACAAACAAATCTCTCCTTTGTTCCGTCTCCTTATTCATTCCTGACAGGTGGCACGGCCCTATTGGAAGTGACCATCTGGCCGTCTCCACTAACATCCCACAGTGCAGCACTGGAAGCAAATTAGTTTAGAGAGATTCAGTTAGATAAAGGCTTCCTACCAACCATCATTGCCACCTGGTAACATACTGCTCACAGCTGTTGGTACTAGGTCTGAGAGGTCACTAGAGAGTCATGCTCCATCCAGGATTACAGATCTGAACTAATCAGATTTCATCCTGACTTTAGGTGCTGGACCATGTTGACAATGTGCTTGTTTACCCAACATTTTTTTGACAAGAACAAAGCCGTCCATTTTCAGCACTTGGGGTCAATTAATCAGTAAGCTGTATTGGCCATCAGCCACCACCTGCCCTCCCAGGGAGGGTAGGGAATGACATTAGGCCCCCCTGCTTCAAGTTTACCACAGTACCACAGTGCGGATAGTGACGGGAACTTTGGGTCAGGGCAATGGTCCAGTTATAGCCCTCGCAGACCACCTTTACACCACCAAATTAATGTAAAAACAAAGAACTGCAGCTGCTGGGGATCTTGAATCTAACCAGAAATTGCTTGAGAAACTCAACAGGTCTGGCCGCATCTGCAGAAAGAAAACAGAGTTGACATTTCAGGTCTGGTGACTCCACACTGGGAAAAATGGCATTTATGTTGAAGCTAAAGTTTGGTGGTGGAGGGGAAGGGGAGAGGTGAGCAGATAGGTGGAGATGGTAACCTGGAGAGAGAGAGAGAGAGAGAGAGAGAGAGAGAGATAAAAGGTGTAGGTAAACGAGGGGTTTGGACAGCAGGCGAAGGACAGAAGGAAAGCTGAATAAGTGATAATAAGAGGTAAGAGTGAGAAAATGGGTTAGCCATGCTGAATATAGCCCATAAAAGGTGACAATGGGCCCAGGTGCACATAGGAATGGGTGACTGTGTTAAAAGGACTCAGGGTCAAACCAGGAGCAGGTGTAGGGGTGAGTAAACAGTCGGGAAGGTTGGAATCAGGCTGTAAAGCTATTGACCTCAGCATTGAGGCCTAGAGGCTGCAGGATCCCCAGTGGAAAATGAGGTGTCATATTTTGAGTTTGTGCTGAGGCTCAGTGGAACACTGAAGCAGGGCTGTGACAGAAAGGTTGCCATTGAATGGGGTTGGGGGGTGAGGGGGACGGGGTGTGCGGTGATGGTGAGGGTTGCTGGGTGGCAGGCAACTGGACACTCGGTAGCAGAGCAGACACCCAGTCTGTGTTTTGTCACCCTAATGTAGAGAAAACCACACTGTGAGCAGCAAATACAAGAAATACATGGAATGAAGTGCAAATAAATCACTGCTTCACCTGGAAGTTATGTCTGGGGCTGTGGATGGTAGGGTTTCTATTTTATACAAAGTGCACGGTTGGAAGCACTTTAAGCAGTTGGAGCATGTATACCGTGATGTATTTAATCCGCTCAGCTCTGTTGGGAGCATTATTGACTGCAAGAGCTGGTGTTAAATATCAAAGAGTAGAGGCTGGGCCTCCTGCTGATTTATCAATGTACCAGTGACGACCACAGAACTATAAATCCAATGTTATTAATCAATCTCTGAAATTATAGCCGAACCTTTTCCCAGAACAATATTCACAAATCTCTGTTGCATTGTCCCACTCAGAAATCCTGTGCTTTGTGAGTTCCCGTTGCACCATCCATCAACCACACCAGTGGGATCTGAACGTTATTTTGGCTAAGTATCAGTTTGGGTGGGGTTTATGAAGGTTTTTTTCACTGCAAGGTCTAATCAGATCTCACACTATACCTGACCAGCCTCTCCTGCTCCAATGGTACCCACTCACCCTATTCCCACCCTGTTCTTATCACTTGCTGTATCTGGAACAATGTGCCATGGCTGGGATAATCTAGAATGGACTGGCATCACTGGCTCCAGTGCCATCTTCTGGTCGTGTACCCAGAAAGCAATATCAGTCTGGGGCTGGCAGCCTGTGCTAAACAGGAGGGCAGTAGACCAGCATTGTGGGCTGGTATCTCTAACTGAGAGGCAGGGCGTAAACAGGCAAGACAAGGAAAAGCAGTGTGGTGATGCTGTAAGTGCCCAGGTTGCTTTAAAGTAAATGGACAGTAAGAGAGAAAGTGAACAGCCCAGAGGTGCAGCCTGGTCTAACCCAGGAGCTGGGAGCAAGTTCCTGTGAGCACAGTGTCCGTGCTGCAGCATTACAATGAGCCCTCCAAAGTACAGCACTGAAATACAGAAGCCCCCTGCAAGTGGATTGGACATGTGCCACGAAGGCTCTTATAGCCTGGCACATGTTGGATGCCAATGTCTGTGGGGTGCATGCAGTCGGTGCCCATGGTGAAGGAAGAGATGACTGAGGTCAAGTAATTTGCAGCAATATTCATGAATCAGCCATATGTGTGAAAGACTTAACACTGATTCTCACCCAGGATCTGAAAAGATTTCAAGTTTGTTTTGTTCATTTAAATTGCTAGATCATTCAGCAAACTCACTGGGAATTTCAATTATTCCCCCCCCCCAGTTTTATCTTCTACTTGGCTGGGTTCAGCTTGGGTATGGCTCCGCCCACTGAGAGCAAAACCATTTGCATCCTGTCCAAAACCAAGTCAGGGCGGCTGCCATTGGTTTCTGTTTCAGCTCATCATTCCATCCAAGCCTGTCTTTCACATTCTGCTCTCCTTCAATTCCCCCCCCCAGAGCCCGTCTCCACAACAGCATTGCACTTTGGAAAAACGCCAATAAGATTAACAGATACTAATCAGCACAACTAATGTAGCAAAACTCCCAATGTACTTCATTGAACATCGAACACAGAACATATATTGTTTCCCTGGTGCCAGGATCAAGGGTGTCTCAGAGAGGGTGCAGAACGTTCTCATGGGGGAGAGGGGCCAGCAGGAGGTCATTGTCCACATTGGAACCAACGACATTGGAAGGGAAAGGGTTGAGACTCTGAAGGGAGAGTACAGAGAGTTAGGCAGGAATTTAAAAAGGAGGTCCTCAAGGGTAGTAATAATCTGGATTACTCCCAGTGCTACGAGCTAGTGAGGGCAGGAATAGCAGGATAGAGCAGATGAATGCATGGCTGAGGAGCTGGTGTATGGGAGAAGGATTCACATTTTTGGATCACTGAAATATCTTTTGGGGTAGAAGTGACCTGTACAAGAAGGATGGATTGCACCTAAATTGGAAGGGGACTAATATACTGGCAGGGAGATTTGCTAGAACTGTTGGGAGGATTTAAACCAGTAAGGGGGGGGGGGGTTGGGGGGGGAGGGAACGACGCAGGGAGTGATCAATCTGAGACTGGTACACTTGAGAACAGAAGTGAGTCAAACAGGCAGGGACAAGGTAGGACTAATAAATTAAACTGCATTTATTTCAATGCAAGGGGCCTAACAGGGAAGGCAGATGAACTCAGGGCGTGGTTAGGAACATGGGACTGGAATATCATAGCAATTACAGAAACATGGCTCAGGGATGGGCGGGACTGGCAGCTTAATATTCCAGGACACAAATGCTACAGGAAGGATAGAAAGGGAGGCAAGAGAGGAGGGGGAGTGGCATTTTTGAAAAGGGATAGCATTACAGCTGTGCTGAGTAAGGGCATTCCCGGAAATACATCCAGGGAAGTTATTTGGGTGGAACTGAGAAGTAAGGAAGGGATGATCACCTCATTGGGATTGTATTATAGACCACCCCCCCACAATAGTCAGAGGGAAATTGAGAAACAAACTTGTAAGGAGATCTCAGCTATCTGTAAGAATAATAGGGTGGTTATGGTAGGGGATTTTAATTTCCAAACATCAACTGGGACTGCCATAGTGTTAAGGATTTAGATGGAGAGGAATTTCTTAAGTGTGTACAAGACAATTTTCTGATTCAGTATTTGAATGTGCCTACTAGAGAAGGTGCAAACCTTGGGAAATAAGGCAGGGCAGGTGACCGAGGCGTCAATGGGGGAGCACTTTGGGACCAACGAATAATTCTATTCGTTTAAAATAATGGTGGCAAAGGATAGATCAGATCTAAAAGTTGAAGTTCTAACTTGGAGAAAGGCCAATTTTTACGGTATTAGACAAGAACTTTCGAAAGCTGATTGGAGGCAGATGTTCGCAGGTAAAGGGACGGCTGGAAAATGGGAAGCCTTCAGAAATGAGATAACAAGAATCCAGAGAAAGTATATTCCTGTCAGCGTGAAAGGGAAGGCTGGTAGGTATAGGGAATGCTGGATGACTAAAGAAATTGAGGGTTTGGTTAAGAAAAAGAAAGAAGCATATGTAAGGTATGGACAGGATAGATCAAATGAATCCTTAGAAGAGGATACTTAAGAGGGAAATCAGGAGGGCAAAACGGGGACATGAGATAGCTTTGGCAAATAGAATTAAGGAGAATCCAAAGGGTTTTTGAAATATATTAAGGACAAAAGGGTAACTAGGGAGAGAATCGGGCCCCTCAAAGATCAGGAAGGCGGCCTTTGTGTGGAGCCGCAGAAAATGAGGGAGATACTAAATGAATATTTTGCCTCAGTATTTACTGTGGAAAAGGATATGGGAGATATTGACTGTAGGGAAATAGATGGTGACATCTTGCAGTAGTTCCAGATTACAGAGGAGGAAGTGCTGGATGTCTTGAAATGGTTAAAAGTGAATAAATCCCCAGGACCTGATCAGGTGTACCTGAGAACTCTGTGGGAAGCTAGAGAAGTGATTGCTGGGCCTCTTGCTGAGATATTTGTATCATCGATAGTCACAGGTGAGGTGCTGGAAGACTGGAGGTTGGCAAACGTGGTGCCGCTGTTTAAGAAGGGTGTTAAAGACAAACCAGGGAATTATAGACCAGTGAGCCTGACCTCAGTGTTGGGCAAGTTGTTGGAGGGAATCCTGAGGGACAGGATGTACATGTATTTGGAAAGGCAAGGACTGATTAGGGATAGTCAACATGGCTTTGTGTGTGGGAAATCATGTCTCACAAACTTGATTGAGTTTTTTGAAGAAGTAACAAAGAGGATTGATGAGGGCAGAGCAGTAGATGTGATCTATATGGACTTCAGTAAGGCATTTGACAAAGTTCCCCATGGGAGACTGGTTAGCAAGGTTAGATCTCATGGAATACAGGGAGAACTAACCATTTGGATACAGAACTGGCTCAAAGATAGAAGACAAAGGGTGGTGGTGGAGGGTTGTTTTTCAGACTGGAGGTCTGTGACCAGTGGAGTGCGAAAAGGATCGGTGCTGGGCCCTCTACTTTTTGTCATTTACATAAATGATTTGGATGCGAGCATAAGAGTTACAGTTAGTAAGTTTGCAGGTGACACCAAAATTGGAGGTGTAGTGGACAGTGAAGAGGGTTACCTCAGATTCCAACAGGGGCCAATGGCTGAGAAGTGGCAGATGGAGTTTAATTCAGATAAATGTGAGGTGCGGCATTTTGGGAAAGCAAATCTTAGCAGGACTTATACACTTAATGGTAACGTCCTAGGGAGTGTTGCTGAGCAAAGAGACCTTGGAGTGCAGGTTCATAGCTCCTTGAAAATGAAGTCGCAGGTAGATAGGATAGTGAAGAAGGCGTTTGGCATGCTTTCCTTTATTGGTCAGAGTATTGAGTATTGGAGTTGGGAGGTCATGTTGCAGCTGTACAGGACATTGGTTAGGCCACTGTTGGAATATTGTGCGCAATTCTGGTCTCCTTCCTATCAGAAAGATGTTGTGAAACTTGAAAGGGTTCAGAAAAGATTTACAAGGATGTTGCCAGGGTTGGAGGATTTGAGCAACAGGAAGAGGTTGAACAGGCTGGGGCTGTTTTCCCAGGAGCGTCGGAGGCTGAGGGGTGACCTTATAGAGGTTTACAAAAATTAGTGGGCGTGGATAGGATAAATAGACAAAGTCTTTTCCCTGGGGTCCGGGAGTCCAGAACTAGAGGGCATAGATTTAGGGTGAGAGGGGAAAGATATAAAAGAGACCTAAGGGGCAGCTTTTTCATGCAGAGGATGGTACGTGTATGGAATGAGCTGCCAGAGGATGTGGTAGAGGCTGGTACAATTGCAACATTTAAGAGGTATTTGGATGGGTATATGAATAGGAAGGGTTTGGAGGGATATGGGCCGGGTGATGGCAGGTGGGCCAGATTGGGTTGGGATATCTGGTCAGCATGGACAGGATGGACCGAAGGGTCTGTTTCCGTGCTGAACATCTCTATGACTCTATGACTCTATATATCAATACAGCGCAGAACAGGCCCTTCTGCCCTCAATGTTGCAGTGACCTGTGACCTAATCTAAGCCCATCCCCCTACACTATCCCATCACCATCCATGTGCTTATCCAAGGACTGTTTAAATCTCCCTAATGTGGCTGAGTTAACTACATTGGCATGTGGGGCATTCCACACCCTTACCACTCTCTGAGTAAAGAACCTGTCTCTAACATCAGTCTTAAATCTATCACCCCTCAATTTGTAGTTATGCCCCCTCGTGCAAGCTGATGTCATCATCCTCGGAAAAAGACTCTCACTGTCCACCCTATCTAACCCTCTGATCATCTTGTATGTCTCTCAGAAGTGTGTACTTCAGAAAAGCAATCAAACAATGTTTGACCTGAATATCTCTTGCTTGAGCCCTGTGCCTTGCTTTTTCTTAAATCCTAGCATTGTTTTGATCATTATTTCCATTTTTGTCCCAATTCAGCGCTGTGATCTTTGTTCACTGTGTGAAACATCCAGGATATTTCACTGATGGCGCACAATGCAAAAGTATTTCTCAATGGGTGCTATTATCACATTAAAGTAATCCTTCCTGGGTTTGTTCTGCAATGGGCCTTGCTACATAGATACAGTGTGACTCGCTCACTGCCTGTCCAATAACAGGAGAGCCTTGACAACCCAGCAATGTTCTGTACCTAGAGTGGGGTGGGGGGGGGTGGGGGAAAACATCCATTAAGACAGAGAGAGGGCGACAAAAGCACACAGTGTAACAACAAGACAGTGAATTACACAATAAGAGCCTGTTTGCTGTAGCGGGTCAATAAACGATTAGGAACATGAGCTGGTTCAAGTAATTGTGAGTACAAAGCCCCCTTGGCCAAGCCATTTTATTGTCTTGTCACTCACTCTTTATTGTAAAAAGATGGAAATCTCTCAGCCATGTTTGTCTTCGCTTTATTAAGTTTGCTCTATCTGTCAGGAAGCATACAGAATCTGAACCAAGTCATTAGGGCCTGTGAGAATAGATTGCTCTGACGTGAATAAATAGGTTGACTTGCTCTAACATAACGCTGACCAGGACACACATTTTATTACTGTTCTTGATACCCTGTGTGAGGACTTTACTGGACTTATTTAGTTTTGTTGGATATTGTGGAATGCTGGATGTATATAATCAGGGTGAGTACTGAGAGTATGTTGCTCAGGTTAATATTTGGAACAAAGTGATCAGGCTTGGTGTTCTAGACCAAAGTGGTCAAGGTTGCTGTCCTAGAATGCTGTGGTCAGGGTTGGTTTCTCAGAGTTATTGTTCTTGAACAATATGCTCAGGTTTGGTTTTCAGCAGCAATGTGGTCAGTTCTAATATTCAGAAACAATATGCTCAAGGTCGGTATTCTGGAACAAACTGGCCCTGAATGACATTCTGGAACAGGGTGGTTAGGGTTGGTATTCTGGAAAAAGAAATGCGGACAGTTTTGATGCTCTTGATAAATGTAGTGAGTGTTGATGTTCTGGAACAATGTGGAGAGTGTTGGTTTTCGGGAACAATGTGAAGAATGTAAGTGTTCTGCAACAATGAGGAGTGTGTGCATGTTCTGGAACATTGAGGGGTGTGTTGGTGTTCTGGAACAATGAGGAGTGCATTGGTGTTCTGGAACAATGAGAGATGTGCTGGTGTTCTGGAACAATGAGGGATGTGTTGGTGTTCTGGAACAATGTAGAGAGTGCAGATGTTCTGGAAAAAAAGAGAAGTGTATTGATGTTCTAGAATAATGTGGAGAGGATAGGTGTTCTGAAACAATGAAGAATGTGTTAGTGTTCTGGAACAATGAGGAGTGTGTTGGTGTTCTGGAATAATGGGAGAGTGTGGGTATTCTGGAACAATGAGGAGAGTCTTTTCTTCCTCAGGCAGCTGAGGAAATTTGGCATGATGGTGAATACCCTTGCCAACTTTTATAGGTGTGCCATCAAGAGCATTCTGTCTGGATGTATCACTACCTGGTATGGCAACTGTTACCATTCTAGATCAAAGACGGTTACAGAGAGTGGGTGAACTCAGCCAGACAATCATAAAGGCCAACCTCCCATCTGTAGAATCCATCTACCAGGCCCCACTGTCAAGGAAATACCACCAGCATTCTCAAAGATCCATCCCACCCTGATAATGTATTTCTGCTATCTCTACCACCAGGGAGAAGGTACAGAAACCTGTACACATGCACCAGCCGGATTTGAAACAGTTTCTCCCCTACTGTTGTTGGAATACTGAATGGACTCACAAACTCTTCATTCGCCTGTACCTGTGTTTTTGTTTTTGCTGCTGTTTATCTGTTATTTATTTATCTCTGCTACTTAACTAAGTGAACTGCTTGCATTGCTTGCAAGACAAAGCTTTTCACTGTGCCTTGGTACCCGTGATAATAAATTCAATTCAATGAGGAGAGTGTTAGTGTTCTGTAAAAGTGAAGAGAGTGTTAGTGTTTTGGAACAATGATTGGTGTGTTGGTGTTTTGTAGCAATGAGGGGCGTGTTGGTGTTCTGGAAAATGAGGAGAATGTAGGTGTTCTGGAACAATGAGGAGTGTGTTGCTATTCTGGAACTACGAGGGTGTGTTGGTGTTCAGGAACAATGAGGAGAGTGTAGGTGTTTTGGAACAATGTGGTAGCATTGGTCACCTGCAGGGCAGTGATCAATAGACTGAATGACCTATAATGAGTTATTAAAGCTTTTTGTTTAGCATTTCTATGGCTTCTTTGTCCATGCAAAGATCAGTTTGAGCTCAGGTGCTGTTCCAGATGCACCAGCAATTTTTGAATCCTTATTTTGCCCATAAGGGTGGCACAGTGACTCAGTGGTTAGCACTGCTGCCTCACAGCGCCAGGGACCTGGGTTCAATTCTGCCTTGGGTGACTATCTGTGTGGAGTTTGCACATTCTCCCCGTGTCTGCACAGGTTTCCTCCAGGTACTCCCGTTTCCTCCCACAGTCCAAAGCTGTGCAAGCCAGGTGAATTGGCCATGCTAAATTGCCCGTAGTGTTAAGTGCATTAGTCAGACAGAAATGTAGGGGAATGGGTCTGGGTGGGACTCTCTTCAGAGGGTCAGTGTGGACTTGTTGCGCCAAATGGCCTGTTTCCACACTGGAGGGATTCTAATCTAACCAAAACCGTTTGTTACGCCTAATAGATATTTGTGTCTTCAAGTGCAGTGTGTGTCACATGAAAGTTTACTTTATTCTTACCTGATATTCAGCCACAGCACAATACATCTATGCAGTTGATAATTTCACCTCACTGACTAACCTTTAGCAAAAAGAGCTCCACTTACTGTGAAATCCCCAACTGCTGGCTCACAGTGCTAGAAAACTATAGCTCTGTCCTGCAAATGTCCCTTTATTTAAATACTGTGAAACAGAGTGAGACAGTCAATTAATCTGCAGAGTTTTTGGAAATTGGCTTCTCTACTCATGGCGCTCAGATTTCTGGACATTTTGATTGGTGGATTGGGAGTTTTAAAATGAATCTCTCTCCATATTCTTATCCCCTATCCTTAAGAAGATCGTGAGTTAATTTTTAACTATTTTAAAAATAATGTTTCTCCCATATTTCCAACTCCAAATTTCAGTTTGTGAAATAAGACATTAGGATAATTATACAGAATCTTAGATAGGGATGAGATTGAGAATACTTTGCAACACAGGCACAGTCACAGACACACCAGGAGAGGCAGGAATCCAAATGTTTAGATAAATTATTCAATTAGCAACAACGTAGGCTCTAAACTGTTAAACCATGCCAGTTTACTGATGTCCTTACTTTTAAATGGAATCCAAAGAGGAAAGTTGGAGTTAGCAGTGTGGAATTCCTTTGTTGTTCACTGATGAGCTGACAAAACAAGACCTCTTATGAAGTTTTTTTTGAACATTGCTTCAATGGTCTTCTGCACAATATTACTGAAATTTAAATTCTGCTTTACCACTTTGATGACTCCTTGCAGAAAGCACACACATCACTTTTTGACTGTTCTATGCCGGCCAATTTGACCACTTTGACCCTGTTCATTTCTGTTCTTTCTGTGAATCCTTCTATTCTTTTCAGCCTGAGTTCAGTCCTGGGTTATTCCTGTTGACCATGGGAGCCACTCCAGCCTTCTGCACCTTTGCAGATCCTTACTGAAGTGATTCACTCTGACACCATTCCCCCCAACTCCCCAATCCCCAACTTCTCTTCTCCAGGAGTCACCTTTTCCTTTGATGGGTCTATTTTTTTTCAGGGTTGTTGTGGTTCTGTTCGCCGAGCTGGAAGTTTTTGTTGCAAACGTTTCGTCCCCGGGCTAGGAGACATCATCAGCGCTCTGGAGCCTCCTGCGAAGCGCTTCTTTGATGTTTCTTCCGGTATTTATAGTGGTCTGTCCTTGCCGCTTCCGGGTGTCAGTTTCAGCTGTCCGCTGTAGTGGTTGGTATATTGGGTCCAGGTCGATGTGTTTGTTGATGAAGTTTGTGGATGAATGCCATGCCTCTAGGAATTCCCTGGCTGTTCTCTGTCTGGCTTGCCCTATGATAGTAGTGTTTTCCCAGTCAAATTCATGTTGCTTGTTGTCTGAGTGTGTGGCTACTAGGGATAGCTGGTCGTGTCGTTTCGTGGCTAGTTGATGTTCATGTATGCGGATTGTTAGCTGTGTTCCTGTTTGTCCTATATAGTGTTTTGTGCAGTCCTTGCATGGTATTTTGTAAACTACATTAGTTTTGCTCATGAGCACTGATGATGTCTCCTAGCCAGGGGACGAAACGTTTGCAACAAAAACTTCCAGTTCGGCGAACAGAACCACAACAACGAGCACCTGAGCTACAAATCTTCACACAAACCTTTTTCAGGGTTATTTCATTTGGGTCTTCTACCAGACTCTAGTTTGACCACCCTCAAATCCTGTTGTTGCTTGGACTCCTTGTATTGCCTGTATGAGCTAGGCCTTTTGGGGTTACTATAACATGATCAGTTCCAAGTAGCAATCTAAGTATTGATGCTGGGAACACCAGAATGGTCCCTTTGATTACGAGGGTGAAGACCAAGCTACACTGTAGCTGAACTCAGCAGATGGGCTCATTAATGTGCTCTCCGCTCGTTCCTCTGACGCAGGCTGTCAAAGCAGAGTCAGGTTTGGCACTCCCTTAAAACACAGGAAATTAGCTAAACTAACTTCACCAAGGTGAGGTGACATTAAGATCACATTTGACCAAGTGTAACATTGAGGAACCTGAGCAAAACTGGAATCGGGGGGGCAAACTCTCTGCTGGTTGGAGGCATACCTGACACAGAGGAAGATTGCTGAGGTTGTTTCAGGTCAGTTATCTCAGCAGGGGTTCCTCAGGCTAGTGACCAAAGTCTGAATGCTTACAGATGATACATAGGATCCCTACAGTGTTGAAGCATACACCATTTGGCTTATCCAGTCCACACTGACCCTCCAAAGAGCACCTCATCCAGGCACAGCCCCATCCCTGTGTTTCCCATGGCCAATCCACCTAGGCTACACATCTTTGGACTGTGGGAGGAAACCCACACAGACACGGGGAGAATGTGCAAACTCCACACGAACAGTCACCCGAAACTGGAATCGAACCTGGGTCCCTGCTGCTGTGAGGCAGCAGTGCTCACCATTGAGCTACCATACTGCCCACAATGTTCAGCATCATTTATGACTCTTCAGCTATTGAAGCAGTCCATGATAAAATGCAACAAGATCTGGATAATGTCCAGGCTTGGTCTGACAAGTGGTAAGTCACCATCTCTAATAAGGGACAATCGAATCGCCATCCCTTGACATTCAATGGCATTTCACTGAATCTCTCACAAGTGACATCCTGGGGGTTACCTTTGGCCTGCAACTCAACTGGACCTGCCACATAAAACAATGGTTACAACAGCAGGTCAAAGGTTGGAAATACAGTGGTGACAAACAGAACTCTTGACTCCTTCAAGTCTGTCCACCATCTACAAGCCACAAGTCAGGTGAGATGGAATACTCCCCAGTTGCCTGGATGGGTGTAGCTGCAACAACACTCAAGGTAAGCAGCCTACTCGAATTGAGCTACATCCAAAGCATGTCCTCCCTCCAGCACTGACACTCAGGAGCAGCAGTGTGTACTCCTTGCAAGGTGCACTTCAGAAACTCACCCAAAGATCCTTGGACAGCACCTTCCAAACTGACAACCACTCCCATCGAGAAGAGCAAGAGCAGCAGAAATATGGGAACGCCACCAGCTGCAGGTTCCCATCCAAATTACTCACCATCCTGGCTTGGAAATATATCGCTGTTACTTCACTGTCGCTCGGTCAAAAACCTGCAAAACCATCCACAAGAGCCTTTGGGGCCTACCCATAGCAAAGACACCAACAGTTCCAAAAGGCAGCTCTACACTGTCTCAGGCCAACTAGGGTCGGGCAATAAACACAGCTCAGCCAGTGATGCCCCCACCCCCTGGATGAATTAAACAAAAGCTCATCCTGGTATCTTGGGGTAAAGCAAGAGACTGGCTGTTTTCTGGGACTGGTACATGGACAGTGTTCCCATGAGAACAAAACTCCAGCAACTGTCAGGATATTTTTGTGGGTTGGTACCTGCTCCTCGGATGCTGCCTGAACTGCTGTGCTCTTCCAGCACCACTGAGCCAGAATCTGGTTTCCAGCATCTGCAGTCTTTGTTTTTACCCAGACGTAGGAGAAACCCTGACTGCGTTCTGCAGCAGGGCTCCCTGTTGGTTCCACCCCTAGGTTGGGGTGTCACTTTCAGGACTGGTTTATGGTGGACTCTCATGATTCCTATCGCCTTTCTCCCTCCGGTATTCCAACAGGGAATTGCAGTGAAAACATACAGGTCTTCAGGGTCTGTCCTCTGGCTCTCGCTGTGGACATTTCACCCACCTCATTTATCTCCCCTGTCCCACGTGTGGCTCCCTTTCCATTCCATTCTCCCCTCTTATCATTCACTGGCTATGTTTGGGGGGAGAGGAGGGTTTCTGAAAGGGTCGGCCTGAGTACTTCAGCTTATTGGTGTGATCCTAGCTCTGAGCAGCCAGCAGTTTCTCTCATTGTGAGGTAGCTCTCTACTATTCTCAGTGCTTTCTTAGGTTGGAGGGGGATAGAAGATTTTTTTCAATTCCTCCAGCCAGAAATTTGCCTAATTTGTCAAAAGTGTAGATTAGTTTTACAGACTATGTGAACTCATCCAAAGTGATTTGCTTTCATCTTTTGAACTCCAGATAAGTCTGCATTGTTTTTTCTCTGTCAACCCTTCTCTTGAATTACCTCATACACAGGCAATGGCAGCTTTGATCTGCTTTGTTCAGAGCTAGTGGACAACTCTGGGGTCAATGTGCAATCGGCCTGTTCGACTTCACCCTCCCCCTCCCCCGAAGAGTGTCCCACCCATTCCCCTATTACTGTATATTTCCCCTGACTAATGCATCTAGCCTACACATCCCTGAACACTACGGGCAATTTAGCATGGCCAATTCACCTGACCCACACATCTTTGGACTGTGGGAGGAAACTGGAGCACCCAGAGGAAACCCACGCAGACACGGGGAGAATGTATAAATTCCACACAGACTGGAATCGAACCCAGGCCCCTGGCGCTGTGAGGCAGCAGTGCTAACTACAAGGATCCTCATTTCTTGCACTATTGTAACTGTCCTGTCTGCTTTTCCAAGGTAGTGAAGAAGGACCTCACCTTTTTCAAATTTACGAATAAACTGAGTGTATTAGAGGCTTTTAAAGCTTGACTCTGGAGTAGGAAGATTTCAACAGTTACTGAGTGGAGAGGAGCTTTCTCAGCAGCCTCCAGCTGTCACAGCTTTTACAGAACTGTAACTCCATTCCCATCCTCAGAGCCGGAAAGCCCTTCATCTGTCTGCCTCTTTCTCTCCTTAAACTCTGCCATTATTTCAGACTTTCCGCCTCTTGTCAGGTGATGGGATGTTGATCTTGTTTTCAGTTCTAACTCTCCCCACTCTGGAATGGGACTCTGTCCTTAATACTCAGCCAGCTCTTTAAGGATTTCATTCCATTTTACTGTACTTTACAGTTTCATTTACAATTCCATAGCTACAGTCTTTAACTGGCCTGTTGTCAGAGTGACTCATATTTCAGTGGTCAATCTCTCCTGTTCTATCAATGTTCTAGCGGTTGAATGAAAATGTGCCATTTTCCAATGTTGGATTAAAAAGGTTTTGTTGCAGTTTGGTCGGTTTTACGAATTGTTTCAGCTCTCCAATTTTCACCTTTGATTTCCAGTTAGTTTATTTCAGCTCATTTCAGACATTTGTCAAATCTCGTGGCTCAGTGTTCACGGGTCTACCCCAGTCTTGAGGCTCCAATTGCTTTCACTATCAGAATGATCGTGGTCATGATTTGGAGATGCCGGTGTTGGACTGGGGTGTACAAAGTTAAAAATCACACCACACCAGGTTATAGTCCAACAGATTTAATTGGAAGCACACTAGCTTTCGGAGTGTCGCTCTTTCATCAGGTGATTGTGACTATCACCTGATGAAGGAGCGACGCTCCGAAAGCTAGTGTGCTTCCCATTAAACCTGTTGGACTATAACCTGGTGTTGTGTGATTTTTAAGACTGATAGTGAGTTTCAAAATGACCCTCTCTCCCAGTTGTCATGGCTTGTCCTTCAGCAGATTGTAACAGATTCACCCTCATTTTTTAAAACAGTGGTGCCATGCATCCCCACTCTGTCAGTCTGTGGAGTCTGACTTTGTAGGGATCGCAACAACACGATGGCAATGTTTAACCAGCAGTGATTCCACACAATCTTAGACATGGGGAGATGGGGTGGTGGGGGTGGGGGGTGGGGGGGGGGGGATGGGGAGGGGAGCGTGGGGGGGAAGGATTGCGACATGGTTACATTTACATATGTACAAGGAGAGAGAGAGAGATTGGAAAGGATAAACAGGTTACTCAGATAGCATTGAATTGAAGTGAATTGAATTGAATTGAAATAGCTCTATTGTCACATGTACTCACTGATGACACCATCTTAGGTGCCTAGGTATAGATTCATGAGTCCAAATGCATTGGAAAATATTAGACACATAAAGAAATAAGAAGTCCAACATTTCAGACTTTTAAAAGTGCAAAAGCTTAGAAAAAAATTAGAAAAATAAAGAAATAAAATGTTCAGAATAACAGTTCTTCCACAATAATATCATAAAAAAAGAAATTCAACAACATAATTACGAAGGCTTGGGGAGATACAGGTTTGTCTGTGTTTTTACTTTAAACATAGGGTCCAAACTAGGAATGAACAGCCTGGAATTCCTTGACTGATTGACTGACTGACTGATTGACAGATTGATTGACTGATTGACTGATTGATTGACTGATTGACTGATTGATTGACTGATTGATTGACTGACTGACTGACTGGCTGACTGATTGATTGACTGACTGATTGACTGACTGACTGACTGATTGACTGACTGACTGATTAACTGATTGATTGACTGACTGACTGATTGATTGACTGACTGACTGACGGATTGACTGATTGATTGACTAACTGACTGACTGATTGACTGACTGACTGACTGATTGATTGACTGACTGACTGATTGACTGACTGACTGATTGATTGACTGACTGACTGATTGACTGACTGACTGACTGACTGATTGATTGACTGACTGACTGATTGACTGACTGACTGATTGAATGACTGTCTGATTGACTGATTGACTGACTGACTGACCGACTGACTGATTGATTGACTGACTGTCTGACTGATTGACTGATTGATTGACTGACTGATTGACTGACTGACTGACTGATTGATTGACTGACAGACTGATTGATTGACTGACTGATTGACTGACTGACTGACTGACTGACTGATTGAATGACTGTCTGATTGACCGATTGACTGACTGACTGACCGACTGACTGATTGATTGACTGACTGTCTGACTGATTGACTGATTGATTGACTGTCTGACTGATTGAT